>NC_133324.1:677714592-678429592 GCF_042186555.1 Aquarana catesbeiana | reverse complement strand
ATGCAGAGAATGCATTAAGGAAAAAAAAAAACACTTTACATTTCAGGCTTCCCTTTGCTTTTGCTGTTACCCATGGCAAGCCGAAAGTTACAATTCTGCAAGCAATACACTTCCAATCAATGCCAACATTGTCAACAACAAAGTAATTCATATTGTCAGTGCTGGGCAGGACAGTGTCTGCAGCGGAACCATACACAGCAAAGTGGTCATCTTTCCCAGCAAGCTCACTCACCAACTTCTCTGCAAGCAACTGCTCTGGCTGCTGACATTCAATGTATGCTACCAAGACTTCACTACCACTTGTGCTGTCTAGCACTTCAACCAATACCAGTTACTTTTCCAAATCTTTGTTTTGCGAGGGGGCGTGACTAGCTGATGGAGTGAATGGACGCTCACTGAGAGAGCTCCTCTCTGCCACGGGCCATCGGGGACTAAAATACCGTCTAGAAGCCTCATTATTGAGCACTGACAGCACTGCTTAGCTCAGGGACACCTCAGGATGCTATCCAGAAAGAGAAAGGAGGACACACAACTGAGTAAACTGCCAGATTACTTCATGCTGCAGTGCCGTTATCTGGATCAAGATGGCGGCGGCAAGCAGGGAGAGCACACACGCAGCTCTCATACACAGGGCAGCATGGCACCAGCGTTGCACTCCGGTCACTTCAGCAACAAGCCAGGAAAGGGGAATTACCCCCCACCTCCATCAGCCTCATCTAGCCCAGCCAAAAGCAAACCAAAACTGGGCTGTACTGAGGAGGAAGAAGAGGAGGTAAGCCTGAATTCATCACAAGATGATACCAGAGAACTGCAAGATTCTATAACTGACTTTCCCACTGCTAATACACCAGTAATGGATACCACTCTAAAGGATATGCTAGTATCCCTAAGATCCACATTACATGCAGACATCAAAGCATTGACCAGGCAATTTAAATCAGAAATCTCCACAGTGAATAAGAGAATAGCACATGTAGAGACAAAAATGGGGGAGTTTGCATCCACCTTTAATGATTTAGTGGATGCCCACAATGACGGGGAAGACAACATGCTGCAGATAAAACTTGAATTGGCAAATTTAGAGGACAAATCTAGGAGAAACAATGTTAAAATAAGGGGGATCCCTGAGACAGTTAAACCTCCTGATCTGAAGGATTAGTTCATCCAAATTGTGAAATTGGTTCTTCCAGATGCACCCCAAGAAGAATTTATTGTGGACCGCATCCACCGGTTACCAAAGTCCAAACATATTGCAGCACACTTGCCCAGAGACACTATTGTCAGAATCCATTTTTACCACATTAAGGATCAGTTTATGGCAGCAACTAGACGCTGAGATTCACTACCATCAGATCTGCAGGATCTTTCTTTTTTTGCAGACTTGTCGGCCTTTACCTTGCAACAACGCAGACAACTGGCTACTATTACAAAGCCCCTGAACAATCACCATATCACCTATCGATGGATATACCCAGCGAAGCTGTTGGTTACAAAATATGGCACAAACCATCTGATTTCCAACATGAAAGAAGGCCTCTGTCTCATGCGGAAATGGCAGATCATTGCTTCTGATACCACGGACGATGCCAACCATGACTAACCCGCATTGTCCAGCAACAAATTTTGTCGCAAAATCAGGCTGTCTCTATTTGCATGAGTTTTGTACTCATAATGATTCCCTGATGGCCCAGGGGATTACCGCATTCTCTGTTTTTCTTTTCAGACACCCCCACAAGTTGAGCGGTTGTTACTACCACACAGATTCTCTCCAGATAATTTTTTATTTTTTTTTTAACCTTACTAACTGTTCTTTCTAAAGGTTTTCCTAAAGACCCATTCATCTTTGTGAACTACTACGGAGGACAGCATACCATAGTCAACGGAACATCTACCTACTGGGACCATCTATGCTTCTCATCCAGAACCAGGTAATTTGACACCACTTTAGTCTCCATCAATTAACCATACACAGACACTCTAATAAGCTCAACATGCCCATCAAAATGACATCCTTTAATGTTAAAGGGCTGAACAGACCATATAAAAGGCAAATGGCATGGAAAGAAGCCAAAAATCTTCATAGTAACGTGATCTATTTTCAAGAAACCCACTTTGCTTCCCACAAACCACCTACCTTCCAACACCACCAATTTCCTCACATCTTTCAAGCAAACTATACTTCAAAGAAGGTGAAACAAAGTGTAGCGCTATAAAAAATGAAATATAAATGATAATTACACAAATATGAAAAATAAATATACTTTGGTGTCTAAATTAAAATTAGACGTCCATCAATGTGCTAGTAATTTACAATCCAAAATAGGGCCATCATGGTCACCAACTGTGAAAAAAAGAAAATTGTGAAAATGCCGTCACCAAAGTAGGGGCCTGCCAGACAGTTCACGCCCAAAATGACATAAGCTAAAATTGGGTCACACTGGCTTCTAGTTGTCCACCAATCATATACAGGAAATCTTGATAGCCAGCAGGAGGAAAAGATCTGGAAAACCTTCACCAAAGTGTCCTATATGTAAACATGTGAAACTCCCACAGCCAAAATGATTGGAGGCTTACCGGAGGGTTTGAACCCAAAACAGCATACACCGTATGGGTCAAATCGGCTGGTATTGCCCACCGGCAATAGAGGGAAGATCTTGGCAACCTGGAGGTAATGGAGTCCCAGGAGATTTCATGGAAGTGTTTTCTCCACATGAATAATTAAGCATCCCAGAACATGGCCCATATAGAATAAAAAAGGGGCCACATAGCGTAATTCCATAAACATAATAATTTTTAATAAAAGAAATACACTTACATTTAAGTAGATTAAAAAGCGATTGTACATAAAATAAAGGTGGCAGTGGAGTCCTCCTGGGACTCCATTGCCTCCAGGTTGCCAAGATCTTCCCTCTATTGCCGGTGGGCAATACCAACCGGTTTGACCCATACGGTGTATGCTGTTTTGGGTTCAAACCCTCTGGTAAGCCTCCAATCATTTTGGCTGTGGGAGTTTCACATGTTTACATATAGGACATTTTGGTGAAGGTTTTCCAGATCTTTTCCTCCTGCTGGCTATCAAGATTTCCTGTATATTATTGGTGGACAACTAGAAGCCAGTGTGACTCAATTTTAGCTTATGTAATTTTGGGCGTGAACTGTCTGGCAGGCCCCTACTTTGATGACGGCATTTTCACAATTTTCATTTTTTCACAGTTGGTGACCATGATGGCCCTATTTTGGATTGTAAATTACTAGCACATTGATGGACGTCTAATTTTATTTTAGACACCAAAGTATATTTATTTTTCATATTTTGTGTATTTATTATTTATATTTCATTTTTTATAGCGCTACACTTTGTTTCACCTGTTAATTTCAGCAAATATTCTATTTGTTGTGTTGGCTGCTTACACTTTAGAGTAAGCGCAAATTTATCACTGTTGTTTTGTATACTTCAAAGAAGAGGGGAGTAGCAATAGCCATTAAAGACTCCATTCAATTTAAAAGTTTGGATGTTCATCTGGACAAATCAGGAAGATATATAATCCTTGTATGTGAACTGAGCAATAATAAATACACATTGGTGAATGTATATCTACCCAACACTAAACAAATTTCCTTTGTAAAAAGGTTTGGTAAAAAGGCTCAGCAATGAGACAAGGGCATGTCATCATGTGCGGAGACTTTAATACAATCCCTGACAAAGATATGGACTTATCCAGTCATACAAGAAACCAACAGAACAGAGCAACTCTAGATAGCTTCATCTCCTCCTCAGGTCTTTATTTGTGGAGATGCCAACACTCATCAGAAAAGAACTTTATGTTTTATTCCAGTGTACATCATACGTACTCTCGCATAGACCTGTTTTTGGTAGACAAGTTTATTTTACAACAAATTACAAAGTCTGATTTACATTGTATTACATGGTCGGACCAAGCTCCGATATCCATTGGTGTGGGGGATCAACGTACCGAGACCAGGGCTAACAGGTGGCGAAATGACATCTACACATTATCTCAACCTCAAATTTAGAACAAATTAAGAAAGCAATTAAAGAATTCTTTGCCATTAATCCCCCTCGGTCGATGATCCCTTCACATTGTGGAATACCCACAAAGTTTATATTAGAGTTTATATTAGAGGCTTGCTCATACAGAAACAAGGATCAGAACGTCTAAATGAATTGCTAACGAGAATCCAACACTTAGAAAAGCTCAATAAACAACAATCCACACAGAAAATCAGGGAATCACTGTTCAATACTAGGCAGAACTTACAAACCCACCTGATAGCACAACATGACCACCAATTGCGTACATCAAAAGCCCAGTCATACAGATATGGGAACAAGGCGGGGAAATTATTAGCTACTCAAATCAAAGAAAAAACAATCAAACAAAAATCCCCTACATAATAAACCCTAAATCCAAACAAAAACTCACAAACCCCAAAGAAATCACAAATGCATTTAGTGATTACTATGACACGATTTACAATCGACACATTCCAACCTAATGATACCATAATATCTGGTTTCTTAGCCTCAATAAACCTGCCTAAAATATCTCAAGATGACCTATCCCTCCTGAACCAACCTTTTACAATACAAGAAATAAAAAATTCTATTAAAAACCTCCCTCACAACAAAGCCCCAGGACCCGACGGATATTCTTCTAAATATTACCAATTATTTAGCTCCATCCTATCACTTTTATATGAAGCAGCTACATCCACAGTAAAATTTCCTTCAGAAATGCTCACAGCACCAATAATTATCCTCCCCAAACCAGGCAAAGAACCTAACCTACCGCAAAATTTTAGACCAATCTCTTTACTGAACGTAGATGTTAAACTACATGTTAAATTAATAGCAAATAGATTGTCAACCTTGTTACCTAAACTAATAAATTACAATCAAGTGGGCTTTGTGTTGGGCCGACAGACCACGGACGCAACCAGGTGAATGTTGAATCTCCTGCATCTAGTCAGGGAAAAAAAAGAGCCTTCTCTGCTTCTAACATTAGACGCAGAGAAGGCCTTTGATAGAGTGCACTGGAGGTACTTAAGCAAAGTACTGGAAAAATTTGGAATGATCGGCCCAATACAGAGGGCCATACTAGCACTATATTCTTCACCATCAGCATTTGTCTATACAGAAGGAATGTTTTCCAAAACATTTGAAATTACGAATAGGACTAGACAGGGATGCCCCCTGTCCCCTATTATATTTACCATGCTTATGGAGCCGCTGACGTAGACAATAAGAGCCAACCTGAACATACAGGGCATTATAACTCAGGAACGTCAGCATAAAATTTAATTATTTGCTGATGATGTTATTCTCTTGTTGTCAAAGCCAGACATTTCCTTACCCGCAGCACATGATATATTAAACTTGTTCAGCAAAGTATCCTACTACAAGGTTAACGCCACTAAATCAAACATATTAGGAATACATATAGATAAAAAATTTGAAATGTCCCTCAAAAATATTCTTCCATACCCCTGGACCGAAGAATCCATTACATACCTGGGTATCAAACTCACCTATCCAATTGCCAATATATACAATATCAATTAAACCCCATTAATAAACACATTCCAGCAAGAACTAACTAGGATCCAAAATTTTTTCCTAACCTGGTCTGGCTGTTTAGCAGTGTACAAAATGTTAATACTCCCTAAACTAATATATTTCTTCAGGGCTTTGGCAATTCCAATTCCTTCATCATTTTTTACCACAATGCAAAAACAAATCTCAAATTTCGTGTGGGTGGGGAAGAGGTCTAGATGTTTTCCTGACTTACAGAGCAAAAATAAATCCGAGGGAGGTTTGGGTTTACCAATATTAAGAGATTATCATACAGCAGCAGTCTTATAGGGCGTACACACGGTCGGACTTTGTTCGGACATTCCGACAACAAAATCCTAGGATTTTTTCTGACGGATGTTGGCTCAAACTTGTTTTGCCTACACACGGTCGCACAAAGTTGTCGGAATTTCCGATCGCCAACCATGCGGTCACGTACACCACGTACGACGAGACTAGAAAAGGCCGGTTCAGAACCAAGCGCGGTACCCTTTGGGCTCCTTTTGCTAATCTCGTGTTAGTAAAAGTTTGGTGAGAGACGATTCGCGCTTTTTCAGACTCGTGGCTTTCAGATCGTTTTCTGCCGTTCAGTTTGTGCTTGTGGGTTTGTATCTGCTCTTCAGTGCGTGCAGTCAGTTTGTATCAGAGTTTTCTGTGTGATCTTGCCTGCTCGTTGCTGTTTTTCAGGTCGCTCTTCACAGGCCTTGCTGTTCTTCAGTGCGTTCTGTTACTTCGTTCTGAGCAGCGGACCATTTTCTAGCCATGTTTCGTATGCGTACTCCTCGTAGAGTTTGTGCTGTGCGGGGGCTTGGTGTTGGGGTCCTGACCTTGACACAAGTCCAGTCCATGAACAGGGTGGGGAGGAGTTCATGGACCAAGAATTGGTTGCTTCAGCGTGATCAGTTCTGTCATATGCCTTTGCTCCGTGAGATCCGTGAGAATAATCCTGATGATTTCAGGAACTTTCTCAGGATGACGGACCCCATATTTCACCGTTTGTTGGCTTCACTGACCCCCTATATCAGCAGGCAGGATACCTGCATGAGGCAAGCCATCACTCCGGAGCAGAGGTTGGTCACTACCTTGCGGTATTTGGCCACAGGGAGAAGTCTGCAGGACCTCAAGTTCTCGACAGGCATCTCCCCCCAGGCTCTGGGTATCATTATCCCAGAGACCTGTTGTGCCATCATACAGGTTCTGCAGAAGGAGTATATGAAGGTAAGATTTTTATCCTTTTATATCACATTTTATTGTCTTTAATGTTTGATAATATATTGTATTTCTTTCCTCATTCCCTAATTACCATGCTTGTAATATGCTGTGAATGTCCCCTTTGTCCTCATGCATGCTGGATTTTTATGTAATTATTATTTAAGGTCCTTCATACATATTTGCCCTTCAATAACCTCCCCAGCATGGTATCTCCTGCCCCTATATTCACCTCATGTAGTCACTTAACAATGTATTTTATCAGCTCTATAGTAGTGCTTTACCCCAAACACCCCCTAAAATGTTTGGTAATGTTATTTTTGTTTCAAAGTATTTTATTGAGGGTTATAAAGTCTTTACAGCAAACGTTTTACATTTATCAATGCATATAAATTATAACATTTTGCAAATTATAGAATATGTTCCAAAACAAAAGTCCCAGCTGGTATTGATAATCACTTCCATACTTGACTGGTTGTGAGAGGGGTATCAACCCAACATATATCCTCAAATGAGTCCTAAGTACTTGATATCTATTACTCCACTAACATATATTCTGTATTCAGTACAAGAGCCCATGTGTACGCTTTAAATAAGAATTTTATTGGAGATGTGTTATGTTTATCTCTCAATGTCTATGGGGTTGCATATTAAGCTGACTGGGCAGCTTCGTAAATTTCTGGAATGCATTTCGTATGTTGGGTGGTTAATTGGTATGTGAAGTGGATAGACTATGTGTTTATGTGGGTGTTTAGATGGTGATTGTAGAAAAGGAGAAGAGGAGGTGGGAGGTGGGTAGAGGAAAGGGTGGGGGGGGGGAAAGGGGGGGTAGGAGGATAGGTCTCTGACTTCCCTCTGTTATTGGTATCTATCCCGGGTATTTTGACTTCAGTGTTATTGGGGAATATTTTTAGGTTATATATAGGTTATGGCATTCGGTGTACTTTAACCTTTATGTGTGAGAATTTAGTATGTCTTGGTATTCAGGTAAGGTCTGGTAGTGTGTCCAACAGGCCCATTTACGGCTGAATTTCGTCGGCGAGTCTCTTGCGGTAAGTATTAGTTTTTCCATTTCTGCTACTTTTTCTATTCTGACGAATCATTCTTTAAGTGTGGGTATCTTTGTTGAGTTCCAGTGTACAGGGATGCATTGTTTTGCTGCATTGATCAAGTGCATCATTAGTGATTTATGATACGTTTTGTGTGGTAGGGGGGAGTGGTGTAGGAGAAATTGGGCTGGGGTGAATTCTGGATTGTAAGTGGTAATTTGCGTGACTATACGGTGGACTTCTGACCAAAAGGTTTGTAACGGGGTACACGTCCACCAGACATGAAGGAGGGTACCTCTATCTTGACGGCACCTCCAGCATGTTTCGGGAATGTCTGCTTTAAATTTGTGTAGGTAATGTTATTTTTGATTTAAATTCAGGCAGAGTGCCAGAGGCTTTTTTTTGTGGTGTCCCAAAATAATTTTTAGTAACCCTCCCTCCCCCCAACTGCTAAGTCAGCTGATCCCAATTCTCTATCTATCCTCAATCATCTATCTGCTGACTTTGCCAAACCCATACACACTATACCCATCTCTTTTGTGCTCAGATTTATGGATGAATTCCCCAAAGCATGTAGTGCAAGGGCCTGTCTGTATACTTTCCAATGGTACTGTTTCAAGTTTTTGTATCCTATTATTATCTTGATAGGTAATAGCAGAATGTCCAAATGTCCTCAATTGTGTACAGTGTGTATTTATATCTTTGTATTCAGACACTTCTTACCTGTCCAGTGGGCTGCCAATAGTGTAACTAAGGGTCTGTTCAAAGTAATACCCATTATTTAGGCATTCATCTCTCAATGAAGTGAAGAGGGTTACCTGTCCAAGATTTCCACACA
This sequence comes from Aquarana catesbeiana, assembly GCF_042186555.1. Classification (NCBI taxonomy): domain Eukaryota; kingdom Metazoa; phylum Chordata; class Amphibia; order Anura; family Ranidae; genus Aquarana; species Aquarana catesbeiana. The sequence continues at coordinate 678,420,903 of NC_133324.1, read as the reverse complement.
CCCCCTATAATGTTAGAAATGGCCCATGAGGGGGGGGAGGGGGAATATGATAGGTGTACCTTATACTTTGGCCTTGTTAAATTCCCCTTAATAAATGCTATCTGGAGCTTGCCCCATAATGATTGTGTCTAATCTGCTTGCCATGTTTCAGAGTAAAAATAGTAATGTTTTAGTAATGTTTATTGTTTTTTCCTCAACAGTTTCCTTCCACGCCACAGGAATGGCAGACTGTGGCCTCCCACTTTGCCCAGCGGTGGGACTTTCCTAACTGCGGAGAAAATGGATGGGTTCAACGACCACAATTTCCTGCCCCTGTTCATAGACAAGTACAGGGAGCTGCCCTGTCTGTGGCAAGTGAGACACCCCCACTATAACCACAAACAGAAGAGGCAGGCAGCGCTGGAGAAACTGCTGGAGTTGGTGAAGCCGGTGGTCCCCACAGCAACCATCCCTTATTTAAAAGCTAAAATTGGTGGCCTGAGGAGCACGTATCTTAGGGAGCACAAGAAGGTCACAGATTCCCAGAGGTCCGGAGCTGCAGCAGATGATGTTTATGTCCCCAGGCTGTGGTACTATGAGAGACTGCGATTTCTGTCAGACCACACTGAAGTCAGGGAATCCCTCTCCACTCTTCCTTCCACGCTTCCTTCCACCCCAGCCGAGGCTTCCGATGTCCAACCTGGGCCTTCCAGCCAGGAAGAAGTGGAGGAGCCCAGCTGGAGCCAGGTATAGCATTCTTCTACAGATTTCAGGACAATAAATAAATGATGTTTACTAGATGTTATTATTGATCACTAATTGATGATTGAAAAAAGTGTTTTACATATCAATACACAGTAGTGGGCACTCAAAATTGGAACAAAAATGAAAAATGCTGGGCTCAGAAGGATAGTTTGCGTGTGATTGATGAAAACAATACTAAAACTATGTCCCTTTTTCATACACAGGAAGACCTCAGCCAGGAGGAGGTTGTGGAATGTGGCAGTCAGGAGGAGGCGGGGATTAGTGGCAGCCAGGAGGAGGCGGGGATTAGTGGCAGCCAGGAGGAGGCGGGGCTAAGTGTCAGCCAAGAGAAGCCTGGGACCAGTCGCAGCCTGACTGAGTCTCAGGTCCCTCCCCTCCGCCTTCCATACAAAAGGGCCAGGAAGGCCACTCCAAGTCCCGTGCAGGATTCAGCGCTCAGGCTGATCCAGGAGGCTTCTGCGTCCCTACGAGCCTTCCCCAGTCCTGAAGAGGCCTTTGCCTGCATGGCTGCCACCAAATTGCAGGGCATGCAGAAGGGTCAACGCAAGCTCTCTGAGGACCTGATTTATAAAGTCCTACGTAAGGGGTTGAGTGGGGAACTAACACCCAAGACGGATGTCATTGAGATCGACGGTCCTCCTCCTCTTCCTGCTGCCACAACTCCACCACCACAGCCACAGCATGGAAGGAAGCGTGGAAAGAAGACCAAAGAGTGATGACCCTGGGTTCAGTCTGGTCTGACAGAAGATGCAGTCTCTCGTATGACCACAGCCTGGGGACACAGATGTCATCTGCTGCTGTTCATGATCTCTGGGACTTCTGGACCACACTGCCCTCCCTTAGATAAGGACTCCTCAGGCCACCAATTTTGCTTTTAAATAGTTGATGTGTGCCCTGGGGGTCCAAGGCTTCACCCACTTCTGCAGTTTCTTCAGCTTTGCCTCCCTCTTTGTTTAGTTGTGAGCCCTTAATAAAATTTTTTAGGTAAATTCTACTCTCCTGTGTGTGTTTTCATCCAAAAAGGACAGTTTGTTGGTGAGTATTCAGGTACATTTCTAAAGTACAATGTGAAATTAACAAGGGACAACAACACCAAACAATCTCCTACAGATTAAATAGAACAACATATCAATGGTGTTGTGGGAACTTGTCACAAAAAACACACACAAACATTTTCGGGAGTACAAATCAAAGTCGCAAAAAAAAAAAAAAAATAGAAACACAAAAAAAGAATCTACATTAAAGCCAAAAAAAAAAAAATATATATACAAAAATATGTTGTCAGATGTGAGAAATCAAAATATATTGAGGGAATCCCGATAAATAGTAACGAAAGAAGTTTGTGAGAAGTGTGTGTGAATATGAGTAGCAAAACAACTTAATTCTTGTCACATTATAAAGAAGAAGAGAGTGCGCTGTATTAAACCATTTTGAACATTGCAGCGTGACGAAAGTGCTGTATCCATTGCGAACGCTAAGTTTACCAGAACGAGCTGTCCCATCTCGGAATTTCTTCTGAGCATGCGTGGCACTTTGTGCGTCGGAACAGGCCACACACAGTTGGAATTGACGCGATCGGATTTTGTTGTCGGAAAATTGTATCTCCTGCTGTCCAACTTTGTGTGTCGGAAAATCCGATGGAAAATGTCCGATGGAGCCCACACACGGTCGGAATTTCCGACAACACGCTCCGATCGGAAATTTTCCAGCTAAAAAATTGGTTTACCAACCCAACTATAAAACCCTGGTGTCAATTAGCACTAGCATGGTTAAAAAACTCATCTCCACTATCGCTTCTTATGGCAACTAAGGTAGCTAAAAATAGCGAAATACCAAACCACCCCACAATACAAGCAACAGTATAAGCCTGGGCTGAACTTAGAGTAAAAGGGAACGAATTCTACCCAACGACAAACATCCCCATCCCTCTAGAATCACTCCAATGGATAATACCCAACTTAAGTCTTCACAATTGGATAAGAAACAACATATTGAAATTAGCAGATATCACTAGAGGAGATAAATTACTTCCATTCACAACATTACAGCAGAAATTCAACATTCCAAATTCAGAATTCTTGACAAATACCCAAATTTCCTCCTATTTCCAAAAGTCAAAGACCACCTATATTTTGATTATAGAAAAAGTGTGGTCCTACACTCAGTCAAACAACCCCAAACTAAAGGGCATAACACTAATATATAACTCACTGAAATCAAAAGATGCATTCACCAAACACAAACCATTAGTAAACTGGGAAAAAGAAATTGGTAAAGAATTCTCAGATCTGCAGTGGAAGAATGCAATTAAAATTAATCGTAAGCTCTCAAGATGCTCAAAGTATGACGAATTAACACAAAAACTTATTTTGAGTTGGTATTTTACTCTATACATAATAGCAAAATTCTCAAAGGGAAACTCAAACCTGTGCTGGAGGGGAAGTGGACAGGTAGGGACCTTGGCACATATGCTATGGTCATGCCCCAATCTCCAAAATTTCTGGATAGAAATTTACAACTTACTATCAAAGACAACAGGAAACTGGGTGAACCCAAACATAGAACAAGATATCCTCAGCATAAATATGGACCAATACCCATCCAGGTTTAGATCCATAGCAACACATATTTTACTGACAGCACGATCAGCAATAATGTGTAAATGGAAATCTATAGAGATCCCCAATCTAAAGGACATCAAAGTCAAAATAGACACAATAGCAGAATATGAACGGATATTAGCTTACAGAGATGGAAACTCACTCAAGTTTGAAGAAAACTGGTCCCCATGGAAAACCTTTTCTTATTCTTCCTTTCATACTTTGACTACCTAAATAGTAGTTAAAACTCTTCTAACTTTCCTTATGCTTTATAATATCTAAAATGACTTAATCAGCATATATTCATTACATGCTGTTATTTATCAAAGTTCTTGAACATATAAAGAGTTACAAAACCGAAAAGGGGGAGGGGGGTTCCCTCCGAGGGCACAGCTAGGTCCCAAGGGGGTGCCCAGGAGAGGAATCCCTCTTTGTTCATTATTTGTTCGATAAAAGTGACAGTTAGACGGTTCCAGCATTGTTGTTCAACTTAGGAAACTGGAACTCATGGTACACTATATCAATGAATGTTATGCTTATTATACTTGACGAGACAGCATTATTGGATATGTCACTGTTTGTTTGTACTCATCTTTTATAAACGCTTAATAGAAATGATTGAAACAAATCTTTGTTTTGCATTTAATCATTTTAATTTTGTGGGCGTCAGGCAAAATGTTGGCTGTTCTCTTATCTTTACTCTGCCCTTCCATCTTGTAGGGTGAAAAAGCTTCTGCAGCAAGTGCCCCCATAAGCTGTTCAGGAGCCCCTTTATCTGAAACAGCAGAAACAATCTCCACCCTACTGTTACACACAGAGACATATTATTGATCACTAATTGATGATTGAAAAAAGTGTTTTACATATCAATACACAGTAGTGGGCACTCAAAATTGGAACAAAAATGAAAAATGCTGGGCTCAGAAGGATAGTTTGCGTGTGATTGATGAAAACAATACTAAAACTATGTCCCTTTTTCATACACAGGAAGACCTCAGCCAGGAGGAGGTTGTGGAATGTGGCAGTCAGGAGGAGGCGGGGATTAGTGGCAGCCAGGAGGAGGCGGGGATTAGTGGCAGCCAGGAGGAGGCGGGGCTAAGTGTCAGCCAAGAGAAGCCTGGGACCAGTCGCAGCCTGACTGAGTCTCAGGTCCCTCCCCTCCGCCTTCCATACAAAAGGGCCAGGAAGGCCACTCCAAGTCCCGTGCAGGATTCAGCGCTCAGGCTGATCCAGGAGGCTTCTGCGTCCCTACGAGCCTTCCCCAGTCCTGAAGAGGCCTTTGCCTGCATGGCTGCCACCAAATTGCAGGGCATGCAGAAGGGTCAACGCAAGCTCTCTGAGGACCTGATTTATAAAGTCCTACGTAAGGGGTTGAGTGGGGAACTAACACGCAAGACGGATGTCATTGAGATCGACGGTCCTCCTCCTCTTCCTGCTGCCACAACTCCACCACCACAGCCACAGCATGGAAGGAAGCGTGGAAAGAAGACCAAAGAGTGATGACCCTGGGTTCAGTCTGGTCTGACAGAAGATGCAGTCTCTCGTATGACCACAGCCTGGGGACACAGATGTCATCTGCTGCTGTTCATGATCTCTGGGACTTCTGGACCACACTGCCCTCCCTTAGATAAGGACTCCTCAGGCCACCAATTTTGCTTTTAAATAGTTGATGTGTGCCCTGGGGGTCCAAGGCTTCACCCACTTCTGCAGTTTCTTCAGCTTTGCCTCCCTCTTTGTTTAGTTGTGAGCCCTTAATAAAATTTTTTAGGTAAATTCTACTCTCCTGTGTGTGTTTTCATCCAAAAAGGACAGTTTGTTGGTGAGTATTCAGGTACATTTCTAAAGTACAATGTGAAATTAACAAGGGACAACAACACCAAACAATCTCCTACAGATTAAATAGAACAACATATCAATGGTGTTGTGGGAACTTGTCACAAAAAACACACACAAACATTTTCGGGAGTACAAATCAAAGTCGCAAAAAAAAAAAAAAAAATAGAAACACAAAAAAAGAATCTACATTAAAGCCAAAAAAAAAAAATATATATACAAAAATATGTTGTCAGATGTGAGAAATCAAAATATATTGAGGGAATCCCGATAAATAGTAACGAAAGAAGTTTGTGAGAAGTGTGTGTGAATATGAGTAGCAAAACAACTTAATTCTTGTCACATTATAAAGAAGAAGAGAGTGCGCTGTATTAAACCATTTTGAACATTGCAGCGTGACGAAAGTGCTGTATCCATTGTGAACGCTAAGTTTACCAGAACGAGCTGTCCCATCTCGGAATTTCTTCTGAGCATGCGTGGCACTTTGTGCGTCGGAACAGGCCACACACAGTTGGAATTGACGCGATCGGATTTTGTTGTCGGAAAATTGTATCTCCTGCTGTCCAACTTTGTGTGTCGGAAAATCCGATGGAAAATGTCCGATGGAGCCCACACACGGTCGGAATTTCCGACAACACGCTCCGATCGGAAATTTTCCAGCTAAAAAATTGGTTTACCAACCCAACTATAAAACCCTGGTGTCAATTAGCACTAGCATGGTTAAAAAACTCATCTCCACTATCGCTTCTTATGGCAACTAAGGTAGCTAAAAATAGCGAAATACCAAACCACCCCACAATACAAGCAACAGTATAAGCCTGGGCTGAACTTAGAGTAAAAGGGAACGAATTCTACCCAACGACAAACATCCCCATCCCTCTAGAATCACTCCAATGGATAATACCCAACTTAAGTCTTCACAATTGGATAAGAAACAACATATTGAAATTAGCAGATATCACTAGAGGAGATAAATTACTTCCATTCACAACATTACAGCAGAAATTCAACATTCCAAATTCAGAATTCTTGACAAATACCCAAATTTCCTCCTATTTCCAAAAGTCAAAGACCACCTATATTTTGATTATAGAAAAAGTGTGGTCCTACACTCAGTCAAACAACCCCAAACTAAAGGGCATAACACTAATATATAACTCACTGAAATCAAAAGATGCATTCACCAAACACAAACCATTAGTAAACTGGGAAAAAGAAATTGGTAAAGAATTCTCAGATCTGCAGTGGAAGAATGCAATTAAAATTAATCGTAAGCTCTCAAGATGCTCAAAGTATGACGAATTAACACAAAAACTTATTTTGAGTTGGTATTTTACTCTATACATAATAGCAAAATTCTCAAAGGGAAACTCAAACCTGTGCTGGAGGGGAAGTGGACAGGTAGGGACCTTGGCACATATGCTATGGTCATGCCCCAATCTCCAAAATTTCTGGATAGAAATTTACAACTTACTATCAAAGACAACAGGAAACTGGGTGAACCCAAACATAGAACAAGATATCCTCAGCATAAATATGGACCAATACCCATCCAGGTTTAGATCCATAGCAACACATATTTTACTGACAGCACGATCAGCAATAATGTGTAAATGGAAATCTATAGAGATCCCCAATCTAAAGGACATCAAAGTCAAAATAGACACAATAGCAGAATATGAACGGATATTAGCTTACAGAGATGGAAACTCACTCAAGTTTGAAGAAAACTGGTCCCCATGGAAAACCTTTTCTTATTCTTCCTTTCATACTTTGACTACCTAAATAGTAGTTAAAACTCTTCTAACTTTCCTTATGCTTTATAATATCTAAAATGACTTAATCAGCATATATTCATTACATGCTGTTATTTATCAAAGTTCTTGAACATATAAAGAGTTACAAAACCGAAAAGGGGGAGGGGGGTTCCCTCCGAGGGCACAGCTAGGTCCCAAGGGGGTGCCCAGGAGAGGAATCCCTCTTTGTTCATTATTTGTTCGATAAAAGTGACAGTTAGACGGTTCCAGCATTGTTGTTCAACTTAGGAAACTGGAACTCATGGTACACTATATCAATGAATGTTATGCTTATTATACTTGACGAGACAGCATTATTGGATATGTCACTGTTTGTTTGTACTCATCTTTTATAAACGCTTAATAGAAATGATTGAAACAAATCTTTGTTTTGCATTTAATCATTTTAATTTTGTGGGCGTCAGGCAAAATGTTGGCTGTTCTCTTATCTTTACTCTGCCCTTCCATCTTGTAGGGTGAAAAAGCTTCTGCAGCAAGTGCCCCCATAAGCTGTTCAGGAGCCCCTTTATCTGAAACAGCAGAAACAATCTCCACCCTACTGTTACACACAGAGACATACAGTATTTCAAGTAATACAGTTTTTGCTAAACGGTCTCAATCAATACCATCTGTGGTCCAATCACAGATACTCCACAATACAAGCGCATCAATCAAAAGAAATTTTCTTTTTTTGAACTAGTGCAAAAACAGAACTGGAAATTCCAAATAAAGCCTTACTAATGCTTTAAAGAGCAGAGAAAATATGTATCCCCTCTCTCTCTTGAGTCTATACCTCTTTTAATGCAAGAAGGTATTTTACTAGTTATAGAAACTGCAGCTTGACATTGTATGCTATTAAGCCTATGATCTAACAGAACATCCAGACCCTTCTCAACCATTGACATGCCTAGTAGTACTTCACCTAGAATAAATGATGCAGGTGTCCTCATACCTACTTAGGGAGCGTAGATGATTCTATGCCTTTGAGAGATAGACACTCTCCCAGGGAATAACATTAGAGATATTACGATCCCTTTGGTTCCCGGGACACCATCCTTACTATTTGAAACGATGATTACACGTCGAATAACTTATATAGCGTACTCTAGGCTTCTGGTGGGCTTCTATAGGATGCAAGATTACACCTCTGCTGTTGCACGGTTGGATATCCCAGGTTCCCCCTGGAATCCTAAACTCCTCCGATCCCCTCTGTATTCCCTATCCAACACCCCCCCTTTCCCCTCTCTCTCCCTCCCCCCTCCCATTCCCCCCCTCTTCCACCCTTCCCTTCCTTCCACCCTTCTCCTCTCCTCTCCCCCTTCCTCTTCTTCCCTTCCTCCTTTCCCTTCCTCCTCATCCCCCCCCTCCCTCCCCTTCTTTTTGGTTTTTTTCCAGGCTACTCCACTTACCTTCAGGATGTTCAATTGTTTTTATTTTGTATGCTTAAGCTTTGAGCGTTCTGCCTCGGTGGAGTGGTCACATTTACGGGGGTACTCTGACGAGGCAAAGTTATCCGATGGCTGAATTCCTATTATCTCTGTTAACGTTATTACTTTTATGTTCTATATCTTGAACGAGAATTGGTCTTTTGCTATGTTATTTTGCTTAGATGGCTCCCCACTACATTACCACTCCATTTCAACTCTGGTCTTCTCGCTCCCCGGCTCGCTGAGATCCCGGGATCTCCGTCCCTCTTTTCGACCCCACATAGCGGTCCTCCTGGACCTTGGCTGACATCCCCAGCACTTCCCTTTTTAGGCGGAGTAGTTAATCTACTACCACCTCTGGTACTTCCCCTCTATTCCCACCCTTTAGTCTCTCCCATACTACTTCTTTCTACCTCTTCTACTCTCTCATCCCCAAGGTCTAGCTCCCTCATTCCTATCTCCCCCAGTAATTTCTTCTCCCTCTTTCCCTCTGCACCCTTTATACTGGGTGGCTCCGCCCCCACTCATTTGTATCTCCCCCCCCAGCTTTTGCACACCCACCTATTAGACGTCCCCACATTTAAATTTTGACGTCTCATCGACTTTTCTTCATGCAAAGTAAGTCCCTTACCTCAACCCCCCCTAACCTTAAAATGTATATCATTAAATACGAAAGGCCTTAATCTCCCGGAAAAGAGAACACAGGTGCTATCCTCGCTCACGAAACACAAGGCCCATTTCATTTACTTGCATGAAACGCACTTCCGCTCGGATTCTATACCCAAACTATCCAACCATGGGTACCGATCTGCTTTTCACACCACCAACCCGATATCCAAGACCAAAGGGGTCTCTATCCTAGTATCCAAACACGCAGATTTCCACCTCCTTGACTCTCTTGTTGACCCTGGCGGCAGGTTCATCTTCCTTAAAGGCACATACGCCTCCAAACCAATAACTTTGGCCAACATCTACTGCCCTAATGAACACCACGTCACTTTCTTTAGGAAGACCTGTGAACTTCTATCATCTTTTCAGCAGGGAATGGTACTCCTTAGAGGAGATTTTAACGTCCCCCTAAATCCGGTCCTCAACTCTTCCTCGGGCACATCTAATCTACCCTATAAAGCTCTCCACCAAATTAAAATGGAACTCCAGAAACTTACCATACATGATACCTGGCGAACCTTATCTCCCTCTGCTAAAGACTACACCTTCTTTTCGGCCCCACACCAGAAATATTCCAGGATTGACTATTTCTTCCTTTCCCAAACAGACCTATCCTGCCTACAACAATCCACCATAGAACCTATGTTTCTTTCTGATCACCACCCGATTACTATCACGCTCTCCTTCCCTGAAACCTCCACTAGAACCAAAATCTGGCATCTCAACCCTTCCCTGTTAAAAGACCCAGCGGTGGTAGACCACGTACGTGAACGAATCCGCCTGTACTTTACAGAAAACACCACTCCAGATATGTCTCCTATCTCCCTCTGGGAAGCACATAAATGTGTGATCAGAGGTGAACTATTGGCCTTATCCGCAAAACACAAAAAAGAATCCCAAGCAAAGATGCTTGCCCTAACAAAAACTATTAAAACGTTAGAGCTATCACACAAACAGACTTGCGCACATTCTACCCTTTGGGAACTGATTAAAGCCCGATCCTCACTTTTGGAGGAATTGGGCATACTTTCGAAACGTCGGTATGTTTTAGGCCAGAGGATCTTCTATGAACATGGAAATAAATGCGGTCGCTTACTCGCCCGTTCAGTCCAGGCCTCTAGACTCTCTTCTAGAATACACCACATACGCAATACACGGGGAACGCTCTTAGTCAAAAATGAGGACATCGCAGGTGAATTTGAGAAGTTCTATTCAAATCTCTATAACCTACAACCCAGCCGCACAGACCTGACTTCTGCTGAAAGCAGCTCTAACAACATCAGGGATTTCCTATCTCAATATAGTCCAAAAGCTTTAACCCCCCAACAGGCTCAGGAGATGGAATGCCCTTTTTCGGGAGAAGAGTTGGAGATTGCCATTAAGCAAATGAAACCGGGCAAGAGCCCAGGACCAGACGGTTTCACACTCCAGTATTGCAAACTGTTTGCTGACGTTCTTTCTCCAAAGCTTATCTCGACCCTCAACGCCCTAGCAGACCCTCTTATGCTCCCAAGTAGAATGTTATCAGCCCATATATCTGTTATCCCCAAGGAAGGAAAGGACCCTACACAAGTTGCCAGCTATAGACCAATGTCTCTTTTAAATGTAGACATCAAGCTTTATGCGAAGATGCTAGCCAACAGGTTGCTTCACCTAGTACCTGGTATCATCTCCACAGACCAAGTGGGGTTTGTCCCGGGCAGTGAAGCCAGGGATAACACCATACGCACCTTAAACATTCATCACTGGCTAACATCCTCAAAATCGCAAGGCTTTCTTCTTTCCCTGGATGCGGAGAAGGCGTTCGACAGGGTGGCCTGGGACTACATGCGCAAGGTACTCATGGCCCTGGGCCTGGGGCTCGCATGCTGGCTCACATAATGTCCCTATATTCTAGTCCTACTGCGGCCGTAAGGGTCAATGGCTACCTGTTGAACGTCTTCTCCATCTCCAATGGCACATGCCAGGGTTGCCCCCTATCTCCCCTAATATATATATTAACTCTTGAACCTTTCCTTAATAGGCTATGAAGCAATCCTAACATACGGGGAGTGATTGTGAAAGGAAGGGAGTACAAAGTTGCAGCTTTCGCGGACGATGTCTTACTTTCTCTGACTTCCCCCCGAACCTCGCTTCCCAACCTCCTTAAAGATATTGAAGCCTTTGGTATACCGTCCAATCTCAAAATTAATCACGCGAAATCTCAGGCCCTAAACATATCCCTCCTCTCAGCAAGAAGTAACCCATTGTCAGGAATTCTTTCCTTTTAAATGGGAAAAGGAGGCGATCACATACCTTGGCATTCGCATCCCATTCCGTCTCTCGGATCTTTACCTGAAAAATTTCCACACTGCTTTACTCACAGCACAAAGGCACCTGAGAGATTGGATGGGACTGAACGTTTCTTGGTTTGGCCGTTCAGCTCTCATTAAAATGATAATTCTCCCTCGCCTTCTATACCTAATGCAATCTGTACCGATCTTCTTACCACCAAAATTCTTTGCGAACTATCAGAAAGCCTGCTCTGCCTTCTTATGGAAGAACTCCCCACCGCGCATCAAATATACCCGTCTCATACTCTATAAAACCAAAGGAGGTATTGGCTACCAGACCTAAGTAAGTATTACGTGGCATGCCATCTCACCAGAATAGCCGATTGGAACATACACACACATATAAAAAAATGGATAGATCTCGAAAAGTCCTTTACATCCAACCCTCTTCACCTACTCCCTTGGATACCTTTCAAACACTGGCCTCTAAACATTTCCTTACACCCACTTATTTACCCCTCCCTCTTAGCTTTCAAAAAAGCCTCACACTCTGGGACACTCGCACCTATCCCGGGTCCCCTAACTATTCTAAGAGGCAACCCTGCCTTTCCTCCAGGGGAGTCCCCACATTTTCTCTGCCAGGAATGGCCCTTTGAGGATGTAGTGGCCTCCCAATTCTTCTCGGGCGGGACACTTATCCCTCTAGAGAAGGCCGCAACCATCTCTAAGACCATTAATTTCCCCTTCTGGACGTACAGGCAAATACGGCATTTTCTCACAACTCACACACACCAAACTAACTGGACGAGACAACTCACGCCCTTCGAAGACCTCTGCCACCGCAAAACACCTCAGAGACACCTTATTTCTCTCCTATACTACCTCCTTTCCGAAGAGACCAATCACGAACCACACCCCTCACAAATAGCATGGAACAGGGACTTACAATCACCTTTGACCAAAGAGGAATGGAACACTGTATATGAATATGGTCATAAAGGCTCAATTAATGTGGCTGTTCAAGAAAACTGTTACAAAGTGTTGACCAGTTGGTATAGGAGACCCCATCACGCCTCCATAAATTTTCCCCTACCATCCCTAACATATGTTGGAGGTGTAAAAAGTCGGTTGGAACTGTGCTACACATTTGGTGGGATTGTGAGAAAATACAACCTTCCTGGAAAGAGGTCCAAAGTCTCATATCCCATGTCACCACGTACACCCTAGATTATTCCCCAGCTCAGTTTCTCCTTCATCATACGTCCCTATCGAAAAAAAGCTATTTCAAATCTCTAGCCATGCATATAGTAAACGCAGCTAAGCTCTGCATACCGATGCATTGGCGTTCTAAAAACGCCCCGACAATCAGGGAATGGCTGTCCAGAATTTCAAACATAAAAAACATGGAAGAATTGATCCACATCTCCCAAGATAGAATACATAAATTCTCAATCACCTGGGCATGTTGGAACCACTTCACAACATCAGACCGTTTTCGCCAACACGCTACATAGATTAGACTTGCCTAAGTGGTTTCAGGCTTCCTGGAACTACTGGACGAATCGGGGGGACGTGGTTGGCGGCTCCGCACGAGAGCGGGTCACCTATATCTTCCCAGTATCTGAACCCCTCTCTTACCCAACTTTATACCTACCCCTTCTCTCCCTTTTCTTTACAACCATGTCCCTTTCTACCCCTTCCTCCGGGCTACCACTTCAGCTCTTTTTTCCCCCCTTTCACTCTATCTTTATATCCGCCCTCCCCATCCCTCCCCATCCTCCCTCCCCATCCCTCCCCCCTCTCTCACCCACAGTAGGGCTATTTCCTTGAATTCGACAGCATCCGATAACATGCCCACTTTTCCCCCTCTCCTTCCATCTATCCTGCTGTCACAAATTAGGCCATCTCAGGTTATACATTGAGTACTACAAAGGCCCAATGCAAGCCCTCTGGCTACCCCCTGCCCGTGTCGGCCTGGCGGGGGGGGGGTGAAATTGAAAAAGAGATCCTCCACCTAACTAAGCCTTGTTTTACCCACAAATCTTGCTTCTGGCCAACTCGTATCTGACTGTTATAACACATTGTTTTTGAAAATTGTATGTCCAATAACCTGTTAATTTTGTGACTGTACCGAGTGAATGTAATGCACTCTCTGTATACTCTGTCCTTTCTTACAGTATATAAATAAAAATCTTTTATGGAAAAAAAAAATGATGCAGGTGTGCTTTTAGCTTTTAGTTTTTATTACAATACAGGATTAAAGTGTTACTAAACCCAGCATTCACTATAGCTGGTCTCCCACAGTACACAAAACATGGAAATGCAATTATTTTAGTAAATATAAACACCTAAATACCTTTTCTCATCAGCAGTATATAGCAGTCTTGTGTTTTCTATCAGTGTCCAGTTAAAGCTTGTAGAAGGAGTTTTTCTTTCCATTCTGACTGTCCTATGAGGCTGTAGGACCCCTGACCCTCTGTCTGGACAGTGCTGATTGTCCCTGTGCTGATCACATGCACCCTCCCAAGAAAAAAAAGAAAATAACTCTCTAGCAATACACACCAAACTGAGCATGTGCAGAGTGTCCCAGAGGCTCAGTACTATCAGGAAATGGATTGGGGACAGTGGAAGAAGGGTGGATCAGAGAAGATAGGATCAACCAGCCTTTTTACACAATGTGGAGGATTAACCCCTTAGGTTCCACAGTGAGTTTAACAAGCATGCTTTAGCTTTACTGCATATACAGACTGATTTTACTGTTGTGGCTTTAGTAACACTTTAGGCTGGGTTCACACTTGAGCACGGAGTGGCTCACAGCAGGGTGTTCGGTGCGTCCCTATTCTCCATTTCAGGTCAGGTTTCAGTCCAAATTTTTGGCTGAATTTGGACCTGAAACGGACCAGAAAACGCACAGGACGTTTCTGCAATTCGCACCCAAGCCGCTGTGGAGATGTGTGAACTGGACTCATAGAGAGCCGGTCGCAATCTCCTAACATGCTAATTGGATGCGGGGAAAACCCACATCCAATTCGCACTAGTGTGAACCCAGCCTTCAACACTTTCATGTTTCAGCCTTAAGCTGCCTTAATCATAGCTAGCTATAGAATAAACAAACACAGCTGCACCTGCACGGGCGCCGCCTCCCTAAGCTCTTAAAAAAAGTCACTTTAAGAGTGTCCAGGCGATGGACACACAGCAGTCTATGGGGAAGCATCCTAGCTTGCAATCAGCTGATTGCAAGCTGGGAAGCTGATTTACCCGTATTTAGGGAGTGTTCGGAGTGGAAGCGATGCGTCTGCAAACACTCCCACTCTACACTCATTTGTTTGTGGCTCCTACCATTTGTTTTTATAGGCTGGGACTGAAGGACAACTGGGTGGTGCTTTTTTGGCACCGCGGCATCATTTCCAGTTTCCCAGCTGGCTGCGGACATTGACTGACTGCGACCAGGACCTGGAACCAGGATGTGAGGTGGGGAACGGATCACTGATGCAGCGGATGGGCACAGAGCTGGCAGTGCTGAGCCTAAGCACACTGTACCAGTGAGTGCGGGGATTGGAGGTGAACTCTCTGCAACAGCTGAAGAGTTTACCTGCACTGTTTTTCTTCTCTCATGTAATGGCGTATCCCTAGTGTTGTCAATATGAGCCTGTTGTCATGAAGACCTTAATAATGATTCTGCAAAAGGCACATAAAGGCATTTTTACATACCTTTTTTTTTTCTCCTAACACCCCATTGCACATGCTTTTGACACCCCTGAATTTGGGAATGTGCATTATATGCAAATCCTTACTTAGATGTAACTCTTAAATTCCCTCTTGCAACTTCCCTGTTATTTGCATAAACAAAGCCCTAAGAGTTAACTTGAGCAGTAATTGATAAAAAGCACATTTCTCTCTCTCTCGTCAATAACTACAGCTATTTGTAGAAGACTTATAGGAACCAACCAGTGGCCTTCAGTCACGTGTATAGTGTGTGTGGGGCACACAGGCCCTGAGAGAAGGGGGGGCACTGTGCCCTGTCACACACTGCAGACACGTATTTTCATATTTTGTCAGCAGTGATGCTGCTTTTCTCCCTGTCATAGCCAGGTATTTCTGACTCTTAGCTGGGGGTGGGTGCACTGCAATCATTCCACAAACTAAGTGAAGACTGGCAATAGCTTAGCAAGTCAAACTTGCAACCTATTTGCATGCTATCTGGGCCCCTAACATGCATACACTGCCCATGAATGGAGCTGCCGCATGGGCATGTGCAGGTAGCGAATTTGAAAACAGAATACATGAAGTAGCTGTAGATCCCTGGTGCCTAACATTAGGGATGAGCTGAAGACCCCCCCGGTTCGGTTCGCATCTAGAACATGCGAACAGACCGAAAGTTCACGCAAACTTTTGAACACCGTTAAAGCCTATGGGAGTCAAACGTGAGAAATTGTGCAAATTTTTCAAGGATAATATGCAAGTTATTGTCCTAAAAAGGGTTTGGGGACCAATGCAAAAAAAAAGTTTTAAAAACGTCCGTTTTTTCGGGAGCAATGGATTTTAATGATGCTTAGTGAAAGTGAAGTGAAAAAATAAAAGTGAAATATTCCTTTAAATATCGTACCTGGGGGGGGTGTCTATAGTATGCCTGTAAAGTGGCATGTGTTTCCTGTGTTTAGAACAGTCCCTGCACAAAATGACATTTCTAAAGGAATAAAAGTCATTTAAAACTGCTTGCGGTTGTAATGTAATGTCAGGTCCCGGCAATATGGATAAAAATTATTGAGAAAAACGGCATGGGTAACCCCCCCAGCCCATTACCAGGCCATTTGGGTCTTGTATGGATATTAAGGGAACCCCGTACCCACATTAAAAAAAGAAAAGGCGTGGGGCCCCCAGGCCCTATATACTTTGAACGGCAGTTTACAGGTGGTCCCAAGAAAGACAGGGACTGTAGGTTTGTTCTTAAGTTGAATTTGTTTGTTTGTAATTTGGAACAGGTACATTTTGTAAGTGTAACTCCAGCCAAAAAAATCTATTTTTAATCTTTTTGGAAAACATAGGGAAGGGTTATCATCACCTCTGTAACATTTGTTTTGCTGTCTGTGCCCCTATTCAGAAGATTTCACTTCAATTTCTGTCCCAATGACAATTGGATTTTGAAAATTTGGGTTTTTTAGGGAAACAAGGATTGGTGATAAAGCATCAGTGGAGGAGACACCTTTTTCCCATATTAACTCTTACAGGAGAGAATTTCCCTTCCTAGGGGTAGATTTCCTCTCACTTCCTGTTGTTTCCCTCCGTTTGTAAGTAGGAGTCCTTTGTAAGTCTGATGTTTGAAAGTAGGGGCCTGCCCTATATACTCTGCAGAAATTTGGGCCTTAGGTGTTGGTGGTAATACAACACTGTAAGCCCTCAAGGTTACTCTTGGTGGTTGCAGGAACGGGCCCTGCTGTGAAATATTAGATCAAAAATTGTAATTATACGCCCCTGTTGAATAGGGGCAGAAAAATTGGGCTTTAGGCACTGGTGCTGGTGCCACAACACTGCAACCCCTCACAGATACTCTAGTTGAGCGCACTAACAAGCCCTGCTGCAAAATATTACAGCAAAAATTGTAATTACATGCCCCTGTTGAACAGGGGCAGAAAAATTGGGCCTTAGCCACTGGTGCTATCAAGCTATCAACATGAACATTGAGGAGGAATAGGATAGTCACTCAGCATAACATGATAGTCACTCAGCATCAGCATAGGCAGTCTTGAAGGGAACTCACATTCATAAAAAAATTATTCAGTTACATAAGCATCAGGTGCTTGGTAGCTGGTGATCCAAGACTGATTCATTTTTATGAAGCTGAGCCGATCAACTGAGTCCGTGGACAGGCGCACTCTGTGATCGGTTACAAAGCCTCCAGCAGCACTGAATGTACGTTCCGAAAGAACGCTGGATGCAGGACAGGCCAGTAGCTCAATTGCATACTGTGCAAGCTCTGGCCAGTGATCCATCCTCAAGACCCAGTAACCCAGAGGATTTTCAGTTGGAAAGGTCTCCAAGTCTGATTTTGCCCCTAGGTATTCCTGCACCATGTAAATCAGACGCTAACGATGGTTGCTGGAACCGATCAGACCTTGGGGCTGCGGACTATTAAATTGTCTGAACGCATCTGTCAGACAGCCACTTTCTCCACGGCTCCTTCTGTGACTGACCGAAGCCTTAGCAACACGTTCTCCAGGACCAGCAATTTGTAACCTCCCAGGCTCTGGAAATGCATTGCATAAACCTTTCTGCAAAGCCTCCCGAAGATGTTTCATCCTCTGCTCCCTCTGCGATGGCTGGATAAGTTCCGCAACCTTACCCTTGTAACGTGGGTTGCCAGCCAGTACTGACCCCTCTCCTTGATACCATGAATCCGAGGGTCCTTTTGCAGGCTTTGCAGGATCAGGGAGGCCATGCAGTGTAGGTTTGCTGAGGCATTTGGTCCGGAGTCCTCTGGGTCACTAAGGATGACCTGATCCCCAGCCACCTCCTCCCAGCCACATACAAGTCCATGGGTTTCTGGGGACTGTAAATGATCCCTTGAAGACTGCTGCTGATGCTGAGTGCTAGGCTCCACCTCCATGCTGACACAATCCTCCTCTTCTTCCTGTGTGATCGGCGGGCCCGCAGGAACACTGTCTGGATAAAGGGGGCCTTGAGAGGTAAGGAAGTCCTCCTCTTCCTCCCTCTGTTCTGCCTCAAGTGCCCTGTCCATTATTCCAAGCAGCGTGTGCTCCAACAGGTAGACAAGAGGGACAGTATCACTGATGCATGCACTGTCACTGCTCACCATCCTCGTGGCCTCCTCAAATGGTGACAGGACAGTGCATGCATCCTTGATCATGAACCACTGGCATGGCGAAAAAAGCCAAGCTCCCTTGACCCTGTCCTGGTGCCATAGTCGCACAGGTACTCATTGATGGCCCTCTGCTGCATGTGCAGCCACTGCAGCATGGTCAACATTGAGTTCCATCTGGTGGGCATGTCACAGATTAGGAGGTTCTTGGGCAGGTTGTATTCCTTTTGGAGGTCAGCCAGCCGAGCACTGGCATTATATGATCGGCAGAAATGCACGCAAACTTTCCTGGCCTGCCTCAGGACATCCTGTAAGCCCGGGTACCTGCACAAGAACCGCTGCACCACCAAATTAAGGATGTGAGCCAAACAGGGAACATGGGTGAAGTGTCCCTGTCGGAGGGCGGAGAGGAGGTTGGTGCCATTGTCGCAAACCACCATGCCTGCCTGAAACTGGCATGGTGTCAACCACCTCTGAGCCTACCCCTTCAGAGCTGACAGAATCTCTGCCCCAGTGTGGCTCCTGTCCCCTAAGCACACCAGCTCAAGCACCGCATGACATCTTTTTGCCTGAGTGCTTGCATAGCCCCTTGAACGCCTATGGAGCACTGCTGGTTCCAAGGACAAATCTATAGAGGAAGAGGCCATGGAGGAAGAAGAAGAGGAGGGGGTGGAGGAGAGAGGTGTGTCAGAATCACCACTAGTAGCATTTTGGAGGTGTGGTGGTGGAACAAGCTCCAACAATACTGCACCCTGTCCTCCATCCTTCCCAGCTGCCAGCAGGATCACCCAGTGTGCCGTGAAAGATAGGTAACGTCCCTGTCCATGCCTGCTGGACCATGAGTCAGCAGTAATATGCACCTTACTGCTGACCGTCCTGTCCAGCGAGGCCAAGACATCACCTTCCACATGTAGAGAGCCGGAATCGCCTTCCATGAAAAAAAGTGGCGTTTGGGAACCTGCCACTAAGGTACCACACATTCCACAAATTCACGAAAAGGGGCAGAGTCTACCAGCTGAAAAGGCAGCAGTTGAAGTGCTAGCAATTTAGCCAAGCTAGCATTCAACCGCTGGGCATGTGGATGGCTGGGAGCGAATTTCTTTCGCGGTTTAGCAACTGGGGTAGGGAAATTTGCCTGCTACAATAGGACGTTGGTGTAACGATAACAGATTGCCCGCAAGTACTTGGCACACCTAATTCTACACCTTCATTCTTCTCACTGCGGGTTTCTGAGAGAACTGAAGGTATAGTGGGGTTGGAGATCCCAGCTGATGAGGAGCAAGGAGAGGTCCGCCTTGTTCTTTGGTGTGGGTCTTTAAAGTACGCTTGCCAAAGGACTGCATGGGAGTTCGACATATGTCTGGTCAAGCATGTGGTGCCCAAGCGGCTGCTGTTTTGGCCACGCTTGATACGCTTCAGACATATGTTGCAAACAGCAATGGTGCGATCTGCTGCACACGTCTCAAAAAAGGCCCACACCAAAGAACTTTTGGAAAAACATGCGGAGTCAGCAGCGCCCTGCACATGCAGAGCTCTGCGGTGTGATGCAGTCGATTGGCTGCCCTTAAGCTTGCCCCTGGAGGGCATCCTGCCTCGTTGGAGATGTGCCTCCTCCTCATCCTCCTCCTCCCCCCCCCCTCCTATCAGGCACCCACGTAGAGTCAGTGACCTCATCATTCCCTCCCTCCTCGTCACTGGAGCAAACCTGGCAGTATGCAGCAGCTGGGGGAACATGACTGCTAGTTTGTTGTCCTTCTTGGGCACCCCCTCTCTCTGGCTCACGTTTCTGCCTTGCTCAATCTGGGTACCATCATCGAAGCCTTCAAAACGCTGCGCATCCTCCTGCAGCATGTACCCAACACTGTGGTCAAACAGTTTGGGGGACTCCTCAGGGAATGATGGTGGAGCTAGGGAAGGAGTGACTGATGTAACTGAGCCAATGGAAGAGGCCGCTTTGGCATTGGCAGCCAAAGTACTCTTAGCCTGGGTGACAGAGGATGAGGAGGATGAGGATGGCTTGGTCATCTACTCTACCAACTCTTCTGCATGTTGTGGCTCAACACAGCCACCTGCCAAAAAAAAGGACAAGCGTGCCGCACGACCACGTGCTGAGGATGCACCATGTCCACGACCAGCAATGTTGGCTGCAGACACAGATCCTGCTTGCCCTCTTTTAGTGGGCTGTGAGTGCCTGCCTCTCCTTGTTGGCCTTCCAGACATACTGTATTTGATTTATTTGTAATGTATTTGAATAGGTACACCAAGAATGGCCTGTAGTGAGATGTAGCTGCACAAAGCTGGGATGTCTATATATATATATACCGATTCTGACTATACTGCAGCTAACTCAATCAACTGCCTGCCTGTATTATATTAGGAAGAGAACAACAGGAACGGTCTGCAGCGAGATCTAGCTGCACAGGATACAGTACTGAATATACCGCAGCTAACAGAATGAACTGCCTGCCTGTAGTATATTAGGAACAGAACAACAGGAATGGTCTGTGGTGAGATCTAGGTGTACAGGATACAGTACTCAATATATGTTTATATTCAGAATGTATAATGTGCTAATATTAACCTCCCAATATAACACGGTGTAACCTCCTAATGGTTAATCAGTGAATCATGTGCAAAAATAAGCAAAGGGAACCTATTATAAATAGCATAACATCCTTCACCATAACAAAATCAAATAACTAATTATCAATGTGAATTATTAAACACAATAAAAAAGAAAGAATAATGAGATATAATAATGTGATGAGCCACAGCGCACAAATATCTCAATAGGACAGCATACAACTGTGAAGAAATGTCTTTGGTGATTGATAAATTTGGACAGGTTTCAATGAGTAACCCCAGTGATAGATGGCTCATCTCATATATTCAGCTGCTCATATATTCAGCTGCTCATTGGCATGGGCTGGCTTCTGGCTTTCAAAGAACTTCCGCAGTATGAAACAACAAAGAAAGAAACCATTGCGCAGATAGTATATTAAATATTCCTTATAAGCTAAGGGTAAACTTCACGCACACTTTCCAGCAGAATGAATTGCATATGGTAAGGTCAGTTGCATACAGCTAACAGCTGGGATCTCCTCACTCTCCAACAGTGCACCCACAGTATAATAAACAGGAACAATCATCGCAAACTAAAATACAAAATGAATGCAAGCTGAACACTATAGGAATTCACCAAGCCTTTATATCAAAATGTAAAACAATATTAGTACAGCGCATAGAATGACTAATTATAAAAACAGTCCATGATATGAAGAGAGGAAAAATCCCTCATAGTAAGACGGGGAAACCAATTCTTCTGTGTAATAAAATTATATTCTCCACCCCAGACACATAAATGTGCTTACCAGATAGGGTGGACCTCTTGTTACAGGAGGTCATAAACGCATAAATACAATGGAAGCTGGATGGAAGCTGCACGGCCACTTTAAATATCCTCTGTGATCCTGTAGGACGGCTCTCCAATGCAGTAATGAAGAAGGTGTATCCTCCAGTATAAAAAAGAATACAGCAATCCCAAAGACAAAAGGGGAAAGGCTCTAAGTGTATTCCGTTTAGATGAACAGTTTATTAAAAGATAACACGTGCTGTGCAGCGCAAATAGATAAAACACAGCACACAGTGAAACAGCTTGTTCATGTCCGAACAGCTGAGAGATGGCAGTGGGTGACGTCAGAAATTAAGCTCCGCCCCTGTACGCGGCGTTACGTCCAATGGGACTTCGTCAGCGAGGGTGGAGCCATACTGTCACCCGAGAGCCTAATATACACGCTGACTGTCAGCAAAGTGTGTGCCGAGACAGGAAGCGGAAATGGCTTCAGAATCAGCATGGTTATTTAACAGAGACACCAGCTGAAGTCAGAACTATTGGTTAAAAAGTGTAAAAATACAAAAATAAAACTCCACATGGTATAACAGTGATCCCAAATGGCTAGGGAATCTATTGTATAGACACAAGGGAAGAATATATCATTTCATTTTAAAAAAATATCTATATATGTATATATATATATATATATACACTTAAACACCCGTGACCATCTCATACATTAAATAAGCCATAAAGTATGCATAAAATACATGTATATATGATAACAAAGCAGCATATGTATAAAGGACAATCATAATAAAAACCTGATTAAAATCCCTATTTATCAGATATGAAACAGTTGAGGTCAAACTCAACATTTAACCCCCTAGGAACTGCCACTCTCGTTTCATGGACCCATAGGGACTCTCGCCTACTCAGCTGCCTGATATAGTTGCCCCCTCTCCAGTGTTTGGTGACTTTTTCTATGCCCAGAAAATTGCAATTTTTTAGGGTCCCTATTGCGACAGGTCCTAAAATGCTTTGATACAAAATAGCAAAACCTCTTTTAATATTATTGACATGTTCTGCTATGCAGACTCCCATGGGTCTGGATGTTCTCCCCACGTATTGGAGTCCGCAGTCGCACTGTAGCATGTATACCACCCCCACAGTATCACATGTGATCAAGTTTTTAATCTGATAAGTTCTATTTGTGGCAGTGGCTAGAAACTATTTTATTTCTTAATAATAAATTTACATTGCCTGCATGCTGGGCATTTCCTGCATGCATAAAAACCAGACATAAAACTGAAAATTCTGTTATCTTTGATCACAGAGGGATCCACCACACTGGGGGCTAAAATATCCCTCAGGGTCGGTGGCCTCCTATAGAATCTCGGGCGGGCTGAAAGAGTTGGGCCTAGGATGTTATCCTTTTTCAAAATATCCCAGTATCTCAGAATCATTTTTTCCACCTTCTTATGTTGAATATTGTAATTTGGATAATCCTATACTGAAAATCATCCTGCTTGGTATTTTTGTTTTTATTAGAGTCCGCTACTAGGGTGGATGGATCCATATTACCCACTTTTTACACCTCCTCTGCTATGAGTTCTCTGGTATATCCCTTTTGTAAAAACCTTTCTGCCATGACATTGGCTTGTGAAAAATAATCATTATCCAGAGAGCAATTATGCCGAAGGCCCATAAACTGCCCTCTGGGAACATTAAGCAGCCATGAGTTATGGTGGCAACTATCTAAGGGACTATAACCATTCCTGTCTGTGGGTTTAAAATAATTCTTGGTTCTAAAAGAACTACCGTGTTTAAAAATAACCAAATAAAGGAAGGCTATGCTAGAAGCATCAGCATTCCATGAAAGACGGATGTTCTTGCTATTACCATTAAGCCGGGACAAAAATAATTGAAGGCTGATCAAGTCACCTTCCCAAATCATAAATAAATCATCTATATATCTTTGGTAGCAGACCAGCTGTGCCAGTCTGCTACCAAAGACGTATCCCTCTTCCCAGAATGCCATAAAAATATTTGCAACGCTTGGCGCGAACCGAGCGCCCATGGCAACCCCAAGCGTCTGTAAAAAATATTTTCCGCCGTACCAGAAATAATTCCTGGCAAGGCAAAATTCCAGAGCTTTTAAGAGGAAGTCCTTCAAGTGAGGGGGTAGATCCAACCTGTCTAAAGCCCATTGAACAGAATTAATGGCATCAGAGTGGCCTGTTATCGTATACAATGAGCTGACATCAGCTGTCACCAATAAACTATTCTCTTTGCAAGGTATACTTTACACAATTTGTATGATATGTTTAGTATCTTTTAAGAATTCTGTAGTGGTTGTAACTAGAGGTTTCAGAAAGTGGTCTATATATTGGCCCAAATGTGCTGACACGGAGTCAATGCCATTTACGATGGGCCTACCTGTGGGTGACTGGAGATCCCTATGTATCTTGGGTAAGAAATAAATGATCGGCCTTCTGCAAGCACTAGGGTTTAAATAGGATGCTTCCGTTTTATTCAACACTCCACTTGTTTTCCCAAAGAGATCAAAGCTTCCAACTCACCTTTGAATTGGATAATAGGGTCCTTACTCAATACCTGATATGTCCTTCTATCTGATAATAGCCGGTCCATTTCCCCCTGGTAATAAGATTTACTCATAATTACCAACCCACCCCCTTTGTCAGCGGGATGAATAACTACGTCCTTGTTTTTTTCTAATTCACTAACTCCTTTTTTGAAATAAGAGGGGTCTCCTACTCTTTTCACTTTCATCTCCTCTAAGTTGCTAATGACCATATTCTTAAAGATCTCTATATGTCTGTGGTCATTCTTTGGAGGGTTGAAGCCTGACTTATTGGCCAGATTAGAATGAATGCCAGTAGAAGCTACAGAACCCGTAAGGGCAGACCTTTCGCTGGGTTTGGAAAGAAAATATCTCTTTATATTCAAAGTCCTTACGAATTTCTGCAAACTAATGTAGGTTTTAAATTTGCTGTGTATATATAACAGGGAGTTTGGGACTTTAAATGAAGCAATTTGAAATGCGGAGGATTAAAATTGTAATTTTATTAGTATTAGTAAGTATATCGTAAAGGAATTTTATGTGTATATACAGACATACATATATAATTGGCACAAAATTATAGGCATATTAGGTGGAAAGGTACAAGCAGTAGAATACATAATTACACTGGATAGATCATGGTCAGAGTAATGTTAGTATAAAATAACATATAGCCTATAGGTGCCAGGGATGGCATATCCGGTAACTGATAATAAAATTGCATAGCAAAATGATATAGTCATGATATTAATAAATTAATGACATCAAGGTAACAATGGATAGAGTTCTGGCATCAATTGTAGCTCGACGCGTTTCGTAGATGATTTTGTCCACTCATCAGGAGCTGATGCATAGTAATCCTGTAGAATATATACGTATAGTCAACCTCAATCCGTATAGAGAGGAATAAAACAAAAAATGCTGGAAAAATTTTGGCCAGACAAGCACTTACCAACCCTGACACTGAGCGTGGCGCATGGCAGATGGCATGGAGTGGGCCGGGGACAACAAACCCCGTGGCGGGAGCTGAGGCAGCATGTGATGTCTGGATGACATCAGGTAATAAAATGACAATGTATGGGTAGTGAAAAGTTGCTCTGCCACTGCTCTGAGCCAGCATGTCTACTTGGCGTGGTTTTGCGTTGGGGCTGGTCTCTCCTCGGCGCGGGAGCTGCGATGCGCCCTGTGGATCCTTCCTCCCCCTCCCCTTTAGGAGGCCTGGACGGATACCCCTCGGCGCATCGGCGCCACATTCCCTGCGTCATACGTGGGACGTCGATTCTGACGTCACCGCGCCGACGTTTGGAGCGTCATCTGCGTGATTACCATTGGGGGGAGGGTTCTGTGGCACCAAACACTGAGCAATCATTCAGCTCAGGTGCGGACGCCGCTCCCCTCCTCCCGCAGGCTCACGCACGTGGCGTTGGCAGCATGTGTATATAGGTCCCCCAATCGGAGCCAGCAGCTTACACGGTTGGTCTCCCCTTGGGGTCTCTGCACACTAGCTGATTTCATCTTGCTAGTTGTGCATGATATGCAACATCAGGTAAACCCTTTCATGTCTACGCTTACCCTCACTGTCACGTTTTCTGCTCTGTTGCACCCTACACCTTGTTTCTTGTACTAGCTTTCTACACAATTCTTCACATTCCCCCTACCCATTAACTCATACATATCTAGATTTTTCACTATTTATTTTTTCAATCAGATCCCCTGTTTATTATACAACCTTCACTGCATTATCTACGAGCACTTTCCAAACACGGGTATCTCTGGGTACATTATTTATATTATTTTTCAACGTAATTTGCTCTATTCTAATTAATATTATTATACACCACTTCCAATAATCATTCCCAGATATCCTTTTCTGACAAGCTATGCCCCATCATTATTGTTACAATCATTCCCTTAACCAGATCTCCTTTATTATATGACTTCTATTGTAATACTCATCAGTATTCTTCATATACAAGTACCTTTGAATACATTATTTATACTATATAATACTCAATATAACCTACTCTGTTTTGAACGAATACTGATATACTATTTTTTAACATTCATCCTCAGGTATTTCTACTCTCTGACAATCCATGTTTTATCATTGCTGCCATATGGAGATCTTTTCACTACCCATACATTGTCATTTTATTACCTGATGTCATCCAGACATCACATGCTGCCTCAGCTCCCACCACGGGGTTTGTTGTCCCCAGCCCACTCCATGCCATCTGCCATGCGCCACGCTCAGTGTCAGGGTTGGTAAGTGCTTGTCTGGCCAAAATTTTTCCAGCATTTTTTGTTTTATTCCTCTCTATATGGATTGAGGTTGACTATACGTATATATTCTACAGGATTACTATGCATCAGCTCCTGATGAGTGGACAAAATCATCCACGAAACGCGTCGAGCTACAATTGATGCCAGAACTCTATCCATTGTTACCTTGATGTCATTAATTTATTAATATCATGACTATATCATTTTGCTATGCAATTTTATTATCAGTTACCGGATATGCCATCCCTGGCACCTATAGGCTATATGTTATTTTATACTAACATTACTCTGACCATGATCTATCCAGTGTAATTATGTATTCTACTGCTTGTACCTTTCCACCTAATATGCCTATAATTTTGTGCCAATTATATATGTATGTCTGTATATACACATAAAATTCCTTTACTATATACTTACTAATACTAATAAAATTACAATTTTAATCCTCCGCATTTCAAATTGCTTCATTTAAAGTCCCAAACTCCCTGTTATATATACCCGATTTCGGGATGGAGGCGACTAGTGCGCCTCATTTAAAGTCCCAATTCCCCTTTTATTGCAAAAGTTTTAAATTTGCTGAGGTTGCATGCCAGAGCAAATTTCAAGCTGTTATCTAAGACTCTCAATTGATCAACCAAAAGATCTACATGTCAGGAAAGGTCTTCTCCACTGGCAATATCGATCCTTTGGCATGCAGTATTGAGGTCCACCAGCAGGTGTCTCCTGGCAGTTCGGAGCTGCTCTTTCCTGCAAGTATTCTGTCACCTTTGGGCTGCAGTACTGGCGTCCACCAGCGGAGGAATCCTGGCAGTATGGAGCAGGTATTCCCCTCTGCAGACAGATATCACCTGACCTTAATTAGCAGAGCTGCAGTATAAATACCCAGCAATTGCAGACTTATGTTGCCCTGGTATTGTTCCTTGAGCCCTGACCTGTATCCTGTTACTCTGATTCCTGATCCTGTAGCCTGAACCTGAAGCCTGATTCCTGGAACCTGTTGATCCTGTTTCCTGTCCATTACCTGAACCCTGGACTCTGGATTCTGAGCCTTGTCCCTGACCCGTCCCTCCTGTGATCCATCCATCCTCTCTTGTCCTGTCCCTTCCCAGCTACTGATTCCCTGTTTATGACCCCGGCCTGGCTTGACTACGATTCTGGTACTCCCTCTTGCTACATATGCTGGTTGGTTTTATATCACTGATTGTTTGGTTGTTCACTCTGTATTGGTAGTGTGTTCACATATGCATTTTCCTTAATAAACTTACTTTTACCTATTTATGTCTGGTTCACTCTGTCGCAGTCACACAGTTCTGGTCACATCTGGTTTATGACACTACACCACTAATATTGAAAATGCCCATGCCTAATGGGACTTTTGTCTTTTTTGTTTTCCGTCCTGCTCTTCTCCCTCTCTTTGTCTTCTTTTTCCCCCTTGTCTGTTTCCTGTTGGTGTGAAATCCCCTGGGACCAGCCATTGGGGCTGGGAGTTCCCTAAAAAATGATTCTGATAGTAAGTATCATCTTCAGACAAAGGGGCAAATCTGTTGTTTGTAGATATAGGGGTCCTTTCATACTGATGGTTTTGATTGCCATAATATGAATTCTGTTCAGGGTGTGGGTGGCGTCCCCTATTGGACATATTACTCGGGTTTCTACCTCTGGGGGGGCGTGTAGGCCCCCAGTTGTCGCCTCTATGACCCTGGTCATAGGGGGTGGGTGCTGACGGTAATTCGCCATATCTGAACCCCTCCTAGAGGGATTACCCCTTCCTCGTTTTTTAAAATTGGTAGAATACCTAGGGACAGCTCCCTGGGAAGCAAACGATTTAGACTGAGGAGATTGATAATAAGGTTTCGGGATACCTGCTGGTAACAAATTAGGGGTCAGTTGAGTGGCTACCATAGGTGCAGATTCTGGGGTCTGCAATCTAGATTGCCATTTAAAAACCTCTCCCCTAGAAAAATCACCGGAATCCCTGATAAACTTTTTCTTTTCTTCTCTTGCACCTCTTTATCCCATTTAACCATTTTATTTTTTAATTCTCCCGACAATCTTGGAAAATCTGGAGAATTCTGTGTCGGTTCTAATAGGCTCTTTAATTCTGTAATTTGTTGATCTAATAATACCATTTTTTTATGTTTTCTAATAAGAAAGAAATCAATAAGTTTCTGACTTTTATTATAAAAAAACTGGTACCAATCTTGTATAGATTCTTCATCCATAAGGCCATCATTGGGGGGAAGATCCCACCTGAGCCTTCTGGGTACTAATTTGCTCTTTATATACCATTCAAAAGACACAATATCCCACCATGCCTTAATCTTTTTTTCAAAAAGATATCCTAATTTTCTAAAGTTGGTGGAAAGGTCATTTGACGTATTGGCAGGAAGGGTGTTCGAGAAGATTTCATTCAGTTTCACCTCTCTTTGTTCAAGAAACGTGAAAACTTCCATGAATGCAGCTGATAGAATGGTGATGATGCAAATGTATAAAAAACAGAAACAATCAGCGCAAACTAAAATACAAAATTAATGCAAGCTGAACACTATAGGAATTCGCCAAGCCTATATATCAAAATGTAAAACAATATTAGTGCAGCGCATAGAATGATTAATTATAAAAACAGTCCATGATATGAAGAGAGCAAAAATCCCTCCATAGTAAGAAGGGGAAACCAATTCTTCTGTGTAATAAAACAATATTCTCCACCCCAGACATATAAATGTGCTTACCAGTTAGGGTGGACCTCTTCTTACAGGAGGTCATAAACGCAGAAATACAATGGAAGCTGGATGGAAGTTGCACGACCACTTTAAATATCCTCTGTGATCCTGTAGGACAGCTCTCCAATGCAGTAATGAAGAAGATGTATCCTCCGGTATAAAAAAGAATACAGCAATCCCAAAGACAAACGGGGAAAGACTTTTCTGGATGATTCTGGAATATACCCCATGGGCAGGGAAGTAAAAGGTGTAATCCCTTTCGTTGCCACGTGCACAGCAACAGATATCATATAGATCTTCAGAGTTTAGGAAGGAATTTAGCGCAAGTGATTTATTTTGAGAGGGATTCCTTGAGTCAATGGATGGGTCGGGAACCTCTTTAAAGTCTCCGCAGAGAACTAATGGCTGAGACTTGTATGATTGGATTTTTCACACTAGATAAGTAAAGAATTTTGGCATGGGGGTGTTAGGGGTATATACATTAATTATAGTGAGTTGTTGTAGGAAACAGATAGTATCAGGAAGCAATTTTGAGTGACATGGGGGGAATAGAGATAATAATGGATTAAGATTAATGTGACTGTGAGTGCAAGCAATGATAGAGACCACAGCCGTCTGAAGCATGTAGCAATAACCTGTATACTGACAACATTGAATGTTTTAAACGTCAAATAATAGGTATGTATCTGGGTGTCATCCCTGTAGGGGGATAAGAAAAAAAGGGGAAAGAGGAAAAGGAGGAGGAAGTTGAGGCAGAAAGATAGCAGGGCAATAAAACAGATAACAATAAATCTAGTGAATTAACTGCTAACACAGGGGAAGTGCAATCATAAAATGAGAAATACAACTATAGAGGTTGCGCCTAAGTGATAGGTTTTAGGTAGTCATTTGTGGGTGATATCATGCCAGTCTCTATGCACATAATTAGGTGTGCTGCAGTCGGGGGTTCCAGCATCAGGTGGGGGAGCTAGACCCTAGTTGTGGAGTAATTTTAGGCCTTGTTTCAGGTGGAGGACAGCGGTGGTTTTGCCCAGGTGGGTGATAGATAGCTTGGTTGGGAAGCCCCATTTATATGGAATGTTGTGTTTTTGAAGGATTTTTGTGGCTGGGCCAAGCTCTTAATGTTTCTGTGTCGTGGTGGCAGAGATGTTTTAGATGATAGCAAGGTGGAGGTAGGGTTCCAGAAAGGTGGACATATTTCTGGCAGCCCTCAGTATTTTCCCTTTGGAGAGGAAAAAATGTATATGAGTGAGGACATCTCTTGTCTGCAGCAATGTGTGGAGGCTTAAAGATCCTGTGGGCCTCATCGATAAGCAAGTCTTATTCAGACAGGGTGGATACAGGCGCTTTGAAAAGACTTTGTAGATATTGTGTGAGTTCCTGCAGGGGGACCGATTCAGGGACACCATGGATTTTTAGGTTGCTTCAGCGAGATCGATCTTCAAGATCTGCCAGCTTAGATTGAACAGCTTGGAGCTCAGTCACCTGTTCGCGATGAGCATCAACCAATTCATTGTAAGCATAGATGAAATCTGTAAGTTGTCTCTCCACCCCATGTCAATGCGCTCTCCTTCACCTTAAACTTGAAGTTGGATGCGGGACATTGATCTGGAAAGGTCTGTATGCCTTTCTGCAGAGTCATGAGCATCTGCTTCAAGGTGTGCTCAGACACTGTATTGTCAGATGTTGGGAGGTCAGCCAGAGAATCAGCAATTTCCCCATCCTCATCATCATCATCATCATCCATCCCCCCTGTCAGTATGAAAGTGCAGTGACTTTTTCTTTATCAGGGCCACCTGACTTGGAGAAGCAAAGGGTGATGAAGCAGCCCTCTTGTTTCTGTCTTTCCTGGGCGTAGTCATAGGGCTGGAGTGTTCCATGTGAGGAGGTGCAGGCTGTGCAGAGCGCGGCGGGGAAGCTTGTGATGCTGCCTGTTTACTCTGCCTGGCATCATCTGTAGTCTCTGTTGCCCTGAGTTGCTGAAGAATTCAGACAGCCAACGGGGTTCTGGCAGCTTGTTGTTACATTTTTGGGACATTGCTGCAGAGTCCCCAGGCAGAGCTGAGCTGGTTAGAGTGGTTTGCGGGGGCTGGATCGGCTTGTCAGCCTTGTTGTGTCCCCTGTGTCAGCAGAGATCGCAGCTCAATCGGCCAGCTCAGATCGCGGCCAGGCTCTGCCTGGCATTTAAATAATTTATATGTGAATATGGTTTTAGTAATTTAAAGGACAACTGTCCTTTAAATATTTGCTGTTCCCCCTCCCCCAGAGTGCAGCCTACCTGGATAAATACCTTTAGCTGTGATCTATAATATGCACAGTACCCTGCTCAAAGCCACTCAGGTGTTCATTGCTGGAGGCACACCAAAATTATGACAACCAGTGGCAGCCCATAATGCAGGGTGCAGGGGCGTTGCCCCCCATCCATGCATCCAGCCCCATAAACTACATGTGGGGCAGCGGACGCATGGATTCCAATTTTTTTTTATTTTGCAGCACCTGATTAGAGTCAGAGACTCTAATAGGCTTCTAATAGGCGAATGGATATTCACTATTGTCGTTCTGATTCTCCTCCTGGCCAATCAGGAAGTGGGTCCTGAGACCCATCACCTATTTGACCGAAATGAGGGCCGATCCGAGTGGCCGCCGAGGAGGAGACACACGGTGTGTGTGTTCCTGCACACCACAGCTTACAGTCAAACCACCTGATCCCTCTCCACCACCCGCATGCTGCTCAGCACAGTAATAGGAAGCACAAGACTGGATATCGAGTCAGGGAGAATCAAGGTTCCTAACGGTCCGCCCGAGGCTCCTAAACACATCAACTGACCCCCTGCTCGCCTAGCTGACAGGAAGAATCTGAGCACCAGAAGCACTCTGACTGAGCACGGAACCCACTGACTGCACTGGCAGCTGCACTTTGAGCCAGCTGAACTGCAGAGTGGACTGTTCATGTTTGGGGAACCGACTGGGACGGTCCAGCACTCTCCACAGGAGGGGGGGGTGGCAGCAGGTGGATCGTTTGCCACCCTCCCAAAAAGTATACCACCAGACACCACTGATGACAACTATATCAAGTACAGTTGTCCTTTGAAATAGTACTTTTTATGTGTTTATAATATGTGTAAATAGAGACTACAGCAAAAAAGTATATATTTAAACTGCACTATTGCCTTGTGTCAGTGCCAATTGGTCTATTACGTTCCTGAAGCATCTGTGTATCTGTTCCTGTATTGCTCACCCATTGCAGACCCAATCTGATCCTGACTAGGGATGAGCCAAACACCCCCTACGGTTCAGTTCGCACCAGAACCTGCGAACAGACTGAAAGTTTGCGCAAACTTTAGAACCCCATTAAAGTCTATGGGACTTGAACGTTCAAAATCAAAAGTGCTAATTTTAAAGGCTAATATGCAAGTTATTGTCCTAAAATGGGTTTGGGGACCCGGGTCCTGCCCCAGGGGACATGTATCAATTAAAAAAAAAGTTTTAAAAATGGCCGTTTTTTCAGGAGCAGTGATTTTAATGATGCTTAAAGTGAAAAAAAAAAGTGAAATATTCCTTTAAATATCGTACCTGTATCGTATAGTATGCCTGTAAAGTGGCGCATGTTTCCCATGCTTAGAACAGTCCCTGCACAAAATTACATTTGTAAAGGAATAAAAGTCATTTAAAACTGCTTGCGGCTTTAATGTAATGTCGGGTACCAGGCCCTTTGGGTCTTGTATGGATATTAGGGGAACCCCACACCCAGATTAAAAAAAGGAAAGGCGTGGGTCCCCCAGGCTCTATATACGCTGAACAGCAGTATACAGGTGGTGCAAACAAGATAGGGACTGTAGGTTTGTTGTTAAGTAGAATCTGTTTGTAATTTTGAACTGGTACATTTTTAAAGTGTAGCTGCAGCCAAAAAATCTATTTTTAAGCTTTTTGGAAAACATAGGGAAAGGTTATCACCCCTGTAACATTTGTTTTGCTGTCTGTGCACCTCTTCAGAAGATTTCACCTCACTTTCTGTCCCAATGACAAATGTTTTTTGAAAATTTGGGGTTTTTATTGAAACAAGGGTTGGTGATAAAGCATCAGTGAAGAGGAGACACATTTTTTCCATATTAACTCTTACAGGAGAGAATTTCCCTTCCTAGGGGTAGATTTCACCTCACTTCCTGTTGTCTCCTTCTGTTTGCAAGTAGGAGTCGTTTGTAAGTTGGATGTTTGAAAGTAGGGGCCTGCCCTATATACTCTGCAGAAATTGGGGCCTTAGGTGTTGGTGTTGCCACAACACTGTAAGCCCTCACAGTTACTCTTGGTGGGTGCAGGAACGGGCCGTGCTGTGAAATATTATATCAAGAATTGTAATACAATATTAGATCAAGAATTGTAATTATATGCCATTGTTGAACAGTGGTAGAAAAATTGGGCCTTTGGTGGTGGTGGTGGTGGTGCTGGTGCCACAACACTGTAAGTCCTTACAGTTACTCTTGGTGGGCGCTGGAACGTGCCCTGTTGTGAAATATTATATCAAGAATTGTAATACATGTACCTGTTGAACAGGGGCAGAAAAATTGGGCCTTTGGTGGTAGTGGTGGTGTTGCCACAACATTGTAAGCCCTGACAGTGACTCTTAGTGGGAGCAGGAATGGGCCCTGCTGTGAAATATTAGATCAACAATTGTAATTACATGTCCCTGTTGAACAGGGGCTGAAAAACTAGGCCTTAGGCACTGGTGCCACAACGCTGCAACCCCTCACAGATACTATAGTTGGAGCGCAGGAATGAGCCCTGCTGCAAAGAATTGCATCAAAAATTGTAATTATATGCCCCTATATGGCTTTGGCCAATTACGGCTCTCTGTACAGACGGCGCTGTGATTGGCCAAGCATGCGGGTCATAGTGCATGCTTGGCCAATCATCAGCCAGCAATGCACTGCGATGCCGCAGTGAATTATGGGCCGTGACGCGCCACTCGAATTTGGTGTGAACGGCCCATAACGTTCGAAATTTGACAAACGGTCGAACATGCGATGTTCGAGTCGAACATGGGTTCGACTCGAACTCAAAGCTCATCCCTAATCCTGACTTTGCCTGAACTTTGATTGCACTGACCCCTGGCTTGCCCCTGGACTACACTTCTGCCTTATCCTTCTGTTCATCTGCCTTGTTGTCACCAACCCCGGCCTGAGTTTTTATTTCTCTTCTGCCTGCCGCCTGTGTCTGATCTGCCTGCTTTTTGTTGACCTGGACTGCCTGACCTTGCCTTTGCTCTTCTTCCTGTACCTGATCCAGCCATAGTTGTGCCTGTCATCAGTTCCTGCTCTTCTGTCAGCGTGTTACCAGCCAATTTCTCCTGCATATCCCGAATCACATCAGCATTCTCTAACAGAAGTCCTATTAGGCACTTGTGCCACTCTGTGCTTTGGCATTCCCTGTTACTCTACAAGGGCTCCTGAGTCACATGGCAAGTCGCAGCCCATTGTTTTCAATGGCACTCATTCAAATCGGTGCAACTTTAAGTCGCAGCAACTTTGACAAGGTGCCTGCATTACTTTGATGCGATTTTTATCCAGTGAGTGTAAAATTGCATCAAAGTCACACTGGAAATCAAGCAACTTTGGAGTCATAATAGTGTGCATGGAGCCTTACAGTGCATGACCACCCCTGACAGAAGTTCTGGAAAGTAGCAAGTATATATATATATATATTTATTCAATGTTTTTATTTTTTAATAAAGGCAAAGGTCACTTGGGAAACAGAGGCTATAATAAATTAACAACATAGAATAAAAGTACAGTAGCTCAAACCAAAAGTAAGTTCACAAATTCACACAGGAAAGGTCGATCGTGAGCAAGGTTAGCCCAAACCGATAAGGTCCAGTGATGGCTAGGTAACATATCAAAGGGGTTGGAAACAAGCAGAGACACAGACCCAACATACAATGTAGAACAATATAGCATCAATTCCAAGGGGTCCAATTATAGAGACAAGAAGTGAGGGAGAGGAAAAAGGAAGTGGGGAGGGTGGGGGGGTCCGAGGGGGCCTATAGAACCCAAACTCTGGAATAGGCAGACAGTATTCTAGATGAAACATGTGGTAGATTATGAAGGGAGTAGTAAGTATTCATCAAATTGTGAGGGCAGATAATGGGTCACCCAAGGCTGCCAAAGGTATGTTCTGACCCTATCCTGGAGGACTGCTTCAATTATAGCATGTATCATGGCCTGGATGACTCTATTTTTAGTGTCCACTATATTAACCACTTGCCACCCGCCTACTGTCAAATGAAGGCAGGACGGTGCGGCTACCATTCTGGGACACATATGACATATGACGGCATCCCAGAACAGCCGCTCTTGCGACCCCGATCTCTGTAAAGAGACGCGTCCGTGGCTCTTTAACCATGTGATTGGCTGAGTCCAATCACAGCCGGACACATGTAAACACAGAGATGCCGGTAATCAGCGCTCCTCATCTCACACTGACAGAGTGTGTGGCAAGGAGAGTCAATCAGCAGCATCTCCTCGCAGGGGACAATAAAACATGTAATCAGGGCACTGATCATCAGTGCCCTGATAACATTATAGCGTCACCATGTCACCAATCAGTGCCAGCAATTAGTGCCCACCAGTACCAGCAATCAGTGCCCACCAGTGCCAGCAAACAGTGCCCACCAGCGCCACAAATCAGTCCCCATTAGTGATGCCAGTCAGTGCTTGCTATCAGTGCCACCTATCAATGCTGACAATTGATGTCCCTCAGTGTCGCCCATCAGTGCCACCCATCAATGCCCATCAGTGTCGCCTATCCGTGCCGCCTATCAGTGCCCACCAGTGCCGCCTATCAGTGCCCATCAGTACCGCCTATCAGTGCCCATCAGTGCCGCCTATCATTGCTCATTAGTACCACATATCAGTGCCACCTATCAGTGCTCATAAGTGTGACATATTAGTGCCTCATCATCAGTACCAATAAGTGCCACCTCACCAAGGCCCATAGTTGCCACTTAATCAATGCCCACCAGTTCAGCCTATCAGTGCCCATCAGTGCTGCCTCATCAGCGCTCATCCGTGAAGGAGAAAAATTACTTATTTAGAAGATTTACTGACAGAAACTAAGTAAAATATTTATTTTTTCAACATTTGTGGCCTTTTTTTTTTTGTAAAAAATAAAAATAAACAGCAGTGATTAAATACCACCAAAAGAAAGCTTTATTTGTGTGAAGAAAATGATAAAAATTTCATTTGGGTACAGTGTAACATGACCGTGCAATTCAAAGTGCAACAGCGCTGAAAGCTGAAAAATGGCCTGCGCAGGAAGGGGGTGTAAGTGCCCTATAGGCAAGTGGTTAAGAGAATTAAAGTTCCATGTCCTGCTGTGGTTTGTTTAGCAGCTGTGGTTACATATAAGAACAGGCAGAATTTAGCCCGTGTTTAAATAGGTGGGTGAGATTTTTGTGATGCTAGGGGTCAGGGGGTATAAAAAAGGAGAAAAGAGTGGAAAGAATAAGAGAGACTGCTATTCAGAAGCAATTCACAATAGAGTAGGTCCACCAAGCATGGCAAAAGGCACCTAGGCCCCCACATCCTCTAAAACAAACTGGAGAAATGCTTGGATCGTATTTTGAAAA
Source organism: Aquarana catesbeiana (assembly GCF_042186555.1). Lineage (NCBI taxonomy): Eukaryota > Metazoa > Chordata > Amphibia > Anura > Ranidae > Aquarana > Aquarana catesbeiana. Next base: position 678,384,196 of record NC_133324.1, on the reverse strand, counting down.
CCTAGTAGAAATAAGGTACCAGCAAGGTTACCAGTTTATAGTTTGTTTCCAAGGCTCCAATATTTTGAGCTGAAGATTTAGTCGAGATGCCAGGCATGGACTATCAGGTGTCGTATCAAGATCACATTCCCATAGGCAAGTGTATGTATTCAGAATCAGGTTTTTCTACAAATTGTAAATATAAGCAGGAAATAAGGCCTACGAGTGTGGGTCGCATTTACAAATCCACTCAAACTAGGACATTTGGTCTAACTGCACTCCAGTATTAATATAGGGAAAATAAAAGTGTTTGATTTGCAAGTAACAGAAAATGTTAGATAAATTATATGATTCTTGTAGGATCAGGATAGGATTGCAAGATGATGCAGAAGTCAATTTGTGGAACCTAATCAGGTTTGCAGATAGGGAAGAATTTTTTAAGTTTTGAAGTATTTAACTAGTGACCGGAAACATACTGAATATATACAGTATGGGGGGTGTGACCAGATGCTGAGGTGAGGGAGAGTTGTGTAGCCGGACCCAGTCCCCACTCAATCCCTGCTCCCATGCTGAATATTTCAGGGTAAAGCGAAGAGGGAGATGCCCTTTGTCTGGATCTTGTAGACCCTGTTACAACTAGCGTGATAGACGCTGTGGAAGGAGAGGAGGAGAGTCGGTGTCAGCGTCGGAAAAATCCTCGCGCTCGAAGCTCTCCGGGAGGACTGTCAGCTGCGTGCTGCCTGTGTGAGAGAGAGGGGAGCGAGCCTGCCTGGGATCAAGCGTGAGCAGCGGTGACAGCTGTATGAACCGCGCGGACCTGTGCTTCATCTGCTCTGGATTGGAGGGGTGAGTGACCCGCATCAGTGTGATTCGGAGGATATATAGGGGATGTTGATGTTACCCTGTATAGCAACGTGAACCCCTTTACTTGGTCAGTAAGGGTGCTGGGTCTACCTGAGGGCTGCGAAGGCAATAATCCTGTAAAATTTATGGAAGATTGGTTAAAGGAGAGATTTGGGAAAGAATCATTCTCAGAATTTTTTTCCATCGAGCGTGTGCATAGAGTGGCCAACAGGACTCGGTCTCTGGGGGGATATCCAAGACCCCTGATTTTCAAGCTGCTATGTTTTAGGGATAAAACCACTATTCTCCGGAAGGCAAGAGAGATGAAGAATATTCAATACAGAGGCACAAGGATCTCAATTTATCCTGACTTTTCCCCTGAGCTCCAGAGGCAGAGAGCAAAATTTTTGGAATGCAAGCGCAAGCTTCAACAACTAAGAATTAATTATGCATTATTGTATCCAGCACGCTTGCGCATAGTGGCTCTGGGGGAAACTCAATATTTTGACACTCCCACCCGAAGTTGCAACTTGGTTAGAAAGAAATGAAGGAAGAGTACAGCGAGAAGAGGAAATGTAGAAAAGCAAGGAACTTAGAAGTCAACAGAGGACTCTTTCTCCCTTTTTCCCTTTTTTTTTTTTTTTTTTTTTAATATAGTAACATGCACATATATATAAATGAAAGGGGGAATGGGGATGGGGGGAGTATGTAAATTTGTTTGTTTATATGCACAATGGAAAAAATGGGGATAGCTCCCCTCTTACTGGGTCGGGGGGTTGCAGTTCTTCTTTTTTCACGTTAAGTAATGTGGCCGGTCACAATAGAAGCCATAGGGGTAGGCCCAAAATTGGGCAATGGGGTAAAAAATAGATGGGGGGTAGGGGGGGGTGGGGCGTTTGGGTGGGTGGTGGGAGAGGTGGAACGTGTGGATGGGTGGGTGGTGGGAGGGGTGGAATGTAGGTTCTGAGGTAAGGGTGGGAGGGGTAGATGGAAGCTTAATTCACAAGAATCACAGGAGTCACAATAAGAGGTGGTTTAATTTTGCTAATGGAGATAGGGATATAGGATCTACTGTATGATGTATGACAGAGGTGGCTGTAACATAACCCGTAATTTAAGAAAGAAGATTACCATATGCTCTTGGAACGTTTGGGGAGTAAAAGATAATTTGAAAAGGCAGGCGATCCTCTCTATGGCAGATAAGGGGAGGGTCCAAATACTCTGCCTGCAGGAGACACACTTGGATAAGGATTCAATTAAGATAATGGATCATAAGAAATTTCAGACACAGTATCACTCTACTCATACCTCTTATTCAAGGGGGGTGAGTATTTTGATGAAGTCAGGGTTGGCTTTCTCCTGCAGCCAGAGTAAGGTGGACGTATTTGGACGGTATATTTTTCTCTATTGTCTAATTGAGAATAGGAAATGCGTATTAGCTAACATCTATATCCCTCCCCCAGTTGGGAGGGAGGTTTTGGATGACCTAACTGGATTTATGGCGGGTTTTTCAGGGGTCCCGGTAATAGCGGTCGGGGATTTCAACATGGCTATGAATAATGGAATAGACAGGCTCCCACCAAAAAAGTTTGGTAGAGGAACACCCAAGAGTCCTCTTTCACAATATTGCGATGAGGTGGGATTGGGGGACATCTGGAGAAGGAGGTATCCTGAGGTGAGACAATATTCTTGTCACTCCAGGACACACGCCAACCTGTCCAGAATAGATCTAGTGCTGGGCAAGGAGGAAGCGCTGAACGTAGTGGAAGAAATAGTCTACGAGCCAAGGGGTATTTCGGACCACTCACCAGTGACAATTGATTTAAAGGGTGAGAGTTGTTTTAATAAGGGTGACTGGATAGTAAATCCCTTTTGGCTCGAGATTATTGAGGATACAAGTACCATTATGGAAAGGTTGGTGGAATTCGTAAATCTAAATTTAGGCACTGCTCCATTAGGGATAGTTTGGGATTCCCTGAAGGCTTTTCTCCAGGGAGTCCTAATTAAAAAAATCTCCCATATTAAGAAACAATCACAAACGGAAGAACTAAAAATAAAGGAGAGGGTTAGAAGAGCGGAAGAACAGTACGTTGAGGCACCAACCCCATCTAATCACGAGGCGTGGGTGGAGAGGCAAAATGAGTATAGTAGATGGGTTTTGGAAAAGATGGAGAGGAAAAAATTATTTCAAAAACGGAGGTTCTTCTGCGAGGGGGAGTGTGTTGGGAGGACTTTGGCCCTGATTATTAGGGCCAAAGTCCCTCCAAACACCATACTGGCGATTGAAGGGAAAGAGGGAATAATAAAAAAAACTAACCCAGAAATATTAGAAGAGTTCAGGGAATACTTTAAAAACCTATATAACACGGCACAGAGAGATGTGGTTGGGGAAATGGGTGATTTTTTTGGGCAGCTAAAGTTAACCCCCCTTGCGAAAGAAGATCGGGAAATGCTAGAGGCTCCATTAACACTTGAAGAGTTACAAAGGGTTGTGGCAGATATGGCAAATCAGAAAGCCCCTGGTCCCGATGGTCTACCCATAGAAATATTCAAAAAATATGGGGAGATTTTACTCCCCATGCTTTTGGAGGTGTTTAATGGAACTAGGAAGGACCGTAATCTACCTGCGTCCATGACAGAAGCCATTATAATAATGTTGCTGAAGGAGGGGAAAAACCCGTTAGACGTGGCATCATATAGACCGATATCGTTATTATGTTCGGACGTGAAGATTCTGGCAAAAGTCCTGGCATCAAGGCTAAAGAAAATAATCCCAAAGCTAATCCATATAGATCAAACCGGGTTTATTCCGGACAGAGCTACAAGTACGAACATAAGACAAGTATATTTAAATATGCAGATCCCCACAGTAAATAGCGGTAAGAGAGCTCATCTCTCATTAGATGCAACCAAGGCATTTGACTGCCTGGAATGGCATTATATCTGGAAGGTACTAGCGGAACTTCAATTTGGTCCCAGTTTCGTCCATTGGCTGAGTTTATTATATGACAAGTCAAGAGCAAAGATCAGAGTCAACGGGGAGTGCTCAGAGTGGTTTCAATTAAGAAGGGGCACTAGGCAGGGGTGCCCTTTGTCACCCCTCCTTTTTGCCCTGGCAATGGAGCCATTGGCCACTGCCATAAGGGCTTCTCAGGGGATACAGGGGTTTAGAAGAAGGAGGGGAGAGGAGAAAATAGCAATGTACGCGGACAATATTTTGTTATTCCTGGGGGACACACAGGACTCATTAAGGACGGCTATGGGGATAATTGAGGACTTTGGCCACTTTTCCGGGTTAAAAATTCATTGGGAAAAGTCAGCATTATTGCCAATAGACCCTCTGACAGAGCCCCTCCCACACCAAATTCCACAAATTAAGGTAGTAAGTCAGTTGAAATATCTGGGGATTAATATTTCAAGGGATCCGGAGCAATACATTACAGAAAACCTAGTTCCACTAATGAAAAACCTAAACAGAAATGTCGGGTGTTGGGACGGTTGCCCCTTTCGGTCGCCGGGCGCTGCAATTTGATAAAAATGGTTTGGATGCCGCAAATTCTATATATTTTACACAACTCACCAGTTTGGATTCCTAAATGCTGGTTTAATAAAATGGATAGTCTATTTAGAGAGTTGATTTGGAAGGGTGGGGTAGCAAGGATTGGTTTGCAGGCGCTTCGGCGACCGGGTGAGAAGGGTGGGTTGGGAGTGCCGGATCCGGGATGCTACTTTTTGGCATCTCAAGTCCAGCATGTGGGAGGGAGTAATAGGCCCGGGAATTGGGTAGCAGGGAATAACGTATTATTAAACGACACTAATCATGATACCAGAGTAGAAGCGCTGGAGGCGGACTCCTTTGACACTAGATGTCCCACCACTCGGATGATGGTTAAGAGTTGGGTTAAGTTTAAAAAAATAATGGGGTATGTGGACTTCTCAGAGTTCTCACCAATATGGGAAAATAATAAGCTCAATGAACTAAAAATAATGGGGAAGATCGAGGAGTGGGACCGGCAGGGCATCCATTATTTGCCGCAGCTTTTTAAGGCAGGGAGACTGAAAACTTTCCAGGAGCTAGTGAATGAATTTGCGATCCCCAACCGATCATTTTACAGATACTTGCAATTAAGGCATGCCCTAGATGCACAATTTAATGGAAAGGAGCCATTATGGAGTGATATGTCCTATTTGAGAAAGCTGGTCGATGCAGAATCCACGAAAGGCTTAATTTCGGATATATATAGTAATTTGAGAGTTTCGGTCCAGGGTGACAGGGCGGAAGACAAAAACAGGATAAAATGGGAGGAAGAGGTTGGGCCATTGTCAGACAGTCAATGGGAGTATGTTCTGTCCTCTGGACCCAGGGTCTCCCTCTCTCCATCGCAGGCAGTGTCTCATCTATATTTGATATATAGGGTGTATTTAACACCATTAAAGTTGTTTAGGATTGGTAAAAGGTTAGATGCGAGGTGCCAAAGATGCGGAGGAGAGAGAGGAGATCTGCTGCATATGTTTTGGCGATGTCCCAAGTTGTATAGATATTGGAATGGCATAGTGGACAAAATAAATTCCATATTTGAGACGTCACTGAGCATGGGTGTTAAGACCTGTCTATTTGGCTTGTCGGAGGAACAACAGCTAGCAAGAGACACACAGACTGCAATAGTTAGGTGCTTGTTTTAAGGGAAAAAGCTCATAGCTAAGAGCTGGCAGAGAAAAGAACCCCCGATGATTGGAGAATGGGTGAAAGAATTAAAGGAGGAAATAAGTAGAGAGAAGTATATATATATAAGAAAAGGAGCAATTATAAAAAATTTGAAAAAATATGGAAGCTTTGGGTGACGTGGGAGGAGCATAGAATGAATGGTGGATGGGGTGAATGAGGTATGGGAGGGCTGGGGGGAAGGGAGTTGGGGGGGGTTCAATGGTAGGGTAAAGGGACAAATAGGAAAAAAGAGAAAACTCTCGAACATCCCTTTGACAAAGGAGTGTGTTTTATTGATGTCTGTTTTCTTTGTTTACTTTGTGGATTAATGTACAAATGAGGTAAATATAAGGACTGAGTAGACGCTGGCTGTGTCAGTCCTCGTTTGTGTGTTCTTTTAATGTGATTTTTTCAATAAAAAAGGATTTAAACCAAAAAAGAATATATACAGTATATATTTTTTCTAATACATTGTATTATATGCTTAATGAATAAACATGAGGACTTTACTGTTAAAAAAGAAAGTCAATTACAATTATTTGTATCTGACTCTAAATATGTAAAAGCTGAACTTCAGGCAAACTTCTTATTACACAGATGAAATAAATAAAAAGGGGGGTGTTATAAATGTCAAAGGATTTTGATATTTGTTTTATCTATTAAGTTGTGAGCTTTACAATCACAACTACATAGGTCAGGTGTCAGCAACCTTTTTCCACTTAAGGGCCGGATTCAATGTATGGGAATGCATGGCAGGCCGCATTCACCTGCTAATAAATGAAGATAATAATCTGGACCCCTTTACATTACACAGCCCCTGCACCTCTGGACCCCTTTACATTACACTGCCCCGCACCTCTGGACCTCTTTACATTACACAGCCCCCTCTGCACATCACACAGCCCCCCCTACACAGCCCCCCATGTTATGCTTTAAAATTGTGCACACTCGTGGAATAGCAACAAACTACGGTACTTAAAAATCTACATAGGCAACACTTTAAAAATTTCTACAGGTTACATATTTAGAGTTGTAGAGGAGGTCCTGTGCTAAAATTATTGCTCTCACTCTCACGAGAGCAATAATACCTCACATGTGTGGTTTGAACACTGTTTACATTTGTGGTTGAGACTTACGTATGCATTCGCTTCTGCGCACAAACATGGAGGAATGGGGCACTTTACTTTTCTTTTTTTTTCTTTAGTTCATTTTTTTACACTGTCCCTTTAAAAAAAAAAGCTCTGATCACTTTTATTGCTATCAGAAGAAATGTAAACATCCCTTGTGACAGTCATAGGCAGTGACAGATACTCTTTATGGTGGGATCTGGGGTTTATGAATTCATCACATGCACTGACCGGCCGGACATTCAGCAGCGGCGGGCCAGGTGTGGCCCACGGGCCATAAGTTGCCGACCCCTGGCATAGGTAAAGCCAGGGAGATGCTACCACTTACAATTTTAGAATAAACAGAACAGAGCAGAAAACAGAGGTCATCTTTCTCCTCACTATGCTCTATGTCATAATGTTTTTTTAAACATATTTCCATGCAACACCACTGAATGGCTCACAGTGTTGCTCTGGGAGCCACCTGAGGGTTGATGTATAGGGGGGTTTAAAAAGGCTGAATACTCCCATACACTACATACTCTCTTAAGTCCCTCTGCCACTGGCTGACCATGTTACCGCAGCACAAACAGTGCCCCCCACTGCTCTTGCTGCTCAAATAACTCTAACCTGTATGCACATCCGTGCTGTCTCCTTATGCAGTGTCCCCCTCTGTGTGTCATTTATTTAAAAAATGCTGTAAATACCTCATGTAAAAGCCAAGATCCACGATCACATGACCGGCCAGGTCTCTCCTTCTCCCCTCCTCCCCTCCTCCTCCCCTCCCGAGTGATGTCAGCGGGAGATTCTAAGCCTTTCCCACTGCATCTGACAGAGGAGGCAAGGAGAGACCCGGCCGGTCATATGATCGTGGATATTAGCTCTTACATGAGGTATTTACAGCAATTTTTATAAATCACACACAGAGGGGGCAATGCATAAGGAGACAGCACCGATGGTGCATACTTGTTGGAGTGGCTTCAGTCTCTGAAGGAAAAACAGCCTCTCCTGCACTTTTTTCACTAGAAAAAAAAGTATTTTAAGACAATGACAACTCCCTTGTAATATGCACTACCAAAAATTGAATAGTGTCCACCCTTTTCACCGCCTTACCGCCTACCATAGCTCACAAAAGTGAGTACACCCCTAACATTTTTGTAAATATTTTATTCTATCTTTTCATGTGACAACACTGAAGAAATGGCACTTTGCTACAATGTAAAGTAGTGAGTGTACAGCTTGTATAACAGTGTAAATTTGCTGTCCCCTCAAAATAACTCAACACACAGCCATTCACGTCTAAACCGCTGGCAACAAAAGTGAGTACACCCCTAAGTGAAAATGTCCAAATTGGGCCCAAAGTGTCAATATTTTGTGTGCAGATCATTATTTTCCAGCACTGCCTTAACCCTCTTGGGCATGGAGTTCACCTGAGCTTCACAGGTTGCCACTGGAGTCCTCTTCCACTCCCTACATGATGACATTACGGGGCTGGTGGATGTTAGAGACCTTGCACTCCTCCACCTTCCGTTTGAGGATGCCCCACAGATGCTCAATAGGGTTTAGGTCTGGAGACATGCTTGGCCAGTCCATCACCTTTACCCTCAGCTTCTTTAGCAATTCAGTGGTTGTCTTGGAGGTGTGTTTGGGGTCATTATCATGTTGTAATACTGCCCTGCGGCCCAGTGTCCGAAGGGAGGGGATTGTGCTCTGCTTCAGTATGTCACAGTACATGTTGGCATTCATGGTTCCCTCAATGAACTGTAGCTCCCAGTGCTGGCAGCACTCATGCAGCCCCAGACCTTGACACTCCCACCACCATGCTTGACTGTAGGCAAGACACATGTCTTTGTACTCCTCACCTGGTTGCCGCCACACATGCTTGACACCATCTGAACCAAATAAGTTTATCTTGGTCTCATCAGACCACAGGACATGGTTCCAGTAATTCATGTCCTTAGACTGCTTGTCTTCAGCAAACTGTTTGCGGGCTTTCTTATGCATCATCTTTTGAAGAGGCTTCCTTCTGAGAAGACAGCCATGCAGACCAATTTAATGCAGTGTGCAGCATATGGTCTGAGCACTGACAGGCCCCTTCAACCTCTGCAGCAATGCTGACAGCACTCATACGTCTATTTCCCAGACAACCTCTGGATATGACGCTGAGCACATGCTCTTAACTTCTTTGGTCGACCATGGTGAGGCCTGTATTGAGTGAATCCTGTCCTCTTAAACCGCTGTATGCTCTTGGCCACCATGCTGCAGCTCAGTTTCAGGGTCTTGGCAATCTTCTTATAGCCTTATGTAGAGCAACAATTCTTTTTTTCAGATCCTCAGACTTCTTTGCCATGAAGTGCCATGTTGAACTTTTAGTGACCAGTATGAGAGAATGAGAGCTATAACACCACATTTAACACATCTGCTCCCCATTCACACTTGAGACCTTGTAACACTAATGAGTCACATGACACCAGAGAGGGAAAATAGATAATTGGGCCCAATTTGGATATTTTTACTTAGGGGTGTAATCACTTTTGTTGCCAGCGGTTTAGACATTAATGGCTGTGTGTTGCGTTATTTTGAGGGGACAGCTAATTTACACTGTTATACAAGCTGTACACTCACTACTTTACATTGTAGCAAAGTATAATTTCATCAGCGTTGTCACATGAAAAAATATAATAAAATATTTACAAACATGTGAGGGGTGTACTCACTTTTGTGAGACATATAGTGCACAATCAATGATCTTTCTTGATCTCCTATAATCCACTATTATTCCTTTAGTTTTTGCAGTATTGAGTATTAAATCAATCATCTTGTATGAGTCCCACTTAACTAGTTTCATTAGCAAACTTCACTATAGCGTTAGACGCATGTAAGGGAGTACAGTTCTGCGTTAACAATGTAAACAGGGCCAGACTTAACACACATCCCTGTGGTACCCCTGTATTCAAAATAATAGTATTAGACACTTGATCTCCTATTCTTGTGATTTGTGGCCTGTTTGTTAGGAAATCCATAATCCATGAGCACAGCAATGGCTATAGGTCCAATGCTTTTAATTTTTTCACTAATTTGTCAGGAACTACTGTGTTAAATGCTGAGCTGAAATCAATTAATAACATCCTAACATATGTGTTCAATATGTGTCAATGCAGTATGATAATGCAAGACTCTAAAAACATTTCATGATGTTAGGGCAACTGGATGTGAACATGTTACTACTGTTTTTAGGTATTGGGACAATAGTAGTAGATTTTTTTTAAAAAGGTATTGCAGCCTGCTTCAGTGAAAAATTAAACATATCAGTAAAAACAGCTCCCAACTGGTCTGCACATACCCTCAGTATATGACATGATACCCCTTCTGGTCCTGCTGCCTTTCTGAAAGTAAGGGAAACATACTACCTGTAGGTACTATAAATATCTCCTAAACTTGCACCATTCAGGAGATATTTACTATATACGCTGCCGCCAACATCATCAGCACATGCGCAGGGAAGGACAGGCACGCTTCAGCTGTTTCTTCAGGACCCAAGCCATGACCGGTGGCACTCGCGTGCATGCGCGAGAGTGACTTCATTGCGACTCCGTCCAACCATAGCACAGATGCCTGCAAATCCGGAAGTAACTCCAGGAAAGATGTCAGCTGTGGGAGTGGAGTGCGGGAGGCACTGCAGGGCATTTTTCTAAGGTAAGTATTTCATAATGAGCTAGTATGCGATGCATACTAGCTCATTATGCCTTTGTCTTGCAGGTTTGTTTTTTTTTTGGAGGCTTACGACCTCTTTAACTTCTACCAAGGATGACATTAGAGAGATTTTCCTTTACTTTGTGCTATGGTGGCAATGAATTAATAAGACAATAATTAAGGGTAAATATTTAATAAAACCACAGAGAGAAATATTTCTTGTAATAGAGTAGGGGAAGGCTTGAACCCCTGTCAGAATTTTATTTCTGCCTTTGTCCTTGTTACAGATTTGAAGGTAAGGCTCCATGCACACTGGCTTAACCACTTCCGGACCACAGCACGCTGATATACGTCCTAACCTTAATGGGGGATATCATTGTTATGGCAGCAGCTAGCTGCCATAACCCCGGTATCTTCTTGTTCGGCCAGCAGTCTGCTTCAAGATAAAAGTGGTCTCTGCAGTGGATTCAAAGCAAGATCACTTTTATAAGTGGCGGGAGAGGGCCCCCCCTCCTGCAGTGCTCCGGTGCCTTCCTCCGCTTACCGGAGGTGATACGATGTTTCAACTTCCTTGGCATGGAGACGAGTGAGGGGAAAATGGCCCCCACCCATATGCATGACTTTGCAGGGCAGAAGCGACGTCAAAACGTCACTTCCGCCCATAGCTCTTAAAGGGCCATTTTTTAAATTTTTTTTAAATGACAATTTATTTATTTTTTAATTGCATTTAGTGTAAATATGAGATCTGAGGTCTTTTTGACTCCAGATCTCATATTTAGGAGGTCCTGTCATGCTTTTTTTCTATTACAAGGGTTGTTTACATTCCTTGTAATAGGAATAAAAGTGACACAATTTAAAAAAAAAAAAACAGCATAAAAATAAAAAATAAAAGGTAAAATAAATAAGAAAAAAAAATGTTTAAACGCGCCCCTTCCAGCCGAGCTCGCGTGCAGAAGCAAACGCATACGTGAGTAGCGCCCACATATGAAAACGGTGTTCAAACCACACTTGTGAGGTATCGCCACGATTGGTAGAGTGAGAGCAATAATTCTAGCCCTAAACCTCCTCTATAACTCAAAACATACAACCTGTATAATTTTTTAAACGTCGCCTATGGAGATTTTTAAGGGTAAAAGTTTGTCGCCATTCCACAAGCGGGCGCAATTTTGAAGCGTGACATGTTGGGTATCAATTTATTCAGTGTAACATTATCTTTCACAATATTAAAAAAAAAAAAAATGGGCTAACTTTACTGTTGTCTTTATTTTTAATTAAAAAAATTTATTTTTTCCAAAAAAAAGTGCGCTTGTAAGACAGCGGCGCAAATACGATGTGACAGAAAGTATTGCAACAACTGCCATTTTATTCTCTAGGATGTTAGAAAAAAAAGTATAATGTTTGGGGGTTCTAAGCAATTTTCTAGCCACAAAAACAGTTTTTAACTTGTAAACAACACATCTAAAAAAGAGGCTCTGTCCTTAAGTGGTTAAAAAACGTTTCTTCTACAGTAGTTTTGTGTTCTGCTTGTAGAAGCAGCTCAATGTTATCCTATGTGTCCATGCACATTAGGACATTAAGAGGCATATTTTGAGTTTGATGTTTAGAGGCAGAAAAAAAAACTTCTGGATCAAGATTCTGATTGGAGCTTGAAGGCAGATAAAATGTAAAACTCTCCTAAACTATATGAGCGTTTTTTAATCCCAAGAGAACAGTCCCAGACAGTAGTAAGAGTAGTACCAGGATTCTATAACTTCCCTATATATCCAAAACTAAAAAAAAATAATTAAAATTTGACTAAATGGAGCAATATATGTCTAGTGGGGTATTCAGCAATGTAAATCTGTCTTCTTTTATCGTTCATTGTATGGTATTCTAGTGCAGTAGACAAAAAATGAACCTGAAAATAACAAACTCAATTGTTGATAAATTTGACATTTATAAGCATGTGATACAAATATATTTAAATAAATATACCAGTATACTATATTGATTGAGGTGCTATAAATACACCTAAAATAAATAATTATGGATTATTTTAGACTCAAATAATAGTAAACTATACACTGACTAATGCCCCGTACACACGGTCGGACTTTGTTCGGACATTCCGACAACAAAATCCTAGGATTTTTTCTGACGGATGTTGGTTCAAACTTGTCTTGCATACACACGGTCACACAAAGTTGTCGGAAAATCCGATCGTTCTAAACGCGGTGACGTAAAACACGTACGTCGGGACTATAAACGGGGCAGTGGCCAATAGCTTTCATCTCTTTATTTATTCTGAGCATGCGTGGCACTTTGTCCGTCGGATTTGTGTACACACGATCGGAATTTCCGACAACGGATTTTGTTGTCGGAAAATTTTATCTCCTGCTCTCCAACTTTGTGTGTCAGAAAATCCGATGGAAAATGTCCGATGGAGCCCACACACGGTCGGAATTTCCGACAACACGCTCCGATCGGACATTTTCCATCGGAAAATCCGACCGTGTGTACGGGGCATTAGAGTTATCACTAACAGCATAATTGTGTACTAATGTACAAGTCTATTGTAATTTCTCAGGTTTTATTCTGTAAATGAACTAACATTCATTAACATGCAATTACAGTTCAATTATGCATGATAGTGTTAGGTGCATCAATTAAGGTAGATAAAATAATAGTTTAATTGAATGCCTGAGGAGTCTAATGGGTTCACTTTTCCTTGATTCTACTTCACGTTCCATTGGTTTATTTTAAGATCAATGCATTCAACCATGTATATATCACAAATCTAGTTTGCTGTTCCTATTGAAAATTCTAACATTTCTCTATCTCAATTCAATTACCAATAACAAAAAAATAATAATTAATTGAAAACAAAACAAGGTATTATACCATGATATTTTTAATTACCATTCCTTTACTTGAAGCTGAACTCCAGGCAGGTATTAAATTTAGCAATTCAGCAATTATTTAAAGTATGTATTCATTAAAAACAATTACATGTGTTTTTAAAGGACCACTGTAGTGAAAAATGTTATATTCTGGTATCTATATGCAGTTAATACCTGTAATGATAGCATTCAGTATATGAATTTCATTATGTTTTTTTTTACATGCTTTTATTATTCTTTCTTCACATTTACATGCATACACGTTGTCCAAAAAAAGTGGCAGTTACTCCAAACTGAAGTGTTTTACAATTATTTATTGACTCCTCTCTAATTTAAATTTACCAGTAAAGCTACTAGCTATAGAACAATGGAAGACAGTTTGAGTTTATCCTCACCATTCTGCAATAGAACTATGTGGTACAATGGCCTTGTCACGTACCTGGTAGGTTTTGAGCCTGAAGTGCAGAGAGAGACCTTCCCTATGGCTCCCACTCTCGGACCTCTGGAATGGAGACAGAGAACCCAGGAGTAAGGAGTGGTATGGGTGCCTGGCAGGATCAACAGTCACCCAGAAGTCCCGGAGTAGAGGGAGCTCAGGAACCAGGAACTGCAGAGAAGACTGGAGACTGGAACAGACTGAAGCCAGTAACAACAGCAGGTAAGTAGGCAGGAACTGGAACGCTGGACCGGAACCAGGAACAACAGCAGGTAGCAGGCTGGATACCGGAATGCTGGACTGGAATCAGGAACAACAGCAGGTAGCAGACTGGATACTGGAACACTGGACCGGAACCAGGAACAACAGCAGGTAGCAGACTGGATGCTGGAACGCTGGACCGGAACCAGGAACAACAGCAGGTAGCAGGCTGGGTACTGAAATGCTGGACTGGAACCAGGAACAACAGCAGGTAGCAGACTGGATACTGGAATGTTGGACCGGAACCAGGAACAACAGCAGGTAGCAGACTGGATACTGGAACGCTGGACCGGAACCAGGAACAACAGCAGGTAGCAGGCTGCGAACTGTAATGCTGGACTGGAACCAGGAATAACAGCAGGTAGCAGGCTGCATACTGGAATGCTGGACTGGAACCAGGACAACAGCAGGTAGCAGGCTGGATACTGGAATGCTGGACTGGAACCAGGACAACAGCAGGTAGCAGGCTGGTAACAGGTATCAAGCAGAGGGATAGTCAGACAAGCTGGTGGTTGATATCAGACGGACAGCGGAGGTACCAGGGATCAGACAGGAGAATGGTCTAAGCAAGCCAAGGGGTCAGATGCAGGCCGATAGCTGGATAGTCAAAACAGGAAGCCAGGTCAGGTAACAGAAGGTTTCAGATCAGATCAGGTTTTTGGCACACAGAAGGCTGTAGAGCAGACAGCGACTGAGTGTGACAGGCAGGTTTAAATAGCTTGCCTGGTGCCAAGGGTGATGCGCATGCGTGCACGCGTGCACGGTAGCGCCTGAGGCCGCGCGCCAGTGGGCCTGGAACGCCGGTTACTGGCAGGATCTTCCTGATATTGCCCCCCCCAAGGGGCAGCCTCCGGATGCCTTTTTGGGCAAATTTTTTGGGATGGGACCTCTTAAAAGATTGTAACAGACCTTCAGCATGGATATTATCCTCAGGCTCCCAAGAATTCTCTTCGGGTCCAAACCCCCTCCATTTTATCAGGAATTGATTCTGATTACCTCTCCTCCTGTGGTCCAAGATAGATCCCACCTCGAATTTCTCCTCGCCATCTACCAAAATTGGATCAGGGGGATCCGTACTTCGACCTTCGATACATGGAATACCGGGTGGACTTTTAAGGAATCAGGGAGTTCTAGTTCACCTCATTAATCCTCTGTCTGACAGGAAATAACCCCAAGAACTTGGGACCCAACTTTTTCGAAGGGCAGGCCAACCTAAGGTTCATCGTGGACCTGGTCAGTGGGTGCAAGTAACAGCTCACCTCGCCTTTTTTTATTGAAAGTTGTCTTGATGTATTCCTGGATCCTGGTCATGGTTTCCTGCAGTATTTGATTATTGGAAGTAAAGAAATTCAATTTCTCCTGAACTGCGGGTACTGTACACTCAGGGAGGGAATTAGGTAGGAAAGAAGGGTGGAAGCCATAATTTGCAAAAAATGGAGTCTGTTTGATAGCGGAATGAATTGAGTTGTTGTAGGCGAATTCAGCCAATGGAAGTACGGAAATCCAGTCATCTTGGGCAAAAGAAGAGAAACAGCATAGGTATTGTTCAAGAGTTTAGTCTGTTCTCTCTGTTTGCCCATTAGTCTGGGGATGGCAGGCAGAGGAGAATGATAGCTCAATATTCAGAGTTTTACACAGAGACTTCCAGAATCGAGAGGTAAACTGTACCCCCCCGATCTGAAACAATATTGATGAACATTTTTGCTGCTTCTGAAGCTTCATTGGGACAAAATGGGCCATCTTTGACAGCCGGTCTACTATCACAAAGATGGTGGTGTAGCCACCAGCCGGAGGTAGTTCAACAATAAAGTCTATTGATATCTTCCATGGCCTGTCTGGGACAGGCAAAGGTCTTAGTAGCCCCCATGCCTTGGTTTTGTAACCCTTGTTCCTAATACAGGTTGTACAGGATTCCACAAATTTTTTCCAATCCTCACGTAACTGAGGCCACCAAAAGGTATGCTGTACCAGATCGGTGGTCTTGGTTATACCGAAATGCCCAGCCAGTGCAAGATCGTGACAAAGTTCCAATATGGGTACTCGTAAATTTTCGGGTATATAAATCTTACTTTTGTGCCAAAGTAGCCCATACTTAATCTGAAGTTCTGGCCCAACAGAAGATCTCAGTCCTGCGGAAGCTTGCTTAATTTGGGAAAGCAGGTTTCCCTGAAGCAGGAGAAAATTCCCCCGGGGACAGGATGGTGTCCAGGGGGGAAATTTCTTGGGGTTTGTGGAACATCCTGGATAGGGCATCGGGTTTAGTGTTTTTGGAGCCAGGGCGGTAAGTGACATGAAAAGAGAACCTGGAGAAAAAGAGGGCCCACCTGGCTTGTTGTGGCTTCAGCCTTTTTGCAGATCTCAAATACTCCAGGTTCTTATGATCTGTAAAAATTAAGACTGGATGAGAGGCTCCTTCCAGAAGGTAGCGCCACTCCTCTAATGCTGATTTAATTGCCAACAGCTCTCTGTCTCCCACATCATAATTTCTCTCTGCCGTGGACAACTTGCGAGAAAAGAAGGCCACTGGGTACAGCAGGTCCTTGGTTCCCTGTCTTTGGGACAACACTGCTCCTACAGCAACTTCAGATGCGTCCACTTCAAGTACAAATGGCAGAGATTAATCTGGATGTTTTAATACAGAAGCAGAAGTAAAGAGGGCCTTGAGGGTTTAAAAGCCTCTTGGGCTTCAGCAGACCAGTGAAAACGTGTTCCCTGTTTGGTTAACTGGGTAATGGGCGTGATAATGGCTGAAAACCCCTTAATAAATTTCCGGTAGAAATTGGCAAATCCAACGAATCGTTGGATTCCCTTTTTGTCTGTTGGGACTGGCCAATCTAATATTGCAGCGATCTTTTGAGGATCCATCTTAATGCCCCTACTAGAGACGATTAACCACAAAAACTGTATACTTTCTTGTTCAAACTCACACTTCTCTGCATTTGCATATAAGCCATGCTGTCGAAGCCGAGCCAACACACTTCTGACATGCCTGCGGTGAGATTCAAGGGAAAAAGAGAAGATTAGCATATCGTCTACATAGACGATGACAAACAGATCTAGAAAGTCTCGTAAAACATCATTGATGAAATACTGGAATGTAGCAGGGGCATTGCACAATCCGAAGGGCATCACCAAGTATTCAAAATGCTTATAGTGGGTACGGAAGGCAATTTTCCACTCGTCTCCGCCCCTGATACGGACCAAATTGTAGGCTCCGCGGAGGTCAAGCTTAGTGAACACATTGGCAGTTCCAAGTCTCTGGAATAATTCTGGTACCAGGGGAAGAGGATAGCGATTCTTTATTGTAATTTTATTTAGTTCACGGTAGTCCATGCATGGTCGAAGGGTATGATCCTTTTTCTGTACAAAGAAGATGCCCATGCCTGCTGGAGACTTGGACAGGCAAATAAAGCCTTTCTTTAAGTTTTCATCGATATACTCCTTTAATGCCCCTTGTTCTACTTCTGTTAGAGGAAAAATCCTTCTGAACGGAATCTCTGCTCCTGGGAGCAACTCGATAGGACAGTCATAGGCCCAGTGGGGAGGCAAGGCCTCTGCCCCTGTTTACTAAACACATCTAAGAAATCATGGTAAGCTTCGGGAATAGACTGATGTAGGCTGGAATCTGTGTCTAGGCATAACAAGATAGTGGCCCTATGAGTGTCTTGAAATCCACAGAACTGCTGACAATAGGAAGAAGAAAAGGTAACCTCTCCTGTGGCCCAGTTGATGTCAGGATTGTGTGCTTGCAACCAAGGCATGCCGAGGATTATGGAGAACAAGGGTGAAGCAATAATTTCCAAGTGGAGCAATTCTTGATGAGAGTTAAATATGATAACAGGTATTGGAGCAGTCTCTTGAGTGACAGGTCCAGATTTGATGGCGGTCCCATCAGCCAGATGAATGGAGAGTCCATGGGCCTTAGACAACAGGGGAATCTGGTGTTTTGCAGCAAAAGAGGAATCCATGAAACAGCTGCAAGCTCCAGAGTCAATAATGGTGGTTACTTGCAGAGTCTTTCCTGGGAGCTGTAATAAGATAGAGAGAGCAAGGTGAGAAGTGTTCCTGGCCTGAGGAGCAACATAGTCAGTAGACAGGGAGAGGCACTTACGGAGCTTAAGAGGGCAGTTCCTGACGTAGTTTCCAGGTTCCCCGCAGTACAGACACAGATTATTCATCCGACGACGTTGACGCTCCTCCTGGGTGAGAGGAGGCTGAAGGACCCCCAACTGCATAGGTTCAGGTGGGCTAAACGTGGAGGTAGATGGTGCTGGTGAAATATTATTGGGAACCTTGGGAAGCATCCAGGTTGGGCGAGAAAATCCTGTAGCTCTTTCAGCCCTACGTTCCCTTAAGCGTCGATCGATCTGAATGGCCAGATCGATCAAAGCATTCAGAGTCTGTGGGATACCAACCCTGGCTAACTCATCCTTCAAAGAATCAGAAAGTCCCATTCGGAATTGATAGCGGATGGCTGCATCATTCCAGTTTGTGTCTGCACTCCACCTTCTGAATTCAGCCACATAATCCTCTGCTGCCCTGCGTCCCTGCTGAAGGGTATGCAGTGCAGTCTCTGCAGGCACAGGAAGCTGGGGGTCTTCATACAACTGAGCCAATGTGTCAAAGAAGGTGGTGAGGTTGGTCAGAGATACATCCTTTTGTTCCAAGAGACGATGGGCCCAGGTTTGGGGGTCGCCTGTAAGTAAGGAAATTACAAAGCCCACCTTGGTGGCCTCCAGAGAAAAGGTACGTGGCTGAAGAGCAAAAAATAGTTCACAGGAATTGCGAAAGGCCCTGAATTTATGTCGATCTCCGGAGAATCGTTCAGGTTCAGGAACTCTGGCTTCTGGAGGAAGCATCACCACCATTGGGGAAGGCCCAGCTGAAGAAGCGGAAATAGGAGGGACTACCTGGACCCCGGTAGGGTTAGACAAAGTTAATACCCATTCTTCCAGCCGGGTGTATCCTTGCTGCAGATTCTTGACTGCTTCAGTCAATCCTGCCAGGTGTGCACACAGTTCCTCCATCCTGCTCAGGCTCAGACATGGTTGTCTGCTACTGTCACGTACCTGGTAGGTTTTGAGCCTGAAGTGTAGAGAGAGACCTCCCCTACGGCTCCCACTCTCGGACCTCTGGAATGGAGACAGAGGACACAGGAGTAAGGAGTGGTATGGGTGCCTGGCAGGATCAACAGTCACCCAGAAGTCCCGGAGTAGAGGGAGCTCAGGAACCAGGAACTGCAGAGAAGACTGGAGACTGGAACACAGACTGAAGCCAGGAACAACAGCAGGTAAGTAGGCAGGAACTGGAACGGTGGACTAGAACCAGGAACAACAGCAGGTAGCAGGCTGGATACCGGAATGCTGGACTGGAACCAGGAACAACAGCAGGTAACAGACTGGATACTGGAATGCTGGAACGGAACCAGGAACAACAGCAGGTAGCAGGCTGGGTACTGTAATGCTGGACTGGAACCAGGAACAACAGCAGGTAGCAGACTGGATACTGGAACGCTGGACCGGAACAGGAACAACAGCAGGTAGCAGACTGGATACTGGAACGCTGGACCGGAACCAGGAACAACAGCAGGTAGCAGGCTGGGTACTGTAATGCTGGAACGGAACCAGGAACAACAGCAGGTAGCAGGCTGGGTACTGTAATGCTGAACTGGAACCAGGAACAACAGCAGGTAGCAGACTGGATACTGGAACGCTGGACCGGAACAGGAACAACAGCAGGTAGCAGACTGGATACTGGAATGCTGGAAAGGAACCAGGAACAACAGCAGGTAGCAGGCTGGATACCGGAATGCTGGACTGGAACCAGGAACAACAGCAGGTAACAGACTGGATACTGGAATGCTGGAACGGAACCAGGAACAACAGCAGGTAGCAGGCTGGGTACTGTAATGCTGGACTGGAACCAGGAACAACAGCAGGTAGCAGACTGGATACTGGAACGCTGGACCGGAACAGGAACAACAGCAGGTAGCAGACTGGATACTGGAATGCTGGAACGGAACCAGGAACAACAGCAGGTAGCAGGCTGGGTACTGTAATGCTGGACTGGAACCAGGAACAACAGCAGGTAGCAGACTGGATACTGGAACGCTGGACCGGAACAGGAACAACAGCAGGTAGCAGACTGGATACTGGAACGCTGGACCGGAACCAGGAACAACAGCAGGTAGCAGGCTGGGTACTGTAATGCTGGACTGGAAACAGGAACAGGTCTGATATCAGATATCAGAGGTACCGGGATCAGACAGGAGAATGGTCTAAGCAAGCCAAGGGGTCAGATGCAGGTGGATAGCTGGATAGTCAAAACAGGAAGCTGGGTCAGGTAACAGAAGGTTTCAGATCAGATCAGGTTTTTGGCACACGGAACACTGTAGAGCAGACAGCGGGGACTGAGTGTGACAGGCAGGTTTAAATAGCCCGCCTGGCGCCAACGGGGATGCACGTGAGCGGTATCGCCCGCGTCCGCAAGCCAGTGGGCCTGGAACGCTGGTTACTGGCAGGATCTTCCTGACAGGTCTTTTCAAGATTATACTGTAGATGCATATTCCACACACACAGATCCTGGTTCTCGCTCTGTCACGAGCGATCGCGGGTGCCCGGCGGTCATCACAACCGCTGGGCACTCGCATCAGCTCCGTTTACATCCTGCCAGCATGCACACGCCTCCCACAGTGTCTTAAAGGGCTGATGTAGAGTTACAGCGGCGGCCAGTCAGGAACCGGTTAGATAATCTGCTTTTAAACTGCTGAAAAATTAATGTATAAACTGAAATATCATTGAAAGTCTGAGAAAGATAAATTCCTCCTCTTTCTACAACTATGTACCAGCACAAGTGCGCATGCTCAGACATACCAAATAGTCACAATTTAACTCCCATTAATTTTATTACAGAGCGCTATAGTAAATTTGCTAATTCACGCATGGCAAAAAAACATTTGCAAATGTGAAAATGTGCATTATATAGCCAAGTGCAAGTTTCAACCATTAATTATAATTGTACAATTGTACTTCCACAAAGAAAAAATTATAATTTTGAGATGAACTGTATATTTCTATAAAATAAATTGTCCTTGCTGGGTTTATATGTTGCTTCTTCATATTTTTTTTAACCACTTGACCACTGGGCAACCTCCTTAATAACCAAACCGATTTTCAGATTTCAGTGCTCTCACATTTTGAATGACAATTACTCAGTCATGCAACACTGTACCTATATGAAATTTTTGTCCTTTTTTCACACAAATAGAGCTGTCTTTTGGTGGTATTTAATCACTGCTGGGTTCTTTATTTTTTGCGCTATAAAAGAAAAAAGACAGAAAATTCTGTAAAAAAATGCATTTTTCTTCGTTTCTGTTATAAAATTTAGCAAATTAGTAATTTTTCTTCATATATTTTGGCCAAAATGTATGCCGCTACATATCTTTGGTAAAAATAACCCAAATCGGTGTATATTATTTGGTCTTTGTGAAAGTTATAGAGTCCAAAAGTTATGGTGCCAATATCTGAAAATTGATCACACCTGAAGTACTGACAGCCTAATCTAATTTCTTGAGACCTTAACATGCCAGAAAAGTACAAATACCCCCCAAATGACCCCTTTTTGGAAAGAATAAATTCCAAGGTATTTAGAAAGATGCATGATGAGTTTTTTGAAGTTGTAATATTTTTCTTTTCTTTGCAAAATCAAGATTTTTTTTCTTTTTTTTTCACAAAATTGTCATATTAGCAGGTTATTTCTCACACACAGCATATGCATACCACAAATTTCACCCCAAAAACACATTCTGCTATTACTCCCAAGTATGGCGATACCACATGTGTGAGACTTTTATACAGCATGGCCGCATACAGAGGCCCAACAAACAGGGAGCACCTTCAGGCGTTCTGGAGCACCCAGGCCAATTCTGACATTTCTCTCCTAAGTGTAAAACAGTAAAGTTAACCCAATGTTTTTACATAATGTGAAAGATGAAGTTGTGCTGAGTAAATAAATACCTAACATGTCACCCTTCAAAATTGCATACACTCTTGGAATGGCGCCAAACTTCGCTACTTAAAGATCCCCATAGGTGACGCTTTAAAAATTTTTACTGGTTACATGTTTTGAGTTACAGATGAGGTCTAGGGCCAAAATTATTGCTCTCACTCTATCGATCGCAGCGATACCTCACATGTGTGGTTTGAACACCATTTTCATATGTGGGCGGGACTTACGTATGCGTTCGCTTCTGCATGTGAACACATGGGGACAGGGGCGCTTTAACATTTTTTTTATTGTTCATTTTACTTTATTTATTTTAGTTTGATGCTTTTTTCCAAAAAAAATAATTTTTGATCACTTTTATTCCTATTACAAGGAATGTAAACATCCCTTGTAATAGGGATATGGCATGAAAGGTCCTCTTTCCAGTGCGATATAAGACCCCACATCTCACCTCTAAGCGGGAAGCCCAAAATAAAAAAAAACGATCCTGGTTTTGATCGTAGCGGTGAGTCAGTAGAAGCACCCAAGGGCGGCGGGAGGGGGGTTGTCCCCTCTTGCCTCCCATAAGAATGATCAAGCAGTGGAACAGCCGCTATGATCATTTCCTTGGTGTAGGGAATCGCCGGTTGAAAAATCTGAAATCTGAATGATGCCTGTAGCTGCAGGCATCATTCAGATATCCCCGCATAAAGTCAAGGACGTCGTATGGCGGCCGGCGGGTGGGAAGTGGTTAAAACACATTTTTTTAACACAAAGTTGTCCATTTATACAATATTTCTAACACATAGCATGTACATACTAAAAATGACACCCCAAAATAGATTCTCCTTCTCCTCCTGAGTACGGCGATATCACATGTGTCAGACTTCCACAGCCTAGCCACATACAGAGGCCGAGTACAGCCGAGTATGGCTGAGCATGGCTGAGTATGGCTGAGCATGGCTGGGTATGGCTGAGTTTTGCAGAGTATGGCTGGGTATTGCAGAGTGTGGCTGGGTATTGCAGAGTATGGTAGGGTATGGCTGGGTATTGCAGAGTATGGCAGGGTATTGCAGAGTATGCTGGGTATTGCAGAGTATGGCAGGGTATTGCATAGTATTGCAGAGTATGACTGGGTATTGCAGAGTATGGCAGGGTATTGCAGGGTATCATCGAGTATTGCAGAGTATGGCTGGGTATTGCAGAGTATGGCTGGGTATTGCAGAGTATGGCTGGGTATCACCAAGTATTGCAGAGTATGGCTGGGTATTGCAGAGTATGGCTGGGTATTGCAGGGTATGGCAGAGTATGGCTGGGTATTGCAGAGTATGGCTGGGTATTGCAGAGTATGGCAGGGTATGGCAGGGTATGGCAGGGTATGGCAGGGTATTGCAGAGTATGGCAGGGTATTGCAGAGTATGGCAGGGTAATGCAGAGTATTGCAGAGTATGGCATGGTATTGCAGGGTATTGCAGAGTATGGCTGGGTATTGCAGAGTATGGCAGGGTATTGCAGGGTATTGCAGAGTATGGCTGGGTATCACCGAGTATTGCAGAGTATGGCTGGGTATTGCAGAATATGGCTGGGTATCACAGAATATTGCAGAGTATGGCTGGGTATTGCAGAGTATGGCTGGGTATTGCAGAGTATGGCGGGGTATTGCAGGGTATGGCAGAGTATGGCTGGGTATTGCAGAGTATTGCAGAGTATGGCACAGTATTGCAGGGTATGGCAGGGTATGGCAGGGTATTGCAGGGTATTGCAGAGTATTGCGGGGTATTGCAGGGTATGGCAGAATATTGCAGGGTATTTCAGAGTATTGCAGAGTATTGCGGGGTATTGCAGGGTATTGCGGGGTATTGCAGGGTATTGCAGAATATTGCAGGGTATTTCAGGGTATTGCAGAGTATGGCTGGGTATCACCGAGTATTGCAGAGTATGGCTGGGTATTGCAGAATATGGCTGGGTATCACCGAACATTGCAGAGTATGGCTGGGTATTGCAGAGTATGGCTGGGTATTGCAGAGTATGGCGGGGTATTGCAGGGTATGGCAGAGTATGGCTGGGTATTGCAGAGTATTGCAGAGTATGGCACAGTATTGCAGGGTATGGCAGGGTATGGCAGGGTATTGCAGGGTATGGCAGGGTATGGCAGGGTATTGCAGAGTATTGCAGAGAATTGCAGAGTATTGCAGGGTATTGCAGAGTATTGCAGGGTATTGCAGAGTATTTCAGAGTATTGCAGGGTATTGCAGGGCATTGCAGAGTATTGCAGGGTATTGCAGAATATTGCAGGGTATTGCAGAGTATTGCAGGGTATTACAGGGTATTGCAGAGTATTGCAGAGTATTGCAGAGCATTGCAGGGTATTGCAGTGTAGTGCAGGGTATTGCTGAGCATGGAGGGATGGCTGAGTATGAATGGATGGATGGCTGGCTGGATGTGACTGCATTTGTCACAGCGCTGCTGCCATCCAATCTCTCCCCCTCAGCACCGATCGGGGAGTGGAGGGAGGAACCAGCGTCATGACACGATGCTGGTTTGTTTACATGTGATCGCTCCGTCATTTGAGGGAGCGATTACATGGTAAACGGCCACGATCCTCTGGACCCGGCGGTCACAGATGTTCTCAGGGCAAGAGCGGGATTCTGGGAGGACGTCATAGTATGCCCTCCCAGAGTTATCTAACCGCCCTGTAGTCGTTATTCGGCTATGGGCCGGTTGCTAAGTGGTTAATGCTAGTATTGTGTAATGTTTACATGTTTTGGAAAAATATATTTTTCTCTGTCTCTCTCACTTGTTGCTCTCCATCTCACAAAAATCTAAACCAAACCCCCCACAGGTGTCTTCACAAACATTAGCATTGCTGCGTCACAATTTTGTATGTTGTTTAGTATTTTCAAAATAATTATAATTTGACCCCAAAAAATGTGATATGTGTACCAACGTCAGAAATGTCATTCCCAAAATTCAGAGGGTAACATCAATATTCTACACTCGCACACAAAGAACCACCAAATATCACAGAATAAATCAAGAAAACATTACTCCTGACTGATATAATTGCACCACCTGTAGGGGGTGCTTTGGGACAGGGGGGCTCTGCATCCCCCACCAAGCAGGACGGTGGATGCACATCGCTGGACACTTTTTTTATTCTTTTTTTAATAAAAGATTTGTAAAAAAAGTGTCTCTTGTGGTTTTTACATTTTGATACTTTTTTGGTGAATGGGTAGGAGTACGATGTACCCGATACCCATTCACATGGGTGGCAGGATCTGGGGGCCCCCTTCCCCCAAAGCACTGACCCCCCCCACGTTGAGGGCATGTGGCCTGGTATGGTTCAGGAGCAGGGGCTGTTCGCTCATCCCCCCTATCCTGACCTGCCAGGATGCATGCTCAGATAAGGAGCTGGTATGGATTTTGGGGGGACCCCCACACCATTTTTTTTAATTTTGGTGTGGAGTTCCCCTTAAAATTCATACCAGACCAAAAGAGTCCATCTATATTGCTGGGAGCCATCGATACATTACAGCCTCGAGAAAGTTTAAATTACATTATTTACTTTAGAAATGTCATTGCTACAGCATGTTCTATATATCAGAAACACGGATGTCGTCCTTGGGACTTTGAATGAGGTGTGCACAATTAGCCGAAAAAATTGACAAATGTAAATACAGTAAAGTATTTATTGCAGAAATAGTCACACATAAAAAAGTAACATACAAAAGGCCAAGCCGATACAATGTTGCAAATAGTTAAAGATTGCATTGCATTTAAAGTAACATGAGTATACATGACATCTATAACACCCCACGCATTTCGCAAGATGTGGCTCGCTTTTCAGGGGTGGATGCATGTGGGATATATCTGGAAATTAATATTCAAAAAGTAATGTAACACATGAATAAATGATGGATAAATGATAAGAGGGGCCTCACAGAAAAAAGAAAGACCCCCCACTCACCAATCGGCAAGGCCTAGGTGCCTGTGGCTATGTTCACCGAGGATGGCAGCAATATAAGCTTGGGAAGGGAGCTGAGGAAGCGGTGCCAACCAAAAAATCCTGACCAAGGAACAATGGGAAGGCGGACATGGCATGGGTAGAAATGAGTGACCTTGGAAATCCTAAATAATCTGTTCAGGTGTCAGCTAAATTGTAATGTGATATGCATATAATCAAACATTGTGAAATTAGCAAAATAGTAACAGAGTATATGATAGAATGCATGTATAAACCAACCTATTGGGATGGTAAAATGGATAAGGCCAAGGCAAAATGTGTGCAATATTGCAGATATGTGAAAAGGGATGTCAGTAAAGGCAATCCCCAAAAGAAAAAAGAGAAAACGTGAAAAAATGTGAATGTAAGAAACATAGAAAACATGACCAAGCATAGAGAAGTGCTCAATGTGGAGGATAAATATGTCTACCTGTGTAGGATCAATGGCTTGTAGCAGCAGAATGAGCTGTCCTATGTGAGGTGAAAGAGTGAAATGAAAAATCCCAGTCATGTGTGCTCTCACATTTATAACCCCACAAGGGCTCCAGTGGACTATGCCTCTAGATAATCCGTTCAGGTGTCAACTATAGTATAATGTGTGTATGATCATTTTGCTGAATTAGCAAAATGATCATGGAGTATATAATGGAATGCATAAATACATGTATAAACCAACCTGTGGCGCTGGCAAGGCAGATAATGAGGCCAGGGAAGAGTATGTACAAGACTGCAGATTTGTGAAAAGGGATGTCAAAAAAGTAATCCCTAGAAGAGAAGTGAAAATGTGAAAAACTGTGAATATTAGAAACATAGTCAGGCATATTGGAGTGCTTGGTGTGAAAGGTACCTGTGTAGGATCCGTAGCTTGCAGCAGCAAAATGAGCTGTCCCATGTGAAGTAAAACAGTGAAATAAAAAAATTAAAATATGAAAAATAAATAAAAAGAAAAAATGCCAGCCATGTGTGCTCTCCCATTGATATCCCGGCAGGGGCTCCAGCAGGCTCTGCCCCCAATACCATGTATGAGGTGGCAGGACATGCTGGCGCTGGAACGCCAACCGCCAAATGGGGTTGTGCATGCCTGGGCTACCCCCAGCCATCCTAGATGATAGACCATGCCCATACACATTAACACTGCTTACGTGAACGTCATGGGATGGGTGTGGAAACATGGCGCACAAATGCGCCACTTTACAGGTAGACTGAGAGGACCCCCAGGCACGATATTTAAAGGAATATTTCATTTTTATTGTTTCATCATTAAAACCACTGCTTCTTTTAAAATGGTTATTTTAAAAAGTTTTTTTGCATTGATACATATCCCTTAGGTCAGTACCCAGGTCCTCATACCCCTTTTATGGCAATAACTTGCATATAAGCCTTTAAAATAAGGACTTTGGATTTTTCATGTTCGTGTCCCACTTTAAGGGCGTTTGCATCTTCGCTAGAACTTTTTTTTTCCCTGCAATTGGCAATTCACTCTCTCAATCAGCATGCATTTTTTGTAATCCTTATGCTGCTAGCATTAGTAAATAGATAGGAAAGTACTGTATATCTCATTTACTTGTTTTAAACCTTTTTTTTTTTTACATTTCTTTGGTTAATTCTTGGTTTCCATGCCTAGGTAGATGGTGGCATACATCCCAGGATTCTTCAGGAGGGGTTTTCCCAGCTAAGCATACCCACATGTCTGCATGCCTGAGCTATGGGCAGATGGATTCCACAAAGTAAATGCTACAGGAATCATCTGCCCTTACCCGAGATGCCCATGGCCAGAAATGCTAGGGGGTGTTTTGTGATTTAGTGATTTCTAAGCAAAAAAAAAAACATGGAGACATGGATGGATGGGCGATTTTGCATTCAATATTAAAAATAAATTAAATAGCATTTTTGGTTTGTAATGGATTCGGATGCAGTGCAATTATGTTTTCAATTCATGTGGGGTAACCCCTCCCCCTTGTTGTAAAATTTGTCGCTCCAGAGTAGAGTTAACCTGAGCACTCCAATACTCAAACAAAGGGGGGGAGAAGAAAGCCATTTTAATATGATACATTTACATGCCAAGAATAATGAATCAGTAATGAAAGTCCTAAATTGCAGAGTAAAGGCTTCCTCGTCCTCGCATATTTGTCTGGAATGCCCAGTTAATGGTATCTATAACAAGATGCCAGTAGCACTCTAGAATGGGGCATCTCCAAAGCATATGGAGATTTTCTGGGAATTCTCTGTATCTAGGACAATCTGGGCTCTCCCTGTGGTTCTACTGAAATAGCTTTTGCTAGGTTCAATACACCCTATGTATGACAAATAGTTGGGATAATCTTTGCGTAGGTGAAATGTTGTTGTAGTGGACACAAGGCAGGATAAAGAACTGTTAGTGTCCCCTAAAATAGCAGTGTGTCATCAACATATAGGGGTATTTTGTCTTCTCTCTAACCTCTCTGGAATCCAGAGACAGAAATGGACTGCCAAATGATGACCACTGCAAGTGGCTCAATCACTAATGTGAAGAGAAGAGGGGCAAGTGGACATCCCTGGTGAGTTGAATGAAACATATATTTTCAGCTGTTGGCAACAAAGTAATATCAAAGTTCATATTCAGATCCTATGGAACCAATGCATCCAGTTCATAAATCTATTGGTTCCTAACTTGGAAAACTCCCTTGTATACAGTATATAAAAAAAAATAAATTAAATACAATTGTCAAAATGTAGTTACTTTTGTAGTTGTAGTTGTAGTTAAATTTAGTTATTTCCAACTTTTCTTTCTAGTATTACACAGTTATGAACAACACTAGAATGATGTTTTTTTTTTTCTTTTGACATTTAGAACCATTGAGTGGTGTTCAGATTTTATGGACTGTTGAAATATTTAGTTATACTTATTTTGTAAACACAGATCTGTATATGATATATGCTGAATAAATAATGCTTGAAGGCATTTCTCAACTCTAGCAATCATGAACCCAAAATGTTCCTATATTTAGACCTAATATGAGTAAACTTCTTATGATGTGCTCAGAATACAACATACCTAATTAACAGTTATGTTCTGGCTTGCAGTGCAAAAATGTGAGAGGTTGCGGATTTAGGTTGCATGCATTCAACAGTGAAGTTGGCAGGATTACCAAAATAAAATATTTTTGGGGGGGATTGTTAATTAGAAGCATAGGTGTGCACAGTCTGCTGCATTAGGGTGTGCAACCCAAAGTATAAACATGCCATTCTCTGCAGACTCAGCTGCACGTGGCAGTGATTGAATGCAAAGTGCTCTGTGCATCCTGTTCATTCACAAACTGAAGCATAGTAAACATTTTATTATGCTTCAGTTATGAAGGGACACAGTGGGGTTGATTTACTAAAGGCAAAAAGACTGTGCACTTTGGAAAGTGCAGTTGTACACGGCAAGAGCAGTTGCTCCAGAGTTTTGTAAATGAGCAGAAGCTTTGCTGACTTTCATCAACCAATCATGTGCAAGCAAAAGTGCTGTTTTTTTTATTTCCCTTGCATGTGATTGGGTATTCTTTGTAAAGTGAAGCCTTACCTCATTTACTAAGCTCTGGAGCAACTGCACTTGCAGAGTGCAATTGCACTTTCCAAGGTGCACAGTCAATTGGCCTTTAGTAAAGCAACCCCTGTGAGCGAGTGTGTTCATTTAGAAAAGGAAGTGGCCAGTAGATTACCTATCTACTAGCCCCTTTGCCCCCTCTCCATCCTGAAACATCCCCCGCAGCAGCCAGGGGGAGAGGAGAGGAGGGAAGCCAGCAGCACTGAAGAGGCAGGGGGCACAACAAGGGGAGGGGGAGCCCGGCAGTAGTGGTAATTGGCACTGCACATAGCAATTAGGATGTGCCCAGGCACACCTGACACGCCCCCTGTGCACGCCTATGATTAGAAGCACATCATCAGTGCAGCAACCTCAGAACAGGCAGCCTGGACAACATTTTTCTATTTGGGTAGTAGGGATAGGTAAAGTATTCAGGCCAAGCATGAGTTTGGGCCGAACATTGGCTGTTTGCCTATTCAATGAATACCCTAATTATTCAGGCGTTCGACCATTGACCACAATGCACTGCGCCACCGCATAGTGCACTGGAAGCCCTGATTGGCTGAATAAATGAAAGCTTTGCCCAATATGAGCACAGAACACTGTCAGAGCAATGATTGAAGAAAGTAATGCTTGTTCTATCCAATCATAGCTCATTGCTCTTAGACCTGCCCCACACTATAATCTTATTCTTTCAATAGTGGCCATTGGTCATGGAGAGAGATAGAACAGGGCTCCACTCAGTGCTAATAGAGCATTATGCCCCGCACACATGATCGGACTTTCCGACAACAAAACCGTGGATTTTTGTTCGAAGGATGTTGGCTGCAACTTGTCTTGCATACACACGGTCACACAAATGTTGGCCAACAATTACATCATACGTGATATCTCTATTACGAACACTAGTTATATCTCCGTGTCGTACTTGATTACGAGCATGCATGGACTTTTGTCCGCCAGACTTGTGTACACACGATCGGAAAGTCCAACAACAAACATTTGTTGGTGGAAAATTTGAGAACCTGCTAGCCAACAATTGTTGGCGGAAAGTCTGACAAATGTTCGATGGAGCATACACACGGTCGGACTTTCCACCAACAAGCTCACATCCAACATTTGTTTCAGAAAATCCAATCGTGTGTACAGGGCATTAGTGTGCTATAGTGTGCTATTATGATTCTAGTGTCAGTGTAGAATATTAGTTTAGTGTGAATCTAGTGATAGTTCAGTCAGTGTGAGTGTAGTAAGCATTCACTTTTACCTTACTGTCACTTTAGTGATAGTTCAGTCATTGTAGTGAGTGTAGTGACCATTCACTTTTACATTAATGTCAGTTTATTTTGTCAGGGCAAGTTTACTGCAGTATAGTTCAGTGCATTACTGCATGTTTAATGCAGGATATTTCAGTGTGTTACATGCCATTTAACGCAGTATATTTCAGTGCTTAATGCACGCTTAACACAGTATTTTACAGTGAGTTATGTGCCGTTTAATGAAGTATATTTCAGTGCGTTACTGCACGTTTAATGAAGTATATTTCAGTGCATTACATGCCATTTAACGCAGCATATTTCAGTGCGTTAGTGCACGTTTAATGCAGTATATTTTAGTGTGTTACTGCACATTTAACGCAGTATATCTCAGTGCGTTACTGCATATTTAACGCAATATATTTCAGTGCGTTACTGCACATTTAACGCAGTATATTTCTGCGCATTACAGCATATTTAACGCTGTATATTTCAGTGTGTTAATCCATGTTTAATGCAGTATATTTCAGTGCATTACTATGCGTTTAACGCAGTATATATCTGTGCATTACTGCACGTTTAATGTAGTATACTTCTGTGCTTTACTGTACTTTTAACACGGTATATTTCTGTGCGTTACTGCACGTTTAACACAGTATTTCGCTGTGTGTCAGTGCAGTTTTACTGCAGTATATTGCAGTGTGTCAATGGAGTGTGTCAGTGGAGTGTGTCTTTGTATTGAGTAGGTTAAAGTGCACCAAACACCACTTTCCTTTGATTAAAGTGCATCCATGTACACATTTTGAATATCTTTCTTACATTTTGTTAATAAGCACCCCCATCATGTCTGGGAGGCCAACAAGTAGAGACAGAAAGTCGCATGGCACTGTGAGGGGGCAGGCAGTGTATGTGTCCACAGACAAAGGTGCACGTGGTAAATCCTCAGGCAGGGCATCATTTCCTCTGTTTAGTGATGTTGCCCGTGCAATCCAGCCACAGCATGCAGAGGAGGTGGTGCACTGGCTTACTAAACCATTCTCATCCTCCGTCGCCCAAACAGAGACTAGTGCACAGTCCATTGCAGCTGCCAGAGTGGCTAAATCTGCCTCCTTGTCAACAATTATTCCACAGTTCCTTGATGATGCATAGCCATTACTTGATTCAGATGTTGGTTCTGAGGTTGAGGAAGGTAGGAACATGAGCCTACAGAGAGGGGAGAACATTGGTACACAAATTGGCAGCCGTGTTCCCCCAGCCGCAGTGTATTGTCAAGTTGTCTCCAGTGGTAATGAAGATGGAGGAGATGAAGATAATGAGGTCACTAACACGATTTGGGTGCCAGATAGAGCAGAGGAAAGGGAGGATGAGGCATAACCTCAACGAGGCCGCCAAAAGGAAAAGTAGAGAGCAGCCACCCTTTTCTATCACATTTTGGAGCTGTTATCTCCTGGCCCACTTCCCAAAGCTCAGCTGTCTGGGTCTTTTCGGCACATGTGCAGCTGATTGCACTGTTGCATAGAATGCATTCAGATAAAAAACCTTCTGCCTTTTACAACTCCTTTAAGTTGTCTCCATGTCTTTGCTCGGGCTGAGTTTGATAAGATTATACTCGCACGGACATGAAAGGGGAATGTTACAACAGGGAACTGAGGCAAATAATGCACACTATTTAGAAATATAAGATGGAGCTAATAGTTACTATGTAGATAACTGACATTGGGTGCTGAAATATTGGTTATTATGCTGTATATAATCTGAGTTGATCATTTTTATGATATGGGCTAGTATAAAGTCAATGTGGTGCTGTCATGCGTCCTACCGCTCTGTGAGGTTGTTGAATAATGAAACTGGAAGGGCAGGGCTAGGACGCTGACAACAACGGGTGTTTATGTGATCATGCTCACAGCTTTTGAGACTGCAGTGGGAGCCGATTATTATATACAATCATCATGCTTTTGTTCCCTAATGTCACGCAGACATGTGTGAAATGTTAGTGCTTTTAAAAAGTTTTAATAAACAAGCATTATTTTAACGGCATTACGCTATGGAGATCTTTTTTCCTTCTTCCTAAAAATCCTTCTATCCATTCAGGAGAGAAACTGACAAGAGGACACGTCAAAGACAACGCGGTGGAGAGGGGATTTGCCTGATATACAACACAAAAACTGCTGTTGCTGGTTTATAATCTGACCAGCTACAATTTCTGGTGAGTTACTTTAGGACTTATGGTGAAAGAGCACATCCAGTGTTTAATTACATGAAGAGTTGGATTATGATTTTGCCTTTAATTTGTTGTGGGATTGGAAATATGGACTTTGATTTTTTGAATAGATGCACTTTTGGTTCATATTTTTTATTGAAATTGTCAATATAAACTTTATTTTTTGCACAGTTGCTTTATTTATGAATTATATTAATTTGAGACTGAGAAACACATTATATGTATGAATAACAAAGTGGATGCAGTGCTAATATTGATATAAAAATAATTGTGATATCATAGTTATGATAAAAATATTTGAATATTCAAAGACAAGGTGATAAATGCAATAAACAATAAGATAATGGTAAGTGAAAACAAAAAGTACTTAATTACTAAAAAAAGAAAAAAGAAAAAATATTCAAAAAAATATTCAAAAAAGAAAAAAGAAAAAAGAAAACTAAAGCAACGGCCCATAGTGATCAATAAGAAAGTCCATGTAAAATTAGCCCCCAGAGGAAGAAAAATGAATTGCAGGGGAAAAAAAAGCTGTGACACCAATCTTCCCAAAGCAAAACAAACGTGTTCTGGTCAACACCCAAAAGTGAGGTAGCTTGCTTACTAGAAAGCCATGACTGCTGATAGCAGCCTTGCCCAGCACAGGGAATTAACAGTCTGGACCAGTCGATGTTCTAATATTACTCAAAGATAAAAGATAAAAACTCCCATGGTGCAGTACGTAAATCAAATAATTTAATGAAAGAAAAATTTGCACTTAGAGGTGCGAAGTATCGCAATAAGCGGTTGTGTCACATAAAAGCTGCGGCGTCTCTATTAGCTTCTCCCTATTTCCTAGAGCGTTTGTCTCACCACCGTCGTGGAAGGCTAGCGTACTGACGTCACCGTCGGAGGCTCCACCCTACGGTTTTTTCCCTCACTGACCACAGCAACTTCTCTCTTTCGGATCCACAGACAAGCAGCAAAAACAGCGCGGTCTCTTCCCGGGAAGACGTCATTAAGCTAGCCTTCCGCGATGGTGGTGAGACGAACGCTCTAGGAAATAGAGAGAAGCTAATAGAGAGGCCGCAGCTTTTATGCGACACAACTGCCTATTACGATACTTCACTCCTGTAAGTGCAAACTTTTCTTTCATTAAATTATTTGAATTTATGTACTGCACCATGGGAGTTTTTATCTTTTATCTCTGAGTAATATTGAAACACTGGCTGGTCCAGACACCTAAAGTTTTGGGGAGACTGTTAATTCCCTGTGCTGGGCGAGACTGCTATCAGCAGTCACGGCTTTTTGGTAAGCAAGCTCCCTCACTTTTGGGTGTTGACCTGAACACACGTTTGTTTTGCTTTGGGAAGATTGGTGTCACAGCTTTTTTTCTCCTGCAATTCATTTTTCTTCCTCTGGGGGCTAATTTTACATGGACTTTCTTATTGATCACTATGGGACGTTGATTTTGTTTTTCTTTTTTTCTTTTTTCTTTTTTGAATATTTTTTCTTTTTTCTTTTTTTAGTAATTAAGTACTTTTTGGTTTCACTTACCATTATCTTATTGTTTATTGCATTTATCACCTTGTCTTTGATTATTCAAATATTTTTATCATTACTATGATATCACAATTGTTTTTATATCAATATTAGCGCTGCACCCACTTTGTTATTTTTTTTTGTTTGTAGTTTTTTTTAGTATTGAACTTTAGGTGCTAGCTGCTTTACATTTACATAATTTGTTTTCAATATTCACTTTAGTTGCTGATTATTATTTAGCGCAGCGTTATCCTTAGGGCTGTCTTTTTACATTATATGTATGCACTTTAACTTTTTCTACATATAAGATTTTTTAGATATGAGCACCAGATTCACTTTTAAGATATTTGTTTTCACAAAAAGATATGTTTTCACATAATATTGTGTGGACACTTCACTTGTTTATACAGAGAATATACACATTGTTACATGTTAGGAGAATATTACTAGCAATAGCAGAATATTTACAGGGTTCATTGATTTGTTTCACATGTGTTAATTGCAAGCCATTTGTTATTAGTTGGTTGCAAGATTTTTAGATTTGCTCTGCCCATTTCCATTTTATCTGCATCAACTAGTGTTTCACTAGTACCAAGTGGCAGCATTTCTAGCTAAAATCCTCCACCATCCATCAATATTTTTGATGCTGTTCCTTGTTTTATTTTGTTCACAGCACACTATGTAACTCTGCTTGCAACTCGGAAGGATGCAGGACAGGGCTCAGTGCTGCAGCTTGTTGTGCCGCCACATCTCCATACAAGCTAGTGGTGATGATGCAAGATTTGTCAGCTCTACCCCCACCTCCTCCTCCTCAAACTCCTCCACCTCCTCCCCCTCAAACTCCTCCACCTCCTCCCCATCCTCCTATGAACCAGAAGTATCCCCTAAGCATTCAAGGGGCTATTTAATGAGTCAGGCTAAATGGTGCTATGCAGTGCTTCAGTTGGTGTGTCTAGGGATCAGGCACCACACCAGAGCAGAGATTCTTGCAGCCCTGCAGGGGCAGGCTCAGAGGTAGTTCACGCCACGCCAGCTGGAGCCAGGAATGGTGGTGTGCGATAATGGCACAAACCACCTGTCTGCCCTTAGACAGGGAAAGTTGACACATGTGCCATGCTTGGCACATGTCCTCAATTTAGTAGTGCAGCTTTTCTTAAATAGGTACTCAGGGTTGGAAGATCTGGATGAAGTAACATTTGTTGTTATCAATGTACCCCTATGGTAGTGACAATGAAGAGGGCTTTAAGGTCCAGTCCTTGGTCAGCAGACCCATCTTCAGGCAGGGTGGTTGTAACTGTCTATATAATGGCAAGCTTTTCATTCTGACCAGAAGTTGGCTGTACATATTCCTAGAGCAATAGTTTGTTAGTCTGGCCTTCCTCCTCGTATCGGTTAGTTTCCTCTACTAGTTTGGCAAAATCCACATTCGGGGGCTTGAGATCCTTTCACCAGAATGCTAAACTTAAAGAGCGGATGGAAGGGTGTGTAAAGTCACTTTTCTGAAGGATGCACAGCCATGATCCTTTTGGTCTCTTCATCCCCCACAAGAGTCTTGTTGATGGGAGATCTCCCCAGCTAATATGGTGTGGGCTGAGGTTGCCAATTGTGCACGGAGATAAAGCCCATTTTTGGGATCCATGAATGCCTTCTATAGTAAAACCTTTGGGTGTTCAGACATCACCCTCTGAACATTTCTTCATCCCAACCAAAGTAGTACATTCTGATAAGGAGGTGGAGGTTCTCTCAGTACATCAATATTCTACAACTGCAAAGGGCAATGAATTCAGGTTCTCCCTTAGGCTAACAGCATGTATCCGAATCTCTGAATGACAATATTAACAAATTTAGTTGAAATTTGTTTCATTTCTTGTTTTTTATTCGTTATCTAATGAATTCCAAATTTTCAGGACAATTCTAATGCGGATTGGTCGAAAAATGATTGACCGATTTGAATTCTGTGTGAAGAATAGCGGGTTGTTAAGGAGCAAGGTCAGCCACCATGTCCTTAACAACTAATGACTCAACAGCTGTCAGCAGGTTTTCCAGCTGACAGCTGAATATAAACAGAATTGCAGGCAAATAAAGATTCTGAAAAAAAAAAAGTGCGGGGGTCCCCCCTATCCATACCAGGCCCTTCAGGTCTGGTATGGATTTTAAGGGGAACCCCACACCATAATTAAAAGAAAATGACATAGGGTCCCCAAAATCCATACCAGAGCCT
Source organism: Aquarana catesbeiana (assembly GCF_042186555.1). Classification (NCBI taxonomy): domain Eukaryota; kingdom Metazoa; phylum Chordata; class Amphibia; order Anura; family Ranidae; genus Aquarana; species Aquarana catesbeiana. The sequence continues at coordinate 678,347,548 of NC_133324.1, read as the reverse complement.
TTTCCGAGCATGCAGCCCGGCAAGCCAGGAAAGAGGAGGGATAAGAAAGCGCCCCCCCCCCTCCTGAGCCATACCAGGCCACATGCCCTTAACACAGGGGGGTGCTTTGAGGCAGAAGTTCTCTGCTTCCCCCAAGGCGCCTTGTCCCCATGTTGATGGGAACAAGCTGCTCTTATCCACAACCTTGGCCTGGTGGTTGCGGGGGTATGGGGGATGACTTCTAAGAATCTGATCCCAGCCCCCCTTATGTGAATGGGTATGGGGTACATAGTACCTCTATTCATTCACCAAAAAAAGTTAATAAAAACACAACACCAGTTTTTGATAAATCCTTTATTTAAAAAAAAAAAAAAACATAAAAATGCAGAACCAAACAAAAAAACAAGTTGCCCAACTAACATAATGCTCCCATCCAGGGACACAGTCGAATGACAGGTAAATATAGGGGTGGGGTTACCCAGTGACATAACCAGATAACCCTGCCCCATGTTTACCTCTGTGTTGCTATTGATATTTTTCTGGTTATTTTATAGCTTATTTATTTGTCAATTGTTAGATGTTAAGACTATGTGCTGTTTTAGGAAGCTAAGGCTCCCCCTATTGATATGCAAATGAACCAGTCAGACTGGTTTATGAGCTAAGCAGAGGAAGCACTTTACAGGATACAATGAAGAGGAAGTTAGGTAGAGGGGAGGACTTTGGAAACAGGCATGTGGGCAGACAAAAGAGTTGTTTTGGAGACAAAGGAAGCTGGGGGACTTTGGAGAAAGCAGTTGGACTCTGAGCAAAGAACAATGAAAAAGATTTTATCAATGGAAAGCCCAAGTTGAGTAACTGTTTAGTCTACTTATTGCATACATTTTATATATGTTTATTTTGCTAGAAAGGAGAATTGGCTTGTGCATGTTGTAGGCATATTTTGTAATACTTTTCATGCTACAAATTGTGTATCCTGCAGTTGTATGTGCAGTTTTTTCTGTTTAAAAAGTATTAATTAAAAGTATTAATACACTACAGAGTAGGGTTGTCCCGATACCGATACCAGTATCGGTATCAGCACCGATACCAAGCATTTGCCCAAGTACTTGTAATTCGGGCAAATGCTCCCGATGCTTCCCCCGATACCTAGAGGACAGCTGTGATCGGCGCGTGGGGGAGTTACAAGATTCTCCCCCAGCGGCTTTCACCAGCTTTAGTGACATACAGCGGTGATTGCTCACAGCTGACTGTCACTGCATCCTCCTCCATGCCCCCTCTGTTCCTCTGTGCCTCTCCGCTGTCCCCTGCATTCCTCTCTACTTATCTGTCCCCCTCCGTTCTCCCCCTCCGTTCCTCTCTCCTTATATGTCCCCCTCCGTTCTCCCCCTCTGTTCCTCTCTCCTTATCTGTCCCCCTCCGTTCTCCCCCTCCGTTCCTCTCTCCTTATCTGTCCCCCTCCGTTCTCCCCCTCAGTTCCTCCGTCCCCCTCCTCCTTCCTTTGTGTATGGATAGAGTCAGCTGACTCTGTCCATTCACATAACTGAAACATTGTAATCTCCTGTGATTACGATGTGTCAGTTTATGAATGGAGAGAAGCCGCTGTCTTCTCTCCATTCATTTTCAGTGCAGCTGAGGCTGCAGAGAAAGGGACTGGGGAATCTCTATCCTCTGTCTCTTTCTCTGTCTCAAGGGGGATATATCAGAGGTCTGTTAAGACCCCTGATATCTCACCAAAGCCCCCCAAAAGGGCTGATTAAAAAAAAAAAAAAAAAACAATAAGGAATAAAAAAATATTATTGTAAAAAATAAAAATTGTAAAAAAAAAAAAAAAAAAAACACACACACATACAACGTTCACCCCCCCCCCCCCCCCAAAAAAAATAGCAAAAAAAAACAAACTGTCACGTGACATTAAAAAAAAAGTATCGGTAATCGGTATCGGTGAGTACTTGAAAAAAAGTATCGGTACTTGTACACGGTCCTAAAAAAGTGGTATCGGGACAACCCTACTACAGAGGTCTAAGCTTTTTTGGCTTGTACCGCAAGAACCTTTACTGCTTCTGGACTACCCACCGTACATGCAAGGTGGCCTGGCTGTGCAAAATCATGTACCTGTATGTGATTTTGTGCACACGGTGCAAGGGGCATGCGTGCCCCACTGGAGCTCCACTCCCGCTGTGATTGGACACAGGAGACACGGAGCAGCAGTGTGCCTATGTAAACAAAGCACACAGCTAATCTGTCAGTGAGGAAAAGAGAGATCTTCTGTTTCAACTAAGCTGAAACATGATCTCTCTTTTCCTCCAGTGTAATACTCGCCAAAAAGTGTCACTTAGGGTCAAATTTGTCCGCCACAATGTCGCAGTCCTGCTAAAAATCACTGATCACCGCCATTACTAGTAAAAATAAATAAATACATAAAAATGCCATAAATCTAACCCATAGTTTGTAGATGCAATAACTTTTGCGCAAACCAATCAATATACGGTTATTGAGATTTTTTTTACCAAAAAATATGTAGCAGAATATATATTGACCTAAACTGATGAAGAAATTTGATTTTTTTTTTTCAAATGTATTGGGAATGTTTTATAACAGAAATGCTCTGAGGAAACCAGTGGTAATTGGCTGGTGAAACGCACCAGCACGTGACGTCAGCACGCTATCCCGGAACCACGTGCAACGATGTGGATCGAAGAACAGCTGGGACAATACAGCTGACGACCGGCGCTCCTTGTATCCTATCAGTTCACCTCGTACGGCGAGTGCAGCGCATCGTGGACACTTTTCTTCAAGCAGGAACTTGGCTTTATACGGACTTACACTCCAGCCATCTGGTGGGGATGAGCATGGCGATCTGCGAATGACGGTTACTGATCGGGTGGTGAGAGAAGCATTGTTCTTATCATTGACCATTTGCCTCCCACACTGTTCTCAAACCAACTCCCCCCCGCTTGCTGCTGCTACTAATATTGTTATTAATATGAATTTATGCATGAACTGCCAGATACTGTGGGCCCACCTTGCTATGCTTGCTGCTGCTATTGATATTACTTCTTATCTGTCTTAATACATGAACTGCCAGATACCGCCGGTCTATTTTGCTGTGTCCCCTTGGATTAACACTCCATGGTCCCGGTCAGCTCCTGTTTATCCCCATAAGGTTCTATTGGCCCTATATGGACTTCCACTCTTCTCTCCATCCATATCTACCCCACTCCCATTATACCATACCCCTGAAGAGTGATTCACTGATCCAGCAATATCAGACAAGCTGCCTTGAATCATTGTCATCGGTGTATGAGTGGTGAATGGAGTGTGTATGTGGTATGTATAGAAGTGGCTCCTCTTGTTTTTAAGGACAACGTTGTCATTTTTATTGTTAGGGCCTGTGTTAGTCACTCACCACAGCCCGTTTTTCTACAATTTGCTGTAATTAATTGTGTGGTGTTTATTATTTATTTGTTTAATAAAATCCTGGCTTTCTTTTTCAGACATTGCCTGGGGTTTTTTTTGTCCTCTTGAGAGATATTTATTCTCTTAGTTTATTTCATGTATGCTATAGGGCATCCCCGAATGGTATCCCACATTCTTTATGCGGTTGATTGCCTGATGTAGACCTGTATTTAAACTTATTAAGTGTAGCGGTCGATCCAGGCTAACCCCACTTTTTTAAAAAAAAGTATTAATTAAAAGTATTAATACACTACAGAGGTCTAAGCTTTTTTGGCTTCTTACCGCTTCTGGATTACCCACAAAGCACACAGCTAATCTGTCAGTGAGGAAAATAGAGATCTTCTGTTTTAGCTAAGCTGAAACATGATCTCTCTTTTCCTCCAGTGTAACACTCGCCAAAAAGTGTCACTTAGGGTCAGATTTGCCTGCCACAATGTCGCAGTCCTGCTAAAAATCACTGATCGCCGCCATTACTAGTAAAAATAAATAAATAAATAAATAAAAATGCCATAAATCTAACCCATAGTTTGTAGACACAATAACTTTTGCGCAAACCAATTAATATACGGTTATTGGGATTTTTTTTACCAAAAATATGTAGCAGAATATATATTGACCTAAACTGATGAAGAAATTAGATTTTTTTTTAAATGTATTGGGAATGTTTTATAACAGAAAGTAAGTAATATTGTTTTTTATTCAAAATTGTGGCTCTTTTTTGTTTTTAGCGCAAAAAATAAAAACCGCAGAGATGATCAAATACCATAAAAAGAAAGCTCTGTTTGTGGGAAAAAAGGACATCAATTTTATTTGGATAAAGCGTCGCATGACCACGATATTGTCAGTTAAAGCAACACAGTGCTGTATCACAAAAAAATAGCCTGGTCAGGAAGTGGATAAAACCTTCCGGGGCTCAAGTGGTTAATAGACATCAAGAAAAACATTTGGGGGCTCCTCCGGGATTGCGCTAAAGCTCAACTGAAGCAGATCTGTTTTCTGTGGTGTGTTTTGTTGCTAGCGGGGGAAAATTCTTCTGACATTGCATAGAAAGTGTAATGCCCCGTACACACGGTCGGACTTTGTTCGGACATTCCGACAACAAAATCCTAGGATTTTTTCCGACGGATGTTGGCTCAAACTTGTTTTGCCTACACACGGTCGCACAAAGTTGTCGGAATTTCCGATCGCCAAGAACGCGGTGACGTCAAGCACGTACGACGAGACTAGAAAAGGCCAGTTCAGAACCAAGCGCGGCACCCTTTGGGCTCCTTTTGCTAATCTCGTGTTAGTAAAAGTTTGGTGAGAGACGATTCGCGCTTTTTCAGACTCGTGGCTTTCAGATCGTTTTCTGCCGTTCAGTTTGTGCTTGTGGGTTTGTATCTGCTCATCAGTGCGTGCAGTCAGTTCGTATTGGAGTTTTCTGTGCGATCTTGTCCGCTCGTTGCTGTTTTTCAGGTCGCTCTTCACAGGCCTTGCTGTTCTTCAGTGCGTTCTGTTACTTCGTTCTGAGCAGCCGACCGTTTTCGAGCCATGTTTCGTATGCGTACTCCTCGTAGAGTTCGTGCTGTGCGGGGGCTTGGTGTTGGGGTCCTGACCTTGACACAAGTCCAGTCCATGAACAGGGTGGGGAGGAGTTCATGGACCAAGAATTGGTTGCTTCAGCGTGACCAGTTCTGTCATATGCCTTTGCTCCGTGAGATCCGTGAGAATAATCCTGATGATTTCAGGAACTTTCTCAGGATGACGGACCCCGTATTTCACCGTTTGTTGGCTTCGGTGACCCCCTATATTAGCAGGCAGGATACCTGCATGAGGCAAGCCATCACTCCGGAGCAGAGGTTGGTCGCTACCTTGCGGTATTTGGCCACAGGGAGAAGTCTGCAGGACTTGAAGTTCTCGACAGGCATCTCCCCCCAGGCTCTGGGGATCATTATCCCAGAGACCTGTTCTGCCATCATCCAGGTCCTGCAGAAGGAGTATATGAAGGTAAGATTTTTATCCTTTTATATCACATTTTATTGTATTGAATGTTTGATAATATATTGTATTTCTTCCCTCATTCCATAATTACCATGATTGTAATATGCTGTGAATGTCCCCTTTGTCCTCATGCATGCTGTATTTTTATGTAATTATTATTTTAGGTCCTTCATACAGTACATATTTGCCCTTCAATAACCTCCCCAGCATGGTGTCTCCTGCCCTATATTCACCTCATGTAGTCACTTAACAATGTATTTTATCAGTTCCATAGTAGTGCTTTACCCCAAACACCCCCTAAAATGTTTTGAAATGTTATTTTTGATTTAAATTCAGGCAGAGTGGCAGAGGCTTTTTTTTGTGGTGTCCCCAAATTTTTTGTAACCCTCCCTCCCCCAACTGCTAAGTCAGCTGATCCCAATTCTCTATCTTCAATCATCTATCTGCTGACTTTGCCAAACCCATACACACTATACCCATCTCTTTAGTGCTCAGATTTATGGATTAATTCCCCAAAGCATGTAGTGCAAGGGCCTGCCTGTATACTTTCCAATGGTACTGTTTAAAGTTCTTGTATCCTATTATGATCTTGATAGGTAATAGCAGAATGTCCAAATGTGCTCAAATGTGTACAGTGTGTATTTATATCTTTGTATTATGACACTTCTTACCTGTCCAGTGGGCTGCCAATAGTGTAACTAAGGAGGGGCTGTTCCAAGTAATACCCTGTATTTAGGCATTCATCTCTCAATGAAGTGAAGAGGGTTACCTGTCCAAGAGTTTCCCCCCCCCTATAATGTTAGAAATGGCCCATGAGGGGGGGAGGGGGAATATGATAGGTGTACCTTATACTTTGTTGTTGTTAAATTCCCCTTAATAAATGCTATCTGGAGGTTGACCCATAATGTTTGTGTCTAATCTGCTTGCCAGGTTTCTGTGAAAAAATAGTAATGTTTATTGTTTTTTCCTCAACAGTTTCCTTCCACGCAACAGGAATGGCAGGCCTCTCACTTTGCCCAGCGGTGGGACTTTCCTAACTGCGGAGGGGCAATTGATGGGAAACACGTCCACATCGTCCCACCACCTAACTCGGGGTCGTACTATTATAATTACAAGGGGTTTAATAGTATAGTGATGTTGGCGGTGGTGTCGGCTAATTACGACTTCTTGTATGTGGACGTGGGGAAGAATGGCCGGATGTCCGATGGTGGAGTCATCGCCCAGACGGAGTTCTACAGGCGTCTCCAGAATGGCAGCTTGGACTTGCCACCTCCAGATGACAATGTTGAAGGTCTCCCATTTGTGTTCGTTGCTGATGAAGCATTTGCGCTGGGGGACCACCTGATGCGGCCATTCCCGATGAGGACCCTCACCCCGGAACAGAGGGTTTTTAATTACCGGCTGGCCAGAGCCCGAAGAGTGGTGGAGAACACATTTGGAATCCTGGCCAGCCGGTTCCGATTATTTATGACACCCATCCATATGGCGGAGTATAAACTGAACCATATAATACTTGCCTGCTGTGTTCTCCATAATTTTCTACAAAAACATTCAGCCAACTATGCTGGCTCAGTTGGGCCTGAGGCCGGAATCCCAAATACATCAACAATGACGGCACTTGAAAGCGGCCGTCCTGGCTTGCCCTCCCTGAATGCCCGTGATGTCCGGTTACGATACCTGGAGTTCTTTGCGGGTAGGGGGGCTATCAATATGCCAGACAATCTGTGACACCTTTTTCAAATAAAAAACAACCAAAAGAAATTCTTGGTGGACATTTACTGCTTGTGTTTGTTTTAGCTGACCCTGCCAGAAATGTGTTGAGTGCAGAAAATGTCGTGATTGGGTAACCTTATAAAAAACAGTGTTGGCTGGTACTTCCTAAATGCAAAAACACATTTCACTACAAGTGCACTTGCAACTGCACTTGTAGTGCAAAGAGGATTTGCCCTTAGGAAATAACCCCCATTTGTGCATAAAACAACAATTACATCACCCCAAAAGTGTTGTAGTGTTGAGACAATAATCCACACATTCTTGAGTAAGGCACTTTTTTATACCTGCACAATCACATGCGCATTTACCAAAGGTTTTTAAAACAAACCAACATGTTTGTTGTATAACAATGTTTGCAGTAGCATTATGAAAAATCAAAATATACCATTTCAGATAAAACAGGCCTGTGTAAAACCAACAAGAAAGCCAAAAAACTTGAACTTACAAAGTTCACATTCGGTAAAACCTGAAGGCTAGATCAGACATCAGTATTTAGGAACTGGGTTTGATCTAGCGTTCAGATGGGGGGAAATCACCCCTGGAAAAGCCAAATTTGGAAGATGCACACCAATTTACGAATGGCAACATGTGCTATCTGCCATCAGGGGGGATCAAGGGACGTGTTTTGGGGGAGAAAGCCTTTCCTCAATGCGACTTTATAATTGAGGAAGGTGTTGCACCCCCAAAACGCGTCCATTGATCTCCCGTGATGGCAGATAGCACATGTTGGCACACTGTGTGCATCCTCCAAATTTGGCTTTTCTAAACATTTAAAAAATTTTTTGAAGATTGGACCACATTAAGAAAACAGGTGATTTTGTGGGGTTTAAATTCGCCCCAAAACATCAATGATGTTATTATTTTTTTTAATAACATCACTGATTTGGTTCTGGATGTTTTGCAATTGGAGATTACACCCCATGATCTCCCCGATGAGTATCTGGGCACTTTCTGAAGTAAAGCGTTCAGGATCCCTCACATCACGATCACCTAAAAAGAGATAAAGAACAAAAAAAAGGTCTCAAAAATCTGCCACCATCTATCTCTTTTACCTGAGCCTGTGGTCGCAGACACTCACCTGTTGTGGTGCCAATCTCCACCACGTCTTCTTCTTCCTCCTGCTCCTCTTCTTCGTTTGGGGGTATTTCACCTTCTTCCATAGGTGGGGGGTCTGTGGTCTCCTCGGATGAGGGGTGTCCTCCGAGTCTTTTCTCCCCTATGTAAAACAAAAATGGTATAATTAGCACACAGATATTTGATGGCAGAACTAGAAATAGGAAACATTGCTTGGAAGTGGGGTACAATTGTCTATTTTAGCCGAGTTCCAAGATGTATATTTTTTTTATTGCCCTTTGTCAAGCTGCAATACTTTACCTGTTTGGTACAAGCTTCACAGATGTAGCCCCCCCTATAGTATACACTGGAGCACCTGTGTGCCCCCCTAATAAAAATGGTGTTCTGGGGTCCCACACTACTGCTCCAGTGTCCAGATGTGAAAACAGCTGCTCAGTGTCCTCTCTTTACACACAATCTAGTTGTCATTTCATTCTAGTAACAAACCCATCTACACAAACAAATCTTTGGCATCCAAGTAGGCCCCAAAAAATTGGTGAAAATGCATATGGCCTAAACAATGGTGTTCTAGAGGCCGAAATAAAAATGTTTGATACGAACGAATAATGGGCCCATGAACATTAAAGTTGCCCTTTTAAACGTTACAATTAATAAAAGCATATGGAGCAGAACGAACGTAATAAAGACAGAAAGAATAGGAACACAGCACAACTACTTACTTTTTTGCAGCACTCTCCGGATCTTTCGGTACTGCTCTGGCTCTCTCAACTTCAGGTCTGACCACCGCTTCCTGAGCTGATCTTTAGACCTTCGTACCCCGAAATTCCGCTCTAGACTCCTGACCACTATACCAATGATTTTTGCCTTTCGGATGTTGGGGTTGGGGTAAGGCCCATATTTTCCGTCATAGTCGGACTTCCTCATGATGTGTACCATCTCCAACATCTCCCCAAACGACATATTTGTGGCCTTAAAACGTCTCCTTCTGGATCGGGACGTGCCTGGATCCGGCCTTTCCTCCTCCTCCTCCTCGTTGCTATAATTAGCCCGCACCTGCTGTAACTCTGCCATCATGCTCTTCACCCACTGCGCCGAACGAAAAGGGGCGGGGAATACACTAGAAAGAACGTCAGGGGCGGGCGGAGTTACACGCATGCGCAGTGTGTATAAAGCGTAACACGCGTGCGTATTACGTACGATCTGTGAGCGGAGGAAGGAGCATTGGACGCGCCGATCGTAAGAACGAAGGTAAGAGACAAACTTGTGCCTATACTGCTTCTAGTTTGAGGCCTATATTGTACCAAGATTAGGAGAGTTTTGTCTGACATTAGGCTTTGTCTTGTGTTGTGTCTTGCAGTGAACATGGATATCTTAATGAGAGATACTGACTTCATGTCACTATTCATTGATATGCTAAGTGAGCTGCCCTGTCTGTGGGAGATTACCCACCCCCATTTCAAGAACCAAGCAAAGAGGAAGGCAGCACTGGAGCAATTGGGGGAAATTGTGAAGCAGGTGATCCCCACGGCAGACATCACTTATTTAAAGATTTTCATTGGTGGCCTGAGGAGCACATATCTGAGGGAGCGCAAGAAAGTCCTGGATTCACAGAGATCCGGAGCAGCAGGTGACATCTATGTCCCCAGGATGTTGTACTACGACAGGCTGCACTTTCTGGCAGGCCAGACTGAACCCAGGCCATCCCTCTCCAGTCTTCCTTCCACGCTTCCTTCCCCCCCGGCTGAGGCTTCTGACGCCCAACCTGGGCCTTCCAGGCCGCATGTGGAGGAGCCCAGATTGAGCCAGGTATAGCATTCCTCTAAATATTTCTGCTTGTCCAATCAATGATGTTAACTAGATGTTAGTTTGGAGTACTAATTTAGGATTGTGATTGATGATGCAAAACATTACAACTATGTCCCTTTTTCATACACAGGGAAGTCTCAGCCAGGAGGTGGCCGGGCCGAGCCAGCTGGCTGATATCAAGGTCCCTCCACCCCCCCTGAAAAGAGAAAGTGGCAGTAGGACGAGTGCCCTAGAGGAGGCGGCTATCAGATTCTTTTGGAGGGCTACAGAGGTCCTGGGAGCACCACAGACCAGGCAGGAGAACATTGCTGCCTTCATAGCATATAAAATGCAGAGGATGGAGGAGGGCCAAAAAGCCATGTGTGAGGCCCTCATATCAGAGGCTCTGGAGAAAGGTATTAGGGGCCAAATTACACCTCACACACAGCTTTGGGATGGTCCTCCTCCTCCTCCCTCTCCTCCAGGTCCTCCCAGTCCTCCTCCAGGTCCTCCCAGTCCTCCTCCAGGTCCCCCCAGTCCTCCTCATCCTCCTCCAGGTCCTACTCCTCCTCCTGCCACATCTCCAACTGCACAGCCACAGCCCGGAAGGAAGTGTGAAAGGAAGACCAGACAGTGATTGGCCTGGGTCCAGTCTGGTCGGCCAAAAAATGCAGCCTCTTGTGGTACCACAGCCTGGGGACACAGATGTCATCTGCTGCTATCCGGATCTCTTTGAATTCTGGACCAGACTGCACTCCCTTACATATGGACTCCTCAGGCCACCAATTTTGATGTTGAAGAATTGATGTCTGCCGTGGGGGTCCCAGGCTTCGCTAATTTCTCCTGTTGATCCAGTGTTGCCTTCCTCTTTGTTTGGTTCTGATCCCTTAATAAAGGATTTTTGTTTTGAATTATACTCTCCTATGTGTTTTACTTCAAAAATTACAGTTTGTTTGTGAGGATTCAGGTACATTTCTAATATACAATGTGAAATGAACAAGGGACACCAACACCAAACAATCTCCTTGAGATTAAATAATAAAAGATATCAATGGTGTTGGGGTAACTTGCCACACAAAACACACACAAAAATATTCTGGAGTAAAAATAAAAATAACATTGAACAAAGATCAGCCTTGGAAAAAATACAAACATTAAAGAAAAAAAAAGGCTTAAAAACAAAATAAAAAAAACATAAAAAATATAAAACTGTCAGATGTGACAACTAATAACAATATATTGAGGGAATCCCACTAAAAAAACACAAATAAAAGTTTGTGAGAAGTGTGTGTGAATATGAGCAGCAAAACTACTTAATTCTTGTCACATTATAAAGAAGAAGAGAGTGCGCTGTATTAAACCATTTTTTACATTGCAGCGTGACGAAAGTGCTGTATCCATTGCGAACGCTAAGTTTACCAGAACGAGCTGTCCCGTGTCGGAATTTCTTCTGAGCATGCGTGGCACTTTGTGCGTCGGAACAGGCCACACACGGTCGGAATTGACGCGATCGGATTTTGTTGTCGGAAAATTTTATCTCCTGCTGTCCAACTTTGTGTGTCGGAAAATCCGATGGAAAATGTCCGATGGCGCCCACACACGGTCGGAATTTCCGACAACACGCTCCGATCGGACATTGTCCATCGGAAAATCCGACCGTGTGTATGGGGCATAAGGCTACAAAGATTTTTGGTGTTCAGGAGGAGAAGGTGTACACCCTTCCTACCTGGGCCGGAGACAGTCAGTGGATGTCTGTTGCAAAGGAGATTTCTAGGTATGCTTCTCCTTTGAACGGAGCTTAGGGTGATAGAGTCTCTAATCTTTCCTCAGATTTTGGTCTCAAAAGTTTTGGGTTCAGTAAGGGAGAGATGGAGGCAATTGCTGTGTTTGGTTTGCACTTCCAGCATGCCCCATAATGAATATGAAAAGAGGAGAAAGGCTCGTACCACCCTCTTTTCTATCCTGCCGAGCTGCATGCTTGGATAAGGGTCTAAAATGGATTTTGGGGGTACCCCATGCCATTTTTAGAAAAAAAATTGGTATGGGGTTCCCCTTAAAATCAATACCAGACCCGAAGGACCTGGTAAAAAATGATGGGAAAGGCAAATAGGGTGAGCACTGCTCCAAAGGCTTTCCTGTGAGATCTTCAGCTGCCAAAAAATCTTGGGTGCCTGCCTGGGTCCTCAAACCCCATATACAGGTAGAAAATAAAAAGATAGCACTTCCAGAAAATAAAAACAGCTCTTTTTATTGTGCAAAAATAGGAATGAAAGACATGCCACATGCACTCAACCTGTGGAGGGTCAGCAGACACGTTTCACACTTCTGTGCTTAATTTTTGCACAATAAAGGGAGCTGTTTTTATATTCTCGATGTGTCGCTATCTTTTTTTATTATCTAACTGGTAGAAAATGACTAAGTGTCCCAGGTCACCAAGTCAAGAACTGCTGTATGCTAGTGAATGGCAGTCTCAGCCTGGACCCTCAACAGGCCATGCCCTCAATGCATCGGACTCCGCCCACTCTACTTACTCACGGGGATGGAGTCTCCAGGTGGAAGGTCAAGGTTAAATGCATCATTGGCCCCCACTCAGTGAAAGAATGAATATCGGGTGTGTGAAGTGGTTGTGAAGGGCCGGTCATAGCGGTTGTGTGTTTAAGGAAGTGCATACACAGAGCAACCATAGAAGATCTGGTTGCAAAGAAGTCTTAAAGGGGTTGTAAACCCTCATGGTTTTTCAGCTTAATGCATTCTATGCATTAAGCTGAAAAACCTTCTGTGGTGCTGTACTCCCCGTTTTTTTACTTACCTGACCCGATCTTTCTCCGGCCAGGAATGAGCACACCAGCTCTACCTTGTGTCTTGTGTTCTGATTGGATAGATTGATAGCAGCGACGCTATTGGCTCCTGCTGCTGTCAATCAAATCCAATGACGGTGGCGGGGCCGAGTTCTGCATTCTGTGTGAATGGACACAGATGCAGAACTCGGGAACATGCCTGCACGGGTGTCCACCAAGGGGAGTGCTTCTCCAATGTGGACACTTGATGTGGGGAGGAGCCACCAGCGCCACTGAGGGACCCCAGAAGAGGAGGACCGGGGCCACTCTGTGCAAAATGAACTGCACCGTGGAGGTAAGTATGGCATGTTTGTTTTTTTTTTTTTTTAAAACGATGGTTAAATGGCCAGCTTCTTACAAGGTGTATGTAAAGAAACAAATGTGCAGGAGTGTGATAAGGCTAAAATGCAAATGTTTAAAAATGTATTTCTTAAAAACAACATTGAAGAGAAATCTACTGAAAAAAATCCTAATAAGAAAAGATAACCTTATAGGGCTATTTACTAATGTCTACACAGAATTGTGAACAAGGGAAACTCTAGCAAGACACTGTGTTCTTGAGAATAATGTAATAATTAATCAATGGTATGAGGTTTGAGTGAGCACTGAATTTGGCACAGTGCTTCAATAAAGATAACATACTTGAAAAAATTGCCCCTCAACCCTACCAAGTCTATGTGGTTAACATGTATAAGCTTGCCTCAGCCTTTCTCCACTCCATACGCCATGTCCTCTGACATGTTTTGCCCCACCCACCGGGGCTTAGTAATAGAGATAAAAGGCAGAGGCGGGATGGAGAACTTATGCACAGCCGTGAAAATGAGAAGGTGAACATGTGCAAGTGATTAAGGTGATGAGGTGAATACATGAAAAATAGGGGAATTGCATTGGAAACTGAAAGAAAAGCTGACAATATGTGAGAGGAAGATAAAAAAGGAATAGTGAGTGTTGAGGAATAATGCTGAAAAGTAATGCAAAACTGAAAATGTGAAATGAGGATTCAAAATGAAAAAAAGTGAAAAATCTTTTAGTGCAATAAAGAGAATAAAAATTAAATAATGCTCATAAAGAAAGGTAATGTAGTGATGATATTGCATAAAAAACAAAAAACAGATGAGTAGTGAGTGAAATAATAAAAGATGCTGTATAGTGAAAATGAGAAGAAAAGCATGTATGATATTTGTTTATTGTGAAGCATTTTTGTAAAAATGTTTTTCAAGTATGCTATACACTATTGGTTAGTGATACTTTTTGCCAGCATCCCATTCCTGAGTAGCAGCGGGACTATATATACTTCCTTTTTTGCTTAGATCGGCACTACAAATATTAGTACTTCAATAAAGATACCAAGAAGTGCGGCAATATTCCGGATTTGTGCATGTTAGTGGGATAGCACTAAGTGCACTGTCTCCTCGCATTCTGCCTCGACTGGTTAATCTGCGTGGGTACAACACAGCAGGAGTTTCATGCATTCAGAGACAAAGGGGAACTGATGGCAGGTTCCTGAGAGAGATGGAACTGATCATGGCTTGATGGAAATGCATTTTTAGTAGCTACAGGTATTGTACCTTCCGGGTACCCAAGGTAACGAGGGGTACTGTCACACCAGGTGTTTTTGTCTCCAAGGAATGGGTTCTTCTTTGAAAGATCTTGCCCATATAACTTAAGTACAGGGCTTGCCTCAGCTGAATCTGTTTGTGTCCCCATCCATTCACAAGTTGCCTCTCTCACTACCCTCACAAATTAGAGGATGAAGTGGACTCTCTCACTCACCCATAGAATAGTCACCTAGTGGATGCCATTCCTCTACTGCCTGTTGTCAGAGAGTCTCCCTGGGATTGTCACTCTCCAAGTAAACACTGCATTAAAAAACAGATTAGGAGAAAAGGATAGAACCACTTGCCTTTCAGGGGTCCACTTTATTAAAAAAAATGAAAAGCATTTTGTTGGGCCATTTATACTGTTTCCCTGCTGTATAAAATTATGCCAGCAGTATGCAGTGGTGTCTGCATTTTGTTGTAGAACTACTTGTGAGTCTGACCAAGTGACAGCAAACCACAAGAGATTAATTATTACATTTACCAAGGTAAAAAGAATGGTACACATCAATTCAAGATTCAGACATAGCATTGGAACATTGGTCTTGATGGATGAACACTAACTTATCAAGTATATTGTCACAGGCAATTACATTTTCAAGTTAAATATTTAAATGAATGACACACTGCTTTTACAGCAACTTGAATGAAGCTTTCATTTATACTGTTAAGCTATTACAAGTATGCTATACAACTTGAAAATATTTCTCAGTTGTGATTGAATCCTTCCTTTAAAGAACCTTCTGTAGTATGACAGATGAAAAAAAAATACATCTTGAATGCTTTCATTGTGTCTTGTATATCACAGCTTTGTGTGCATTGTCATTTACACTATTATATCATACTATTTCTTAGCAGGTTTAACAGCTAAGTGCTAAAATACAGTAAAAAACGATAAAAAATATTTTTTTCATTCCGATTGAGATGGGCATGTGGTCTGTAAGTGTGATGTTTCCTAAAATATATATGCTTATATGGTTAATGAGCAATATGTAGAGCATCCATGTTTTCTGTTTGTGGTAAACTTGATTTGATTCTATATAATGATACAGTCTGCACTCATTCATCATACTTTGTGGTACCATAGTAATAACTATAACATGTATTATATACTACATATAGACTATAAAAAGTAATATAATGGAAAATATAATACAATTTAATATTATAATAATCTATATAATCTCTGCCACCAAGAGTGATGGCACTGCACAGAATACAGGAATATTCACAACGTCATTGAAAAGCTAATTCCATTTTATTCTAATAAAAATTTGGATCTGATTAAATGTATACAACTTTTAAAACATTATACAACCAGAAACAGTAGAATATTGTAGAAGTTTTTTTAAGATGCTCAGCATCAGTTCATGTTTGCCTGGTGTGTTTACATGGTATCAATGAAGAGAGCTACTTGTCTAAAAAAATAAAATAAAATAAAATAAAAAGTTAAATAAATGAGTGGGGTGAAAGAAAGAAAGAATTTCAGAAATTGGCAATTTCCAGAAGAGCATTTTTTTTTGTTATTCAATCACCTCTCTGAGTACAATACAGCAGTATTACTACTATTGGCTATATGTTTGATAATTGGACGTTCTATGGGGTTGATTTATTATAGGCAGACTTTTGTGTCTGGTATGAATTTTTAGGGGGTAACTCATGCAAAAAAAAATGCATGAGGTCCCTCAGAACATTCATACCAGACTGTTATGGTCTGATTATAGATTTTAAGGGGAAACTCCATGCAAGAAATAAACAAAAAATTTTTTTGCATTCTCTCTTAAAACTTCATACCAGACTCCTAATCTGAGCATGAAGTCTGGAAAGAAAAAAAAGAAAGGAGAGACAAGCATGTGGCCTCCCTGAACAATACCAGGCCACATGCCCTCAACATGGACTTGCCAGAGAATACCACACTGGCTGAATGACAGCTACCTCCCCCAGCTATCAATGGCTAAATAAAGCTGTCACGTTCATCTATGCTGAATGCCCTAAGCATTTGCATAAATGTCCAAATAACCAGTGTTCAGTCCAAACTAACATTTAAAATGAGTACCAAGATCATTTCCAGTGACTAATGATGAGCCAAACTGTCCTGGGTTAGGTTTTGCAAGGGTTTGGAGAACATCACAGAAGTTTGAATGCCAAATCCCAACCATTGAAATAAATGGAGCCTAATCTGTCAAATTAAAAATGCCTGATTTCTGGTCTAGTAGGCAAGGGGGTTAAAAAATATCAAGGAGGGGGTTTAGGTAGGGGGGCTCACTGTCCTGGGAAACATGTACCAATGCAAAAAAAATAATTATAAAATCCATGCAGCTGTGACTTTTTAGCAATGATATTCCATCCTTTGGAACTCCCTGCTCCAGTATATTTTGGTCAGCCTCTAGACTGTCCGCCTTTAGGCGATCCCTGAAAACTCACATATTCAGGGAAACCTATTCCACCTCCACCTAAGAACTGTATATGAGTCACATCCACCAGCTTATCCCCCGCAGCTATTACCTTTTGTACTACCTCCCCCTCTCTTTAGACTGTAAGCTGCACGAGCAGGGCCCTCCCTCCTCTCCCTCCTGTATTGAACTGTATTGTAATTGTGCTGTCCCCCCTCTACATTGTAAAGCGCTGCACAAACTAATAATGATGGTTAAGGAAAAGAGGTTTTACATTTCTAGGAAATTAATTTGACAGCTGTCCTTGACAGCACACAGATCCCTCCAAAGTTCCCCCACAATACATATTGTTTTTTTAGGGACCTTTGGAGAGATTTGTGTTTGACTAAAAAAAGAAAGGAGCTGGAAATGAATGAAAAATGAAAAAAAAAATCCATAAGGTCCCCCAGGAAATTCATACCAGTCCCTTTGGGTGTGATATCTATTTTAAGGGGGACTCCATGCAAGAAAAAACAATAAAATGCATGGGATCCCCCTAAAAACTTATACAAGACTCTTAATCAGAGCATGCAGCCTTGCTGGCCAGGAAAACAGGAGCTCCCCTCTTAAACCATGCCAAGACACATGGGGGGTGCCTTGCCAGGGGGGAGTGACCTTCTGGAAAAACACCTTGCCCCTATGGGAACAAGGGCCTCTTCCCTACGACCCTTGCCAGGGGGTTGTGGAAGTCTGCAGGCTAGAGATCCCCCTCCCTCCATATGAATGAGTATGGAGTATGTAGTACCCCGACTCATTCACAAAAAAAAGTTGTAACCTAGAAATAAAGACAACCCAAGGTTGTCATGTTCTTTATTAAAAAAAAAATAAAATACCAAAAAAGTCCCTCATTGTAAATTCACCATCAATTACGTTGTTCAGCAATAGGGATGAGCTTCGATTTTGAGTCGAACATCGGCTGTTTGCCAAACAGCGAACAATTTGGGGTGTTCGCGGCAAATTTGAAAGCCACGGAACACCCTTTAAGAGTCTATGGGAGAAATCAAAAGTGCTAATTTTAAAGGCTTATATGCATGGTATTGTCATAAAAAGTGTTTGGGGACCTGGGTCCTGCCCCAGGGGACAAGGATCAATGCAAAAAAAAGTTTTAAAAACGGTTGTTTTTTCGGGAGCAGTGATTTTAATAATGCTAAAAGTGAAACAATAAAAGTGTAATATTCCTTTAAATTTCATACCTGGGGGGTGTCTATAGTATGCCTGTAAAGGGGCGCATGTTTCCCGTGTTTAGAACAGTCTGACAGCAAAATGACATTTCAAGTCATTTAAAACTACTCGCGGCTATTGATGAATTGCCGGTCCGACAATACACATAAAAGTTCATTGATAAAAACAGCATGGGAATTCCCCACAGGGGAACCCCGAACCAAAATTTAAAAAAAAAATGGCGTGGGTTCCCCACAGGGGAACCCTGCGCCAAATTTTTTTTTTTAAATGGCGTGGGGTCCCCCCAAAAATCCATACCAGACCCTTATCCGAGCACGCAACCTGGCAGGCCACAAGAAAAGAAGGGGGGATGAGAGAGCGCCTCCTTCCTGAACCGTACCAGGCCACATGCCCTCAACATTGGGAGGGTGCTTTGGGGTAGCCCCCCAAAACACCTTGTCCCCATGTTGATGGGGACAAGGGCCTCATCCCCACAACCCTTGCCCGGTGGTTGTGGTGGTCTGCGGGCGGGGGGCTTTTCGGAATATGGAAGACCCCTTTAACAAGGGGACCCCCAGATCCCGGCCCTCCCCCCTGTGTGAAATGGTAAGGGGGTACAAAAGTACCCCTACCATTTTACAAAAAAACTGTCAAAAATGTTAAAAATGACAAGAGACAGTTTTTGACAATTCCTTTATTTAAATGCTTCTTCTTTCTTCTATCTTCTTTCTTCTATCTTCTATCTTCCTTCGGTTTCTTCCTCCATCTTCTTCTTCTTCTGGTTCTTCTGGTTCTTCCTCCGGTGTCCTCATCTGGCATCTTCCTCTGCGGCGTCTTCTTCCCTTCTTCTCCTTGGGCCGCTCCGCATCTGTCCTTAAGTGCACTGTGTTCGTGCGTCAGACATAGTGCACTATGGGAAGCACCAATGCAATCATGAGATTGAAGACATAGCGCCTCATTGGGGAGTTTGGAACTGCTTTGCAGCGCAATCCATCACGCCGAGCAGCATCCGCCCAGCGCCTGGCTAGGTACTTTGTTCTTAGTGTG
The DNA here is from genome assembly GCF_042186555.1 of Aquarana catesbeiana. Lineage (NCBI taxonomy): Eukaryota > Metazoa > Chordata > Amphibia > Anura > Ranidae > Aquarana > Aquarana catesbeiana. The sequence continues at coordinate 678,328,426 of NC_133324.1, read as the reverse complement.
AGAACAAAGTCACTTCCGGTGGGCTACAAAAATATGGCTGCCGTGAGGACTAATCCGCTTGTGTTCAGGCCCTCCACTGGACACACGGAGAAAGCCAGGAATTAGCTGGGGAGAGACAGACACGGCTTGAAGGAGGGCTGTGCTGCTGGAGACACAGATGTGAGGAGGACCCTGCTGCTCCACTGGGGACACTGATGTAAGGAGGGACTCCACTGGGGACACAGATGTAAGGAGGGGATCCACTGTGGACACTGATGTAAGCAGGGGCTCCACTGGGGACACAGATGTAAGGATGGGCTATGCTGGGGACACAGATGTATGGAGGGGCTCCGCTAGGGACACAGATGTAAGGATGGGCTCCTCTGGGGACACAGAAGTAAGGATGGGCTCCGCTGGGGACACAGATGTAAGGAGGGGCTCTGCTGGGGACACAGATGTAAGGAGGGGCTCCGCTGGGGACACAGATGTATGGAGGGGCTCCGCTGGGCACACAGATGTAAGAAGGGGCTCCGCTGGGGAAATATATGTAAGGTGGGGCTCCGCTGACGGGGACACAAATATAAGGAGGGACTCCGCTGACAGGGAAACAGATGTAAGGAGGGACTCCGCTGATGGGGACACAGATGTAAGGAGGGACTCCGCTGGGGGCACCTGATGTAAGGAGGGATTTCCGCTGGGGGCACCTGATGTAAGCAGGGACTCTGCTGGGGACACCTGATGTAAGGATGGACTCTGCTGGGGGCACCTGATGTAAGGACAGACTCAGCTGGGGGCACCTGATGTAAGGAGGGACTCCGCTGGGGGCACCTGATGTAAGGAGGGACTCTGCTGGGGACACCTGATTTAAGGAGGGACTCTGCTGGGGACACTTGATGTAAGGAGGGACTTTGCTGGGGACACTTGATGTAAGGAGGGACTTTGCTGGGGACACCTGATGTAAGGAGGGACTCTGCTGGGGGCACCTGTTGTAAGGAGGGACTCCACTGGGGGCACCTGATGTAAGGAGGGACTCCGCTGGGGACACTTGGTGGCATCTGGTGGCAGGCGACGTGGCAAGTAACACGCTCAGGGCTCCCACTGATTCTGCATTATGGTAAGTTGAATGATTTCATTTTATATTACAATGTAATAATAGAAATAATGTGCTTCAATCATCCTGACACCATAACAACCATGGTGCCGGGATGATTGAAGTGCTAACACCAGGTGTTTGTAGTATCTTTATTTGCTGATTGTTACACTTTCTAGAATACACATATTTCTATTGTTGTGTAGGATCTGGACCAGCTGTCCCTCCCTCTCTCCCTCCCTCTCCCCCATCCCTCGTTCATCTCAGATGCTAACCACACCACCTTAGAGCCAGGCCCACTATTTTACCGAAACCACACCCATTTACACCAAGTGGGAGGGGTCAAAAATGGAGGGCAGGGTCTGGCGCCCGCCCATCCTAAAACAACACCAGCCGCCACTGGTAGGGATGCTGCTAACTAACCAAAAATAGTTAATGTATCCCTATCCATTTTAAAAACATAGAACATTTCTTTTATAATATCTTCATATGTACATATAATTGAATGTACTGTATATGCAGGTATATTTAAAAAAAAAAAAAAGATGATGTCCATAAATTCAGTAGTAGCAAGTCCACTTAAAAATTTGTAACTGCAGATTTCTCAAATGTTTTTCTGGAACAAAACTACATAAAATAAGTCCTTTGTTAATAACGCTGAAAAAATTAGAGATTTGCTTCAGTTTAAAGACATTCAAACACAAATACATCAAATAAATATCAAGATGCTTCTGTCCTCTTGGCTTTTTAGATTACAATAAAATGAACCAGGGGAGGACTGACAACTCATGGGGCCCCTGGGCAATAGGGGATCATGGGGCCTCCTTTGTCCCCACCCACCCACACACAAGCCTCACCTTCACAAAGCCCCACGTATATATTGCACTGCTACATTACATGCATTGGTCACAGAATGTCTCTACTCTATGTTCAAAATAAATGTTTAAAGAGTTAAATAAAGAAAAATAAACTCACATTAACCATGTACATTTACTGCGGGGCAGCGCCTCCTGTGAGCAGAATCACATACAGGTACTTGATTCTGCACTTGCGAGTCTGCGTGCTGTTTGACCTGCTGCCACTGAGATTGGACACACTGAGAGCTAATCAGCGGGTCCGGCGGACCCGATGTCTGCCGGACCCCGACAATCGTTTCCAACAGAGGCAGAACGGTGGTCTGCCGATGTAAAAAAGTCCCCAGAAAGCCTCCCCCACTTACATCAGGGTCCCCAGAGAGCCTCCCCTTATATCAGTGTCCCCAGAGAACCTCCTTTTACATCAGGGTCCCCAGAGAGCCCCATCCTTACATCAGGTTCCCCAGAGAGCCCCCCCTTACATCAGGGTCCCCAGAGAGCCTCCCCCTACATCAGGGTCCCCAGAGAACCTCCTCTTACATCAGGGTCCCCAGAGAGCCCCCCTTACATCAAGGTCTCCAAAGAGCCCCCCATATATGAGGGTCCCCAGAGAGCCCCCATACATCAGGGTCCCCAGTGAGCCCCGCCTTACATCAAGGTCTCCAGAGAGCCCCCCATTATCAGGGTCCACTCCCCAGAGAGCCCTCCATACATCAGGGTCCCCAGAGAGCCCCCCATACATCAGGGTCCCCAGAGAGCCCCCCATACATCAGGGTCCCAGAGAGCCCCACCATAGATCTGGGTTCCCAGAGAGCCCCCCCCATACATCAGGGTCCCCATAGAGTCCCTCCATACATCAGGGTCCCCAGAGAGTCCCCCCATACATCAGGGTCCCCAGAGAGCCCTCCATACATCAGGGTTCCAGAGAGCCCCCCCATACATCAGGGTCCCCAGAGAGCCCCCCATACATCAGGGTCCCCAGAGAGCCTCCCCCATACATCAGGGTTCCCAGAGAGCCCCCCCATACATCAGGGTCCCTAGAGAGCCTCCCCCATACATTAGGGTCCCCAGAGAGCCCACCCATACATCAGGGTCCCCAGAGAGCCCCCCATACATCAGGGTCCCCAGAGAGCCCCCCCATACATCAGGGTCCCCAGAGAGCCCCCATACATCAGGGTCCCCAGAGAGCCCCCCTCGTACATCAGGGTCCCCAAAGAGTCTCCCCCATACATCAGGGTCCCCAGAGAACCCCCCATACATCAGGGTTCCTAGAGAGCCTCCCCCTCATACATCAGGGTCCCCAGAGAGCCTCCCCCTTACATCAGGGTTCCCAGACTTAACCCCCCCAGAGGTTCCCCTGTACCTGGCTGTGCACCTCCAACCCCCAGCACAGGGGGAGGTGGGAGGTGGCGATCGGCAGCTCTATGGTGCCTGTGGATCTCACTGGGGCTTGTAGTTCTTCTCCTGATTCTGTACAGTGGAGAGGGGAGGGGCCTCTGACCTGGGCAGCAGTCGGCAACAGTGTACGAGCAGAGCAAGTCACTTGTACAATGAAGAGTGAAACTTGTAGCTGCCCGGTCAGAGGCCCCTCCCCTCTCCACTGTATACACTCTTAAGGAGAAATACAACCCCAAGGGAGATGCCGCAAGCCCATAGGGCTGCCGATCGCAGCCTCCCACTCCCCCCATTGCATTCCAAACTGAAAGCCAGAGGTGCAGGGGGGAGATGCTGTGTCTTGGGCCCCCCACAGCGGCAGAACGGCTCCACCGCAGCACTGCCAGCAGCATACCCCTAGATCCGACAAGCATCTCTCAGGAGCTTCTCATGGGCCCTCTACTGGTCGCGGGCCCTCGGTCGGCGTCCGAATACGCGAATGGTCAGTCCGCCTCTGAAATGAACCAATAGTAGTAATAGCAGCATTGTACATTCAATGATGTAGTTCAAATCCCATGATTGGTTACTAGTAAGGATGAGCTTAAGGTTCACTCTGAACACAACACCCGAACACCTATCTATCTACGACTGAGGGAGGAGAACATCATGTATAATACCAGTATTACTAATGCTATTATACATGACAGCTTCTTGTTGTTAAGGACACTGGTGAGCACAGGCACCACCGAGTCCTTAAAAGACAGTGGCCAGGAAGCCCTGGCTATGTAAGCAAAGGGGCAGGATCACAGTGACATCATTGACAATACAGAATATGGTCATGTCCATATATGGCCAATGATGTCACCGGGAGGCTCCACCCTCTTGTATATAACAGCTATCACCCACTGGATTTTCTATCCTGTGGGTGACATGTAAAGGAATAGGACATGTCTCAATTATGCCATTTTCGGTGGGTTGTTGGCCGTGGGACACAGTGATTGCCATGGATCTGCATTGCTGAATAGGGATGAGCCGAACACCCCCCTGTTCGGTTCGCACCAGAACTTGCGAACAGGCAAAAAATTTGTTTGAACATGCGAACACCGTTAAAGTCTATGGGACACGAACATGAATAATCAAAAGTGCTAATTTTAAAGGCTTATATGCAAGTTATTGTCATAAAAAGTGTTTGGGGACCCGGGTCCTGCCCCAGGGGACATGGATCAATGCAAAAAAAAGTTTAAAAAACGGACGTTTTTTCGGGGGCAGTGATTTTAATAATACTTAAAGTGAAACAATAAAAGTGTAATATCCCTTTAAATTTCGTACCTGGGGGGGTGTCTATAGTATGCCTGTAAAGGGGCGCATGTTTCCTGTGTTTAGAACAGTCTGACAGCAAAATGACATTTCAAAGGCAAAAAAGTCATTTAAAACTACTCGCGGCTATTAATAAATTGCAGGTCCGACAATACACATAAAAGTTCATTGATAAAAATGGCATGGGAATTCCCCAAAGGGGAACCCCGAACCAAAATTTTTAAAAAAAATGACGTGGGGGTCCCCCTCAATTCCATACCAGGCCCTTCAGGCGCCCCCTATGGACGGGCCACCACTGATCCCTACACGCAACAACCTGGTGATTGTTGCTCCTCAAGGGGGAGCCTTGGAGAATTTTATGGATGCAATGCATAAGGTGGAGTCTAGAGGACATTACATTTGGAGAAGTCTGTACATACAGTACCAGGGGTGTCCAAGCTCAGTACCATTGAGGATGTGTGCAATTGATTTATGTGCATGTGCATTTCACATATATGGAAAGCACTATAGGACCATTCTGTGTTTTTTCCTGAGCTATTATATCTGAATAAGTAATCAACTAAATAGCTTTTTTGTTGTGATTTAACCCCCTGAGGGGGTGCAAGCTCTGTCTAACCTTATTAACTATATGATATCTAATGGAGAAGGTGTGAACACATTGCGTGACATTCAGCAATGTGGTTGATTGATGAGATATAAAAATGGAAATGTGATAATACAAATCAAGACTATCACTGTCAAACTGATTCCAATTAACTGCTTATAAATCTTATTATATACTGTATATAGACTATACACTAATAGTATTAGTGTACTTTATTTACATAGTTGAAAAGTCTAGTTGAGAAAAGACACAAGTCAATCTAGTTCAACCAATAGAAGGGAAAAAATATATACACATACAATCCTATATCCACAGTTGATCCAGAGGAAGGCAAAAAAAAAACACTCAATAAAGCTTAATCCAATTTGCAACAGCAGAGGGAAAAAATTCCTTCCTGATCCCCCAAGAAGCAATTAGATATTCCCTGGCTAGTATCCAGTTATATTATGTGTATTTAAGAATTAACCGCTTTCGGACCAGCTGCCGCAGTTTTACTGTGGCAGGTTGGCTCCCCTGCATGAACCACGTAAATATACATTGGCTCGTGGGGTCTGGATAGCAGATGCGCACATAGCGGGGGTGTTGATGCTCGTGGCTGACGGTTGCGATGACCGCCGGCCACGAGTGATTATGACCAGGAGAGACAGAACAGGGATGAGTGTGTGTAAACACACACTTCCCTGTTCTGTTCTGACAGGAGTGACAGATCGTGTGTTCCTATTAGCTAGGAACCATGATCCTTCACTTCTTATAGTTAGTCCCCTCCCCCTTCAGTTAGAATCACCTCCCAGGGAACACAGTTAACCCCTTCACCGCCCCCTAGTGTTAACCCCTTCACTGCCAGTGACATTTTTACAGTAATCAATGCATTTTTAATCATACTGATCGCTGTATTAATGCCAGTGGTTCCAAAAATGTGTCAAATTATCCTATGTGTCCGCCATAATGTCGCAGTCATGATAAAAATCACAGATCGCCGCCATTACTAGTAAAAAAAAAAAAATAATAAAAATGCTATAAATCTATCCCCTATTTTGTAGACGCTATCACTTTTGCGCAAACCAATCAATATACGCATATTGTGATTTTTTTTTTACCAAAAATATGTAGAAGAATATATATCTGCCTAAACTGAGGAAAAAAATAGTTTTTTTTATATATTTTTGGGGGTTATTTATTATAGCAAAAAGTAAAACATTATCTGTTTTTTTCAAAATTGAAGCAGTTTTTTTGTTTATAGCGCAAAAAATAAAAATGATCTACTGAGATGACCAGAACCACCTCTTAAGGGAGTCTTTTCCACATTTTCACAGCTCTTACTGTGAAGAAGCCTTTCCGTATTTGAAGATGAAATCTATTTTCCTCCAGATATAAAGAGTGCCCCCTTGTCTTCTGTGATGACCAGACCGGACCTATTTTTTAGATGTGTGGTTTACAAGTTAAAAACATTTTTTTTTGCTAGAAAATTACTTAGAACCCCCAAACATTATAATTTTTTTTTTCGAACACCCTAAAGAATAAAATGGCGGTCGCAATACTTTCACACCGTATTTGCGCAGCGGTCTTACAAGAGCACTTTTTTTTTTAAAAAATACACTTTTCTGAATTAAAAAAAAAGACAACAGTAAAGTTAGCCCAATTTTTTTTCATATTGTGAAAGATAATGTTACGCCGAGTAAATTGATACCCAACATGTCTTGCTTCAAAATTGCGCCCGCTCGTGGAATTGCGACAAACTTTTACCCTTAAAATCTCCATAGGCGACATTTAAAAAAATTCTAAAGGTTGCATGTTTTGCGTTACAGAGGAGATCTAGGGCTAGAATTATTGATCTCGCTCTAACGATTGTGGTGATACCTCATATGTGTGGTTTGAAGACCATTTTCATATGTGGGCACTACTCACGTGTGCGCTCGCTTCTGCGCGCGAGCTTGGCTGGATGGGGCGCGTTTAAAAATTTTTTTAAAAATTTATTTTACCTTTTATTTTTTATTTTTACACTGTTTTAAAAAAAATTGTGTCACTTTAATTCCTATTACAAGGAATGTAAACATCCCTTATAATAGAAAAAAAGCATGACCTCTTAAATATGAGATCTGGGGTCAAAAAAGACCTCAGATCTCATATTTACACTAAAATGCAATAAAAAAAAGTCATTTAAATAAATGAAAAAAAAGGCCCATTACAAGCTATGGGCGGATGTGATGTTTTGACGTCGCTTCCGCCCTGCAGTATCATGGAGATGGGTGGGGGCCATCTTCCCCTCACTCGTCTCCATGCACAGCCACGGGAAGGATCCAATTGCCTCTGCCACTGCCGACGGCTCCGGTAAGCGGCGGAGGGCACTGGATCGCAGCGGGAGGGGGGCCCCTCTCCCGCCGCCGATAAAAGTGATCTTGCGGCAAATCCGCCACTGAGACCACTTTTATCTTGTACCACAGAGGTTAACACAGTGATACTGGGGTTATGGCAGCTAGCCGCTGCCATAACAATGATATCCATCCTCAAAGTGAGGACGTACATCAGCGTGCGGCGATCCAGATGTGGTTAAAGTGAATAACTCAACACCAAGTTCACTATATGGACCAGCATGTATTTATACATGTTGATTATATCTTCCCTTTCCCTCTTCTCAAGAGAGAATACATTCAGTTCAGCTAAATGTTCCTCATAGCTTAGCTTCTCCATGCCTCTTATCAGTTTGGTTGCTCTTCTTGCACTTTCTCCAGTTCCCCAATATCCATTTTTATGAACTGGTGCCCAAAACTGAACTGCATATACCAGATGAGGTCTTACTAATAATTTGTACAGGGGCAAAATGATATATCTCTCTCTGCAGTCCATGCCTCTCTTAATACAAAAAAGGACTTTGCTTGCTTTGGAAACTGCAGCTTGGCATTGCATGCAATTATTAAGCTTATGATCTACCAGAACAGCCAGATTCTTTTCCACCATTGACTCCCCCAGCTGTTCAACTCCTAGTATGTAAGATGCATGCATGTTTCTAGCCCCCAAGTGCATAACTTTTCAATTATCAGTAGAGTTTGGGAAAATGGTTCGGCCCATTCGTCGAACACCCGAATTTTCGGGGGGCAGTCAACCGTTTGTTCAGTCAGCTGAATGACCACAATGCACTGCACCACCACACAGCCCATTTGAAGCCCTGATTGACTGAAGAAATGAAAGCTTTGTCCAATCAGGGCACAGAGCACTGTCAGAGCCATGATTGGAGAAAGTAATGATGACTCCACACTATAAAAATATTCTCCCCATAGCAGCCATTTGCAGTGTGATATTGGCGTGGAGAGAGATAGAACAGGCCTCTATTCAGTGCTGCTAGCGAGTTAGTGTGCTATAGTGTGCTATGGTGCTTCTATTGTCATTGTAGAATATCAGTTTAGTGATAGCTTAGTGATAGTTCAGTGTAGACATGTACACTGTCAAAAAATTTGTTTGTTTTCGTTTTATTCATTTTGTTTTTTTTGGGAAATTCAAAAATTAAAAAAATTCAGAAATTCGTAAATTTGAAAATTCGTAAATTCATAAATCAAAAAATTTGTAAATTTGTAAATTAGAAGATTTGTCAATTCGAAAATTCGGAATTCATAGATTAAAAAATTCGGAATTCGAAATTTCGGAAATTCGAAAATTAAGAAATAAGAAAGGAAAATCCAAGTGAAAATGTCCAAATTGACCATTATTTTCCAGCACTGCCTTAACCCTCTTGGGCATGGAGTTCACCAGAGCTTCACAGGTTGCCACTGGAGTCCTATTCCACTCCTCCATGACAACATCATGGAGCTGGTAGATGTTAGAGACCTTGCGCTCCTCAACCTTCTGTTTGAGGATGCCCAACAGATGCTCAATAGGGTTTAGGTCTGGAGACATGCTTGGCCAGTCCATCACATTTACCCTCAGATTTTTTAACAAGGCACTGGTCATCTTAGAGGTGTGTTTGGGGGTCGTTATCATGTTGAAATACTGCCCTGCGGCCCAGTCTCTGAAGGGAAGGGATCATGCTCTGCTTCAGTATGTCACAGTACATGTTGGCATTCATGGTTCCCTCAATGAACTGTAGCTCCCCAGTTCCGGCAGCACTCATGCAGCCCCAGACCATGACACTCCCACCACCATGCCTGACTGTAGGCAAGACACACTTGTCTTTGTAATCCTCATCTGGTTGCCGCCACACACGCTTGACACCATCTGAACCAAATAAGTTTATCTTGGTCTTATCAGACCACAGGACATGGTTCCAATTTTTTTAAAGTGTGCAGTGTATGGTCTGAGCACTGACAGGTTGACTCCCCACCCCTTCAACTTCTGCAGCAATGCTGGCAGCACTCATATGTCTGTTTCCCAAAGACAACCTCTGGATATGATGCTGAGCATGTGCACTCAACTTCTTTGGTCGACCATGGTGAAGCCTGTTCTGAGTGGAACCTGTCCTGTTAAACCTCTGTATGGGGGGGCGTGGCCAGGCAGCTCATGTAGCAGGACGCACTTCTCCTCTGCTCCGCCGAGAATCCTGAAATAAATCCTGCGGATTACCCATCCGACCCGATAACATCCCCGATCGGAACCGCACACTATTGGTGACTTGTCCGGTCCATATCGCCGTTCGATCTGCGGCTGATTAACATGCCAAAACGGGACAAGGAAGGCGCCGGCCCGCCTGTGACTCAGGCCCAAGATGGCGCTCTGCCACAGAGATCACAGAAGGAGAAATACAAGGAGGTCGCTCAGAGACTCCTGTTTGGCAACAAAACTTCCAAAGAGCCATCCTCACCCGTATCCGACCTTAGTGAAGAGGAGGGAGGCCAGCTGGAGCTAGACAACACTATTCCGCTGGAGGATGGCACTGGATCCCCTTCAGACTGGGCCGCAGTGAGTACAGCACCACACTCATATCAGGGCACCCAGACACCAAGCATGCCAGTGGATAATACTGAACCCACTCTCAGAGACATACTCTCAGCAGTGACTATATGTAACAAATCCATATCAAATCTGACGGATGAAGTTAAAGGAGTTAAAGCTGAGATATCCTATGTGAGACAGGACATGCAGAAACTGAGAGAGCGCACAGCTGCAATAGAGAGCAGGGTCAGTGTGATTGAAGATGATCTTGTACCCATGCAGAGAGATTTAAAGTATAACTGTCACTTAGTAGACCAGCACGCAGCTCGTTTGGATGATTTAGAAAATCGCATGCACCGCAACAATGTACGCGCACTGGGATTCCCGGAAAGAATAGAGGGTAAAGACCCGGTCACCTTCATTGAGCAATGGCTTCTCAACACATTTGGAAAGGATGCTTTCTCTCCGCTATTTGCGGTTGAGAGAGCGCACAGAGTGCCATCTCGCCCACTACCACCTGGCAATCACCCTCGCGCCTTTCTCTTTAAACTTCTCAACTACAAAGATAGGGATGCCATCCTTGCCAAGGCCAGAACCATGGGAGGTAAACTAGCTGTGGAAAACTCCAAGATATCCCTATTCCCGGATTTCTCGGCTGAACTCCAGAAACAGCGAGCAAAGTTCATGGATGTCAAGCGAAGATTGAGAGAGCTGAATCTACCCTATGCAATGTTGTATCCTGCCCGCCTACGGGTGGTCGCTTTTTTGACCGGCCGGACATTGTGGCTCAGTGGCTGGGCAGAGAAGATAGAGCCCTTAAAGCTGCTAGACCGCAAAGAGATGTCCCCCCTTAAGTGATGTGCCTTGTGTTGGTGTTGGACTGATGGGATCCAGCCTCCTTTTTCCCTTTTCTTCCCTTTTTGGGGCGGGCGCCTGAGCCGGACACGGGCCTCAAGACCCGAGTTTGCAGATAAATGTAGACAGTCCCTGCACCCATATCCGTTGCTTAGGCGGATGAGGAGTCCTGTTTATTTCAACCCTCCCTTCTTGCTCCCCCCTTTTTTTTTTTCTTTTTTTCCCCCCTTCCCCCCATTCTTCTTCATTTTTTATCCCCCCTTTTTTGATTACAAGCAAAGAAGGACTACGTGCCTGCCGTTTCTGTAAAGCCCCTGCAAGAACTGACCTGTTGGTTAACCGGGAGTTTTCAAGGCTTTTACCCCCCCCCACACCTGTTGTGTGGAGGAAAAGTTAACAATGCAACTGTTACGGTTGTGTGAACTACCAACCTTTAGAGTTATGCCATACAGAGCAATATACCTTAAGCTAAAAATTTATTTTTTTCGGTGCTTATACCCTAACATATTAGAGTATTTTTCTTTGCTTTGCATTATGATTCCATGTCTACGGATGCCTAATTGTCTCCAGAAGAAGGAAATTAAGATTAGTATGGTTTTCCTTATATGTCATTGGTGTCAGGCTGATATACAACTTATGGGTGCTAACAGGGGATATACTGGGCTGACTAATGTCTCTAAAGTGAAATGGGGATGGCTAAGTTGACAATCGTGACTTGGAATGTCAGAGGGCTGGGTAGTCCAATAAAACGGATGGCGGTCCTCAGGCATCTCAGGTCGCTGGGTGCGGGGGTGGTCTGTCTGCAGGAGACTCACTTCTCGGCGGATCCTACCCCCAGCTTCAGCCCACAATTATATGTGGCCCAATTTCATGCAACCCACTCCACTTATTCTAGAGGAACAAGTATCTTGATCAGGAGGGATGTTCAATTCAACTGTATACAAAAACGCATAGACACAGATGGCAGATATATATTTCTTCTATGCACAATCTCAAACCTAAAATGTATTCTTGCTAGTATTTACATTCCCCCACCGTATACCTCCGAGATTGTTAAACACCTGGCAAGTTTCATGGCCCAATACCCAGAAGTACCTTTGTTGGCAATGGGAGACTATAACAATTTTTTAAACACTATTAAGGATAAATTACCTATACCTATTGCTAATATATGTCAGATACAGGGTAAAACTCCTTTTGCTAAAATGCTTGAAGAAATAGGATTGATAGATGTGTGGAGGTGTAAACATCCTGGGGACAAAAAATGCTCCTGTTACTCGGCCTCCCATGCCGGATTGTCTAGAATAGATTTGGGTTTGGGAAATTATAAGATGCTACAACTGGTTTTGGAATCAGGATATGCAGATAGGAATATCTCTGATCATTCTGCCTTCTGGGTGACCATTTCACTGCCAAATAAGATCAGGCGCCCAGTCTGGAAGCTTAATCCCTTCTGGCTTTCGCTGTTTGCTCAACCTGACCCTATACATGCAGCATGCAGGCTGTTTCTACAGGATAATATTGGCACTGCTAAGTTGAGGGTGGTCTGGGATGCAGCGAAGGCCTTTTTGAGAGGACAGCTTATTAAAACAATTTCACAGATTAAGACTGACACCAAGGCCTGGGAATTGTTGGTACGGAACATGGTCACGAGACTGAGAACACTTACACTAATGACCCCACAGAAGATACTAAAAGGGCATGGTTAAGCGCGCAGACAATGTCTGGCCAACTAGCACTGCAATTAGTGGAAAATAAACGCTTTTTCCTGCAACAATCACACTTTGAGGAGGGGGAGACGACTGGACATATGCTTGCAGTAATGGCAAGGTCTCAGCAATCATCCTGTCTTATTCCCACCATTTGCGATGAGCAGGGGTCTCTGAAAACCTCTACCTCTGATATCCTGAAAGTCTTTAGTGATTTCTATGCTAATCTTTATACCTCCAAAGTGACACCCACTGACAGTGCAATAGAAGATTTTTTAGGGAGTTGTGAGCTCCCCAATCTCCCAATAGAAGATAGGACCATGCTTAATGCCCCTTTAACGGCAGAAGAACTAGACCTTGCCTTATCCCAAACTAAAAATAACAAATCACCAGGCTTGGATGGCCTCCCGTCAGAGGTATATAAATGCTATGCTGACTCTCTGTTCCCCACACTACTGAAAGTTTATAATGAGGCACTAGAGGAAGGCTCCCTACCAAACTCAATGAACGAGGCGATCATTGTTGTCCTCCTAAAACCAGGTAAAGATGCGAACTCCCCTGGCTCCTATAGGCCCATTTCATTGCTCACATCCGATATTAAGTTGCTGGCTCGGATGCTAGCAAACAGGTTAGCCAAAGTAATTCATAAAATAGTACATAGAGACCAATCTGGGTTCATCCCCATGAGATCCACGGCCCAAAATATAAGACGGCTATTTTTAAACTCCCAGTGGACAACTCAGGCAATAGGGCAATTTTTTCACTAGATGCAGCTAAGGCCTTCGACAGTGTCGAATGGCCTTATCTGTGGAAGACATTACAGAGCATGGGACTAGGGGACACCTTTATCCGCTGGATACAGCTTCTGTATGCCATGCCCACTGCCAGGATCCGAATTAATGGGGAGCTCTCGGAACCTTTTCCTCTATTTAGGGGCACTAGGCAGGGGTGCCCACTGTCGCCCCTGCTTTTCGCCCTGGCCTTAGAGCCCTTGGGGGCCAAAATTAGAGGGGACTCAAGAATAGTAGACTTTCAGAGAGGAAGGAATAAAGATGTGGTATCCATGTATGCAGACGATACCCTGCTGTATTTAGGAGACACAAAAGATACATTACAAACGGTCATGTCCCTCATTAAGGATTTTGGAGAACTATCAGGCTTCTCCATTAATTGGGACAAGTCGGTGTTGATGCCACTTGACCCCCTGAATACTCCACTGCCCCTGGGGGCCGAAATGATACAACTGGTGAGCTCATTTCGCTACCTGGGGATTCAGGTGACATCAAACCCGGCCACCTATATTGATCAGAACCTGGCACCCCTTTTGACTAAATTCCGAGAAAAAGGCAGAGCTTGGTGTAAGCTACCCTTGTCAGTGGCTGGTAGAGTTAACCTTATTAAAATGGTTTGGGCGCCGCAACTGCTATATATTTTTAATAATTCCCCAGTATGGATATCTAAGAGATGGTTCGATAGGATAGAAACCCAATTTAGGGAGCTTATTTGGAGGAAAAAGATAGCAAGGATAAAATTATCCACGTTAAAATATGGCAAGGAGGAGGGGGGACTTGCTGTCCCTCATCCCAGATTGTACTACTTAGCATCCCAACTACAACAGCTAGGAGGATGGGGCCTATTGGATCCCACAGACCCGATTCGGATGCTTACAACAGGGGATGAAAATAATTACTCAGCACTGGCAAGCTTGGAAGCGGGGTTCCTACACTTGGACCCGGAGGCCCCTACGGTTAAAATGTTGATCATGCTATGGTCTTTTGTTAGGAAATTATTGGGCGTTACAGGTTTTTTGTCCTGCACACCTCCTTGGAAAAACAGACAACTTAAGGAAATACAAAAATTAAAAGGTTTTAAGAACTGGGAGGACGCAGGCATCAAATATATTTCACAATTATACCAAGATAATACCCTCAAATCATTCCAGCAGATTCAAATAGAGTTTGAGATCCCACATAACAATTTTTATAAGTATCTCCAATTGCGACATGCTATACAAACCCAGAGCAGAAATGTCAGGATCCACCACACAGAACATCCGATTGTTCAGGAAGTTTTCATGGAAGAAACTAAAAAGGGGATGATATCCCGCTGCTATAACACTCTTCTCACGCGAATACAAGATTCCTCTAGACTACCATGTAGACAGCGCTGGGAGGAGGACATAGGGGCAATAGACGGAGATAGTTGGGATGTATGCCTGGTGAACGCCCCCTTGGTCTCTCTATCTGCATCCCAGAAAATCTCACACCTCTATTTACTACATAGAGCATATAGAACTCCCATTCAACTATATAAGTGGGGAATCAGAGACTCCCCCATGTGCCCAAAATGTGAACGTGATCATGGAGACTTGCTCCATATGATCTGGAAGTGCCCCAAATTATTTAGGTACTGGAAGGATGTACTAGACACAATAACAGAAATATTTACGATACCTCTTGAGAGAACCCCAGTAACATGTATATTAGGAGGAATAGATGATGAGTCGATACCCCCACCCACTCGTATAGCGCTCATCCGACTATTATACATGGCAAGGAAATTAATTGCTCAGTGGTGGATTACTCCGCGAGTGCCCACCAAGAAGCAATGGATAGACATTGTCAATAGGCTTTTAATAAGAGAAAAGATTGCTTATCAACATAGAAAAGTCCCACAAAAATTTTTATCGATATGGCAAGCGTGGTTGGATGTTCCCGGTTTAGCCCCACACCAATTAATCAAAGATAGGTTACTTTTGGGTTGATGTAGACGTGATCATTATATGGATAATAAACGTATGTAAAAGAAAGGGATAGACAGGGCAATACACTCCCTGTGAGGTATGAGGCAGAGTGTGTAATGTTGCAATGTATGGCAAGATTTAGCTTTGTTTTGTTATGGGTTTTCTCTTTCTCTCTCTTTCCCTCTTCTTTCCCTTTATTGATTAATGTTTTCTTCTTCCTCTCTCTACCGGAGAATATTATATTGCACTAAATATAATGAACATAGACAAGGATAATAGAGCTATAATGCACTGAGATTGATCCCACTGATTCGACTAGAAGATTATTGTGTCTCCCCTTTTTATAGTCTAAGGATATAATATAACACCGGAGTTCTTTCTGTACAAGGGAAACACTATTCCAGTCGAAATCTGAGTATACTATCTGACATCTAGATACATACTCTCTACGAGGCATATTATACGCTGAATTTATTGTTAAAGGATAATAGTGCAATAATCTTTACCTCTGTTAGAGTGCAAATAGAACCTCCTTTTGGCAATCTTAAAATGTTGATAACTGTATTCATGACAGACTGTGCTAAAACTCTAAGATATGTATACATTCAATATTTCAACCTGTATGCTGTATGATTTTGTCTCTTATGCAAAATAAAAACCTTTCTGATTTTAAAAAAAACCTCTGTATGGACTTGGCCACCGTATTGCAGCTCAGTTTCAGGGTCTTGGCAATCTTCTTATAGCCTAGGCCATCTTTATGTAGAGCAACAATTCTTTTTTTTCTTGGATCAGAACACAATAGTCTAAGTTGGTTAAGTAAAATTAGAAAAACATATACATAAACTATTTTTCAGAAATAAAAAACTGATAATTGGCATGTGTGTATGTATTCATCCCTTTGTTATGAAGCCCATAAAAAGCTCTGGTGCAACCAATTACCTTTGGAAGTCATATAATTAGTGAAATGATGTCCACTCGTGTGTAATCTAAGTGTCACGTGATCTGTCATTACATATACACACCTTTTTGAAAGGCCCCAGAGGCTGCAACACCTAAGCAAGAGGCACCATTATCTAAACACTGTCATGAAGACCAAGGAACTCTCCAAACAAGTAAGGGACAATGTTGTTGAGAAGTACAAGTCAGGGTTGGGATATAAAAAAAATATCCAAATCTTTGATGATCCCTAGGAGCACCATCAAATCTATCATAACCAAATGGAAAGAACATGCCACAACAGCAAACCTGCCAAGAGACAGGCACACACCAAAACTCACGGACCCAGCAAGGAGGGCATTAATCAGAGAGGCAGCACAGAAACCTAAGGTAACCCTGGAGGAGCTGCAGATTCCACAGCAGAGACTGGAGTATCTGTACATAGAATAACAATAAGCTGTACACTCCATAGAGTTGGGCTTTATGGCAGAGTGGCCAGAAGAAAGCAATTACGTTCAGCAAAAAACAAAATGGCATGTTTGGAGTTTGTGAAAAGGCATGTGGGAGACTCCCGAAATGAAAGAAGGTGCTCTGGTCTGATGAGACTAAAATTTAACTTTTTGGCCATCAAAGAAAACGCTATGTCTGGCGCAAACCCAACACATCACATCACCATCACATCAAAGAACAACATCCCCACAGTGAAACATGGTGGTGACAGCATCATGCTGTGGGGATATTTTTCAGCAGTCAGGACTGGGAAACTGGTCAAAGTTGAGGGAAAGATGGATGGTGCTAAATACAGGGATATTCTTGAGCAAAACCAGTACCACTCTGTGCGTGATTTGAGGCTAGGATGGAGGTCCACCTTCTAGCAGGACAACGACTCCAAACACACTGCTAAAGCAACACTTGAGTGGTTTAAGGGGAAACAAGTAAATGTGTTGGAATGGCCTAGTCAAAGTCCAGACCTCAATTCAATAGAAAATCTGTGGTCAGACTTAAAGATTGATGTTCACAGGCGCAAACTTCATTCAAATTGAAGAAGCTGTGATAAGATGTAGCAAGCTCATAGAGACTTATCCAATGCGGCTTGGAGCTCTGATAGCCGCAAAAGGTGGCTATAAAAAGTATTGACTTTGGTGGGTGAATAGTTATGCACATTGCCCTTTTCTGTTATTTTGTCCTATTTGTTGTTTGCTTTACAATAAAAAAAAATCTTCAAAGTTGTGGGCATGTCCTGTAAATTAAATGATGCAAATCCTCAAACAATCCATGTTAATTCCAGATTGTGAGGCAAAAAAACTTGAAAAATGCCAAGGGGGTGAATAATTTTGCAAGGCACTGTACATTTAGGGATGGAGGCATGCCTTTGTTGTGCTTGGGTATTTTTAGGCCACTTCCTGTTTTTAGCCTGTCTAGCATAGAGTAGCAGACACCCATTCCTTTAGTGACCAAGCATACCCAAAACATTTAAATATTCACATCTACAGTATATACATTCATAGCTCCTTAAAAGATTTCCCATGTTGTCTGAGTAAATATCTATAAAGACTCATTATGTAAATTCAGTATATATCTGGCCCATTTTAGGTATTTAATAGGGATGCACCGATGACACTTTTTTGACACCGAGTATGAGTACTGATACTTGACATCATGTACTCACCGATACCAATTAGTCATACCCGAATTTGGTCATGTGACCATTTTTTTTTTAAATAATGAAAAATTACACATTTTCACCATAATATGAGGAATTGAAAGGCAGTCAAAAGAATATGAAAGAAAACATGTTTATTTGCTGGTCACAAAGCTGTTAAAGTGCAAATTGCACAGAACATGTTATATAAAAATAATGTCAATGTCATCAATGACATGTACATTGCAAGTTCACAATGTTTAGGCATGAGGAGAAGCAAGAACAGTAAAGTACCTCAGTCAACTCACAACACAAGACATTATTTATAAAATTTTAAAAACCAAAAAAAACATGTGCTTGTTTCCAGTTCAACTTACACATGTGTAAGAGAAACACATTTCACAGACAGAACATTCCAGGATGGCAAGGATGTGTGTTAGGTTGGCATGTAGGCTGCGGTAAGGCCTCATGCACAGCTCAAAGCAACTGCTTCTCCAGGTGTTTTAGCTCTTTTGAGCTTTTTTTTCTCTACCTGTTACCTCTTCCTCTCCATGTTAGCCTATGTGTTCATTCATGGCCATTGGCCAAGGAACACTATGCGGTTTCAGAAGTTTAGTGGCAGGGCAGCTTACAGGCAGCAGGCAGAAAAAAAAATCCAAAGAAATTGGAAATGGAAATCTTTGGATTTTTTTTCTGCCTGTAAACTTTCCTGCCACTAAACTCCTGAAACTAGTGTGCAATGGGCTGACATGGAGGGGAGGTGTTAACAGGCAGGAACAAAGCTTAAATTACTTGAGGAGCAGATGCTTTTAGCTGCATTGTACAGGCATTATGCCTTGAAAATGAAAAGCTCAAATGTCACACAGAACATGAAATATCATCATTGTTGATGATGCCACGTATAAAACAAACATCACAAGTTCACGTCATCACATCAACCAACCCAAGTGCAATACAGTTAAATAGTGTTAGGCCCGAGGAGGAGCAACTGAACAGTACCTCAAAACTAACATTATTTTGTAAACATTTTTTAAATAATAAAAAAAAGTGCTAGCTTCTAGTTCAACTTCTTATGAAACTCGTGAAAAAACATTTTTCACAGACCAAAATTAGGGTCATTCCAGGATGGCAAGGCCAAGGAGCCAAGGACTTAGCAACAGTAAGGCCACATGCACAATAAAGCTCCTACAGGCGTTTGAGCCCCCTGTTTTAGAGCCTTTCGTTTGCCTGTAGTTTTAACGCTATGCTGCTCCATATTAGGCTATGTGTCCCCCATGCATTGCACGTTGAATCGCCTATAGTGTGCAATGTGCACACCATAGGTGATCCACTTTTTCACTTAAGGAAAAAGGTTGTGGCATGGAGTTAAAAAGGCATATATTATTTTTTTTTTAAAGGCCAACATGGAGGGGAGTTAATAGGCAGCGGAAACACAAAGAAAACGCTCAAATGCCAGGTGGAGCAGTTGCTTTGAGCTGCAGCGTGCAACTGTGTATGATGCCTTACAGTTGGACAGTAACAAGTGGTAGATTACTTTTCCAATTCAAACGTAAGTGGCAAGTTTTTTTAAGAAACAGAAGAATCTCTGCATGTGCAGTTAGAAGTCGTGTACAGAAAAAACAAAATAACTTTGCGCTAACTAAAACGTAACACTGCAAGTAGAATTTTTGCTGTAAACCACAAAATATATAAATAAGTGCAGCCCTATAAATAATGAATAAGTGGAATAACAAATGTGAATATCAGCGTATAAAATTCTCATAAATGTCCATTTATCAATAAATCAAAGTCCATCTTTTTGTGAAAAAAATAATGAAATCAACACGTGGATATATAACTAAAATAGTGATCAGACAGTACCCAAAATAATGAAGGCGTACCATGGATTTTGGACCTAAAAATAGCATATGCTACATAGGTCAACACAAGCATTTATTGCCCAATAGCAATGGTATGGATGATGAAAACCAAAAGAAGATAAACGGTCTTGGAGGCTTTCTCAGGGATTTATTGTGAAAAACCACACTTGTGCAGATACCACCACCCATATGAATGGAGGCTTACCAGAAGGTTTGGACCCAAAACAGCGTATGCTGAATGAGTCAAACAGACTTAAAAGCTGCCCACTAGCAATGGAGAGGAGATCCCAATGATACACTGGAGAAGAGATCCTGGGGGTGCTTCACCGGGGTGCTTTCTCCATGTGGAAGTTAAAAACGTCCTTGCACATGCCCCACATAGAATAAAAAAAAAAGGGGCCATATAGTGTAATTCCGTAAAATTATAAACTTTATTAAAAAAGAAAAACACTTACATTTAAGAAGTAATCAAGCGCTTGTATGTAATAAAATGTCGGCAGTGCAGTCCTCCCAACGCGTTTCATCACATAGGACTTCGTCTTCTTTTGATTTATTGATAAATGGACATTTATGAGAATTTTATACGCTGATATTCACATTTGTTATTCCACTTATTCATTATTTATAGCGCTGCACTTATTTATATATTTTGCAGTTAGAAGTCGGTTTCTGGTGTCAGTCAGAATGTGTGACGCTGCACTGAACAATCTCTCACTTTCCACACTACTGCAAGGAGCTGAAAGATATTTTTGTGCCATTTGGGTTAGAGTGGGAAATCACAGTTTATTGACTGCCCAATACTCAAGAGGTTTGTCTGAACGAGGCACAGTGACCTCTGCAAGATATGCTTCTAGTTGTATGGTAGCAACTGTAGGAGCACTGTTCTCAAATGTAGATGAATAAGCAATTTCTTGAAAAACACTGTCCACATTCACACTGGTACCTGGCTGTTGCTCAGTGCAAGGCCTTTTGGTAGCTGGTTTCTCAAGCACCTCAGGTGTAGCTCCCTGTGCCTGTAGTACCTGTACAGAAGATATTTGTTGCATTTCCAGCACGAACATCTCTTTGGCCTGCCTGCCAGCATCTGCATTTGAGAAGAACCGATCTTTATACCTAGAAGAAGAAAAATACAAGACATTAGACAACGTCATACAAGCAAAGCAACAACCGTGGAACCTTGCTGTGGGAGCACTGCTAGAAGGAAAGGTGACAGCGGGGGACACAGCAAAAACAGTTGTCTGGCTTGCTATGTGCAAAACCATCACACAGAGGCAGAGCAGGTAAGTGTGTTTGTCATTATCGATTTTGTTTTGTGTTTTTTATGAAGGTGAGATTTACAGTTTTATCACTTGCATTACAAAAAGTTTTTTTAATGCAAGCAAGTGATAATAACACTGTAAAATATCACCTTCATCCAAAAAACAAAATCATATCATCAATATTCAAATAAAAACAATGTAAAATAGCAGCCAGCAATAATTGAATACCTTGGATCGAGTAAGGTAGCGATGCAGTAAAGTGGATTTTGCTCCATGTCAGAGAACCGTTTCCGCAAAGCACCAAGCAATGCGTTCTTCATCATTTTAACACCGTGGTCCTCATCTACTTCTTTAGATAATAATCACTGTAGCACAGTCACTGCAGGAATTACATCCGAGGCAAAAGAATCTGAACAACTCACATGCCGAGTCAACTATTCAAAGGGAGCCAAGATGTTGATCATCTTCTCCATGAGATTCTACTGATTTGCAGTGATCATTGCAGGCAGCTCATGTTCTGACACATATACTCCAATGGCCCGTTTTTTGCTCTATCAGAGACTGCAGCATGTAAAATGTGCTGTTCCAGCAAGTCTTAACATCTTGCTGAAGTCTTTTAATGGGTTGACCAAGCTGGATCTGAATATCTTGCAGCCGAGAATATGCCAGGTTTGAATGTTTAAAGTGCCCAATAGGGATGAGCCGAACACCCCTCTGTTCGGTTCGCACCAGAACTTGCGAACAGGCAAAAAATTTGTTCGAACACGTTAACACCGTTAAAGTCTATGGGACAAGAACATGAATAATCAAAAGTGCTAATTTTAAAGGCTTATATGCAAGTTATTGTCATAAAAAGTGTTTGGGGACCTGGGTCCTGCCCCAGGGGACATGGATCAATGCAAAAAAGATTTTTTTAAACGACCGTTTTTTCGGGAGCAGTGATTTTATTAATGCTTAAAGTGAAACAATAAAAGTGTAATATTCCTTTAAATTTCATATCTGGTGGGTGTCTATAGTATGCCTGTAAAGGGGCGCATGTTTCCCGTGTTTAGAACAGTCTGACAGCAAAATGACATTTCAAAGGAAAAAAAGTAATTTAAAACTACTTGTGGCTATTAATGAATTGCTGGTTTTTTTTTCATCTACATATATCTAGGGATGTGTGTTCCCTTATATGTTTTTTGATGCATCTATTTGCATTTATTCACTTTATTGATTGCTATATTTATTTGCACCTATTCACTTTACTGATTGTGATATCATGGTATATGTTTTTCGATGCATTTTTTTTGCACTTATTCGCTTTATTGATTGATTATTTATTTGCACTTATTCACTTTACTGATTATGATATCAGGGTATTTTTATGGTTTAGGATTTTATATATAAGCACCACAGATGGGGATAGTTTGATAAGCGCACCAACCTATTTTATATTGATTTATAGCAACAGGTGTCACAGCAATAATTGGTTGGTTGCAGCCTACATATTTCTTTTTGGTGTTTTGTTATTTTATAGAGAATCCACATCAGCACTTTAGTTTTTTTTTTTCACATTTCCCCTTAAAATCCATACCGGACCTGCAGGGTCTGGTATAGATTTTGAGGGGGACCCCACGCCATTTTTTTTTTTAAATTTGGCAGGGGTTCCCCTTAATATCCATACCAAACCTGAAGGGCCTGGTATAGAATTTAAGGGGACCCCCACGTCATTTATTTTTAACATTTTGGTTCGGGGTTCCCCTGTGAGGAAATTCCCATGCTGTTTTTATCAATGAACTTTTATGTGCATTGTCGGACCGGCAATTCATTAATAGCCGCAAGTAGTTTTAAATGACTTTTTTCCTTTGAAATGTCATTTTGCTGTCTGACTGTTCTAAACAGGGGAAACATGCACCCCATTACAGGCATACTATAGACACCCCCCGGTACGAAATTTAAAGGAATATTACACTTTTATTGTTTCACTTTAAGCATTTTTAAAATCACTGCTACTGAAAAAACGACAGTTTTTAAAATATTTTTTTGCATTGATCCATGTCCCCTGGGGCAGGACCCAGGACCCCAAACACTTTTTATGACAATACCATGCATATAAGCCTTTAAAATTAGCACTTTTGATTTCTCCCATAGACTTTTAAAGGGTGTTCCGAGGCTGTCGAATTTGCCGCGAACACCCCAAATTGTTCGCTGTTCGGCGAACTGGCGAACAGCCGATGTTCGAGTCGAACATGAGTTCGACTCAAACTCGAAGCTCATCCCTAGTGTCAACTATTTTGCGCCCAACTCCCGCAGCCTCCGTATTGCTGCGCTGTGATAAAAGCCCCTGTGAGACAGCCAGCTGCAGTGTATGTGCCACACATGAAAGACTCTGAAAACCAGCATCTTGTACACCTTTTATCATATTTCTGCCATTATCACAGACTACCACATGGACAGAACTTTTGGGAATTGCCCAAGTGTCAAGCATTTCTTTTAGTATTCTTCTTATAGCTTGGCCTGTGTGAGAGCCCTGACATTTCTTTGCGTGCAGCATGACTTGTGCATCAATCCACTGTGCAGTTAAGCTAATTACAGACACTCACACTACTGCTATAAATGTCCGTGGTGAAACTGATAGCCTTTATGTCCTCCTGTAGCATGTTGGTAATGTATTTTTTCACTGTGTTGTGTAATTGTGGCAACATGACATCTGTGACATGACGGCGGCTGGGAATTTCGTACTTTGGCTCCAAAAGATTCATAAGTCGACGAAAACCCACATTGTCAACTATTGATAGTGGCTGATCATCAAGAACGATGAATTGGGTAACTACTTCGGAAATTTTTTTAGCCCTTGGGTTATCCATGGAAAATTTTTCACGTCTGGCAAGGGTTTGTTGCAGTGTCAGCTGCTGAGTGCAAGAGCTAGTGACAGCTGTAAATTTGCCATGCTCAGTCTTGTGTTTCATTTTGAGGTGTTTTATGAGATTACTGGTATTATAAGAACTAACTTTTGAACCTCCTCTGGATATTTTGGCAGAATAGAGTTTGCAGTCTGCAATGCGTTTGTTGGTTTCATCAATTTTAAAAAACTTCCAGACAACTGACATTTTGCTGGTAGTGGCATCTGTTTGCATTGCACTTAAAGCCAGAAATAAGTAGTTCTCTCCACCTTAAGGGGGACAAAATGAAAAAAAAATGAAAAAAAAATTTTGAGCCCAAATGTTTTGTTTTCTGATTTTTTCACACATGATGACACCTACTATTTTTTAGAATAATGAAGCTGCTCTCACCGGTGCTTGTTGTTCGTTCCTGCTGCATCCAGCATCTTGGTATGGCCAAGTAAACCAGCGGAAATGATGACATCCATCTGTCGGGTGCAACGGTCGGTATCTCTACAATACAAAAAGCAGAGGATGGTCTCAGAAAGGCACATGCAGGAAAATGTTAGGCAAGAGAAAATGATGATTTATGTAACAGCAGCAGTCATTTGCCGCCATGATGGACCTGTTAGGCAACATAGACAATGTGGAACACTAAGTCATGTAACACACACAAACACAGGCTGGCCGCCATGCTGGACAGTGGACATTATGTTAGGCAAGAGAGAGAGAGAGAGAATGTGGGACAAACTAAGTGTAACACAGGCCAGCCGCCATGTTAGGCAAGAGAGAGACAATGTGGGACAAACTAACTTAAGTATAACACAGGCCGCCCGTCATGTTAGGCAAATGATGATGTAAGCAGTGTACAGCAATCACCGGCCAGGGGACATATATGAAGAAAGCAAGCAACAGCTAGAAATAGAGAAGAGCACTCACTGGCCGCCATGAGGGGACATGGTGTAAGGAGGACGCTCACCATGTGGGGCAGCCATGTTGCAGGTGCAGCAGCAGCAAAACACACATCTGTCATGAGGGAAACAGCACTCACCATCGTGTGGAGAGGCCGCAACCTTATCCGGTTCCTGAGCTCCGCCCAAGCTGACGTCACTTCCGGTATCGGTTTCTGGTATCAGTGAATTTTCATGAGTACCGATACCCCCGAAAATGGCAAGTATCAGCACCAGTGCATCCCTAGTATTTAACACTGGGTATTTATACCCCTGTTTCTATATTATGTCCCCTTAACATCTAGGCTATATCCCCTTTTCCCCCTGCCAAACCATCCCAGCCCAGGGGTGATGGTTTTGGATATTGGTTATCTCGTTCTGGGGTTGCGATGTGCTCAGTTCCTTCCCCCCATCCACCTTTGTCATGTGATGGGGTGGGGTCTGACATCATGTCAGCACGCCCCCACACGTGTTCTTGTGCCTTTTACATCTCACGTTGCAGTAGGGATGAGTGGACCTCCGGACCAGAATCAGGAGTTCCTCCTATCCCCTACACTGCTATTACGTTGATATATGACGTTGGCGGGGACCCGCCCCAAGCCGTGGGTACATCAGCCAGGATGGGCCAGTGGCTAACTGCACTTGTTTCCACCATGACGAAGCGACCCCTGTGTCTCATCCTCAGACTTTAGGTATGGAGGGAACTCCCAAGGACTACCCACACACATGCTTACACCCACACACACATTCACACACACACACCTATGCACTTATATACACCTATGTGCTTGCAATGTTAGCACATTGACACTCCAATGTTGGATGTGCCCATATCAACTAATCATACTCACTTCCCTTCTTATCCATACTTTTTTGTTGACATATAGTATGCACTCAATGGCTATCATAGCTGCAGCCATATACACATTATTAAAGTCTAATCCATGCTCACATCTGGGTAAACATTGTTGATTTTTTTCTCACAGTATCACATTTTCACTTCATTCTTTCTTATTTTTCATTATTTTATTATTCATATACATACACCCCATTTTTTTATTGTCTTTTAGCATTTTTGTTGTCACTCATCCAATCATATTCATTCACAGCACTGGGTCCATGTCCTGTGTGTATACACCTCCAATCCTGAGGTTGTGCTATGGCTGTCCGGTCCAGTCCCTGGCTGCTGGGTCCCACGGTCCTCCATTTGGTCTACCCGGTTATCCAGGAAAATTGGGGGAGAAAGTAAGAGGGGGTCTCCCTCCCCAAACCTGGACGAGATAGTTCATTCCAAACCATCCTTTTTCCACCTTAGGAGTTGCTTGGTCATACCTAATGGGTTACTCTATAGCTAAAGTATAAATCACCAGATCTTGCTTCTCTTTTTCTCATCTAAAAGCATAATACATCATTTGTTACTTTATATTTTGTAGCTAAATTCATGCATCCTACTCCTGATGATTGGCTTTAAATGTCATGAAACGCGTTGAGTCTAAACTCAAGGGTGCCAAGTCAAGCTAGTGTACAATTATGAATTTGTTTTTCTTTTTATACTATGTACTGCTTGTATTTATTATGATAATTATGCTTAATTGATTCACATGTTCACTATATTCATCGCTGCTGTTTGTACCAATCATGTCCATTTATGATCAACATTAAATGTGTTATTATTATTATTATTATTATAATATTAATTATGGTTATCTTTGTATACCTTATGCATAGTATATTTTTATACTATGCATTATATATAATATTTATTTATCAACTTATTAAAATCATAAATTTAATACATTATAATTTTATGGTCTGCCCGTTGGGGATTGTGACATTTAATCTTTTTATAAGTACTTCATTCATTAATCTTTATCAACAAAGACATGCCTCATGTAAAGTCTGGAATCCATTTATCTTCTGTTTTTGTAAATCATGTTATGGTCACTTTTACCCAGATGTTCTTTTATATGAACAATAGTAATAAGCTTTGCATGGTTTGAGATTATCAGGTCCAACAGAGCAGCATTGCTAGTTGGGGCCTCTTTGAACTGCATCATGAAATTGTCTTGTAATATGTTTATACATTTTTTTCCCTTTAACTTCTCCAGCAGTACCATTATTTCAGTCAATAATAGAGTAGTTAAATTCCCCTGTTATTATCACCATCTCAGCCCTTGCAGCCCTTTCCATCTGTGCAAGGAGCTGAGTCTCCCCCTCTTCATTAACATTGGGTGGCCTATAACAAACTTCAATAATTAACTTTGAACTATGCACAGCTATATGCAGTTCCACTCATAATGCTTCAGCCTCATCACACTCTCCATCAACTAGGTCCCTGTTCACACTCTCTTTGAGATCATTTCTCACATAGAGACAGATACCGCCACCTTTGCCTTTTCCTCTGTCTCTCCAAATACGTGCATAGCCAGGAAGTGATCACACTTTGAGGCCACTTCTCATATAGAGGCAGACACCATCACCTTTCTTTTTACCCCACTCTGAATGAGTGCATAGCTAGGAATATCAATAGCCCAGCCATGTGAAGAATGAAGCCAGGATTCAGCAAAACCAATTAAATTATACTTCATACTTCATATTGGATAATGTTATAGTACAGAGTGTAACTGGCACAAGATTTGGTGTATATACTTTTTTCATTTTTATGTTAAAGTCATGTTTTATATATTTATGGAATTTATTGCAATTTATATTTAGTATTACTCTTAGTTAGGGAGATTAAGTTAGTGCTCAATTGGTTACATAGTTTTCTATATTGTGTGAATCACATAGGAGTGCTGGCTTGCTAAAGAGAGGTGTACAAACAAGCACAGAAAAATATGTTTTCTATTTTCCACTATTATATGTTTTCTATTTTCCACTATTGTCAGTGTGGAAAGAATGGATGTAACTCTGGACAAAGAAGACTTGAAAAGCACTGGAATTTATGTTTGTCACATTTAGGCTTATCAGGTGGTCTTTTGATCAGTTGGGAATGTATAACAGGATGGAGGATAAAAACTGTCCATAAAGGTGACTGAAAGGTACCCATGTTCTCCAAAAAGTTCCCCTGTTTGATGTTCCCTCTAAAGGCACTCCATGATATTGAAGCACATTCAGGATAAAATAGGCACAATGGATGGCTACATGCTTGTCAACCTACCAGCCCTTTTGCCCATTGAGAAGAGAAGAATGCCATTTATCTTATTTTGTTTAATTTTTGTAAAAATCAATGACTACAAAGTGAACCCTATCAGTGCCAATTTTGTTTTGAAAAATGCAAGTTAGCATTGTGTACTGTGTGTGCCCATGCACATATATGGATCATCAAGGGGCTCAGGTAAGTATAAGGGGGGCCAGGTGGAGAGCTGAACCCAGAAGGTTTTTTTTACCCTAATGTATAGAATGCATTAAGGTAAAAAAACTTCTGCCTTCGGAGCCACTGCCTTCAGAGCCTCTTCATAAATCCTCACTTCAAAGGAATAGCAAATGTGCATCACTTATAATTTTTTTTGCATTGATTGCCTGAACAATCGTATTAGAATAAAACCATATGATATCATGAGACAAATAAGAATCCTGATAAACGATATGTTTGCTCACATACAGTATAACGCCTAAAGTATTGCATACATCAAAAATCTCTGGGAGTTGAATTTTAACTTTATAATGAAAGAATGGTCAGAAAATATAATCACATTAATGTTGAAGAAAATAGGCCCCTCAGGCACAAAAACTAATGATAATGTTACTAAATATTCCATTAAATCATCAACACATAAAACAACTATATAAATAGAATATAATACTCAAAGCTGGTTAAATGTGTGTGACTAACAGGTCTTACTACCTATATTGTTTACTAGTAAGAGCCTATGTAAGGTTGTTTGTCCAATCCACAGGATATTACACATAATAAATATTTTATCAAAGTTCAAAATGCTTTTTTCATCAAAGTTTCACACTTTTCTCAGAACTCAGAACTTACAAATCTAATACCTTTTAATACAATATATGTAGAGCAAATGTTGTTCCCACCTCCTGACTATGGATGAGGTTCAGATTCACCACGACCATGGGTTCACAGACCCAGCAAACTAATGTGGGAAATTGCCATAGTGAATTGTTTCTAACTATATTTGGATAGGATCACAGCAGCTATATTGACAATGTGATGATATGATAATTAAGGATAAGCCAGACTTCTCTGGTTTCAGTTTCAGGATTCGGCAAACTTCAAAAAAGTTCTGATGCTGAACCTGGACCATAATAAAATCAATGGGAGCCAAATCTGTCAAATAAAAATGGCCATTTTCTGGGCTAATAGGCAGGGGAACTTTATAAATAGTATGTGGTAAGCACTGTCCTGGGGAACATGTAACAATGCATAAAAAAATACAAATAATTCCCTTTTAGTCAGGAGCAATGAATTTTTAAATTATTAAACTGAAATATTAAAATGCCTATTTCCTTAAAGTGGATGTAAACCCTCACATATACTCAGTGAAGTGAACAGCCTTCAATGATACACAGAGATGAAGAAAATCTCCCTACATATGTTTTACATGCATATCTGCTGTCTTTGGCTAGCTATATTCTTTAGAAAGTGCACAAATCGTGTTATGCCCCATACACACGGTCGGATTTTCCAACGGAAAATGTGTGATAGGACCTTGTTGTTGGAGATTCCGACCGTGTGTAGGCTCCATCACATATTTTCCATCGGATTTTCCAACACACAAAGTTTGAGAGCAGCCTATAAAATTTTCCGACAACAAAATCCGTTGTCGGAATTTCCGATCGTGTGTACACAAATCCGACGCACAAAGTGCCACGCATGCTCAGAATAAATAAAGAGATGAAAGCTATTGGCTACTGCCCCGTTTAGAGTCCCAACTTACGTGTTTTATGTCACTGCGTTCAGAACGATTGGATTTTCCAACAACTTTGTGTGACCGTGTGTATGCAAGACAAGTTTGAGCCAACATCCGTCGGAAAAAATCCTAGGATTTTGTTGTCAGAATGTCCGATCCATGTCCGACCATGTGTACGGGGCATTAGAGATTTTCTTTTCCTGTTCAGCACCGGGAGTGGATTTTTCTGGCATACACTGTGTGACAGCTGATTGGAGGAAAGGTACACACCCCCACTCCACATAGGCAGAGGAAGGAAAGAATGTGCTGTGAAAAGACCAGCTCTCTGCTAATCTATTTATAGCATCCCCCCCCCTCCCCCCGACACAGATTTCAGGCTGGTTTCATCTCATTTGTCACATCGCTTGTCAGAAGCTATAATGCTGATAACAGAAGATCGTAGCAGCAGATAGTCACAGGACTTAGGGCTTTGGAGATAAATAAGAAAACACTACAGATATTTGTGCCTAGGTTAAATTTCATGAATCGGATTTACATCTACTTTAAATTAAATCTCTTGGAGAAGGCCTAATCCTGCCTGTGTAGAGGCACTTCTCTGTGAAAGTGCTGCAGCAGCACCAAAATTTACAATGCTAAAAGGTTGGCTGGAAAATTACATTTACCCACTTGAAGACCGGACTGTTTCACCCCCTTCCTGCCCATGCCATTTAAAAATTTTCAGCTCTGTCGCACTTTGAATGACAGTTACTCAGTCACGCAGCACTGTATCCACACATTTCATATAATTTTTTTGAGACAGATAGAGTTTTCTTTGGTGATATTTATTCACCACTATTTTTTTTTATTTTATTTTTTTGCTATATAAAGGAACATTTTGAAAAAAAAAAAAAAAAAAGTGTGTTAAAAATTTGCAAATAAATAATCGTTCTTTATTCTGCTACATTTCCTTGCTGAAAAAAATAACTGTATATCATTTAATCATATATATATATATATATATATATATATATATATATATATATATATATATAGGGATGAGCTCGAACATTGGGTGTTCGCCTGTTCGCCGAATAGTGAACAATTTGGGGTGTTCGCGGCAAATTCGAAAGCCACGGAACACCCTTTAAAAGTCTATGGGAGAAATCAAAAGTGCTAATTTTAACCACTTCCCGCCCCGGTCAATAGCATATTGACATCCGGGAAGTGGTTGCGTTATCCTGACTGGACATCATATGACGTCCAGCAGGATAACATGCTGGCGCACGCCCGCGGGGGCGCGCAGCGATCGGGGGCGGCGTGTGTCCCTCGGACACAGCGCTTCCGCGATCACGGTAAACAGCCAATTTCATTGGCTGTTTACCCCATGATCGGCTGTGTCAAAGTCACAGCCGATCACCTGTCACAACGATGTGTCACACTGGATGGATTTAAATTGTTTTTGGGCCTAACTTTCAATATGGGGCTTACAAAAAAGAATGAAGTCCATGCATATTGGTCCACCAACCCCATCCAACACATGCCCATATATTCTGCTGTCATGTCCAAGACAAGGTACGACATGATTATGCGTTTTCTCCACTTCAATGACAATTCACAGTGCCCTCCCCGAGATCATCCCAACCATGACAAATTGTACAAGATACGCCCCCTAATCAATTCCTTTTCCCAGTGATTTAGAGAAGTTTTCATCCCAGACCAATAAATTTGTGTGGACGAGTCCCTCATACATTTCACTGGACGACTGCACTTCAAGCAGTATATACCAAGCAAGAGAGCCAGGTATGGGCTGAAGTTAAATAAATTATGCGATCGAGCCACTGGATATGTCTTCACATTCTGGATCTATGAAGGCAAAGACTCCCAGCTCCAGCCCCGTGACTGCCCCACATATATTGGAACCAGTGGGAAAATTGTCTGGGAGCTGGCATACCCCCTGTTCAACAAAGTATACCATTTATATGTCGAAAACTATTATACCAGCCTGCCCCTTTTTCATCATCTTTACAGTAAAAAAACCCCGGCCTGTGGTACCTTAAAAAAAAAACGTAAGGGATTCCCACAAAATCTGTTGACCAAAAAATTACAACACGGAGAATCGGCATTCATGAGGAACTAGGAGGTGTTGGCCATGAAGTGGAGGGACAAGAAAGATGTCCACAACCTCTCTACCATCCATAATGACACCATGGTGGAGATTCAAAGAAGATGCGGCCCCATTGTAAAGCCCGAATGTGTCCACGACTACAATATGTATATGGGGGGGGTGGATTTAAATGATCAGATGCTACAGCCCTATTTATCAAACAGAAAGTCCCGTTACTGGTACAAGAAAGTTGCCTTTCACCTGTTTCACATGGCCCTTTTTAGTTCGTTTGTCTGCTACCAAAAAGCAACTTGTGCTCTGGCTGTGCTGACAGTATCTCTGCCTGTACGAACTATGGACAGTATTCCTGCCTGCTGCCTGGATGATTGCTTTTGCTGTCGCTGACCTCATTCCTGCCTGCTGCCTGGACCGATGCTCTCCTCTGTGGCCACTGCACTTCTAAAACCACAGGTAATCTTTTGTTATTTGGTATGTACCTACTATGTGTTAGAAATATGATGGGCCTTCAAAAATGTGATCGGTAGTCAGAAAATGATATGTGTAATTAATGCTGCTAGAATGCCTGGAGGTGCTACTTGGATTTTGGGCCTCTGTATGTGGACAGGCTGTGTAAAAGTCTCACACATGTGATATCGCCATAATCAGGAGGAGTATTGGAATGCATTTTGGGGTGTCATTTTTGGTATGTACATGCTATGTGTTAGAAATATCTTATAAATGGACAACTTTGTGTAAAAAAAATGCATTTTCATTTTTTTCCCACATTTTCCAAAACCTTCTGGAAAAAAAATTAACCGTTCAAAAGACTCATTATGCCTCATAGATTATACGTTGGGGTGTGTGCTTTCCAAAATGGGGTCATTTTGTGAATAATTCCATTGTCCTGGTGCTCCAGGGCCTTCAAATTGTAATAGGTGGTTGAGAAAGGATATGTGCAATTTATGCTTGTAAAACGCATGAAAGTGCTACTTCAATGTTGGGCCTTTGTATGTGGCTAGGCTGTGTAAAAGCCTCACACATGTGGTATCGCCATACTCAGGAGGAGTAGAGGAATGCATATTGGGTTGTCATTTTTGCTACGCACATGCTATGTGTTAGAAATATCTTATAAATGGACAACTTTGTGTAAAAAAAAATGCATTTTCATTTTTTTTCCACATTTTCCAAAAACTTCTGTAAAAAAATGAACCGTTCAAAAGACTCATTAAGCCTCATAGATTATACGTTGGGGTGTGTGCTTTCCAAAATGGGGTCATTTTGTGGACAATTCAATTGTCCTGGTGCTCCAGCGCCTTCAAAAGTGTAATAGGTGGTTGAGAAAGGATATGTGCAATTTATGCTTGTAGAACGCCTGAAAGTGCTACTTCAGTGTTGGCCCTTTGTATGTGGCCAGGCTGTGTAAAAGTCTCACACATGTGGTATCGCTATACTCAGGAGGAGTAGCAGAATGTATTTTGGGGTGTAGTTGCAATTATGCATATGCTGTGTGAGAGAAATCACCTGTTAATATGACCAGTTTGTGTAAAAAAAAAAAAAAAAAATCTTAATTTTCCCAAGAATCGTGGGAAAAAATTACAGCTTCAAAAAACTCACCATGCCTCTTAGTAAATACATTGGACTGTCTACTTTCCAAAAAGGGGTCATTTGGGGGGTATTTGTACTTTCCTGGCTTGTTAGTGTCTCAAGAAATGAGATAGGCCTTCAGGTGAGATAGTACATCAGTTGTGATAAATTTTCAGTGATTGGCACCATAGTTTGTAGACTCTATAACTTACAAAGTCCAAATAATATACATTAATTTGGGTTATTTTTTACCAAAGATATGTAGCAGTATAAATTTGGGCACAAATGTATGAAGAAAAATGACTTGTTTGCAAAATTCTACAAAAGAAACTAAAAAAAAAGTACGTTTTTTTCAAAATTTTCACTGTTTTTTTGCTTATATCGCATAAAATGAAAAACCCAGTGGTGATTAAATACCACCAAAAGAAAGCTCTATTTGTGAGAAGAAAATTATA
Source organism: Aquarana catesbeiana (assembly GCF_042186555.1). Taxonomy (NCBI): domain Eukaryota; kingdom Metazoa; phylum Chordata; class Amphibia; order Anura; family Ranidae; genus Aquarana; species Aquarana catesbeiana. The sequence continues at coordinate 678,294,538 of NC_133324.1, read as the reverse complement.
AACATTTTGTTTGGATACAGTGTAGCATGACTGAGTAATTGCCATTCAAAGTGTGAGAGCGCTGAAAGCTGAAAATTGGTCTGGGCGGGAAGGTGCATAAGTGCCTGGTATTGAAGTGGTTAAAGGCTTATATGCTTGGTATTGTCATAAAAAGTGTTTGGGGACCTGGTTCCTGCCCCAGGGGAAATGTGTCACTTTACAGGCATACCATAGACACCCCCCACGAAATTACGAAGGAATTTAAAAGAATATTTCACTTTTATTGTTTCACATTAAGCATTATTAAAATCACTGTTTGAACAAATTTTTTGCCTGTTCGCATGTTCTGCTGCGAACCGAACCCGGGGGTGTTCGGCTCATCCCTATATATCAAGGTCAGTATGGTGGCCTGAATTTATGGGAGGAGTTGGGGGTATTTAAGCAGCCCACTCATCTGTATTCTTTGTTGGTTCCGGTACGCGATTCGTTACGTCACTAGGCCAACTCTTCCAACTCACTCAGTGTTTGTGAGTTGCATGTCCGAACTTTCAGAGGCTTTCGGTTCTCCGTTCGTGGCTTTTCGTAGGTCGAGTCTTACTCTGACCATCGCAGGTAGGATTCGTATATCATTTCTTCATTTCACGCATCGTTGTTTGCCAGGTATCTCATATCACCGAACCCCGCTACGGAACTTACAAGTCATTCATTACGTCTCCGTATGCAGCCTTTTTAGCCTCGTGCAAAACTACGAACTCGTGGCTCAGTTTGTGAGCACAAACCTTGAGTTGTTTTTCATCGGTTTCATTCTTGTGCTTTGTTGTTTCTTGCCACATAGTCGGCCCATTTCACTTAAAAAATGCTGTGTATAATTTCAGTTATTTTAGTTTGCATTACCTTACACTCCGTATCCAGTTGCATAAGCGACTCACCGATTCGTCCCGGCTAGTTTTGTCATGTCATCTCATGCCATGCTCTGCAAATCTGGTTTGCTGTCAGTCGCAATCATGGCACACCGATTCAGGTCTCTGTCATGACATCCATTGTTATTTCACATACCCTTCACTCCGATTGGAATCCAGTCGCATCTGCGTCACACTGATTCGTGACGACTCATTCTAGTCATCCCGTCTCGTGCATTCCATGCTCCACAGTCTGGTTCATTATCAGTCGCAAATTTCAGCACACTGATTCGTGCCTCCATCATGGCAGATCATTTAATTTATTAAATTTTGCATACCCTTCACCCCGATTTGAACCCAGTCACATCTGCAACGCAGCGATTCATGTTGATTCGTTCTAGTCATTCCATCTCATTCCATTCCATACTCCACAGTACGGTTCGATGTCAGTCGCAATTGTGGCACACCGATTCATGTTTCTGTCATGGCAATCATTCCATTTGTCTCATATACCTGTCACTCCGATTTGAATCCAGTCGCATCTACGATGCATCCATTCGTGTCGACTCACTAGTCATTCCGTCTTGTGCATTCCATGCTCCACAGTCCAGTTCGTTATCAGTTGCAAATTTCGGCAAACTGATTCTTGCCTCTGTCATGGCAAATCATTTCATTTATTACATTTCGCATACCCTTCACCCTGATTCGAATCTAGTCGCATCTGCGATGCACCGATTCATGTCGGCTCGTTATAGTCATTCCGTTTCATACAGTTCCATGCTCTACAGTCCAGTTCATTGTCAGTCACAACTGCGGCACACCAATTCGTGCTTCTGTCGTGGCAATCATTCCATTCGTCTCATATACAATCACTCTGTTTCTAACCTAGTCTCATCTGCGACACACCGTTTTGTGTCAACTCGTTCTAGTCATTCCATCTCATGCACTCCGTGCTCCACAGTCCGGTTCATTATCAGTCATAAATTATGGCACACAGATTTGTGCCTCTGTCATGGCAAACATTTCATGCATTACATTTCGCATACCCTTCATTCCGATTCGAATTCAGTCGCGTCTGCGATGCGCTAATTCATGTCGACTCTTGTAAGCCATTGTTATTTACTGTTCCTCACACAGGTTCGCCGTCAATCGCTATTGCGACACACCGATTCATACCTCTGTCATGGAAATCTTTTAGTCATTTCATTTCATATACCCCACACGCCAATCCGAGTCCAGTCGCTTTAGCAGCACTCCAATTCGTGTCGACTTCATTTCGCTCTCATTTCATCCCGTATTCCACAGTTCGGTTCACTGTCAAGTCACAGTTAGGGCACCACGATTCATGTCACCATTACTTCAATCAGCCAGTAATCTTATTTCGTATATTGTCTGTCATGTTCTCCTTAGGTTCGGCAGTCACTTCGTGTCAGGTCATTCGTGCATTTTTCGTTTCTTTTATCCTGTCATACGCTCTAGTGTTGTTCGATGTCGGTCGCCTCAGCGATGCAATGGTTAAATTTTAAATTCAGATCACTGTATGATTAATCAGGTCATTGACGGTCACCCCTCAGGACGGCTCACCCTACGGTCCAGTTTGAATCCAGTCACAACAAGGCACATTGGCCCACATAGCTTCAAACCAATGGTTCTCAAAGCCATTTTCCTTCAAATTCCATTCATGGTTTCAAATTTGTTTGTTTAACCCTCGTTCACCTCCCAATAAGGTTTCCCTTGCAGTTGCTATAAACGCATCTCAAAGTCACATGACCAGACCACTCATTCACCTCCTAATGGCATGTAAATTAAGCCACTCACTATTGTCCGTCTATCATTTCTCCTCTTTGTCAGTCGAGTTCAGGTAGTACCATCCTGCACCAGGTTGGACGTTATTCCCCCAGGTTCCGGTCGACTGAACTTTCGACCTCAAAAACCAGGACTTTGCAACTTGGGCACAAGTCAGCCAGAGCCATGTCACAGGCTGGCAGTGAAGACCTCACATCTGCCCCTTTGTCACCCTCCCCAGTTTCAGAGAGCAGCAGCGTGCAGTCCCTCAGGGGATGACCATCCCCAAGTTACAGCGGAACTAAGGAACAAGGGGGGTGCCCTTCCCCACTACAGTCAGGAAAGCCGAGCACTTCATCCTCCTCTTCCCACCACCAGCGGCAGACGGGCTCAGCATCCAGCAGGCATCTCTTCAGTCTGTGTCCTCAGCCATTTCTTAGCTTCACATACAATTTGTTTGGTGTATGATCTGTCTGCGCCTCATTCTTCCCTCATCCTGAGTTTGAACTTCTTAAATTTCTTCAGAAAATTCTCCCTGAAATTTGCTTCTATTGACATGGCGATCTAGGCCATTATCAAAATAGGCACAAGCACCTGGCTCTCTAAAGCCGACATATCAGATGCATTTAACCTTCTACTCATCCAACCATCCCTCTGGTGCTGGCACGGCATTAAATGGAAAATCATATTACTTTGCCACTAAACTGACCTTTTGGCTCTAAAAGCAGCCCGTGGCTCTTTGACACCTTCGCACAGTCCCTCACTCAGATCCTGTCGCACCAAGCCCAGTGCCAGATGGTCATTTATTATCTGGATGACTTCTTGCTAATCAAACAGCCCGGTGTGCCCCCGGAAGACCTAGATAGGTTAAGAGTGGTGTTTGGGTATCTCAATGTGCCCATAGCAGAACACAAAGTGGAAGGCCCAGCACACTCTATCACCTTCCTCGGGGTCAACCTTGACACTCGCTTCATGCAGGCCAGCCTGCCCCCCCCCGACAAACCGACCCATTTCAGGTCGGTTCTCCATGACTTTACCCGTGCACAGGAGTGTACTAAGAAACAGCTTCAATCCCTCTTAGGGATGCTCAACTTCACAATGAGAATTATTCCCCAGGGATGAATTTTTATTTCGCGCCTCTTGGTCTTCCTCTCTCAGACACAGAACCCCGATCAAATCCTTAGACTAGACACAGCAGCAGTAGTGTATTTGTCTATGTGGGATGAGTTCCTTACTAGTTGGAATGGCATATCTATGTTCATACCATCAGTATCGCCTTTATCACCGCAGGTAGTAACGTATGCCGCAGCCTCCATGTGCACTACACATACATTCAGAGAAAGTGCAACGTTGCAGCAGATGCACTGTCCTGTTTTAACTTCATTTCATTTTAGGGCTGTGGAAATTAAAGATTAATTCCTCGATTAATCGATTAATTTTTTTTGATCGATCAAAATTCTTTTGATCGGTTCTCACCTCTCCGCCAGCTTCCGGGTCTTCAGGGAGTTCTGTCGGAGATCCGGTGATGTCACAGACATCGACGTCACCGGACTCCTCCCCGCTTCCCCAAGTGCCTCTGTCTGCTAATGAAGGAAAGGGGGGAGGAGTCCGGTGACATTGAAGTTCTGATTGAACGTAACGCGTACGGGGGAGGAGCTACGCATGACCTGGCATCCTTGCTGAGATCTAAGGAGACGTGAGAGAAGTTTATGGTCCGTGTTAACCCTTTTGATACCCGCTTGCATGACCACCTGTTTGCACAGGAGTCAATGCCATAAGGTGAAAGTGATTAGTTAGACCAGAGGTGGAGGGATTGTCACGCTACTGTGGAAAAAAAATACTTACGTCAGTGCTACAGTTTGAATTTAAAACGTATTTGTGTGAACTGTGAAGTTAAGTCATGGATTGTGGAAACTAACTAGTGTCAAGTGATTGTATATAGTGTATACCACATTTACCACTTACTAATGCAGAGTTGCAATGCAAGGAGATCAGCTAAAAGTAGTTGGATCTGTATGTGCGTTATAATTAATCGAAATTAGTCAATTAATCGATTAAAAAAATCGATTAATTGAATGCGAAAATTTTAATCAGTAACAGTTCTAAAATTCATTTTTCTAGCAGAAACCCAGAGCTGACCCAACGTCATCTCTTATCCCACCTTTGTCTCAGCTGACATTGGATTCAAGCAGCACCTTCACAGCGCGACCCAGCTCATTAATCAATTCTTATCCCGCAACACACTCAAGGCCTACCACACAGCTTGGAACGATTCTGCAAGTTTCTGGCATCCTGCCCCTCGGCAATGTTAACAGACACTAAGCACATACCATCTTTCATTTCATATTGTCACATTCAATTGGCTTCGATCACACAACACCATCAGACTATACTTAGCCAGCATCCAACACTTTCTGGCCTTACAGGATCTTGCAAAGCCATCCTCGTTCGTAACCCATGTGATCTGAGCCATTTCCGTGTGGCATTCAGAAGCAGCAGCCCATAACCAACTCCAAACGCTTGCCCATCATGAGTACCATCTTCAGAGACATGTCATCCATCCTCTCTCATTTCCCTTTTGGCTTTCTTCCCAGCTTGGTCATTCAAGCGGACATCTACCTTGCCTACTATGGTTTCTGCGGCCTAAGCAAGTTTACCTGTAATAGCCCTGCCAGCCAGATACTGTGTAGACATCACCTGGCTCGCTTCCAAGATCATTTCATTCTCCACGTAGCAGTATCCAAAACCGAGCAATCTGGCCCCGGGGTCGACATCGATCTTTTCAAGACAAACAACAGTAAATAACACCAAACCAATACAGAGCTTTCAACTGTACCTGAATGTTTTTGCCCCCTTTTTTGGTATACCGACCAGCAGATCAGGGCACACTTCAGGTCCATTTCATGATGTAAGTCTTGTGCCATTTATGTGGTTTACATCCATCCCGGTTGAAGGGCTTCGACCATAAATAAGAAAGCCAGTATGGTGGCTTGAATTTATGGGAGGAGTCCAGGAGGTATTTAAGCAGCCCACTCATCTGTGGTCTTTGTTGGTTTCGGTGCGCGATACCCTCCCTCCCATTCCCCCTTTTCAGGGCGCTTCTCAAATTAATTTCTCTCCACAAACATCTATTACTTATCTTGGGTATGCCCCCTTTTTTTGGTACACCGACCAGCAGACCAGGGTACACTTCAGGTCCATTTCATGATATAAGTCTTGTGGCGTGTTTATGTGGTTCACATCCATCTCCCGGTTGAAGGGCTTTGAATATATATATATATATATATATATATATATATATATATATATACACTGTAGATATATACTGTATTTATGAACAATGAACATTGATCAATCCTGATGTACTGACTAGGGATGAGCCAAACACACCCCGGTTCAGTTTGCACCAGAACATACCGAACAGGCGAAAAATTTGGCAGAACACACGAACACCGTTAAAGTCTATGGGACACGAACATGAATAATCAAAAGTGCTCATTTTAAAGGCTTATATGCAAGTTATTGTCTTAAAAAGTGTTTGGAAACCTGGTTCCTGCCCCAGGGGACAACACTAGGCAAACTATTAATCTCATTGATATGCTTAACAGAGTGCGTAGACCTGCTCTGATCCTCAGCCTCAGCGCCCAAAAAATGCATAGGATGCATTAAGGTGAAAAAACGTGAACCTTTACAACCCCAACCACTTCAATACCCGCCTATAGTAAAATGACGTCCTCTACTTTTAGGGGGGATAGCTGAATGATGCCTGCAGCTAGATGCATCATTCAGATATCATTCTTTTCAGCCGGCGATTCTGTGCACGATAAGAATTATCATAGCGGCAGTTCCACCGCTTGATCGTTCTTATAGGCGACGAGAGGGGACAACCCCCTTCCACCGCCATCTGGTGCTTCTCCGGGCTCTCCCGGCGCCGGATGTTGACGATAGAGATGACTGGTGACCAGATGGTCACCAGTCATCTCTATGACCGTCGGAGGCCCGGGTGCAACGTTATGACATCATGCCTGGGATCCCGGAAATAAACGAAGCCACGAACGCGGCTGTCAGCATGAGATCAGTGAATTTTTTTCTGATCTCATGCTTTCCAGCCTAGAGGAGAGATGTGGGGTCTTATTGACCCCACATCTCTCCATAAAGAGGACCTGTCACATCCTATATCCTATTCCTATTACAAGGGATGTTTACATTACTTGTAATAGGAATAAAAGTAATAAAAAAAATAAAAATGTTAAAAAAAGTGTAAAAATAAAAAAAAGTAAAAAAAAAAAAAATAATAATAAAAAATTTTTTAAACGCCCCTGTTCCCGGTAGCTCGCACTCAGAAGCGAACGCACACGTAAGTCCCGCCCACATATGTAAACGCTGCTCAAACCACACATGTGAGGTATCGACGCATGTGTTAGGACGTGTGCAATAATTCTAGCACTAGACCTCCTCTGTAACTCTAAACTGGTAACCTGTAAAAAAATTTAAAGTGTCGCCTATGGAGATTTTTAAGTAATGAAGTTTGGCGCCATTCCATGATTGTGCGCAATTTTAAAGCGTGACATGTTAGGTATCTATTTACTCAGCCTAACATCATCTTTCACATTATATAAAAAAATTGGGCTAACTTTACTGTTTTGTTATTTTTTAATTCATGAAACCGTTTTTTCTCCAAAAAAAAGGCGTTTGAAAAATTATTGCGCAAATACCGTGTCAGATAAAAAGTTGCAAAGACCACCATTTTTTTCCCTAGGGTGTCTGCTAAAAAACATATATAATGTTTGGGGGTTCTGAGTAATTTTCTAGCAAAAAAATTATGATTTTTACATGTAGGAGAGAAGTGCCAGAATAGGCCCGGTATTACTAGGTTTCCCAAGCAAACTAACTATACTACTACAATAAGGTTGCGTATGGGTCCCTATTATTCCAAACAACCAACACAAAATATGCAATATCCTTGAGGTTTACATGCAGTACACATGACATTGTGGGTAAATAGCATTAATTTACATTTACATATTTTATATAACTTTATAAGATTAATGGGAGGCACATGAGGTGAGGCAATAACACCAGTAAAAACACACGACCAACATATACAGTAAATCACTGTAATTTTAAAATACACACATTAGCACTTTTTTGCTTTATTCGATCAGTTCTCTTGCTGTAAAAAAGGAGCAACCAACAATAAATACTCAGATGTAGTATTATAGGTCAGGCTACAACTGTAATAACCAGAGGACATTGTACAGATTCTCATTAGACTCCATATTCATGGAATGCATCCTTATTGATTTGCCATTGCAGTCCTAATAAAGTTTAACTTCATGCCTCAATAAAACTGCCTAATAACAGGAAGAATGTGTCATGTGCTGTTAAGCCAGATAATCAATCATCTAAATACAAGTGGTAGAAATTGAGATGTTCTTTAAATGCATCTATGTGTTGACCTCAACACCATTGCTTAGATTGGAGTGAATTTATCAGAAGACAGGCACTGCATTTGTATTTTCTTGTCAATAAAATGTAATCTATGTCTAGCATATACAAATATGAGAATTAGTCCTGAGGAACAAAGGTTTTTGTTGAGGTGGTGGAGGGGATGGCCTTTGGGAGGTATACAGTCAGGTCCATAAATATTAGGACATCGGCACAATTCTAATCTTTTTGGCTCTATACACCATCACAATGGATTTGAAATGAAACAAACAAGATGTGCTTTAACGGCAGACTGTAGGAATTACAACAGTTTGTATATGTGCCTCCCACTTTTTAAGGGACCAAAAGTAATGGAACAATTGGCTGCTTAGCTGTTCCATGGCCAGGTGTGTGTTATTCCCTCATTATCCCATTTACAAGGAGCAGATAAAAGGTCCAGAGTTCATTTCAAGTGTGCTATTTGGAATCTGTTGCTGTCAACTCTCAATATGGGATCCAAAGAGCTGTCACTATCAGTGAAGCAAGCCATCATTAGGCTGAAAAAACAAACCCATCAGAGAGATAGCAAAAACATTAGGGGTGACCAAATCAACTATTTGGAACATCCTTCAAAAGAAAGAAAGCACCGGTGAGCTCAGCAACACCAAAAGACCCGGAAGACCATGGAAAACAACTGTGGTAAATGACTGAAGAATTCTTTCCTGTTGAAGAAAACACCCTTCACAACAGTTGGCCAGATCAAGAACACTCCCCAGGAGGTAGGTGTATGTGTGTCAAAGTCAACAATCGGGAGAAGACTTCACCAGAGTGAATACAGAGGGTTCACCACAAGATGTAAACCATTGGTGAGCCTCAAAAGCAGGAAGGCCAGATTAGAGTTTGCCAAACAACATCTAAAAAAGCCTTCACAGTTCTGGAACAACATCCTATGGACAGATGAGACCAAGATCAACTTGTACCAGAGTGATGGGAAGAGAAGAGTATGGAGAAGGAAAGGAACTGCTCATGATCCAAAGCATACTACCTCATCAGTGAAGCATGGTGGTGGTAGTGCCATGGCATGGGCATGTATGGCTGCCAATGGAACTGGTTTTCTTGTATTTATTGATGATGTGACTGCTGACAAAAGCAGCAGGATGAATTCTGAAGTGTTTCGCACTATATTATCTGCTCATGTTCAGTAAAATGCTTCAGAACTCATCGGACGGTGCTTCACAGTGCAGATGGACAATGACCCGAAGCATACTACGAAAGCAACCAAAGCGTTTTTTAAGGGAAAGAAGTGGAATGTTATGCAATGGCCAAGTCAATCACCTGACCTGAACCCGATTGAGCATGCATTTCACTTGCTGAAGACAAAACTGAAGGGAAAATGCCCCAAGAACAAGTAGGAACTGAACAGGAACAGTTGCAGTAGAGACCTGGCAGAGCATCACCAGGGATGAAACCCAGCATCTGGTGATGTCTATGTGTCCCAGACTTCAGGCTGCAATTGACTGCAACCAAGTATTAAAAAGTGAAAGTTTGATGGATGATTCTTAATCTGTCCCATTACTTTTGGTCCCTTAAAAAGTGTGAGGCATATATACAAACTGTTGTAATTCCTACACCGTTCACCTAATTTGGATGTAAATACCTTCAAATTAAAGCTGCAAGTCTGCACTTCACCTTGTTTGTTTCATTTCAAATCCATTGTGGTGGTGTATAGAGCCAAAAAGATTAGAATTGTGTAGATGTCCCGATATTTATGGACCTGACTGTATAAGGAGGATGTTTTTATAGGTCAGCTCTATCTGGCTTACAGACGCTGATATGCTGACACTCCATCACAAGACTTAACCACTTCAGCCCCGGAAGGTTTTACCCCCTTCCTGACCAGAGCACTTTTTACAATTTGGCACTGCATTGATTTAACTGCTAATTGCGCGTTCATGCAATGCTGTACCCAAACAAAATTTGCTTCCTTTTGTTCCCACAAATAGAGCTTTCTTTTGATGGTATTTGATTGCCTCTGCGGTTTTTATTTATTGCGCTATAAATGGAAAAAGACTGAAAATTTTGAAAAAAAATGATATTTTCTACTTTTTGTTATTAAAAAAAAATCCAATAAATTCAATTTTAGTCATACATTTAGTCCAAAATGTATTCAGCCACATGTCTTTGGAAAAAAAAATGTCAATACGCGTATATTTATTGGTTTGCGCAAAAGTTATAGCGTCTACAAACTAGGGTCCATTTTCTGGAATTTACACAGTTTTTAGTTTATGGCTGCCTATTTCATTTCTTGAGGTGCTAAAATGGCAGACCAGTACAACCCCCCCCCCCAAATTACCCCATTTTGGAAAGTAGACACCCAAGGAAATTGCTGAGAGGCATGTTGAGCCCATTGAATATTAATTTTTTTTGTCCCAAGTGATTGAATAATGACAAAAAAAAAAAACATTTACAAAAAGTTATCACTAAATGATATATTGCTCACACAGGCCATGGGAATATGTGGAATTGCACCCCAAAATACATTCTGCTGATTCTCCTGAGTAGGGGGATACCACATGTGTGAGACTTTTTGGGAGCCTAGCCACGTACAGGGCCCTGAAACCAAGCACCGCCTTCAGGATTTCTAAGGGCGTAAATTTTTGATTTCGCTCCTCACTACCTATCACAGTTTTAAAGGCCATAAAATGCCAGGACAGTTGAACCCCCCCCCCCAAATGACCCCATTTTGGAAAGTAGACACCCCAAGCTATTTGCTGAGGTATGTTGAGTCGATGGAATATTTTATATTTTGCCACAAGTTGCGGGAAAATGACAAACTTTTTTTTTTTTTTTTGCACAAAGTTGTCACTAAATGATATATTGCTCAAACATGCCATGGGAATATGTGTGGGAATAGGCCATAAAATGCCAAGATGGCACAAAACTCCCCCATATGACCCCATTTTGGAAAGTAGACACCCCAAGCTATTTTCTGGTGAGTATTTTGCAGCTCTCATTTGTTTTTGAAAATGAAGAAAGAAAAGAAAAATTTTTTTTTTCTTTTCTCAATTTTCAAAACTTTGTGACAAAAAGCGAGGTCTACAAAATACTCACCATACCTCTCAGCAAATAGCTTGGGGTGTCTACTTTCCAAAATGGGGTCATTTGTGTGGGGTTTATGCCATCTGGGCATTCCATGGCTTCCGAAACTGTGATAGGCAGTGAGGAGTGAAATCAAAAATTTACACCCTTAGAAACCCTGAAGGCAGTGCTTGGTTTTTGGGGTCCCGTACGCGGCTAGGCTCCCAAAAAGTCTCACACATGTGGTATGCCCGTACTCAGGAGAAGCAACAGAATGTATTTTGGGGTGTAATTTCACATACGCCCATGGCATGTTTGAGCAATATATCATTTAGTGACAACTAGTGTGCAAAAAAAAAAAAATTGTCTTTTTCCCGCAACTTGTGTCACAATATAAAATATTCCATGGACTCGACATGCCTCTCAGCAAATAGCTTGGGGTATCTACTTTCCAAAATGGGGTCATTTGGGGGTTTTGAACTGTCCTGGCATTTTATGCACAACATTTAGAAGCTTATGTCACACATCACCCACTCTTCTAACCACTTGAAGACAAAGCCCTTTCTGACACTATTTGTTTACATGAAAAAATATTTTTTTTTCAAGAAAATCACTTTGAACCCCCAAACGTTATATATTTTTTTTAAAGCAAAGGCCCTACAGATTAAAATGGTGGGTGTTTCATTTTTTTCACACAGTATTTTCGCAGCGATTTTTCAAACGCATTTTTTAGGGAAAAAACACCCTTTTTAAAATTTTAATGCACTAAAACACACTATATTGCCCAAATGTTTGATGAAATAAAAAAGATGATCTTAGACCAAGTACATGGATAGCAAACACGACATGCTTTAAAATTGCGCACAAACGTGCAGTGGCGACAAACTGCATACATTTTTAAAAGCCTTTAAAAACCTTTACAGGTTACCACTTTAGATTTACAGAGGAGGTCTACTACTAAATTACTGCCCACGATCTCACCTTCGCGGTGATACCTCACATGCATGGTGCAATTGCTGTTTACATTTGACGCCAGACCAACGATTGCGTTCGCCTTTGCGCGAGAGCAGGGGGGGGCAGGGGTGTTTTTTTTTTCTCTATTATTTTTTTGCTTTTTTATCTTATTTTTAATCTGTTTCTTTTCCTTTCATTTTTTTTTATTCATTTTTATTGTTATGGCAGGGAATGTAAATATCCCCTATGACAGCAATAGGTAGTGACAGGTATTCTTTTTTGAAAAAATTGGGGTCTATTAGACCCTAGATCTCTCCTCTGCCCTAAAAGCATCTGACCACACCAAGATCAGTGTGATAAAATGCTTTCCCAATTTCCCAATGGCGCTGTTTACATCCGGCGAAATCTAAGTCATGAAATGCTTGTAGCTTCCGGTTTCTTAGGCCATAGAGATGATTGGAGCCATTCTGGTCTCTGATCAGCTCTATGGTCAGCTGGCCGAATCACCGGCTGCATTCTCAGGTTCCCTGTTGGGACAGGAGAGCCAGAGAAAAACATGGAAGACGGTGGGAGGGGGGACATTCCCTTCCACTGCTTGTAAAAGCAGTCTAGAGGCTAATTATCTTCTAGGAATGCTTTTACATTAAAGCCGACCGCTGGCTGAAAGGAATGATACCAAGATGATACCTAAACCTGCAGGCATCATTCTGGTATAACCACTCAAAGTTCAGCAACATACCAGTGTGTTGCTGGTCCTTGTTGGGCATTTATTGTAATCTTTTTTTTTTATGCAGCCTGTGGGCTGAACGAAAAAAAGAGATTGATCGGTGGGTATGTCCACCATTAGAATACCTCCCTTCATCCACCCATTTCTAATGATAGGCATACATGCACCATTTATATATGCTGAAGCATGGGGGCATCCGCCCCAAAAGTTAGGGGCAAATCCCTCCTCTGCCCCTGCTTCCCCCATGCTTCGGCATATATGCTCTTTTTTTAACTGTGGTGGTGAAATCACCTCCGACAGCGCTGAATGGCGTACCTGAAAACAAAAAAATAGTTACAATAAAACACAGTAAACAGTAAAGTATACAAAATTGCATACCTGAAAAGCAAACATGATAAAACATAATAACAATAAAACATTGCAGAATAGAATACAGTAAAAAAGAGCAGAACAATTGAGAGAGAATAGAGAGAGAGAGAACAATAAAACGACAACTATATATATATATTTTTTTATTCTATATATTTTTTTTTTTTTTTACTTTTTTTCTACACTTTTTTTTGTAACTGTAACTTTTATAACTGTAACCGGTTCCAGGTTTGGGTCTCTCAAAATGCGATGGCATCTTGGGAGACCCTGTGAAAGTGTGCCTAGTCTGTGCAATGCTGTACCCTACCCTAATACTCAACTAGTATATGGTAGCGTTCAAAATATTCACCAATGCAAAGACCAGGATTGTCAGGACAGGAGGGACAATATTAGCGGGTGTCACGCCTATATCCGCGCTTGCTGCAGACACGACATCTTTTTTGGGGGGTTCGTTGGGTAGGGGTACTCGGGAGGACATAAAGAAAATGCCTCCCATGCAGCTGACTACATTTGGTTGGGGATGTGAATGGGGGAAGTACGGGTGCTGCAGAAGTGGAGGATTCCCAATTAGGATTGGCGAATGCAGCAGGAAGGGCACTATGTGCACGACGGACCTGTGTTTGTCTTCTTGGTGGCAGCGGGACACTACTTGTGCTTGCCACCTCACCAGCTTGAACTGCACTTATGGGACTCGCCACATCACCAAGTGTTACTGCAGTGCTGGTTTGACTACGACCAGGGTGTACTAGGCCGCTGGTGCTTGCCAGTACACCAGAAGGAAAAGCGGCGCTAGTACTGCTCTGCTCCATACGAGGGACCTGCGGTTCCTGCACCTCAACAACAGCAGAAGAAGATTGGGGTCTGGTACGCCTGACCTTGGCAGGGACCACAACTCCGTCATCAGAGCTATCTGTCATGGAGCCGCTGTCGTCTACAGGATCGTATTCTGAGCCTAAATCTGACAGATGAGTGACTTCTTCTTCACTATCTGTCATGCTGAGAAACGTGTAGGCCTCTTCACTAGTGCACCTTCGATTTGCCATTTTGGGAAATCGTACACACGAGCGGACTTTACGGCATACTTGGTTCGGCGGACCGGAGTCCGTTGGACAATTCGATTGTGTGTGGGCTCCAACAGACTTTTTTCCCCCAAAAGTTCGATGGACCTAGAAATGAAACATGTTTCAAATCTTTTCGACGGACTCGAGTCCAGTCGAAAAGTCCGCTCGTCTGTATGCTAGTCGGACAAAAAACGACGCTAGGGCAGCCATTGGCTACTGGCTATGAACTTCCTTGTTTTAGTCCAGTTGTACGTCATCACGTATGAATCCGTAGGACTTTGGTTGATCGTGTGTAGGCAAGTCCGTTCATTCAGAAAGTCCGTCGTAAAGTCCGTCGAAAAGTCTGCCGAACCAAGTATGCCGTAAAGTCCGGTCGTATGTATGCGGCATTACAGGTAAAAAAGCTCCTGACTGTTAGCGACTGATTCAAACGCTACCAAAAAAACTTGTTGTGGGAATGCTTTTCTTCAGCAGGGACAGGAAAGCTGGTCAGAGTTTATGGGAAGATGGAAGGCACCAAATACAGGGCAATCTTGGAAGAAAATCTGTTGGAGTCTGCAAAAGACAATGACCCGAAACATACAGCTAGAGCTACAATGGAATGGTTTGGATCAAAGCATATGCATATGTTAGAATTGCCCAGTCAAAGTCCAGACCCAAATCCAATTTAGAATCTGTGGCGAGACTTGAAAATTGCTGTTCGCAGATGTTCTCCATCCAATCTGACAGAGCTTGAGCTATTTTACAAAAGAGAATGGGCAAAAATGTCAATCTCTAGATGTGCAAAGCTGGTAAAGACATACCCAAAATTGCAGTAAAAGGTGGTTCTACAAAGTATTGACTCAGGGGGCTGAATACAAATGCATGCCACACTTTCTAGATATTTATTTGTAAAAAAAAGTTTGAAAACCATTTATCATCTTCCCTCCACTTCACAATTATGTGCCACTTTGTGTTGGTCTATCACATAAAATCCCAATAAAATACATTTACGTTTTTGGTTGTAACCTGACAAAATGTGGAAAATTTTAAGGGGTATGAATACTTTTTCAAGGCACTGTAACTTTGCTCACCAAATTTTAAGTTGTGCCCTTGGCTGGGAGGAAGTTATTTATAATCCAGATTGATGCTTTCTATTGCGATGTTTGGGTAGTGCATTTACTGTGCCAGTGTCTTCAATACACACTATTGACACTGTGAGTATACACAATATTTCAGTCCATATAGGCTGAACTCTGGAAAGTTTTGTTTTTTTTGCCCTTTTTTTGTCATTCTGTCAGTACCAAACAATTTGTGAGTCCCAGCAGACATCGGGTCCAAGGGACCCACTGATCAGCTCCTGCCCAAAACCCAGAAGTGCAGAATCACATATATATATATATATATATATACATAAAATGAGAAGATAGAAGCGAGACTTTGTGTGAGACAAGTCAGTGGGTATATGGGTTAATTGGTCAGGGTCAAATAGAATTGACCTGATACCAGTACTATATCGATGGTCCGTGGTGTAATGTATTTGTCCATGATAATTACTCTACAGTATTATATTCCCAAAGGATTTTTAAGATACTGATGGTAGAAAAAAAAAGTTTAATAGAGTTCATACTAGAACATAGTACAAGAATAAATAGAGACATCATAGGACACAATTAAACATATACAAACAGTCTAGTAAAAGGCATTGTTCAGACAAGAAATATACAGTTACAGAAAAAATGCATTTTACAATGAATTGATATGTGCATCCATAGTTGGTAACTCAACGCGTTTCTTGGCTTTCAACCAATCATCAGGAGTCAGATGCAATTTAACTACATTTAAGACAATAAAACATCTATTAGTATACGGACAAGTATATAGAGAGAGGGTACAGAGAGAATCTAAATTTCAGTGGTACTCACAAACAATTCATTGGTCAGTAACAACCAATGTACTAGGATTCAACGGTGGTCTGGGTCAGCAAAGACTCCCCCCGGGGTTGAGGCAGAGAGCATGCCCCCAAGCCCAACGGCCACAGCCGCCAAATTGACCAGAGCACCCCAAAGGACCGCCAGGTAGGGGCAAACAGCGAGGCCACATGGCGCTAGAAAAGCTGTGGGGAAGGATGAGAAATGATTGAGTGAGTGTGAACCAAAGTAGGAGTGAGTGTGTGTGAATGTAAAAGGGTTAATATGTTGGCCACGACTGTACATCAAAAGGTGAATGAGTGTGTGTGTATAAAGAAAACCATAAAAAGTGATAAAGTGTGTCAAAAAATAAAAATGTGTGTGCGGCATGGAGACCAAACAAAGCAACCATGAGCCGGGGTGGGAGTATGTGAAGCTATTACCTGTGTCATGTGAGTGCCGGGCAAAGCCAGTTGCACCGTCACCATGGCGAGACATCAGAGTAACTCGCTTGCAGGCCGCCGCTATATGCCGTGGGCTGGGGGCATGCTCACGCCAACGTCATGTGAGGGCGTGGTGATGTCGCAGGAAAAAGAGGGAAGCTAGATCCACGATAACCAATTGCGTTAGCTTCCCATCCCTGCACCGCCAATGCCCAGGAATGGTAAACCCCTTCTAACTCCCGCAGTGCGGCGACCTAAGGCACCCTTTTGACCCTGACCAATTAACCCATATACCCACTGACATGTCTCACGCAAAGTCCCGCTTCTATCCTCTCATTTTTTGTACCAATAACTGGGATGGAGGCATGTCAGTGTACTTTTTGGTGTGGACAGGTCACATCTCCATTTTTTGATATAACATATATATATACATGATTCTGCACAGAGCGGCTGCCCTGTATCAGTAAATCTGTTATGGGACGGTTGTAAAAAGGTTAAACATCAATTTATGATTTTTTTGTTGTTGTTGCCCTTGTTTTTTGCCTTGAGATATTGTTTTTGTATTTAAACTTTTATGATGACTCATTCATTTCTAGATTCACTTATATCACATTTGAGAAGATAGGTGCCCATGTCCTGATGAAACAGTCCCCGCAAAATGTGCAGACATAAACAATCATTTGTTATGGCACTATAATTGTAGTAATGTATTTGTTTTAATATACAAATTCAGTGGTTTTCAAAATGTGTATAATAAACATTTGTATTTTATATATTCCTATTAGGGATGAGCCGAACACCCCCCTGTCCAGTTCGCACCAGAACATGCGAACAGGCAAAAAATTTGTTCAAACGCGCGAACACTGTTAAAGTTTATGGGACATGAACATGAATAATCAAAAGTGCTAATTTTAAAGGCTTATATGCAAGTTATTGTCATAAAAAGTGTTTGGGGACCTGGGTCCTGCCCCAGGGGATCAATGCAAAAAACGTTTCAAAAACGGCTGTTTTTTCAGGAGCAATGATTTTAATAATGCTTAAAGTGAAACAATAAAAGTGTAATATTCCTTTAAATTTCGTACCTGGGGGGTGTTTATAGTATGCCTGTAAAGGAGCGCATGTTTCTCGTGTTTAGAACAGTCTGACAGCAAAATGACATTTCAAAGGAAAAAAAGTCATTTAAAACTACTCGCGGCTAATAATGACAATACACATCAAAGTTCATTGATAAAAACGGCATGGGAATTCCCCACAGGGGAACCCCGAACCAAAATTAAAAAAAAAAATGATGCGGGGGTCCCCCTAAATTCCATACCAGGCCCTTCAGGTCTGGTATGGATATTAAGGGGAACCCCGGCCAAAATAAAAAAAAATAATGGCGTGGGGTCCCCCTCAAAATCTATACCAGACCCTTCAGGTCTGTTATGGATTTTAAGGGGAACCCCGCGCCAAAATTAAAAGAAAATGGCATGGGGTCCCCCCAAAAATCCATACCAGACCCTTATCCGAGCACGCAACCTGGCAGGCCGCAGGAAAAGAGGGGGACGAGAGAGAGCCCCCCCCTCCTGAACCGTACCAGGCCACATGCCCTCAACATTGGGAGGGTGCTTTGCGGTAGCCCCCCAAAACAAGAAAGAAGATAGAAGAAGCATTGAAATAAAGGAATTGTCAAAAACTGTCTCTTGTTATTTTTAACATTTTTGACACTTTTTTGTGAAATGGTAGAGGTACTTTTGTACCCCCTTACCATTTCACACAGGGGGGAGGGCCGGGATCTGGGGGTCCCCTTGTTAAAGGGGGCTTCCAGATTCCGCTAAGCCCCCCACCCACAGACCCCCACAACCACCGGGCAAGGGTTGTGGGGATGAGGCCCTTGTCCCCATCAACATGGGGACAAGGTGTTTTGGGGGGCTACCCCAAAGCACTCTCCCAATGTTGAGGGTATGTGGCCTGGTATGATTTAGGAGGGGGAGAACTCTCTCGTCCCCCCTCTTTTCCTGCGGCCTGCCAGGTTGCGTGCTCGGATAAGGGTCTGGTATGGATTTTTGGGGGGACCCCACGCCATTTTTTTAAAAATGTTGGCGCGGGGTTCCACTTAAAATCCATACCAGACCTGAAGGGTCTGGTATAGATTTTGAGGGGGACCCCACGCCATTTTTTTTTTAAATTTTGTCCGGGGTTCCCCTTAATATCCATACCAGACCTGAAGGGCCTGGTATGGAATTTAGGGGGACCCCCATGTCATTTTTTTAAAATTCTGGTTCGGGGTTCCCCTGTGGGGAATTCCCATGCCATTTTTATCAATGAACTTTTATGTGTATTGTTGGACTGGCAATTCGTTATTAGCCGCGAGTAGTTTTAAATGACTTTTTTCCTTTGAAATGTCATTTTGCTGTCAGACTGTTCTAAACACGGGAAACATGCGCCCCTTTACAGGCATATTCTAGGCACCCCCCAGCTATGAAATTTAAAGGAATATTACACTTTTATTGTTTCACTTTAAGCATTATTAAAATCACTGCTCCTGAAAAAACGGCAGTTTTTAAAACTTTTTTTTGCATTGATTTATGTCCCCTGGGGCAGGACCCAGGTCGCCAAACACTTTTTATGACAATACCATGCATATAAGCCTTTAAAATTAGCACTTTTGATTTCTCTCATAGACTTTTAAAGGGTGTTCCCTGGCTTTCGAATTTGCCGTGAACACCCCAAATTGTTCACTGTTCGGTGAACTGGCGAACAGCCGATGTTCGAGCCGAACATGAGTTCGACTCGAACTCGAATCTCATCCCTAATTCCTATATTACATGCCTTGGTCTCCTGTGGGTTATATTTAAAGTCCCATGAGCCAAACCTAAGCTGTTCTTTTTTAAAACTGCAATCCAGGAAAATCTAGGAAAACTGCTAAATACAGATTTGAAATACATATATGAAAGTGGTTTTACCTGTGAAAGAGTATTTGTGTCTATGTGATCCAGAGATTTACACAGTTCTTTCTCACAGTACACCCCTGTCTAGAAGGGTAGGGTATCTGATTTTTCTCTGTTGCAGTTTTACTTTTACTTAGAGGTCCCCTCCCTGATGCATATTTAAAGGGGTTGTAAACCCTTGTGTTTTTTCACCTTAATGCATCCTATGCATTAAGGTGAAAAAACTTCTGTCACTGACCAGACCCCCAGCCCCCCTGTTTTACTTATCCGAGCCTGTTCTTTCCCTCGGCAGAGACGTGCTCTACCTTTCTGCCCGGGGTTCTCGACTCTTGATTGGATAGATTGATAGCAGTGCATCCATTGGCTCCCGCTGCTGTCGATCAAATGACGCGGGCGCCAGGGGCGGGGCCAAGTCTGGCATTCTGTGTCTATAGATGCAAAGGCTGGACTCGGGAGCACGCCTCCCTGGGTAACTCCCAGGGAGAGCGCTTCTCCTAGAGCAGTGGTTCTCAACTCCTGTCCTCAGGACCCACTAAGAGGCCAGGTTTGCAAGATAACTGAAATACATCACAGGTGATATCATTTGCTGCTCAGTGATTGCAGTATTCTAGTCTGCATCTCCCCGAGGTAATACTTAAAATCTGGCCTGTTGGTGGGTCCTGACGACTGGAGTTGAGAACCACTGTCCTAGAGGGTTTACCGATGTGAGGAGAAGCCGCGAGTGCTGTTGGGGGACCCCAGAAGATGATGATCAGGGCCACACTGTGCAAAACGAACTGCACAGTGGAGGTAAGTATAATATGTTTGTTATTTAAAAAACAAAAACCAAGGGTTTACAACCCCTTTAAAGTGATTGTAAAGTCTCTTTTTTTTCCCTATAAAAATAACATACATGTTATACTTACCTGCTCTGTGCAGTGGATTTGCACAGAGCAGTCCCGAGCAGTCCTGACCCTCCTCTTCTCAGATCCCTCTTCTGTGCTCCTGGCCCCTCCCTCCTGTTGAGTGCCCCTACAGCAAGCAGCTTGCTATGGGGGCACCTGAGCCGAGTCACAGCTCCCTGTGTCCATTCAGACATGGAGCCCCGACCCACCACCTCCCTGTCTCTCCTGATTGGCTAGCTGACTTTGATTGACAGCAGCGGGAGCCAATGGCACCACTGTCTTAGCCAATCAGGAGGGAGAATCTTGGATGGCTGTGAAATTTGTGGACATCACTGGACAGAGAGGAACCTCAGGTAAGTATTAGGGGGGCCGAAGGGGCTGCTGCACACAGAAGGATTTTAATCCTAATGCATAAAGATAAAAAACCTTCTCACTTTACAAACCTTTAAAAAAAACTGAGCCTATACACATTATACATATGCCACAGTCATTTTCCTCAAAACATATTCTTTAGCAATATATTAGCAATATGTTGTGGTAGCGAGAGACTAACAGGCATGTACAAACCTCAGTACACTAACCTCAGCATTGAAAAAATAAAATGTTCCATTACATATGATTTTCTGCACATTCTACCTAATAGGGCTTCAGGTGTACAGTGGTCAGGGATATGTTATATACAGCTCAGTATACAGAGTGCAGGAGTATAAAATGTACAAAGCATTGTCTATAGTGCAGCAGGGCTCAGTAGTACAAATCACACAAAGTGCAGGGGTCAGGAATGTGTTACACAGAGAGTACAAAATGCACAGGTCACTTATAGAGTTGGCTTCTGGCGTACTTATAGTGGTTCATTTACTAAAACTGGAAAGTGTAAACTCTGATGCAGCTGTGCATGGTATCCAGTCAGCTTCTAACTTCAGATTGTTCAAATAAGCTTTGACAATAAAAAAACTGTAAGCTGATTAATTTCTATACAGAGCTACACTCGATATTGCACTCTCTGGTTTTACTAAATCAACACCATAGGTTAAAAGCAAAAATTACCCTATTTTCACAGTGTAAAGGTCCCCCCAAGGCCATATGCCCCACAGTACAGATCTCCCCTAACATCCATAAATCCACGCTCTCAGCCAAACTCCTCAGTATAGACTGCCCTCAGTACAGACCCTCCTAAGCTCAAACCACAGACTCTACGCCACTAAAAATCCCTTAGTACAGGCTGATATTCGCCAACACAGACACCTCAGTACAGATGATCCTCTACAGCACAGGCTCTCAGTATAGACTGACCCCCCAGCACAGACCCCTCAGTACAAAAAAACTCTCCCCCAGTACAGACTGCAGAGTGCAGACAGACCTCCAGCACAGACCCTTCAGTATGGATGGAATCCCCAGAATACAGACCCCTCAGTACAGAAACCGCCTCAGCACAGACCCCCAGGACAGACCAACCTCCAACACAGGACACCAGCCCAGACCCTCCACTACAGAAATCCCCAATAATGACACTCCTCTCAGTATACTGACACCCCCCCAGTACAGAACCCTCAGTACAGATACCCCTTTCGCTTAGTACAGACCCCTCAGTACAGACACACCTCCCCTTCTATATAGACCCTTTAGTAAAGACACCTTCTCCCCTAGTAATACCCCTCAATGCAGACACTCCTACCCCCAGTATAGATCTCTTACTACAAACACCCCCCAGTAGAGTCCTCTCAGTACATACACCCCCCGCCACCTTCCAAGTACAGACACCTCTCCCCCTCAGTACTGACCCCTTTGTACAGGCAACCTTCAGTACAGATACCCCTCCCCTTAGTACAGACCTCTCAGTACAGACACCCACCCCCTGAATATAAACCTTTCATTACCGACACCTCTTCCACTTAGAATAGACCCCAGTCCCCCTCACTTCCCAATACAGACATCCATTTGCACCCCCCACATAGCAACAGTTGAGAGTGAGGGGAAATCCGCCTCCCTTGCTTCCGTCATATGATCAGAGCTTCCACTTGGCTCTGACTTGCCACTGTAAGGGGAACAGTGCTGTACAACACACACACAAAAATGTCAGTTGCCACAGCACCCCCATAGTGATGGCACAAGGTTTGAACTGCAGCCCTCTTAGTATGCCACTGCAGCGCACTGATGAGGTCATCTTGCTCTTGCTCTTCTCTTTCCTGATACCAGCATGTCCTTTGTATGGCAGCACAACTGAATGGCTACTTGTACTGCTTCTCCCTCTTGCTCTCTAAGCTTCTTTGAACAATAAACCTCCCATAAAAAGAAATAAATTAGTGAAATAATGATAAATACATTAATCAGTTAAAACAGTATTCCCTTTACCAATAATGCTGAGTTCTCAATAAATGGGTTAGATGATTTGGATGACATTTGTGCTTACTGTCTGAGCACATAGATATAACATGCTGGGGGGGTTTACTGGCTGCAGAAAAAAAAACTCCTGAAGCCAACAACAGCAACTTTAAAAACATTCAGTGTACATGAGGCCTAAAAGCTTATGGCTCAAAAATGCAGAATAGCTGTGTTTTTCAGCCCTCTTTTGTGTTTTTTAAGCTGTTTTCAGCTTTTTCAGAGTTGTATTTACAGCTGAAAAACTCCTCTCAAAACCCACTTGTTAGTTCTGTTTTTTTTCCCAGCCAGGAAACACCCCTGCCAAAAACTGCTGATAACAGCCTATGTGTTCATGGATACATAGGATATCATGCTGGGGAGTTATTGACTGCAAAAAAAAACATCTGAAGCCAAAAACAGCAGCTATAAAAACGTCCAGTGTGCATGGGGCC
The DNA here is from genome assembly GCF_042186555.1 of Aquarana catesbeiana. Taxonomy (NCBI): domain Eukaryota; kingdom Metazoa; phylum Chordata; class Amphibia; order Anura; family Ranidae; genus Aquarana; species Aquarana catesbeiana. The sequence continues at coordinate 678,271,300 of NC_133324.1, read as the reverse complement.
TATTTGGATGTTTTTACATCTGTTGTTTTTGGCTTCAGACGTTTTTTTCTACAGTCAATAAACTCTACAGCATCTTAACCTATGTGTCCATGTACACATAGGCTGTTATCAACTGTTTTTGGCTGGGGCATTTTTTGGCTGTAAAAACATTCACCATTCAAAAAACATCAAAAAATAAATAAAATATAATTTATATAAAATATAATTAATATAGGGGGCATGGCCTGACGCGTGTCGAGGACGGCAGCATAACTGAGGAGCTCTGTCGGACCCCCAGCCCTAGCATGTCTTTCTGCACCAGCTTCATCCGAAGATGAGCAAACAGAATCGCCACATACATCACACCTGATCCCATTGCTCTATGGCAGCAAGTGCTGGGAGAAATATCTCCGACATATTTAAGAACCAAGCCGCCGTTCTGAGAGTCTCAGCTGGAGGCAAGATGGCGCCGGCACACGCTGATGAGGACTTCAGCAAGGATTCACAGTCGGCTTTGGAGGATGACATTAAGAGAAGTGTCCGCTCTAACCACCCTTTAACATATGAGGACATGTCGGGGTTTGCAGCAGACATAAAGGCTTCCTTCTCTGCCGTCATTACAGACCTCAAAATCAGCCTGCTGGTTTTACAAGACAAAATGACCACTGCAGAGACAGCGGAAAGCAAATAGATAAGGCCATCAACAGATTAGACAGTGCTATCACTTCACAGGCATTGCATCTCATTGAGATGAACAGACATCTCAAGGACCTTGATAATAGGGGGAGACGCAACAACATTAGAGTCCGCGGCATACCGGAATCGGTCATGGCTGACCAAATTACCTCAGTTTTGCAGAGGGTCTTCAATAGCCTCTTGGAGAGACCAGAGGACACAGATATTGAATTTGTTAGAGCACATAGGGCTCTAAGAGCAAAAGGCCCGGATACTTTGCCCCCCCCACGACATAATTTGTTATCTGCAAAACTTCGGTCTTAAAGAAGACATCATGTTTAACCACTTCAATACAGGGCACGTATACACCTTCCTGCCCAGACCAATTTTTAGCTTTCAGCGCTATCGCAGTTTGAATGACAATTGCGCGGTCATCCATCACTGTACCCAAACTAAATTTTTTTCATTTTTTTCCCACAAATAGACCTTTCTTTTGGTGGTATTTGATCACCTTTGTGTTTTTTATTTTTTTGCTAAAACAAATAAAAAAAGACCGAAAACTTAAAAAAAAATAAAAGTTTTGCTTTTGTTTCTGTTAAAAAATTTTGTAAATAAGTAAGTTTTCTCTTTCACTGATGGGCACTGATAAGTCGGCACTGACGGGCACCGATGAGGTGGCACCAATGAGTGGGCACTGATGGGCACTGACGATGGTCACTGATATGCGGCACTGATGGGCACTGGTAGGCAACACTGATGGGTGGCACTGATATGCAGCACTGATGGGCATTGATAGGCAGCACTGATGGTCACTCATGGGTGGCACTGGTGGGCACTGATAGGTGACACTGATGGACACTGAAAGGCTGCAAAGATGGGTTCTTATGGGTGGCACTGATAGGCACTGATAGGCAGCACTGATGGGCACTGATAGGCGGCACTGCTGGGCACTGATACGTGGCACTGCTGGGCACTGATACGCGGCACTGATATGCAGCACTGATAGGCATCCCTGGTGGCACTGGCAGTGGTAGGCATTGTGAGTGGGCACTGATTGGCAGCTGCCTGGGCATTGATTGGCAGCTGCCTGGGCACAGATTGGTATTTCCCTGGGGGTCTAGGGGGCATACCTGGTGGTCCGGTGTGGATGTCTTCCCTGGTGGTCCTGGGCGGCTTCCCTAGTGGTCCTGGGTGGGATCCGAGGGGGGCTGTGCTCATAAACAATCAGCACAGACCCCCCCTGTCAGGTGAGCAGCCGATCGGCTCTCCTCTACTCACGTCTGTCAGACGCGAGTGGGGAAAAGCCAATCACCCGCTCTTCCTATTTACATCATGATCAGCCATGATTGGACACGGCTGATCATGTGGTAAAGAGTCTCCGTCAGAGGCTCTTTACCTAGACAGACAGACAGACTGACACACCACAACAACGATTGCCATGATGCGCGCCCCGGGGGGCGCGCAGCAGCTCAATATCCTGCGGACGTCATATGACGCCCAGTCAGGATATTGAAACCACTTTGCCGCCATCATTCTGCTATATGGCGGGTGGCAAGTGGTTAAAGCTTGCAGGAACAAACAAATTGTGTTTAATGGAGAGAACATAAAACTTTTTCAGGATCTATCCCAGATCACCTTGAAAAATCGCAGGGCTCTGCGACTCCTCCTAGACAAGCTGCGGGAAAGGGATCTTCGTTACACGTGGCGCTTTCCCTTTGCCCTGATGGTGACCCACAATGGCAGACAATACATGCTCCGCACACCAAATGAACTCCCTGAGTTTGGCAATGCCCTCCAACAATACCGGATTGACCTTCCGGAGTGGTACCAGGAGTTCACTTTACCACCCAAAGAACTGAGCCCACCCCATTCCCCCCTGACAACACTGGAGAAACATCACTTTAAAAAGCAGAGGCAGAGTCACAATGACATTCAGATGGTGGGCACCCCAGGCAACCAGCCACACTCCTCCAGAAGCATTATAGAGGACTGATTAAATGTCCTGCTTCATGTTACTTCTGCTTGTGTGGCTGTTACAATGAGCGGATTTAAGACTGCTTCACCAGATTGGAGATAGACTTGCATTGATCGTTATAAGGTCTTGACTTTGCATTGCAATTCTATTACAGCATGCTACGCATGAAGCGGAATACAGGGTATCACACTTAAAAACTTTTTGTTGACCAGCGGTGATACAAGTCTTGCTGCATTCCACTGTTGACTTCTGCACTCTTGTCACACACAAGCCCTAACCTGCTCACATCTCATGTGGATCTCTTGGGGCCTTTTTCTCCTCAGTAGCCCCGAAACCCCGCATTGATTGCATCATCAGGAGATATGTCGCTTCTTAACTTGTGGGGAGCTGGGATAAGTTTTCACGGACTAATCTGGTTTTTCTAGGTCCCAACTTAAACATAATGTTCATGATGATTGTCTAAGGGGACATCACCGGATGTTCGTGATGGTACAGTTAGTTACTTGGGTTCCTGACGTGGTTTAGCAAGTTGCACAACAGCCAGTTTCTAAATTGCTCACATAGCGTCATAGCAATTTTCACTTTCTGGGTTACATGGGGGTTTCATGTCCTTTTTGCATTTTTTTCTTTCATTTCAGGGGTGAAACTTTCTCTATATTCATTCCCTAAAAGACCTAGATAGATAGGATGTGGCTGAGATGGGAGAAAGTGCCTTATGTGCTCTCTTAGCCATATTCTGGAATAGAAGTTTTCTCTAATTTCCTCTGGTGACATCTGTCATGGGCTTTCTATTTTTCTTTTTGTGTGTTTTAACTAACCTATATTCCTGAAGTTTTCTTTGCAGGTGCATCCCACCATCTCTCTCTGATTCTATAACATGGCTTACTTGGGCCTAGGAAGTAACCCTACCATACGTTAAAGGCCTGAACATACCAGAGAAGCGAACTACTCTCCTGAGAGAACTTAAAAAAGTTAAGCCTGAATTTGTTTTTCTCCAGGAGACCCATTTTAAAACAAATCATGTACCAAGGATCACGACTCTTACCTCACTGTGGCACATCACACCACTAACGACACATCCAAATCAAAGGGAGTTTCTATCTTGGTGAGTAAAGACGCCAAGTTTGAACTCTCTGACAAACTAGTTGACCCAGAAGGAAGATTTATCTTCCTAAAAGGAAAATATGATGGAGTACCCCTCACCTTAGCAAATGCTTATTTCCCTAACACTACACACCTAAAATTCTGCCAAAAATTGACAAAAGAACTACAGAGTTTTGGTGAGAGTTGTCTAATCTTGGGTGGCGACTTCAACATTCCTCTTAACCCCTTGGTAGACACCTCATCAGGGAAAACGTATGTTATCTACAAAATTCTGAAGAAAATTAAAACCCTCCTACACTCATTGAACCTGACTGATACCTGGTGTTTCTTCCATCCAGACGACAAAGATTTTACTTTTTATTCAATCCCACATGACCGCCACTCAAGATTGGACTACTTGTTCATCTCACAGAGATACCTCCAATTACTCTCTGGTGCACACATAGGGCTCCAAACTATTTAAGATCATGCTCCTATCTCCATTGCTCTGAATCTTGCGGAGCCCTCAGCAAAATTCAACATCTGGAGATTGAATTCATCCTTACTAACAGACCCTTCCCTTCTTCCCACACTGACCTTCTCACTGGCAGACTTTTTGAAGCTCAACATAACACCGGGCATGGACCCTATGATGGTCTGGGAGGCCCATAAGTGTTATATTAGAGGGGAAATAATAAAAATGGGAGCACGAAAAAAAAAGAAATGGAAAAAGAAACTGCACGACTGACAGATAAAATTCACTCTTTAGAATCCTTACATAAACAATCCCTCACAGCCTGTTTGGCGACATCCCTTCTTGAAGCCAGAAAAAGTCTCAAACAGATTTTTGACACTAAAATCAAAAGATTCCTTTTTTTCAAGAAAAAGATATACTACGAGTATGGTGACAAAACTGGTAATATATTAGCTAGGGCCATAAGGACACAGGCCACTCAACACAATATTTTAGGTATTCAAAATAAAGGAGGTAAAATAGACAGGACCACAGATAAGATGGCGCAACATTTCCAGGATTATTACACTTCCCTGTATAACTTGCCAATCCAACACAAACCAGTAGATACCCTCAGCGATAGATCACAGGCCATAAAGGATTATTTGAGAGAATCCAATCTTCCCTCACTTGCTGAAGAGGACATAACCTAAATGGAAAGTCCCTTTGACACCTCAGAAATTAGAATTGCAATTAAAGACTTAAAGCCTGGAAAGAGCCCAGGTCCTGATGGATTTAGTGCCATCTATTACAAGACATTTGTCGACCTACTAATCACACCCCTTTAGATATGCCTTGAACTCTTTATCTGAACAGGGATCTGTACCAAATGAGTTTCTCTCAGCATTTATCATGGTGCTACCCAAGCCGCGCAAGAACCCTTTACATTGTGCTAGTATTAGGCCGATTTCTTTGCTGAATTTGGATGTCAAACTAATGGCAAAAATTATTGCTAATAGGCTGAAGCTTCTACCTCACGACCTGGTCGGACCGGACCAGGCGAGATTCATACCTGGAAGAGAGGCCAGGGATATTGTTACGAAATCCCTAAACCTAATATATGCGGCCCACCAGCGAAAGATCGAGGGCTTTCTCCTGTCGACAGACGCAGAGAAGGCCTTCGATCGAGTAACTTAGGAGTGCATGCTGGAGACATGTAGACATGTGGGGCTTGGCCCCACATGATGGCTTGGATCTTAGCATTGTACCAAGATCCCTCCGCCAGGCTCAAAATAAATGGAACATTATCCAATAGAATTGACATAAGAAACGGAACGAGACAGGGATGCCCCCTGTCACCCTTACTCTTCATTACATCACTAGAACTGTTCATCAGACATATACTCGCAAACAATTCCATTAAGGGATTCCAGATGCCCACTAAAGAATTTAAGGTAGCTGCATATGCAGACAATCTTTTATTCTTTTTGACTGAGCCTCATATTTCTGTACCAACACTTATGCATGAGTTCTCACGTTACGGTTACATTTCCAATCTCAAAATAAACTACTCTAAATCTGAAGCCCTGAGTATTTCATTATCTGAATCTAACTTAAGATGTGTACATCAGCCATTAGCTCCAACAGCTCCTTTGGATGGGAAACATCAGCCATTAAATATCTTGGGATATGGCTAACACCTAGGCTTTCCTTAATCTTTAACCGCAACTTTCCTCCTCTCCTTAAGATTATAGAAAAGGACCTCCAAGATTGGCACCCAATACTTTTCTCTTGGTTTGGAAGGGCAACTATTTGCAAAATGACTGTACTACCAAAAATCCTCTACCTACTGCGTACACTTCCTATCAAAATACCTCAGAGTTTTTTCAAAACACTCCATTTACTACAGATGAAATTCATATTGGCTCACAAACCACCTCGTATAAAATCTACCTTGCTAACTAGACCCAAAGTAATGGGAGGTATGGGCATACCAGACTTCAAAGCATATTACTATGCATCTCACATTGCTCGCATAATCGATTGGCACTGCCACTCAACTCTCAAAGACTGGGTCTCAATAGAAAATGATATGAGTGTAATCCCTCTACAATTCTCCCCATGGATACAGAAAACCAGATATCCTCAATCTGGTAAATCACATCCTCTAATAGGCACTTCTTTAGATATATTTCATAATCTTGCCAAACACTCTAAATTCTCCACACCCTTTAGTCCTCTCACCCCATTACAGAACAACCCTGACTTCATACCAGGTTTGGGGAATCATTTAATGAGTCTCGCAAACGCAAAAAAAACCCTACTGGCATTACATTGCTTTACAAATAAGACAATGAAAGACTTTAGCCAACTTAAAGCAGACAATAACTTACCCCTTCTACCCATGTGGACATATTTTCAGGTACACGGTTACGTCAATAACAAAGCCCACAAAGGTCACTTCACAAGAGACCTCACTGAGTTTGAGTCGGTATGCCTGAAAGGTGACCAAATTCAGAAATCCACCTCTACTTCATACGGGTGGCTGCAGAACTTGAAGATGTCAGGCCTGGATGGATTCAGGGAGAGATGGTCAAATGAATTGGGAATACCGATTACGGATCACCAATGAGAAAGAACTTGCATCCTGTCACACAAATGTTCACTCAGCACACGAATGCAGGAAACTTCATATAAAGTTCTGACCCATTGGTATGCTACCCCAGAGAAAATCCAAAAGTGGTATCCCCAATCAACAGATTTATGCTGGAGAACAAAGAGAAGGGTACTTTGCTACACATTTGGTGGCAATGTGAACTGTTGACACCATACTGGTCCAAAGTGAAAGAGACTATCTATCAGATCACAAAGACCAAACTTAAACTTGACGTAGCTTGCTCTCTGTTACATATCTCAAACTCCTCGTTCAAAAAATACAAAAATACCCTCTCCAGACACCTGATAAATGCGGCCAATTCTCTCACACCACTCTTTTGGAAATCAACAAACATACCCACACAGAAAGATTGGTTGCTCAAGATTTCCTACATATGTGAAATGGAAGACACTGTGGCCCAGTCAAATGAGATGGTTGAAAGTTATCACAAAACTTGGTCTCCGTAGTTCACCTTTAGATACTCTCAAGCCTATGAACAACTGATTGGTAAAACATGAGTTGCAGAAACCCATAAACCCACTAACCATGAATATTCTAAACCCAAATGACTACTTACAACCCTCTCTCTAAGCCTTGACTGCTTATGTTATACGTGGAGCTCTTTAAGCCCGGGTTCACACCTATGCGAATTAGAGGTGCGTTTCTGCACCTCTAATTCGCATAGCAGGAGAATGTGACTGGCTCCCTATGGAGCCGGTTCACATATCTCCGGGGCGGCTGCGGTGCGCACTGCACAAAAACGCTGTGCGTCTTTGGCTGCGTTTCAGGGCCGAATTCAGGCATAGAATCGGCCCTGATTCGTCCCTGAAACGGTGAACAGGGACGCACAGCGCTCCTGTGCGGTGCGCAGCGTATTATGGTGTGAACCCGGGCTTAATGTAAGGGTAGATTTATGCCTAATCTTCACTGGAAGATACTGGTAACTATAATAGGCTCTCGAAATGCTCAGAACACCTCTCCAGGACACAACCTGCTCCTATACCTCTTCTTTTTCTTACATTCTTAATCTAACTTTATCTCTTCTCTCTTTCTATGAGTACATTAAATGGGAAATTCTAATATGCTGATGGCAGATCACCCCACCAAGTTGAGGCGTCAGCCACTGTATATGGTTCAACTTATTGGTTATGTTTTGATAGATCACCACCTACTGTCCTAGAAGACATTATTACCCTTATTATTTGGTTGTTATTAGTTCATACACCTCATATGTCTGTAACTGGATTGTTTTCCATGCTTGTATGTATTCTTTACCTACAATAAACTTTGATGTATAAAAAAATATATAATTAATATAATAAATAAAAATAAAATAAACGCTGATAGACACTCAAAAAAAAAAACACTTAAAAACTCAAAAAAACGCTAAAAACTCTATTCTGAAAATGCTGAAAAACTGGCGTTTTTATAATGTTATTATAACGTCCAGTGTGCATGAGGCCTTATAGGAGTATAGTTTTGTTAAAAAAAGCTAAAAAAACGCTACAGCTAAAAAACACCAAAAAACACCAGTGCAAAAATACTGAAAAACTCACTCTACAGCTAAAGCTTTCTACAGCTAACGTTACTGGCTTTTTTATAATGTCCAGTGTGCATGAGGCCTTAGTCACAAACCTATGAGAATCTTGTCACAATGTTATTTTGTGGCTGAGCACACCCAACTTGATCTTATCTTTCTTTTAGGGCTGATGCACACCGGACATTTTAAAAATGCCAGGGCTACAGCAGCACTAAAAACGCCCGTTTTTAGTCTAGCCACTTTTTTGCACATTAGCATTTTTGCACGTTTTGCCCATTTTTACGCGTTTTTGGCTGTTTTTTATTAAAAACACTTGCTATAATGTAAAAATGCCTAAAAATGTCAAACGGGGCTTACAGATCAATTTAACTGCTCCTGGAAGCACAGGCTGGCTGTTTTTTTTTTTTTTTTACTGTATATAATAAAAGAGTGCAACGCAAATCAAGGCTCAATAAAACATATAGTATGTAAAATTAAGTGCAATAATGTTCCAGTAAGAAAGAGGTGGACTAACAATCCCAGTAAGAAAGAGGTGGACTAACAGTCCCAGACAGCAATGAAGAGAATCCCCGTGAAAAGGACACAATTCCAATGCAAAGGTGACTTTCCCTCCACCCCCAGAGCACTCACTTTGCTTACCTCAGGATGTGGACCACTGAACTAATGCAACTAACGCATGTCCCATATGGGTAAGATCATCCGGGAAGGGTCCAAGACCTCCAACCGATATCCCCAGGGGTGTGTATGATGAGAGAAAAGGCAGATCTAAGTGCTCACTAACAGCTGATTTCAAAGGCTTTATTGATAAAAAAATTATGCTACTCACAAACAGGCTTAAAATAAAGCGCATATTCAAAGCAGTCACGATAGTGTAATGCCGCGTACACACGAGCGGAATGTCCGACAGAAAAAGTCAGACGGGAGCTTTTCATTGTATATATATGGATCGTGTGTATGCCTCATCTGACTTTTTCCGTCGAAAATTCTGATGGACCTAGAAAGATCTAAAGTTCTAAATATTTCCAACGGAACCAACTCCTATCGGGAAAACCGCTCGTCTGTATGCTGCTCCGAGGTACCAAAAATGACGCATGCTCTGAAGCAAGTACGAGACAGAAGCTATTGGCTACTGGCTATTAAACTCCCTCTTTCTAGCCCCGTCGTACGTGTTGTATGTCACCGCGTTATTGACGGTCAGACTTTGGTGTGATCGTGTGTACGCAAGACAGTTTCAGTGGAATTCCATCGGAACTCCATCGGAAAAACCTTCAGAGTTTATTCTGACCAGAAAACCGGTCGTATGTACAGGGTATTAGATTCCAGGATGGCAGCGGGTGACATCAGAACTAAGTTTTTGTGAACGTAATGCATACGGGGGAGGAGCTACATTCTGACGTCACCCGCTGCCATCCTGCAATCTTGCACTATTGCTCTGGAGTTGGAGGGAAAATCACCTTTGCATTGGAATTGTGTCCTTTTCACAGAGATTCTCTTCAGGGCTCTCCGGGACTGTTAGTCCACCTCTTTCCTACTGGAACATTATTGGACTTAATTTTACATTACATATGTTTTATTGAGCTTTGATTTGCGCTGCACTCTTTTATTATATACTTTTTTTGGATTATGTGATGATCTTTTAGTGCTCAGCTGCATCATTTAATGCATTTGGGTTTATTTGCGCTGATTGTATTTTATATATATATATATTTTTACTAAACACTTATGCCTTCAAACGCCTCTGGCAGTTTATGTGTGCATGAATACATAGGCTAACATGGAGGGGCTTTTAGAGGCAGTTACAAAAAATATCAAATGCCCCTAATAGTAGCTGTACCAACATCCAGTGTGCATGAGCCCTTATACTAGCAGTTTATACCAAAACATGTTTGCTTCCTGTGTACTTGATTATGTACCATTAAAAGGAGTAAATTAGCTGCTAAATGCAGTATTATTTGAATACTACAACACCTCTGCCTTACTCCTTCAACTGCTGAGATAAGATATGAGTCTCATGGAGAGTTCATTGCTTCCAATGTATTAGCTGATTTATAGACATGTGTTTTGATTGAGGATGTATGAAATTAAAGTGTGGACGCCATATTCTTCAATTGTTTACAGATTTACACATTTCACATTCCACATTTCACACATTCTAGTTTTTATTTTCACACACTACAGTCAAGAATACATTCCATTTTAAAGTATGGCATATTTCACTAGTTTATATTAAACAAGAAGAATGAAATATTGAGAGGCAGAATAATGTAAATATTATAATCTTATAATCTCCCTGTCAGTTAAATTTTCTATATAGTATATCAGCCTGTGTTTTAACTGTGCCATTTGAAAATACCGCATATTATACCATGCATAATAGTTTTAAAACTAGAGCATTTGCAGAACATATTTCTGAGCTGTCTTCTCCATTGTCTTTTGAATAGCTACACAATATACATTCCAAACACTTGTTATGTATGTGTTGCTTCATTGACATTGTGTGTCCTACTCTACATTGCATGGTAAATGCTATGGTACAAATCTGGGTTAATTACCTTTATGATCTCATCAGGCAAACATCTGAAAGCAAAATAGATTTGCTCATTAGTGGAATCTATTTATACAAAGTGATAATTATATATTTATGAATTATTCAAATGGCAATGACAGACCCTAAACAATGGCAACAATAACTTAGGCATTTTTTGTATTTCATTTATAGTCTGCTTTCTGTAAAATATTACTAGTTCAGTTGTGAAATAACTTTGCTATATGAAAGTGGTAGCTGTAGTAAACCAGGTCAGGAATTTTGCAGGAAGCAGAATACTAATATTCATCGGCGTGTATAAACGATCACAGTGTAGACCATCATTCTACCAACACATCTTCCTCATGTTTACATGCATGTAAGATATATTTGGGTGCAGGCAATAATTCTACTAAGCATTCCTCTTCAAAATCATTTCAACATTAAAGAGGACACAATCTTATCACTTTGTAGTTGCTGAAATTCTGGGCCAGTCTTGCTATACCCTATACCAGTGGTTCTCAACTCCTGTCCTCAGGACCCACTAACAGGCCAGGTTTTATGTATTACCTTGGGGAGATGCAGACTATAATACTGCAATCACTAATCAGCAAATGATATCACCTGTGATGTATTTCAGTTATCTTGCAAACCTGGCCTGTTGGTGGGTCCTGAGGACAGGAGTTGAGAACCCCTGCCCTATACAAATGGCAGATCATGTTGCAAATCTTGCCGATGAGCCTGTTTTAAAAATTGCATTTTGGTTTATGTATGTATGTGTTATAATTTTATAATTGAATGGTTACAATTGAATCCTGTGATAGCCAAATGAGCTCACGCTGTTGGGTTAGGTTCATATAGGTGCTAAAAGTAAGCCCTCTGAAACACTTAAGCCCCATACACACTATCAGATTTTCTGCTGATTTTTGTCTTCAGATTTACCAAAACCATGTAGTGCAAGGGCCTGCCTGATTGCATACAAATTGAAACTCCTAAGGTTTGACCTCATATTTTATGGTTTTGGTAAATCTGAAGGAAAAAATCAGCAGAAAATCTGATAGTGTGTATGGGGCTTTAGACCTCTTTCACACTGAGGCAGTTTTCAGGCGTTTTAGCACTAGAAATAGCACCTGTAAAGTGCTTGAAAACTGCCTCCCCGTCTTTGCAATGGGTGCTTTCACATCTGGGTGGTGCGCTTGCGGGACGTTAGAAAAAGTCCTGCAAGCAGCATCTTTGGGGTGGTTTGGGAGTGCTGTAGACAGCACTCCCAATATACCCCTGCCCATTACAATGAATAGGTAGCGCTTCCTAAGTGCCTGAAAAGTGCTTCCAAAGCGCCGCAACATGGTAAAAAGGGCTGCTTAAACAGCAGTAAAGCGCAAATAAAATGCTTTACCGCTAACAGCTGCACTTTCAGTGTGAAAGCAGCCTTATCGTGTCAGTTTGCATTTCAGATGCATTTTGGGTGTATTAGAAAGCTCTTAGGCTGCATTATTATTGGTTTATGACAAGGAAAGAGTCTTGTTGCAACTCTTACTAAGTGCATACCAAAGACCTTAGGTACATTTAGAACAAGTTTTTGGCACTCCTACATTGACTTAAATAGAGACGATCTGCATGAAGATATGCAAAGCATTGCATTGCAAACATGCTGAGTGTATTAGACCATTCGCCATTGATGCAAGAACTTGAATTTGCTTTCCAAATCATTTAAAAAGCTTTGTTAATGTAAGACAGATGACTGATTTTTATGTCCTTGTAAAAGAGGCCTTAAAATTACATTTTATGATCACTAAGGATCCAACACACCCCTATGTATATTCCAGCGGTGTAACTAGAACCTTCAGGGCTCCGGTGCAAGAAACCATAAAGGACCCCCCTGAGCCGAGGACATAGCCCTTCCCTCCGAGCGCGGTGGTGGAACGCCAGGGCCGGTCACAAGTGCGACCTTTGTGACTAGTTCTGCCATTGGTGTCAGAATTTGTTTATTTTTGTTAATTTATTTTATTTTTTACCTTTATTTTATGTATTTAATTTTTAACAATTTTATTTGTTATTATTTTTTTTATTTCTGGGTGCCTGGCTTTGATGAGATATCAGGGGTCTAAACAGACCTCTGATGTTTGAACTTTGAGACAGAAAAAGGAGATTGAGGACACAATGCTTAATCTTCATCTCTACAGCCTCAGCAGCACTGAATAAATCAACAGGTATAGCTCTGTATAGAGCTTCCTGTTCATTCACAAACTGAGGTGTGGTAAACACAGTTTACTATGCTTCAGTTATGAATGAACAGAGTCAGTGATTGGTAAGGACCACTGACTCTATTCATTAACACAAGGAAGCGGCCAGTAAGTAACATATTTACCAGCCCCTTCCCCGATCTACATCCTGACAGATCCCCCGCTAGACATATCCATTTCTATTCGGTCCAAATATAAATTCAGACAGATTTTTAATTATTCATAGATTCAGATGTATTTGAATTTCCAATTTGTAACAAATCCAAACGACCACTTCGAATTCTGTGAGAAGAATAGCTGGTTGTTAAGGAGTGGGTCGGGAAGCTGGCTGCTGCGTCCTTAACAACCAATGACCCATCAGTTGTCAGCGGGCTGAAATGTAAACAAAAGAATGCCTGCAATAGAAAATTCTTTGGGTCTGCCATGGTTTTAAGGGGAACCCCACGCCAAAATAAAGAAAATGCAGTGGGGCCCCCCAAAATCCATACCAGATTCTTATTCCAGCAAGCTTGTTGTTGTGGGGGTCTGGGGTGGCATCTGGGGTGGGAGGGCTTATCGAAGTCTAAAACGCCCCCTTTAACAAGGGGGCCCCCAAATCCAGCTCCCCTCATGTGAATGAGTATGGGGTACATAGTACCCTACCCAATCACCAAAAAAGTGAATAATGACACTACATGTGTTTTTGACAGGTCCTTTATTAAAAAATTAAAAACAATGTCCCCTGACGTAGATCAATCATCAATCATGACGCCCGCAGCACTGCCCGACCTGAAAAAATAAAAAACCTCCAGTTTCATTAAAGGCTCCTCACCGTCTGCCTGCTCCTCCATCTGACACTTCTTAAAAAACTAAGGGGCGCAGTCACCCTATGATACCATCTGGTGACTGCGCCCCCTTGTGATGTCAATGACCCAACATGCCATAGTCGATGGTGTCATAAGAAGGCAGGGCCACCTGGTGTCAGGGCCACCCAGTGATGTCACCGGGTGGCCCTGCCTCTTAGCTATTTAGGAAAGACGGGGAGGAGCAGGCAGAAGGCAGGGAACCTTCAATGAGACTGGAGGTTTTTTATTTTCTTCTTCCGGGTCTGGCAGTGTGGCGGGCGTCGTGATTGACCATGGATCTACATGGGGGACATTGTTTTTTATTTTTTGATAAAGGAATAGTCAAAAACTTGTGTAGTGTCTTTACTCACTTTTAACAGTTTTTTGGTCAATGGTACTATGTACCCCATACTAATTCACATGGGGGGAAACCTGGATCTGGGGGCCCCCTTGTTAAAGGGGGCTTCAATATTTTCTGATAAGCCCCCACCCGCAGACCCCCACAACCGCCAAGGGTTGTGGGAAAGAGGCCCTTGTCCCCATCAACATGGGGACAAGGTGCTCTGGAGTGGGCAAGGGGACAAGGTGCCCCTAGGCACCCCGCCATGATGAGGGCATGTAGCCTAGTATGGTTTAGAATCAGGGGGGCACTCATTCCTCCTTTCCCTGCCTCCCGGGCTGCATGCTCAAATAAGGGTTTGGTATGGATTTGGGGGGCGACCCCTTGCTTTTTTTTTTATTTTGGCGTGGGGTTCCCCTGTAAATCCACACCAGGCCCAAAGGGCCTGCTATGGATTGGGGGAACCTCATGCAGTTTTTTTTTCGTAATTTTCTATTGCCCGCATTTTTTTGTTTACATTTCAGCTCTCAAAGGAAGCCTGCTGACAGCTGATGAGTCATCGGTTGGTAAGGATGTAGCTGCCGGGTTCCCAGCCTGCTCCTTAACAATTCGCTAATTTTCACATAGAACTCAAATCGTTCCAAAAATTTGGAATTTGTTACAATAATAAATAAATAAATAAATAAATAATAAACTAAACGAAATTTAACAAAATACGAAATAAATCAATGGAACAAAATTAATAACATAACAAATCTATCTGAAACTAAACAAAACACATTTTTCCATTCTGCACATGTCTACCCTCCAGGGGGGGATGAGGGGAAGCCAGAAGATCACACAGCAGGGCAGGAGAGCCCACAGAGGGGCAAGAGAGCCCACAGACAGCACAGCAGGAGAGCCAACAGACAGCATGGCAGGAGAGCCCACAGACAGCGTGGCAGGAGAGCCCACAAACATCGTAGCAGGAGAGCCCACAGACAGCAGGGCAGGGGAGAACACAGAGAGCAGGACAAGAGAGCCCACAGCGGGGCAGGAGAGTCCACAGTGTAGCAGGAGAGCCCACAGACAGTGGAGCAGGAGAGCCCACAGACAGGGGGCAGGAGAGGGCAAACAGCTGGGCAGGGGAATGCACACAGCGGGGCAGCAGGACCTGTATAGGAAGGGCAGTATGCAGAGAAACTGATTATCAATTTTCCCCCTGCAGCCACTGAATGCCTGGGGGAGGGAGAACAGGGGAAACAGGCTTTCAGCGGCTGCAGAAGGGGATCAATTTCTCAATATGCCGTCCCCCCACCGCCCCTCCTATCCAGGTGTACAGGGGACCATGACTCCTGCGACCCCTGTAGTTATGGCCCTAGAATATTCCTTGACTCCTTGTTCAGAACTCTTTTCTGAGGAAAGCTTGTAATGTCCCTTATAGTGGGTTTTGAGTGTCCTTTTCTGATTTACCAATTGTACTTTTTCCTCTTTCTTCATTGCTTGTGTTCACTCCCTTTATTCATTTATTATTATGCCTAAGTTCATACAAATGCATTGGAATCACACTGTGTTTGCGATCCACTGCGGTAGTCAATACAAAGTTAACAACACCCCAAAAGGATCGCAAAGGCAGTGCAGTTTGCCAGTATCAGATTGCATGGTACAAAAGACCATGCAATGCGGTTGCGGTGCAGCTCCAAAAAAGGTGCCTGCACTTGGTGCACCGCACTGAATCGGATGTGAATTGCACAGAAATGTGGTGTGGTTCCTGGGCATTACACATGCGGGTTATAGTTTGACTCGGGGCTAAAGCAGAAACTAAACTCTTATAAAAGAATACCAAGTTTTGTAGAACACTGTGAATAAAAAAAAAGGATCACATAATGTTTAATACATTTATTCTCCACTTTATTAATGTTTTCTCTCCCTGTGTTTTCTCTCCCTGTGCTGTACATATCCCGTACCATTGGGTCCTTAAAGAATATGTTACCATAACATTTTATATTCATTATATGTGCCCATTGTATCATGTACTTGTGTTAAAAAGTATTCTGTTCTCTTTGTATTGCTTCCTTTGTGTGAAATATCTAGTGATCTGCCAGTCCCTCTGCTTTCCTATTTCAAATTGTCCATGTTAGGCATGAGAGAACATGTATGGTCTGTTTTTTGACTGTGCTGGGAAAACAGCCTGTCTATCCTCCAATATTCAGTGTGCTAACATGCCCCCCCACACAACCATTCAGTGGGAAGATCAGTGTACAGTACTGCAGTTTGCAGCACTTTTTTGATATCTGTTATTAGGGGCTTTTGTAATAAATTTTAATTTGTGGTTGAATTAAGGTCAATGGTCACTTTTAGCTGCTGTCCTGTCCATAGCAAACTTTTTCTGTTTTTTGTTTGTCTGTTTTTTGCTGTGAGGCTTTTCCTCAAAAAATCAACTTTTACTTCAGATGATGGTATTTTGCAGTTTTTCATTTATTTTGGAGGTATATTGGCTTGTTTGTGCAGTTTAGTGGGTACACTACCATTTTTGCTGCAAGGTTTCACTTGAAAAATGGAATTTCAACTGACAAAAGCAGGACAGCCTCAGTGAACTACTGTTCAATTTTTGTCTGCTGGTCAAAGTGGGACATTTTAATAAAAAAACGTGCATCGCTGCTGAAATTACCTGAAAAAAAGCCTTTTTTTCTGCAAATTAGAATCAATCATATTACTATTACTATTATACATGAAAACCTCCCGCTGTTAATGATTTGTAAAGATGTTGGCAGGTGCAGGTACTATCTAGCTCCTAACAACCAGCAATGTCACCAGGATCCATCCTTCTACCACCCTTTCCCTGATCTAGGAATGGTATACATTTTGGAGAAACCCCATATCATTTTTTTTACATATATGTCAAAAGTCACATATAGAATAAAAAATTTAATTAATTTTTCTTACAAGCTTCCATTATTTTGTAAATAATATAATGGAGACTCCCCAAAATATAAAGTAGAACCTCAACATCCTTTGCATTGGGCATGCTATTAAGTCAGAGCATGTGGAGGAGGTGCTGGAGTAAAAAACCAAAGCTAATTCATCCTCCTTCTCTTTCTCCCAGAGTAGCATAATGTCATCTGATGCAAATAAACCCTGTTGTTTCTTCTCATCCACAGCTTATTCTGCCTGCAATCATAAAGAGAAGGGACAACAGGTAGAGTAAACAAATTGCCAATGATATTTCTGCAGCTGCAGCCTACTGCCTAGTTGGGTCTAGTGATGAGGAGGGTAGAGATGACGATGAGGTATTTTTGTGTACCTAGCTGCTAGAAACAGTAGAAGAGGAAAGTGATAGAGCAGTTATCCTATTTACACTTGTGCAGACCCCCTGTATCCCCAACTCTTCTTCCAATAGCTCAGCTGTGTTAGCCTTTATCAACAAAGCAAGCAGCATCATAGTGATTTGCAGTCTCTGCCATTAGTGTATCAATCATAGTAAATCTATCAGTTATTTCAGTAACACATACACGAAGAGACACTTGACTGTTCATCACAAAGCTCCATGGAGGCAGCACATGAATTCTACTGGTCGACCGCTAACGAAACTTTCATAATTTCACACTGAGAGTTTCTGCAGCTTTTTAACAGTTGCAAAAACAGTTTTTTTGCAGGGTCATTCCTGACTTCTGCATCTATATTTGTGTTTTTGAGTTACAATCAAAATTGCATTTTTTTTTCCTGCAGGGTCAAACCTGCATTGTGCATTAATGTTTGCACCATGCACCATGGAGACTAAAGCCTCATACACACGATCGGATTTTCGGCAGGGAATTGGCAGTTTGCCTAAAATCCGACTGTTAGTACACTCATTCAGACAATTGTTGTCCAACTTTCCGCCAACAAATGTTGGTGGCAGGCTAGTAAATTTTCGCCAGACAGCGGTCTGTTGTCAGATTTTCATATATCGAGTGTACACAAGTCCGTCACACAAAAGTCCAAAGTACAAACACACATGCTCGGAATCAATGCTCACCAAACACAGAGAAGGTGCCCAAAGGGTGGCCGACAATTGTGTACCGTTTGTATACAAGACAAGTTCCCGTCACACGCCCTTCAGACAAAAGTCTGACGCTCTGTTGGCCAACAAGCTGATCATGTGCATGAGGCTTTAATCTTGCTGCTTATCTCATTCTTTTGGGCCTATATCAGTGCAATGCTTCCATCAAGAAAATCAAGACAATTGTGGATTTAAACTCTTTGAAACTTTGTAGCCTAACAGTGATTCCTTGAGTAACTGGTCTGGCATTCTTAAATTGCGGCCTATTAAAAAAGCCTTTTCTCTTCCTCTCACTCAAAAATAGTATCTTTTTAGACAGGATAAGATACTGTTCAGCAAATCTGTAAAATTGTATTTCTTTCATTAGTATGGCTATACTGCATTTCTAATAACTGCTACCTACAGTAAATGGTCATTGTACTATATATAACTCTTTCACAAATGCTACCTTTAGCAAAAACCTTACGAAGAGGCTGCCAATTTTTTCACAATCATAACAAAGATAATTTTCCAAATTATTGGTTTAAATTGTGGATTTTAAAGATACACTTAGTACAGGAGCAAAGCTCTCTTGCACCCAAGCCAAAAATGCCCCCTTACCTTGAGCTGAGATGAATTGTGCTTGCCAATGCAGGGGCCCAGACATAACAGCTGTTCTCTGCCAGTCATAGGGTTGCCACCTTTTGATTTTTGAAATCTAAACAGGATAGGTGATTGTTGCCATATGATTAAACCTAATGTATTTTAGTCTTACATTTTAAGTTAGAAAAAAAATGTTCTTAATTATAAGGACTTTTTGAGTTACTGGCATAACCGTCTTACCATATCAGGTCAATATTTTTTTATCATTTCTATCTATAACATCTAATTTTACTTACACTTGCCATGCACAAGTTTGTGAAGTGTTCCACTAGTAATACTCTGGATAAGGTCTATGCTAATATGAAAGCCTATTGAACAATTCCACTGTCCCATTTGGGTTAGTTGGATCACTTCTCTTTATTCCTGCTTCCAGCTTACACTCCTGTGAGACAGAGAATATAAGGAAATTATAATATGGCCAGATGGTGTTCTTTCATGACTGCAAGACTGTTTTGAAAAAGCAGACTGGAGCATGTTTAAGCATCATGATTCAAACTTGTATACAGATTCGGTATTGAGTTATATAAAGGTTTGTATGGATAGTGTCATTAAAGAAAAATGTGTTAAGGTTTATTCAAATCAGAAACCATTAATGACTAAAGACGTGTGACATCTTCTTAGAGAGAGAAATAAAGCATATATCTGCACATATATCTGCATTGTTTTGTTATCTTCAAAGCAATGTCCCATAGCTGTCTGTTTTTCTGTTATCAGCCTGATAACTCCTGACAAGTTCTCCGTCACATATGATAAAAGCAGCCTGAGTATTGTATTTTTGGGAGGATGCTATAAATAGATTAGCACAGAGCTGAACGATTCAACAAACAGAGCTGAAAGTCTCTACCTATGAGGAGAGGGGGTGTGTGCCTTTCTTCCAATCAGCTGTCTTGGCTGTATGCCCAGGCTTCCTTGCACTGCTAACCAGGAAGAGAATATCTCCTAACACGATGTGCACTTTTTAAACAATATACAAAGCTGAAGACAGCAGATATACATGTAAAACTTATATAGGGAGATTTGTTTCATTCCTGTGTATCATCTGAGGCTGTTCACTTCATTGGCTATATGTGAGGGTTTACATCCACTTTAAGCCTCTATGAAGCTTAGTCAAGAAATCCAGTAACTTTGATGAATCCTTAAATGTTAACCAAGTCAACCACACCTTTTTAAACTTTTCAGTAGGGATGAGCTTCGAGTTCGAGTCGAACTCATGTTCTACTCGAACATTGGCTGTTCGCAAGTTCGCCGAACAGCGAACAATTTGGGGTGTTCGCGGCAAATTCGAATGCCGCGGAACACCCTTTAAAAGTCTATGGGAGAAATCAAAAGTGCTAATTTTAAAGGCTTATATGCAAGTTATTGTCATAAAAAGTGTTTGGGGACCTGGGTCCTGCCCCAGGGGACATGGATCAATGCAAAAAAAAGTTTTAAAAACGGACGTTTTTTCAGGAGCAGTGATTTTATTAATGCTTAAAGTCAAACAATAAAAGTGTAATATCCCTTTAAATTTCGTACCTGGGGGGTGTCTATAGTATGCCTGTAAAGGGGCGCATGTTTCCCGTGTTTAGAACAGTCTGACAGCAAAATGACATTTTGAAGGAAAAAACTCATTTAAAACTACCGCGGCTATTGCATTGCCGACAATACACATAGAAGTTCATTGATAAAAACGGCATGGGAATTCCCCACAGGGCAACCCCGAACCAAAATTAAAAAAAAAAAATGATGTGGGGGTCCCCCTAAATTCCATACAAGGCCCTTCGGGTCTGGTATGGATATTAAGGGGAACCCCAGCCAAAATTTAAAAAAAAAATTGACGTGGGGTTCCCCCTAAATTCCATACCAGACCCTTCAGGTCTGGTATGGATTTTAAGGGGAACCCCGCGCCAAAAAAAAAAAAAAAAAACGGCGTGGGGTCCCCCTAAAAATCCATACCAGACCCTTATCCGAGCACGCAACCTGGCAGGCCGCAGGAAAAGAGGGGGGGACGAGAGTGCGGCCCCCCCCCCTCCTGAACCGTACCAGGCCACATGCCCTCAACATTGGGAGGGTGCTTTGGGGTAGCCCCCCAAAGCACCTTGTCCCCATGTTGATGAAGACAAGGGCCTCATCCCCACAACCGTGGCCGGTGGTTGTGGGGGTCTGCGGGCGGGGGGCTTATCGGAATCTGGAAGCCCCCTTTACCAAGGGGACCCCCAGATCCCGGCCCCCCCCCCTGTGTGAAATGGTAAGGGGTTACTTACCCCTACCATTTCACTAAAAAACTGTCAAAAATGTTAAAAATGACAAGAGACAGTTTTTGACAATTCCTTTATTTAAATGCTTCTTCTTTCTTCCTTCATCTTCTTCTTCTTCTGGTTCTTCTGGCTCTTCTGGTTCTTCCTCCGGCGTTCTCGTCCAGCATCTCCTCCGCGGCGTCTTCTATCTTCTTCTCCTCGGGCCGCTCCGCACCCATGGCATGAGGGGGGAGGCTCCCGCTCTTCTCTTCATCTTCTTCTTCATCTTCATCTTCTTCTTCATCTTCTTCTTCTTCTTCTTCTTCTCTTCTTCATCTCTTCTTCCTTCTTCATTTCTTCTGCGGGCCGCTCCGCATCCATGCATGGAGGGAGGCTCCCGCTGTGTGACGGCGTCTCTTCGTCTGACGGTTCTTAAATAACGGGGGGCGGGGCCATCCGGTGACCCCGCCCCCCCTCTGACGCACGGTGAATTGACGGGACTTCCCTGTGACGTCACGGGGAATGCCACAGGGAAGTCCCGTCATGTCCCGTGCGTCAGAGGGGGGCGGGGTCACCGGGTGGCCCCGCCCCCCGTTATTTAAGAACCGTCAGACGAAGAGACGCCGTCACACAGCGGGAGCCTCCCTCCATGCATGGATGCGGAGCGGCCCGCAGAAGAAATGAAGAAGGAAGAAGAGATGAAGAAGAGAAGAAGAAGAAGAAGAAGAAGATGAAGAAGAAGATGAAGATGAAGAAGAAGATGAAGAGAAGAGCGGGAGCCTCCCCCCTCATGCCATGGGTGCGGAGCGGCCCGAGGAGAAGAAGATAGAAGACGCCGCGGAGGAGATGCTGGACGAGAACGCCGGAGGAAGAACCAGAAGAGCCAGAAGAACCAGAAGAAGAAGAAGATGAAGGAAGAAAGAAGAAGCATTTAAATAAAGGAATTGTCAAAAACTGTCTCTTGTCATTTTTAACATTTTTGACAGTTTTTTAGTGAAATGGTAGGGGTAAGTAACCCCTTACCATTTCACACAGGGGGGGGGCCGGGATCTGGGGGTCCCCTTGGTAAAGGGGGCTTCCAGATTCCGATAAGCCCCCCGCCCGCAGACCCCCACAACCACCGGCCACGGTTGTGAGGATGAGGCCCTTGTCTTCATCAACATGGGGACAAGGTGCTTTGGGGGGCTACCCCAAAGCACCCTCCCAATGTTGAGGGCATGTGGCCTGGTACGGTTCAGGAGGGGGGGGGGGCCGCACTCTCGTCCCCCCCTCTTTTCCTGCGGCCTGCCAGGTTGTGTGCTCGGATAAGGGTCTGGTATGGATTTTTAGGGGGACCCCACGCCGTTTTTTTTTTTTTTTTTTTTGGCGCGGGGTTCCCCTTAAAATCCATACCAGACCTGAAGGGTCTGGTATGGAATTTAGGGGGAACCCCACGTCAATTTTTTTTTTTAATTTTGGCTGGGGTTCCCCTTAATATCCATACCAGACCTGAAGGGCCTTGTATGGAATTTAGGGGGACCCCCACATCATTTTTTTTTTTTAATTTTGGTTCGGGGTTGCCCTGTGGGGAATTCCCATGCCGTTTTTATCAATGAACTTCTATGTGTATTGTCGGCAATGCAATAGCCGCGGTAGTTTTAAATGAGTTTTTTCCTTCAAAATGTCATTTTGCTGTCAGACTGTTCTAAACACGGGAAACATGCGCCCCTTTACAGGCATACTATAGACACCCCCCAGGTATGAAATTTAAAGGGATATTACACTTTTATTGTTTGACTTTAAGCATTTTTAAAATCACTGCTCCTGAAAAAACGGCCGTTTTTAAAACTTTTTTTTGCATTGATCCATGTCCCCTGGGGCAGGACCCAGGTCCCCAAACACTTTTATTGACAATAACTTGCATATTAGCCTTTAAAATTAGCACTTTTGATTATTCATGTTCGTGTCCCATAGACTTTAACGGTGTTCGCGTGTTCGAACGAATTTTTTTCCTGTTCGCATGTTCTGGTGCGAACCGAACAGGGGGGTGTTCGGCTCATCCCTACTTTTCAGTAGTATCCTTATTTTCAGCTACCAGTTCCTTCATATGCACAATGCTGTTTAGAGTCTCAGGCCACTCCAGAAATTTAGGGATGGTCGATGACTTCCAATACCTAGGAATGAATTGTCTAACTACTGAGACAAAGAAACAAAGTAGAGATTTCTTAGCTCGAGGTAAAAGTTGAGGTAAAAGATAAAGAAGCCCCCAGGTATGCATGCTAATTTCTTAGCACAACACTGGTCTGAAGAAAAGGTTCGAGCCCACGACTTCTATGACCTAGACACATTCTGCTCCACATCACACCTCTCTTCTAAACATGAAAAACCTCAGATACCAGACTGGACATATCTCATGATCACACACTTCTTAAGAAAACTGAACAAAAAATATTCCTGTTCCAGACCACTGACCCCTTTCGAACACCTCTGTTCTCAAAAATCGCCCCGGACACATTTGATTTCAATCACGCACTCCCTTCTTTTTGTAGACCATAAGCCCAACAATTCAACAATGTGTGCTGCATGGGAAAGAGACTTATCCATATCTATATCACCGGATGAATGGGAAAAAATCTATATCAATATCCATAAGGGATCGATCAATGTGACCACTCAAGAGAGTGGCTTCAAAATCCAGACTCGCTGGTACCGCACACCTGCCTTACTACACAAATTCAACCCAGCAATTCCTGAGGAATGCTGGAGATGTACAGATCAACCAGGCACATTACTTCACATATGGTGGGACTGTTCCCACATTCAAGAGTTCTGGACGGAAGTACATAGGATAATTACCCAAGTCACCACCTACGACCTAGATAAAACACCCTTGCAGTTTCTCCTGCATCACACACGCCTATCTCACCGAACCTACCATAAATCGCTGGCAATGCACATGATAAATGCAGCAAAACAATGCATACCAATACACTGGAAGCCCCGTATCTCCCCTTCAATTAAAGAATGGTTTGACAGAATTAACAGGACCGCTGAAATGGAGGAATTAATTCACATTGCGAGAGACACACCACAAAAATTTGGAATCAAATGGGCATGCTGGAGGCAATATCAAACGACTTCAGAATATGCTTGAATCTACTCCCAGAACCATTAAATGATCTAACTCAGGGTAAACTGAAACATATCTCTAAAGATGCACTAACCACCTAACTAACTTCCCACTTTACTTCCAAACCCACCAGACCCAGGAAGCCACTTGAAACCCATAATGCTACACAACACACACGGGACTTGTGGGGATCCCCTGCAGAGGAGGGAGGCAAGAAATGGCTACTGCTGCAACTACATATTCATAATCATAAAAACTCTCCCAATTCAAATATTCCTGACATTACCCTCCTCTCCACCCCTGTCCCCCCTATACCCACTCTGCATTCATATACACTCAGATCACCAACCCCCCCACCTTGCCTAAGTGAACCCTTTTAGGAATTTATAACTCATACTCTCCCCCACCTACTCCCTGTCTGCCCCCCACCTCCCCGATAAATCTACTATCGGCAAATGGAACAGGAAACAAAAGACAAAACACCCCATATATGCAATAACCCAAGCAACTATTCCACTATCAATACATTCCGTGCTACACAAGACGACCTTCTAAGTGGGAAAAATCCCCAAATATCCCCGGGGGACTATACATATACCTGAACGCATACCATGACTCATAACAGACACACTTCTACACACTGTTTACCCAACAGACAAGACAAATGAGAATTGGACATCTTTACAGATACACAACCCCAACAGGTCCAACCTTGAAACATGCAAGAGATCTGTTCAAGCACACATAGTCCACCTCAACATATGGGGATGCAATGTAACTTTGAATTTATGAAGGACTGTTCTCCTTGTTATTAATGCTCTGTTCAATGTGTATGTTCGATGGTTACTGTAACCTTACATATATAAACAATAAAATTCTTTTGGAAAAAAAAAATAAAAAAATAAAAAAGATAAAGAAGGGTCGCTTCAGCAGAATTAGGAACTAACGCATCTGTGACTAAATTATAAAGGGTAATTACATGTTCCCATAGTTTATTTATAAGAGGACAGGCCCACCAAACATGAAAAAGATCACAATAGAGACATAACAGCACCAGCATGGTTCCAACTGAGATGGGAAGATTAACTGCAGTGCGGTACCATCTCAATAGCAATTTAAAATTATGTTCTGGAGTATCGCAAGCCATTGAAATTAATGGGTATTGATAGAAATTTGATTCCATTCCTCTTCTTGAATTGAATGGCCTAGTTCCATCATCCACTTTGCCCTGTATAAAGGTAAACCTGGTGAGTCAAAATGAGATAATTTTTTATAGATCTTAGATATAGTGTGAGTTGGGGGCTCAGATGGTTTGCACAGCTGCTTAAATTCTGTAAGCGGCCCATGGTTTTCGGCAACAGAGAGCATTAGAAACTCTGTAATTGCAAATAGAGAAACCAAAGGTCTCTCATCTGGCCATGAATAGTTTGAAAATCTGAAAATGAAATTAATATATTTTCCAGGTTCAAACGCCTATAGTTTATAAAATAGGATTTTGGGCAATTTAACGGGTAAGGTTTGGAACATACTGTATATAAGTATTTTGGTAGAAAATCCATTTTAATGGCGTTAAACCTGAGGAGTCCCATTGATAATCATAAATGGGGCTTACCATTATATTATTAATCATATTGTTGCCAAGGTTAATCTGGCAGAGTGAGTGTAGCAAAAATCTCCCGCTAAGACAATCAAATGCCTTCTCACAGTTCTGGGCTAAATAAATCAAAGAGAGAGTCTTAATAGTATTGTCACGAGCCTCTCTGGATCTTACAAAACCAGTTTAATCTGTATGAATTATATGAGGGAGTATCGGATGAAGCCTATCGGCAATACATTTTATATTGTTGTTCAGTGAAGAGATAGGATGATAAATGCTTGGATTGGTTTCATCTTTGCCTGGTTTCAGAATTACAGAAATATGGGCCTTCAAGGCCTCCTGTAGAAAAAGTTGAGATTCTGAAATTTAAAAGTTAAAATACAAGAGAAGAAGAAGTGGAATCAAGGCTGGAGCAAAAGTTTTTTTAAAACTGATTAGAAAAGCCATCTGGGCCTGAAGCCTTACCATTTTTTGCAGACTGGATGGCACCTAGACAGTGGTGGCTGGAGTCTCACTCCGTTTGTTGAAGAGTGGAAACCATTTATTCTATTTACACAGTCAAAAGACACAAATACTATAGTTGATGCTTCTTTGTGGACTATTATGATTAAAAATTATTGAATTTCATGTATCCGCATTAGGGATGAGCTTCGAGTTCGAGTCAAACTCATGTTCGACTCGAACATTGGCTGTTCGCAAGTTCGCCGAGCAGCGAACAATTTGGGGTGTTCGCGGCAAATTCGAAGGCCGCGGAAACCCTTTAAAAGTCTATAGGAGAAATCAAAAGTGCTAATTTTAAAGGCTTATATGCAAGTTATTGTCATAAAAAGTGTTTGGGGACCTGGGTCCTGCCCCAGGGGACATGGATCAATGCAAAAAAAAGTTTTAAAAACGGCCGTTTTTTTCAGGAGCAGTGATTTTAATAATGCTTAAAATCAAACAATAAAAGTGTAATATCCCTTTAAATTTCGTAGCTGGGGGATGTCTATAGTATGCCTGTAAAGGGGCGCATGTTTCCTGTGTTTAGAACAGTCTGACAGCAAAATGACATTTCGAAGAAAAAAACCCATTTAAAACTACTTGCGGCTATTGCATTGCCGGTCCGACAATACACATAGAAGTTCATTGATAAAAACGGCATGGGAATTCCCCACAGGGGAACCCTGAACCAAAATTAAAAAAAAAAAATAACGTGGGGGTCCCCCTAAATTCCATACCAGGCCCTTCAGGTCTGGTATGGATATTAAGGGGAACCCCAGCCAAAATTTAAAAAAAAAAATGACGTGGGGGTCCCCCTAAATTCCATACCAGACCCTTCAGGTAGACCCCCAAAACACCTTGTCCCCATGTTGATGAGGACAAGGGCCTCATCCCCACAACCCTGGCCGGTGGTTGTGGGGGTCTGCGGGCGGGGGGCTTATCGGAATCTGGAAGCCCCCTTTAACAAGGGGACCCCCAGATCCCAGCCCCCCCTGTGTGAAATGGTAAGGGGGTACTTACCCCTATCATTTCACTAAAAAACTGTCAAAAATGTTAAAAATGACAAGAGACAGTTTTTAACAATTCCTTTATTTAAATGCTTCTTCTATTTTCTATCTTCCTTCATCTTCTTCTTCTGGTTCTTCTGGCTTTTCTCTTTCTTCCTCCGGCGTTCTCATCCAGCATCTCC
The DNA here is from genome assembly GCF_042186555.1 of Aquarana catesbeiana. Classification (NCBI taxonomy): domain Eukaryota; kingdom Metazoa; phylum Chordata; class Amphibia; order Anura; family Ranidae; genus Aquarana; species Aquarana catesbeiana. The sequence goes on along the minus strand of NC_133324.1, from coordinate 678,243,753 downwards.
TCCGCGGCCTCTTCTATCTTCTTCTCCTTGGACCGCTCCGCACCCATGGCATGGGGGGAGGCTCCTGCTCTTCTCTTCATCTTCTTCTCTTCTTCTTTTCTTCTCTTCTCTTCTTCTCTTCTTCATTTTCTTCTCCGGGCCGCTCCGCACCCATGCTGGCATGGAGGGAGGCTCCCGCTGTGTGACGGCATCTCCTCGTCTGACGGTTCTTAAATAACGGGGGTCGGGGCCACCCGGTGACCGCGCCCCCCTCTGACGCACAGGACATGACGGGACTTCCCTGTGGCATTCCCCGTGACGTCACAGAGAAGTCCCGTCAAGTCACCATGCGTCAGAGGGGAGCGGGGTCACCGGGTGGCCCCTCCCCCGTTATTTAAGAACCATCAGACGAGGAGACGCCGTCACACAGCGGGAGCCTCCCTCCATGCCAGCATGGGTGCGGAGCGGCCCGGAGAAGAAAATGAAGAAGAGAAGAAGAGAAGAAAAGAAGAAGAGAAGAAGATGAAGAAGATGAAGAGAAGAGCGGGAGCCTCCCCCATGCCATGGGTGCGGAGCAGCCTGAGGAGAAGAAGATAGAAGACGCCGCGGAGGAGATACTGGACGAGAATGCCGGAGGAAGAACCAGAAGAGCCAGAAGAACCAGAAGATGAAGGAAGATAGAAGAAAGAAGAAGCATTTAAATAAAGGAATTGTCAAAAACTGTCTCTTGTCATTTTTAACATTTTTGGCAGTTTTTTAGTGAAATGGTAGGGGTAAGTACCCCCTTACTATTTCACACAGGGGGAGGGCCGGGATCTGGGGGTCCCCTTGTTAAAGGGGGCTTCCAGATTCCGATAAGCCCCCCGCCCGCAGACCCCCACAACCACCGGCCAGGGTTGTGGGGATGAGGCCCTTGTCCTCATCAACATGGGGACAAGGTGTTTTGGGGGTCTACCCCAAAGCACCCTCCCAATGTTGAGGGCATGTGGCCTGGTACAGTTCAGGAGGGGGGGCCGCACTCTCATCCCCCCTCTTTTCCTGCGGCCTGCCAGGTTGCGTGCTCGGATAAGAGTCTGGTATGGAATTTAGGGGGACCCCACGTCATTTTTTTTTAAATTTTGGCCAGGGTTCCCCTTAATATCCATACCAGACCTGAAGGGCCTGGTATGGAATTTAGGGGGACCCCCACGTCATTTTTTTTTTTTATTTTGGTTCGGGGTTCCCCTGTGGGGAATTCCCATGCCGTTTTTATCAATAAACTTCTATGTGTATTGTCGGACCGGCAATGCAATAGCCGCGAGTAGTTTTAAATGGGTTTTTTCCTTTGAAATGTCATTTTGCTGTCAGACTATTCTAAACACAGGAAACATGAGCCCCTTTACAGGCATACTATAGACACCCCCCAGCTACGAAATTTAAAGGGATATTACACTTTTATTGTTTGACTTTAAGCATTATTAAAATCACTGCTCCTGAAAAAACTGCCGTTTTTAAAACTTTTTTTGCATTGATCCATGTCCCCTGGGGCAGGACCCAGGTCCCCAAACACTTTTTATGACAATAACTTGCATATAAGCCTTTAAAATTAGCACTTTTGATTATTCATGTTCGTGTCCCATAGACTTTAACAGTGTTCACGTGTTCGAATGAACTTTTTCCCTGTTCGCATGCTCTGGTGCGAACCAAACAGGGGGGTGTTCGGCTCATCCCTAATCCGCATCATATGGTACCTTAAATTAAGCAAGTATAGATCTATAACTCGCTATTTTGCTAGCACTAAAAGGTTAAACTGGTTATTATATGTCTAATGCCGTATTATAATGGTAAGCTACATGAGGACTGCGAATATGTTAAAAAATAGACACTCCATTTAAAGATTATATCAAAACTAAATAATGCACAGATGTGTGATGGGGATTGATAGAAGTTCATTGATAAAAATGGGATACGTCCCATTCAAAGTTCAGGTCAAACGGAAGTCGAGTATTTAAAATAAAGATCCATCGGACTTCTCCTTTACATAATAGGTTAAATCTATTGCCTCCTTTTTGTGGTCTCAAGATTTTGTCAATGGCTTGAATGGCTAAACTAGAAGTGTTCTTGTTATGAAGGTCATTCCAGTGCCGTGCAACACTGGTATTATGATTCTTCTCTATATATCGTAGAGGTGATCGTATAATCGATCTTTTAGTCTATGTAGAGTTCTACCTATGTACTGTATAGAGCATGTAGTACATGTTATAACATAGATTACATACCAAGTGTTGCAATTGGCAAACAAATTAATCTTATGAGATTTACCTGTTGATGAGGAAGTGATTACATCTCCACTTTTGATGAATGGACAATAAGAACAGTTTTGTGTCCCACATTTAAAGGTACCCTTGAACAATAACCAGTTATTTGTATTTGTTTTGCTTGAAAAGAGGCTGGGTGATAGCAAATTTCCAAGAGATGGTGCCCTTCTGGATACAGTGTGTATCCCACTAGCCAAAACCTGTTAATAAACGGGATCGTGTAACAAGACAGAAAGATGTTTTTTAACTATTTTTCGTATTTTATCGTATTCTAGACTATATGGGGTAGAAAAAGTAAGGCTGCCATAGGTTTGGTTTTTACCATTATGTTTTTTATTGTCCTTTCTAGGTTTTTCTTCAAGTAGTTTACCTCTATGTATCTCAGATGCTATGGACAGAGCCCAATTAATCATTGACACCAAGTAGCCTCTCTCTTTGAATCTAGATGCCATATTGGCAACCTCGGAGTCAAAGTCAGACCTTTTACTGCAAAGTCTCTTTAGCCTCAGAAACTGGCCAACCAGGACACTACAAATAGTGTGTCTCGGGTGGCTAGAGTCAGCCCTCAAAATTGTGTTCCCTGCGCTAGGTTTCCTGAATAAATTAGAGACAATTTCGCTACCGAATCCTGTGAGTGTAACGTCTAAGAAATCAATCGTGTGAGAATCCAACTTTCCTGTAAATTTCAAATTAAGGTCTTGTTATTTAAATACTCTAACCATGTTTCTAGCTTAATATGAGGATCAAAAACAATAAATAGCAGATCATCAATATACCTGCAAAAGAACACAGTGTCGTTGCGGCAGGGACTATCAGCACCAAAAATGCGGAGCCTTTCCCAACATCCCATGTAAAGATTAGCTAGGGATGGCAAAAATTTGGCTCCCATGGAGGCTCCGCATTTTTGGATATAATAGTGCCCGTCAAACATAAAAAAATTATGAGTTAGAAGATACTCCAAACATAGGATAATGAATTCTTGTTCTACCTCAGACCTAAATCATGTAGAATTGATGAATATAAGCTAGACACATCACATGATATCCAAGAAAAGTTCTCTTTCCATACCACTTCACCCAACATCGAAGGTAGTTGTTTAGTGTCTCGTAAGAAACCAGGCAGGCTTCTGACTAGTGGTTGCAATTGCTGGTCAACCCATTTACTCGGCATTTTTACACCCAAAGAAAAGGAAGCTTTTATTCCAGCTTTCCCAATAATACCTGTCTTTCATCACCTCCCCAAACTTCATAAAGGATTTACACCTTTTACTGGCTGACCTATAGTGGCGGGCATAGACTCACTAAATGAACGTCTAAGTAAATGGGTTGACCAGCGATTGCAACCACTAGTCAGAAGTAGGGTTGTCCCGATACCGATACTAGTATCGGTATCAGCACCGATACCGAGCATTTGCCCAAGTACTTGTACTCGGGCAAATGCTTCCGATGCTTCCCCGATACCTAGAGGACAGCTGTGATTGGCACGTGGGGGAGTTACAAGATTCTCCCCCAGCGGCTTTCACCAGCTTTAGTGACATACAGCGGTGATCGGTCAGCGCTGTATGTCACTGCATCCTCCTCCATGCCCCCTGCATTCCTCTGTGCCTCTCCGCTGTCCCCTGCATTCTTCTCTCCTTATCTGTCCCCCTCCGTACTCCCCCTTTGTTCCTCTCTCCTTATCTGTCCCCTCCGTTCTCCCCCTCCGTTCATCTCTCCTTATCTGTCCCCTCCGTTCTCCCCCTCAGTTCCTCCGTCCTCCTCCTCCTTCCTTTGTGTATGGATAGAGTCAGCTGACTCTGTCCATTCACATAACTGAAACATTGTAATCTCCTGTGATTACGATGTGTCAGTTTATGAATGGAGAGAAGCCGCTGTCTTCTCTCCATTCATTCTCAGTGCAGCTGACACTGCAGAGAAGGGACTGGGGAATCTCTATCCTCGGTCTCTTTCTCTGTCTCAAGGGGGAGATATCAGAGGTCTGTTAAGACCCCTGATATCTCACCAAAGCCCCCCAAAAGGGCTGATTAAAAAAAACAAAAAAAAAAAACAATAAAGAATAAAAAAATATTATTGTAAAAAATAAAAATTGTAAAAAAAAAACAAAAAAAACACACACACATACAACGTTCACCCAAACGTTCACGCAAAAAAAAAACTGTCACTTGACATTAAAAAAAAAGTATCGGTAATCGGTATCGGCGAGTACTTGAAAAAAAGTATCGGTACTTGTACTCGGTCCTAAAAAAGTGGTAGTGGGAGAACTTTTCTTGGATATGATGTGATGTGTCTAGCTTATATTCAATTCCACATAATTAGGTCTGAGAGCAGTTGCCTTTTTTTGGACATTTTTCTGTGGTAGAACAAGAATTCATTATCTTATGTTTGGAGTATCTTCTAACTCATAATTTTTTTATGTTTGATGGGGACTATTATATCCAAAAATGCAGAGCCTCCATGGGAGCCAAATTCTTGCCATCCCTAGCTAATCTTTACATGGGATGGTGGGAAAGGCTCCACATTTTTGGTGCTGATAGTCCCAGCCGCAACGACACTGTGTTCTTTTGCAGGTATAGTGATGATCTGCTATTTATTGTTTCTGATCCCCATATTAAGCTAGAAACATGGCTAGAGTATTTAAATAACAATGACCTTAATTTGAAATTTACAGGAAAGTTGGATCCTCACACGATTGATTTCTTAGAGGTTACACTCATAGGATTCGGTAGCAAAATTTTCTCTAATTTATTCAGGAAACCTAGCGCAGGGAACACAATTTTGAGGGCTGACTCTAGCCACCTGAGACACACTATTCATAGTGTCCCAGTTAGCCAGTTTCTGAGGCTAAAGAGACTTTGCAGTAAAAGGTCTGACTTTGACTCCGAGGCTGCCAATATGGCATCTAGATTCAAAGAGAGAGGCTACTCGGTACAAATGATTCATAGGGGTCTGTCCATAGCATCTGAGATATCTAGAGGTAAACTACTTAAAGAAAAACCTAGAAAGGACAATAAAAAACATAATGGTAAAAACCGAACCTATGGCAGCCCTATTTTTCTACCCCATATAGTCTAGAATACGATAAAATACGAAAAATAGTTAAAAAACATCTTTCTGTCTTGTTACACAATCCCGTTTATTCACAGGTTTTGGCTAGCGGGATACACACTGTATCCAGAAGGGCACCATCTCTTGGAAATTTGCTATCACCCAGCCTCTTTTCAAGCAAAACAAATACAAAAAAATGGTTATTGTTCAAGGGTACCTTTAAATGTGGGACACAAAACTGTTCTTATTGTCCATTCATCAAAAGTGGAGATGTAATCACTTCCTCATCAACAGGTAAATCTCATAAGATTCACTTGTTTGCCAATTGCAACACTCGGTATGTAATCTATGTTATAACATTTACTACATGCTCTATACAGTACGTAGGTAGAGCTATACGTAGACTAAAAGATCGATTATACGATCACCTCTACGATATAGAGAAGAATCATAATACCAGTGTTGCACGGCACTGGAATGACCTTCATAACAAGAACACTTCCAGTTTAGCCATTCAAGCCATTGACAAAATCTTGAGACCACCAAGAGGAGGTGATAAATTTAACCTATTATGTAAATGAGAAGTCCGATGGATCTTTATTTAAATACTCGACTTCCGTTTGGCCTGAACTTTGAATGGGACATATCCCATTTTTATCAATGAACTTCTATCAACCCCATTACACATCTGTGCATTATTTAGTTTTGATATAATCTTTAAATGGAGTGTCTATTTTTTAACATATTTGCAATCCTCATGTAGCTTACCATTATAATACGGCATTAGACATATAATAACCAGTTTAACCTTTTAGTGCTAGCAAAATAGCGAGTTATAGAGCTATACTTGCTTAATTTAAGGTACCATATGATGCGGATACATGAAATTCAAACATTTTTAATCATAATAGTCCACAAAGAAGCATCAACTATAGTATTTGTGTCTTTTGACTGTGTAAATAGAATAAATGGTTTCCACTCTTCAACAAACGGGGTGAAACTCAGTCACACTCCGGACATACCATTGACAGCCTGTAGGGGGAGTGAATATCCAATACACTCCCGGTTAGTTTGATATGCGAGCTAGTGTTGAGATCTGTGGTCTCTATAAGTGGAGATAGAATTGTTCTTTTCTGAGGTCCAAATTTTGAAACTTCAAAAGACTTTACATTATTGGCTCACCTTTTTATTTATTTTCATTGTTTTGAAAACTGTCTTTTCTACAGAGTATCTCATGTTAAACTTTACAAATTCCAATGCCCACACAGTGGAATAACTATATTCCTTCGGGTTACATGGTCTGATAGACATTATGTTACCCGCATATAATAACTTTATATACACTGCATCTGGCGTCACAGTTAATAGTTAATATTTAATACTTAAACGTGAGTCTCTTATTTTGACCTTAAGGTCTCCCGGTTCACAATCACCCGTGCCAAAGGAAGCTTTTGTTTTGACGCTATTTTGCGCAGTTCGGGAGTTTGGGGGTTTAAGTATTATTTTTGAATGGACATATAGATCGCTACTTCCGTTTCATAATAGGAGAATGGATACTTTTTTGTAACCAATATATAGACTTTTTGTAACCAATATATAGATCTTTTGAACTAGTGACCTATTTCTACACCAAAAGCCTCTTCTCCTCGTTTTGTCTCAATGGGGTTTTTTCAATTTCAATTTTGCTGTCCTCTAGCCGCTCTTGTTTTGCTTCGTTTTGTCTTTCTGTTTCTTTTATTGTTCCTATATTGGAGTGACATTTTTGTAAAGTAAGCCTTTTTGTCACTGTAGTATTTATATCCCATAACTATTGGCACTTCATTTGCTATTGCAATGGGGAGGGTGGTTTTCACTTTTCACTGTTCAGCAGATGGAGTGAGACTCCGTTAAAGTTGGTTATACCATTGATTGTTTGTAGGGAGTTTTAGTTTTAGCTTTAGTTTTGGCTGATGTAAATGTGAGGTAGTTTAAGGACCTGTGGAATTATCTATCTATCTATTTATTAAAGGTTTAATTCGTTTAACGATTTAACCTTTGGGATATTACCATAGTTCTGGCTTATTTATTTGCTTTAATCTCTCTCCTTTGGGTAAATTTGTATACAGGGTATTTTACGTTGAACCATATATTGACTAGTCCCTACAAAAGGAACCATATTTCTTTGGGTAACATAGTCTATTTAGACATGGTTTTATTCATATATAAGTAACTCTGTATATACCATACTATGCATTATAATTCATATATACACTTATATGTGAGTTTTTTTGCACTAATTTTAGGTCCCCTACTACTGCAAATATTTGTGCTGATAGAAAATATATATTTTTTTGGTGAGATTTTGGCATACATTTGTCCAGACGTGCAATGTGCTGTTCCTATTCATAATGGAAGAAGGGAGACCTTTTATAGCCCGAATTCCATTACTATTTCCCTATTTATTGTTACACATGTAAAGGTAGACTTCTACTGTGAGTGTTAATATAGATACTCACATTTATTGCCACTTGGATGGGATATGAATATATAAAAAATATAAAAAATAAAAAATATAAAACAAAAAATATAAAAATATAGAAGACATGCAAAAGTAAAAATAAGCAAAATTAGTCACAATGTGTTTGTCCCGCTTTTTGATGTGAATGGAGGAAGTATTTTTAGTTTTCGTAGGACTAATAATACAGGAATTTTTACATTATATATCCATGTTTAAATCCGTATTTGAATCTGATGGTTAAATACGTGTGTTGATTTTTGTATTTTTGTATTTTTGTATATTCATGCCTTCCACGTATATACATGCTCCAATTATGTGGGGGGTCTTTGAGGCCGTATGATTCCATACAGGTGTGTCCTTTTTAACTCATTATTTTTTATTGATTTAATTGATTGTTTGCCACCAGTTCTCTTATTGGTTGGGTTTTTTACTCTTCTGATCTATAAATTTGTGACCACATTTATTCACACTTTAGCTATGAGTAAGCATTGTTGTATGTGAAACGCATTAGCTATTGCTATCTCCTGACTGTATCCGATGACTCGTGTTGGTTTTTATGATGGAATAAAGATGATCATTTTCAGAGTGCAGCAGTCCGGGATTTTCTTGTTCACAGAAGATGAGTCCAGTCGAGGGTCAAAGACCAAATTAAAATCACCCCCTCTGTTTCAAGAACTTGCAAATATTTAAGCCCTTGGGAGACCTGAGAAGTATTTTGAAAATATACATTAACAATAGTATATACTGTTAGTCCAAGCCTAATTTTAAGAAATGTATATCTGACTTGAGGATCGAGTTTGGAGTCTAGGACTTGACATTTTACATTCTTATGGATAGCAATTAATACTCCTTTGGATTTTATGTATGGATTTGTACTATGAAACCAAGTAGTAAAATATTTAGGGGATTTTAGCGGTGTCTGATATAGAAGTACACAACTAATGTATTAAAAATAAAATTTTTTATTTATTGACATAACATAGTTAAAAATTGAACATAATTTTACAAAACATTGAACGATTATAAACAATTGGGGGCAGAAAATCATTTACAGGTGAGTACATAGTCGCAGCAAGACAAATTGCACATTAAGCCTACATGTTTCGCTTTTATAGCTTCCTCAGGGGATGTGCAAAGGACTTTAATTTTTTAATTTCTACTGAGACCACTAAATAAATGAAAAGAAAAAAAGGAGTTACAACAAACGATTGAAACAGTGCAATAAAAAGTTCAGTACAAAGGTATAAATATAAGTGTGAACCCAGTTGCCTACACCACTCAACACTTACCCTGTACAAACTTTATACCCAAAAATCACCCGGCCAGGTCCCTACCCACGCCCCACAAATCGAATCCAGGGGGGCTCAGTTTGGCACAGCCATAGAGGGCAGATAGGGAGACACTGAAGGACAACAAAATCACCATAAGGTTATACTATTGTGCCAATGACTTTAGATGAAAGCAGAGAGATATAGCAATAACTTAGTATAGTATTGATAATTATGTAGAGAAAAGGGGGGGGACATAAGTCTCCTAGATTAAATTAAATACTTACATCAAGGTCACTGATTGAAAAAGTATTCCAATTGTCTGTATGGAAGGTAAGGCTTCAATCAAAAGACTGTGTGGAATTCAATACAATGGCAGACTAAAAAGATGATAAACGAAGTATAGTAATTAGTCATGTGTAAAGTTAGTTTTGGTAATTAAATGAAATACTTAGGTGCTGTGGATATTGTGGAAAGTGGTATGGGCAAAATTTTGAGGGATGGTGATAGAAAACCGAAAAGCTGTGTAAGCAGCAGTGGTGATTAGAGAGAGTGGATAGTAACCAGTTAGCCAAGCCAAGGCACTATCAAGCCAGAGAGACTGCTTAGTTATATACACATAGGGGAAGGGAGCAAAGAAATGGAAGAAACCCCAAGGGTAAGGCAATGAGGATTTGGATATCCTCTTACCAAACAAACAAGTGATAATAGATAATAGACAAAGCATATAAACGTAGATAGGTGTATTTGATAGCGACTTACCAATACAGAAACGGCCACAGTGTAGTGTAACCCTCCTTGCGGTGAAGGGGAGGGGTCTAGGCACATCCAGAAACAAATAGGAGTGCCCCAGATCCCGTCCACCAATCGCCTCAGCCTCCCACCAACGCAGCTGGTGGTAATGGGGGAGTAAAAACCCCAGGAGGATGAGGCTAACTTGAGATTTTATAGTGGCGGTCTGGTGATGCTAGGCGTCCCATCCTTCAAAATTTTGCCCATACCACTCTCCACAATATCCACAGCACCTAAGTATTTCATTTAATTACCAAAACTAACTTTACACATGACTAATTACTATACTTCGTTTATCATCTTTTTAGTCTGCCATTGTATTGAATTCCACACAGTCTTTTGATTGAAGCCTTACCTTTCATACAGACAATTAGAATACTTTTACAATCAGTGACCTTGATGTAAGTATTTAATTTAATCTAGGAGACTTATGTCCCCCCCCCTTTTCTCTACATAATTATCAATACTATACTACGTTATTGCTATATCTCTCTGCTTTCATCTAAAGTCATTGGCACAACAGTATAACCTTATGGTGATTTTGTTGTCCTTCAGTGTCTCCCTATCTGCCCTCTATGGCTGTGCCAAACTGACCCCCCCTGGATTCGATTTGTGGGGCATGGGTAGGGACCTGGCCGGGTGATTCTTGGGTATAAAGTTTGTACAGGGTAAGTGTTGAGCGGTGTAGGCAACTGGGTTCACACTTATATTTATACCTTTGTACTGAACTTTTTATTGCACTGTTTCAATCGTTTGTTGTAACTCCTTTTTTTCTTTTCATTTATTTAGTGGTCTCAATAGAAATTAAAAAATTAAAGTCCTTTGCACATCCCCTGAGGAAGCTATAAAAGAGAAACATGTAGGGTTAATGTGCAATTTGTCTTGCTGCGACTATGTACTCACCTGTAAACCATTTTCTACCACCAATTGTTTATAATCGTTCAATGTTTTGTAAAATTATGTTCAATTTGTAACTATGTTATGTCAATAAATAAAAAATTGTATTTTTAATACATTAGTTGTGTACTTCTATATCAGACACTGCTAAAATCCCCTTAATGCCCGCTTTCCCCTATGCTTTGTATTCATATTCATTGGGATGAGGTGTCTTTAGCGAAGGGTGTTGGCCTCATCAACCGGACCAAAACATTTTTAGTAAAATATTTGTTTTTACAGGTAGGAAAAGCATTGGAGAGAAAATGTGTTTCTTAAAAAAGTGCTATATCAAGTTTCTCCTTATGAAGGTAATATATATCTGACTTGAGGATCGAGTTTTGAGTCTAGGACTTGACATTTTACATTCTTATGGATAGCAATTAATACCCCTTTGGATTTTACGTATGGATTTGTACTATGAAACTAAGTACTAAAATATTTGTTTTTACAGGTAGGAAAAGCATTGAAGAGAAAATGTGTTTCTTAAAAAAGTGCTATATCAAGTTTCTCCTTATGAAGGTGATATACAATTTGTGAATGTTTATCAGGGCTAATTGAGACCTTTCACGTTAAAAGAACAAACTGACACTGACATAGAAATATAAATCTATCATGGTAAAAATATTGTAGAAAACAGAGCCCTGCGAACAACGAACAAGAAGGAAGAGAGGAGAAAGAAGAAAGAAAAAAAAGGCCCTTAAAATATAATACATAGCAGTCCAAGGACATGTATCTTAACTGTCCCTGAAAATCTTCAGGAAGTCAAACAACTAACAAAAGGCAATATTGCCATTTCCCATCAAAATTTGTGAGCCCTAGTATAGGTCGGAAATAACCTAGGTGGAAAATAGAGCTATGTCATCAAGACATTCAGACCAGCATCGGATAATAATCGAAGAAGGAGAGAGAGAAAAACATTAAAATAAAAAAGGGAATATATTGAGTTTCTCTCCTGTTCCCTTTTCCCCTTCCTTCCTCCTTCCTCCTCTCAAACATATTCTTTAAAATATTAAATCCATTTAAATTCTTAGTAATTGTAGGTGCTAATCATTAAGCTCAGTAATTAATATGAAAATATATAGGAATGTAGACACAATAAACAAACTTTAGTGCAACATCAAATGTTGAACAAGTGAATTTGATGCAAAAGGTAGAAAAAAAATCACTTGTGCTTGTGTGTGTGTGTATATATATATATATATATATATATACTGTGTATGTGTGTGTATATATATGGCAAATATATACATATAGGTATTACAAAAAAAAAGGGGGTTTGGGAAGCGAAGACCACTTCTCAACAGAAATTTGACACAAAGATCCAATTAATGCTGATATGCGTAAGATATACAGTATCTCACAAAAGTGAGTACACCCCTCACATTTTTGTAAATATTTTATTATATCTTTTCATGTGACAACACTGAAGAAATGACACTTTGCTACAATGTAAAGTAGTGAGTGTACAGTGTAAATTTGCTGTCCCCTCAAAATAACTCAACACACAGCCATTAATGTCTAAACTGCTGGCAATAAAAGTGAGTAAACCCCTAAGTGAAAATATCCACACTGGGCCCAATTAGCCATTTTTCCTCCCCAGTGTCATGTGACTCATTAGTGTTACAAGGTCTTAGGTGTGAATGGGGAGCAGGTGTGTTAAATTTGGTGTTATCGCTCTCACTCTCTCATACTGGTCACTGGAAGCAACATTGCACCTCATGGCAAAGAACTCTCTGAGGATCTGAAAAAAAGAATTGTTGCTCTACATAAAATTGGCCTAGGATATAAGAAGATTGCCAAGACCCTGAAACTGAGTTGCAGCATCGTGGCCAAGACCATACAGTGGGTTAACAGGACAGGTTCCACTCAGAATAGGCCTTGCCATGGTCGACCAAAGAAGTTGAGTGCATGTGCTCAGTGTCATATCCAGAAGTTGTCTTTGGGAAATAGATGTTTGAGGGCTGCCAGCATTGCTGCAGAGGTTGAGGGGGTGAGGGGGTCAGTTTGCCAGTGCTTAGACCATACACTGCACACTGCATCAAATTGGTCTGCCTGGCTGTCGTCCCAGAAGGAAGCCTCTTCTAAAGATGATGCACAAAAAAGCCCGCAAACAGTTTGCTGAAGACAAGCAGACTAAGGACATGGATTACTGGAACCATGTCCTGTGGTCTGATGAGACCAAGATAAACTTATTTGGTTCAGATGATGTCAAGTGTGTGTGGCGGCAACCAGGTGAGGAATACAAAGACAAGTGTGTCTTGCCTACAGTCAAGCATGGTGGTGGGAGTGTCATGGTCTGGGGCTGCATGAGTGCTGCCGGCACTGGGGAGCTACAGTTTATTGAGGGAACCATGAATCCCAACATACCCTGACATACTGAAGCAGAGTATGATCCCTTCCCTCCAGAGACTGGGCTGCAGGGCAGTATTCCAACATGATAACGACCCCAAACACACCTCCAAGATGAACACTGCCTTGCTAAAGAAGCTGAGGGTAAAGGTGATGGACTGGCCAAGCATGTCTCCAGACCTAAACCCTATTGAGTATCTGTGGGGCATCCTCAAATGGAAGGTGGAGGAGCGAAAGGTCTCTAACATCCACCAGCTCCATGATGTCATCATGGAGGTGTGGAAAAGGACTCCAGTGGCAACCCATGAAGCTCTGGTGAACTCCATGCCCAAGAGGGTTAAGGCAGTGCTGGAAAATAATGGTGGCCACACAAAATATTGACACTTCGGGTCCAATTTGGACATTTTCATTTAGGGGTGTACTCACTTTTGTTGCCAGCGGTTTAGACATTAATGGCTGTGTGTTGAGTTATTTTAAGGGGACAGCAAATATACACTGTTATACAAGCTGTACACTCACTACTTTACATTGTAGCAAAGTGTAATTTCTTCAGTGTTGTCACATAAAAAGATATAATAAAATATTTACAAAAATGTGAGGGGTGTACTCACTTTTGTGAGATACTGTATAATGTAACATATATATGTACACATATATTTTCTCACTGACAGAGTGCTGGCCATCATAAAAAAAGGAGTATTTTCCCAAAGCCTTAAAAGAGAAACAGAACTATACACAACAAGAATGTACAACAACAAGCAGTGTCATTATATAAATCCTAATGTCTTGGCTATTATTCAGCCACTGAGAATGTCATGAAATTATGGTGTCTCAAAAGAAGTAGCCGCAAAAAAAACCCCATATCATTAAGTAACAGTCGGTCAGGGGAAATTTAAACGGTCAGAATTGTGTTTTGCTTGGTTTACTTATGATTAGAGTGTGCATATTGCCAAATTTCTCTAGGTGGAGGTTAAGGTAGAGGTGGTTTAAAGGGCCAGTCCGGTCTACTTGAGGGAGCTTAAAGGTCTGCAGTAATTTAGGTAGACCACTCAGGTATCTAAACACAACTGATTTCCCATTTTTAGTTGCAAGATGTGTAAAAGGAAACCCCCATCTATAATGAATTTCATTAATATTAAGAATTTCCAAAAGAGGTTTCATTGCTTTCTGCAATTGAAGTGTGCATTTAGGGAGGTCGGACAAGAACAGGATGGGGGAGAGGGAGCCAATAAACTGTAAACCCTTCGATCCTCTGGCAGCTGCTATAAACGCCTCTTGACCCCCCAAAAAATGGATGCAACAAATAACAACTCTTTTTTTACTTGGTTCTGTACTTCTAATACCTGAGGTTCTATGTGCTCTGTCGATCTCTATGTCAGTTGAAGGATATCTGTTAAGTAAATTATTAAACATTGACTGAAGTGTGGCTGGTAAATCCTTTTGCTTCATCATTTCTGTCAAACCCAGAATCCTTATGTTGTTCCAATGTGCTCTGTTTAACTGCTAGATGATCTGTAACTGGTGAGTATTGTCATTCAAGACCTCCTTTTAAGTGTCAAAAACACTTATGCCCCGTACACACAATCGGACATTGATCGGACATTCCGACAACAAAATCCTAGGATTTTTTCCGACGGATGTTGGCTTAAACTTGTCTTGCATACAAACGGTCACACAAAGTTGTCGGAAAATCCGATCGTTCTAAACGCGGTGACGTAAAACACGTACGTTGGGACTATAAACAGGGAAGTAGCCAATAGCTTTCATCTCTTTATTTATTCTGAGCATGCATGGCACTTTGTGCATCGGATTTGTGTACACATGATCGGAAATTCCGACAACGGATTTTGTTGTCGGAAAATTTTAAAGCCTGCTCTCAAACTTTGTGTGTCGGAAAATGTATGATGGAGCATACACATGGTCGGAATTTCTGACAACAAGGTCCTATCACACATTTTCCATCGGAAAATCCGACCGTGTGTACGGGGCATTACAGGAGACCTCAACAGCAGCTTCCATATCATTAATTTGGGAACCAATATTGGAAACTTCAACTCTAAAGGCAGATATCTCAATTTTACACGCTGCTTCCAAATGGGAGAGATAAGGCTCTAGATCCATTCTCGTGGGAAGGGAGCTAATGTAGGAACGGAGATCTACCTCCTCCAGTATCAGCTCAGGCAGGTATTCAGGTATAGGCTCATGCAGCAGGTAAGGGTTCATTGAAGGATCAGGATGAGGAGGCACTGAGCCGAAATGCACACCTGATTTGTCCAATATATGCAGCTCCATGTGAGCAGGGCCATGAGCTGGGTCTCTAGCACAGCCCTGATTAATCTGGTTGCCCAGCTGAACACTCAGCTATTCCAATGGAGCAGACAGAGCCGGCACAGCCTACCTATCCTCGGTTACAGCATACCGACAAACCACGTGGGTCTCCAACAGTTCAGTGTGTGCAGTAGATGCGGGTGTAGTGGATGTAGTGGATGCAGCCGCCGGAGCCAGTAGGTGAATTTGGCCTGAGAAGCCAATCGTAACTTTCGGCTTAGATCTTTCACTGGGAGATCTGGTTTAGCTTCTTCTTATTCTCCATGCTAGAAACTCAGAGGAGAGAGACACATTTTTCTGGTCTTGTCAGGGACAGGGAGCTCAGGTGAGCCACATCTCGCATTACCACCATTAGTCAGCACTGCCCCCCCCATTTAATTACAGCTCAGCTTTTAACACTGTTATTCTGGACTTATTGTTTGAGAAATCACTGAAGCTGAGTCTACAGGTGTTTATTTGTCTCTGGATAAAAGATTTTTTGGCAGATAGATCTCAGTCAGTTAAAACGGGCCAATACCCCTCTTCTAAACGACGACTAAATGTAGGAACTCCACAGGGCTGCGTATTGAGCCCTCTTTGATATGCGCTCTATACCTATGACTGCACACCATGCTATCATACAAATGGCATTATTAAATTTGCTGAGGATACTACGGTAGTTGGCTGTATCAGTGGCGGAAAATAGGAATGTTATAGGGCAGTGGTAAAAAGTATAGTGGACTGGTGTGCAGCTAATAATCTAACACTGAATATGGGAAAAACAAAAGAATTTGTTGTGGACTTTAAAAAGAACAAGACTGAGATAGCTCCACTCTTTACTAAGGGTGAGTGTGTGGAGAAGTTCTCTTCAGGGAAGGCTGTCCACAAGGTTTAGGAGTGTGTCTATGGGAATGTGGATGAGAAAGTAAGGTCTATAAAGACATGGATGAGTGCATTTGGGGTGGAGGTAATTGACTGGCTTGCACAGAGTCCTGACCTCAACCTTATAGAACACCTTTGGGATGAATTAGAGTGGAGACTGCAAACCAGGCCTTCTCGTCCAACATCAGCGCCTGACCTCACAAATGCGCTTCTGGAAGAATGGTCAAACATTCCCATAGACATGCTCCTAAACCTTGTGGACAGCCTTCCCAGAAGAGTTGAAGCTATTATAGCTGCAAAGGGTGGCCAACTCAATATTGAATCCTACATACTAAGACTGGGATGCCACTAAAGTTCATGTGTGTGTACAATGTAGGCAGGTGTCTCAATACTTTTGACAATATAGTGTATCTGAGAATCTGTCTTGGTCAGCAAATACACATGCTATTGTAAAAAAATTCCACCAAAGATTACATTTTCTTAGATTGCTCAGGTAAAATGACCCAGGGCAAAGGGTATTTAAAGCCTATTATCACTCTTCAATTGAGAGCGTATTGGTATACTGTATTTAAGTACAGTACCCAAATTACTGTGTAGTGTATAGGAATGCTCTTCAGTAGGGATGAGCCGAACACCCCCCTGTTCGGTTCGCACCAGAACATGCGAACAGGAAAAAAATTCGTTCGAACACGCGAACACCGTTAAAGTCTATGGGACACGAACATGAATAATCAAAAGTGCTAATTTTAAAGGCTAATATGCAAGTTATTGTCAATAAAAGTGTTTGGGGACCTGGGTCCTGCCCCAGGGGACATGGATCAATGCAAAAAAAAGTTTTAAAAACGGCCGTTTTTTCAGGAGCAGTGATTTTAAAAATGCTTAAAGTCAAACAATAAAAGTGTAATATCCCTTTAAATTTCATACCTGGGGGGTGTCTATAGTATGCCTGTAAAGGGGCGCATGTTTCCCGTGTTTAGAACAGTCTGACAGCAAAATGACATTTTGAAGGAAAAAACTCATTTAAAACTACCGCGGCTATTGCATTGCCGACAATACACATAGAAGTTCATTGATAAAAACGGCATGGGAATTCCCCACAGGGCAACCCCGAACCAAAATTAAAAAAAAAAAATGATGTGGGGGTCCCCCTAAATTCCATACAAGGCCCTTCAGGTCTGGTATGGATATTAAGGGGAACCCCAGCCAAAATTTAAAAAAAAAATTGACGTGGGGTTCCCCCTAAATTCCATACCAGACCCTTCAGGTCTGGTATGGATTTTAAGGGGAACCCCGCGCCAAAAAAAAAAAAAAAAACGGCGTGGGGTCCCCCTAAAAATCCATACCAGACCCTTATCCGAGCACGCAACCTGGCAGGCCGCAGGAAAAGAGGGGGGGACGAGAGTGCGGCCCCCCCCCCTCCTGAACCGTACCAGGCCACATGCCCTCAACATTGGGAGGGTGCTTTGGGGTAGCCCCCCAAAGCACCTTGTCCCCATGTTGATGAAGACAAGGGCCTCATCCTCACAACCGTGGCCGGTGGTTGTGGGGGTCTGCGGGCGGGGGGCTTATCGGAATCTGGAAGCCCCCTTTACCAAGGGGACCCCCAGATCCCGGCCCCCCCCCTGTGTGAAATGGTAAGGGGTTACTTACCCCTACCATTTCACTAAAAAACTGTCAAAAAT
This sequence comes from Aquarana catesbeiana, assembly GCF_042186555.1. NCBI lineage: Eukaryota > Metazoa > Chordata > Amphibia > Anura > Ranidae > Aquarana > Aquarana catesbeiana. The sequence continues at coordinate 678,225,720 of NC_133324.1, read as the reverse complement.
GTTAAAAATGACAAGAGACAGTTTTTGACAATTCCTTTATTTAAATGCTTCTTCTTTCTTCCTTCATCTTCTTCTTCTTCTGGTTCTTCTGGCTCTTCTGGTTCTTCCTCCGGCGTTCTCGTCCAGCATCTCCTCCGCGGCGTCTTCTATCTTCTTCTCCTCGGGCCGCTCCGCACCCATGGCATGAGGGGGGAGGCTCCCGCTCTTCTCTTCATCTTCTTCTTCATCTTCATCTTCTTCTTCATCTTCTTCTTCTTCTTCTTCTTCTCTTCTTCATCTCTTCTTCCTTCTTCATTTCTTCTGCGGGCCGCTCCGCATCCATGCATGGAGGGAGGCTCCCGCTGTGTGACGGCGTCTCTTCGTCTGACGGTTCTTAAATAACGGGGGGCGGGGCCACCCGGTGACCCCGCCCCCCTCTGACGCACGGGACATGACGGGACTTCCCTGTGGCATTCCCCGTGACGTCACAGGGAAGTCCCGTCAATTCACCGTGCGTCAGAGGGGGGGCGGGGTCACCGGATGGCCCCGCCCCCCGTTATTTAAGAACCGTCAGACGAAGAGACGCCGTCACACAGCGGGAGCCTCCCTCCATGCATGGATGCGGAGCGGCCCGCAGAAGAAATGAAGAAGGAAGAAGAGATGAAGAAGAGAAGAAGAAGAAGAAGAAGAAGATGAAGAAGAAGATGAAGATGAAGAAGAAGATGAAGAGAAGAGCGGGAGCCTCCCCCCTCATGCCATGGGTGCGGAGCGGCCCGAGGAGAAGAAGATAGAAGACGCCGCGGAGGAGATGCTGGACGAGAACGCCGGAGGAAGAACCAGAAGAGCCAGAAGAACCAGAAGAAGAAGAAGATGAAGGAAGAAAGAAGAAGCATTTAAATAAAGGAATTGTCAAAAACTGTCTCTTGTCATTTTTAACATTTTTGACAGTTTTTTAGTGAAATGGTAGGGGTAAGTAACCCCTTACCATTTCACACAGGGGGGGGGCCGGGATCTGGGGGTCCCCTTGGTAAAGGGGGCTTCCAGATTCCGATAAGCCCCCCGCCCGCAGACCCCCACAACCACCGGCCACGGTTGTGGGGATGAGGCCCTTGTCTTCATCAACATGGGGACAAGGTGCTTTGGGGGGCTACCCCAAAGCACCCTCCCAATGTTGAGGGCATGTGGCCTGGTACGGTTCAGGAGGGGGGGGGGGCCGCACTCTCGTCCCCCCCTCTTTTCCTGCAGCCTGCCAGGTTGCGTGCTCGGATAAGGGTCTGGTATGGATTTTTAGGGGGACCCCACGCCGTTTTTTTTTTTTTTTTTTGGCGCGGGGTTCCCCTTAAAATCCATACCAGACCTGAAGGGTCTGGTATGGAATTTAGGGGGAACCCCACGTCAATTTTTTTTTTAAATTTTGGCTGGGGTTCCCCTTAATATCCATACCAGACCCGAAGGGCCTTGTATGGAATTTAGGGGGACCCCCACATCATTTTTTTTTTTTAATTTTGGTTCGGGGTTGCCCTGTGGGGAATTCCCATGCCGTTTTTATCAATGAACTTCTATGTGTATTGTCGGCAATGCAATAGCCGCAGTAGTTTTAAATGAGTTTTTTCCTTCAAAATGTCATTTTGCTGTCAGACTGTTCTAAACACGGGAAACATGCGCCCCTTTACAGGCATACTATAGACACCCCCCAGGTACGAAATTTAAAGGGATATTACACTTTTATTGTTTGACTTTAAGCATTAATAAAATCACTGCTCCTGAAAAAACGTCCGTTTTTAAAACTTTTTTTTGCATTGATCCATGTCCCCTGGGGCAGGACCCAGGTCCCCAAACACTTTTTATGACAATAACTTGCATATAAGCCTTTAAAATTAGCACTTTTGATTTCTCCCATAGACTTTTAAAGGGTGTTCCGCGGCATTCGAATTTGCCGCGAACACCCCAAATTGTTCGCTGTTCGGCGAACTTGCGAACAGCCAATGTTCGAGTAGAACATGAGTTCGACTCGAACTCGAAGCTCATCCCTACTCTTCAGAAAATCATTTCTACTGCACAGAAAATAGTGGGTTGTAGACCTCCATCCTTAGAAGAAATGTATGTATCCAGCTGCTTGGGCAGAGCGGAGAGGATTAAGAGTTACATAGTTACATAGTTATAGTAGGTGAGGTTGAAAAAAAGACACAAGTCCATCAAGTCCAACCTATGTGTGTGATTATATGTCAGTAATACATTGTATATCCCTGTATGTTGTGGTCATTCAGGTGCTTATCTAATAGTTCTTTAAAACTATCGATGCTCCCCGCTGAGACCACCGCCTGTGGAAGGGAATTCCACATCCTTGCCACTCTTACAGTAAAGAACCCTCTATGTAGTTTAAGGTTAAACCTCTTTCCTTCTAATTTTCTTGAGTCTTGTAGAGTGGGAGAATTATCGCTTTATCCCTGGAGTTAATCCCTTTTTTAATGCATGCCAATATTCTGTTTGCTTTGTTAGCAGCAGCTTAGTATTGCATGCCATTGCTGAGCCTATCATCTACTAGGACCCCCAGGTCCTTTTCCATCCTAGATTCCCCCAGAGGTTCTCCCCCCAGTGTATAGATTGCATTCATATTTTTGCCACCCAAATGCATTATTTTACATTTTTCTACATTAAACCTCATTTGCCATGTAGTTGCCCACCCCATTAATTTGTTCAGATCTTCTTGCAAGGTTTTCACATCCTGCGTAGAAGTTATTGCCCTGCTTAGCTTAGTATTGTCCACAAATACAGAGGTTGAACTGTTTAGCCCATCCTCCAGGTCGTTTATGAACAAATTAAATAGGTTTGGTCCCAGCACAGAACCCTGTGGGACCTCACTACCCACCCCTGACCATTTTGAGTATTCCCCATTTATCACCACCCTCTGAAGTCGCCCTTGTAGCCAGTTTTCAATCCATGTACTCACCCTATGGTCAATGCCAACGGACCTTATTTTGTACAGTAAACGTTTATGGTGAACTGTGTTAAATGCTTTTGCAAAATCCAGATACACCACGTCTATGGGCCTTCCTTTATCTAGATGGCAACTCACCTCCTCATAGAAGGTTAATAGACTGCTTTGGCATGAACGATTCTTCATGAATCCATGCTGATTACTGCTAATGATAATGTTTTCATTACTAAAATCTTGTACATAGTCCCTTATCATCCCCTCCAAGAGTTTGCATACTATTGATGTTATTGATGTTAGTGATTCATTGCATCTCGGTTATCATTTCTTTGACCTGCTGCCTTCTGGCAGATGTTATTGGAATATTAAAGTAAGAACAAAGAGATGTAGGGAAAGCCATTAAATGGGAATTTTACTTACAGTAAATTAAGGTAATAAATGACTAGGGATAATTTTGGGTATTGCTATTCTTGAATGGAAGTTATGCTACCTTTTTAGGTGTTGTATAAATATGTAGGTATAGTGTTGATTTTTAATGTATGGGAATTTTATTTTGAATTTTTTTTCACAATGAATAAATCATATCTTATCTTTTCTTACACTTGCCATACACAAGTAGAATTTTGTTCAAAATTTTTCATTTTAAGAACATTCATTAGATTTTCCAATTGTTAATGGGATTAAATTGACAGTCGCTTACTGCCATAGTAATGGGGAAATTTGAAGGAGCAGGAGAGAAAGCTTTACTTGAATTTATTAATTTCTGACAGTGTATGTGATTTTGATTTGATAAAATCCATTTGTTCCAAAACTGAATGTTAAACACAAATTCAATTTGGAAATTTCCAATGAGTTATCAAGTCATTTGAAGTCAGTTGAAAATCTACTAGTGTCTGGCTAGTGTCTTCAGTCTTTTCAAAGTCTGCTTGATGTTTTTTTATATTTAGTCCCTGTTCCTATATCATAGTGGTAATGAGCGTTCTTGCTCGCAATTTTGTATGAACAATTTTCAAGGAGGAAGTTAGCTAGTCATGTAAGGTGGTGGGTAATCAGGCCTCAGGGACTTAATTTGTTATATTAACCTAGGTTTCAGTAAATACATATACTTATCCTATGTATAGAGGCACATGCAACTAATACCTGTGATGCGTTTTACATAATTCTGATGTGCACCCCGAGAAGACAACAGAACATAACTTGAAGCAAACACGAATGTATTAATGAAATGTGAGTGCTTACTTACCGTACCTAATCCCAGGACAGGTAGTAGAGTATTGTACCGTGTTAGCCATTGAATAATGCAGATATTTAGAGTTGAAATTATACCTTTTTTTTGGCTAACTTAACCACAAAGTGCATCAATAATCAGATAAGGCCTGTTCTGAGTGGAACCTGTCCTGTTAAACCGCCGTATGGAACCTGTCCTGTTAAACCGCTGTATGGTCTTGGCCACTGTGCTGCAGCTCAGTTTCAGGGTCTTGGCAATCTTCTTATAGACTAGGCCATCTTTATGTAGAGCAATAATTATTTTTTTAAGATCCTCAGAGAGTTCTTTTCCATATGGTGCCATGTTGAACTTCCAGTGACCAGCACGACGGAGTGAGAGCGATAACACCAAATTTAACAGACATGCTCCCCATTCAAACCTGAGACCTTGTAATGAGTCATATGACACCGGGGAGGGAAAATGGCTAATTGGGCCAAATTTGGATATTTTCACTTAGGGGTTTACTCACTTTTATTGCCAGCAGTTTAGACATTAATGGCTGTGTGTTGAGTTATTTTGAGGGGACAGCATATTTACACTGTACACTCACTACTTTACATTGTAGCAAAGTGTAATTTCTTTAGTGTTGTCACAAGAAAAGATATAAAATATTTACAAAAATGTGAGGGGTTTACTCACTTTTGTGAGATACTGTATGTGCACCACTACCACCAGTTGTGCTCTAGCCTACGGGATATGACCCACATATACAGTATATGCAAGATCAAAAAGGCTTGTGAGAGAGTCTTCACCGCACAGGTGTAGATCCAAACCAGGTGTAAACCAAATGATAGTCTCCGAGAGTAAAGAGCCCCAGGTGCTGACTAATGCTGAATCATGTTGAAGGTATATAAGAAAATCCGGACAGCCGCACACCGGGAAAATATTATCCAAAAATCTTTATTGTAAAATCAGGATCATACAGTATATAGGATAACGTGTCAGAAAAGTACAGGCAATCAGCTAACGCGTTTCGCACTCAGGCTAAGTGTTTACTCATAGCTCAAATGAGTAAGCACTTAGCCTGAGTGCGAAATGCGTTAGCTGATTGCCTGTACTTTTTTTGCCATGGTATCCTGTATACTGTATGATCCTTATTTTGCAATAAAGATTTTTGGATAATATTTTCCTGGTGTGCGGCTGTCTGTTCTTTCTTAAATACCTTCAAAAAGGCTTGTGTCTCCTTTAACCACTTCCCGCCTGGCCTATAGCAGAATTACGGCCAGGCGGTGGTTTAGTTATCCAGACTGGGCATCCTATGACGCCCTGCAGGATAACAGCTGCCGCTCACCCGTAGGGGCGTGCATTGTGGCGATCGGCGGTGCGGTGTGTCAGTCTGACACACTGCTGCAGCGATCTCAGTAAAGAGCCTCCGGCAGAGGCTCTTTACCACGTGATCAGCCATGTCCAATCATGGCTGATCACGATGTAAACAGGAAAAGCCAGTGATCGGCTTTTCCTCACTCACATCTGACAGATGCGAGTAGAGGAGAGCCGATCGGTGGCTCTCCTGACAGGGGGGGTCTGTGCTGATTGTTTATCAGTGCAGCCCCCCTTGGATGCCCACACTAGACCACCAGGGTAGCTGCTAGGACCACCAGGGAAGTTCCTAACATGTGGATGGCCAGGTACATCCCCCATGGCCATCCACATGTGAAAATCAATGATCAACATATGCCAATCAGTGCCAACAAATGGGCACTGACTGCCACCTGGCACCTATCAGTGCCCATCCGTGCCCATCAGTGCCCACCTATCAGTGCCCATCAGTGACCATACGTGTCACCTATCAATGCCACCCATAAGTGCCCATCAGTGCCACCCAGAAGTGCCCATCAGTGCCGCCTATGAGTGCCCATCAGTGCCGCCTATGAGTGCCCATTAGTGCCACATACCAGTGCCACCTATCAGTGCCCATCATTGTCGCCTATCAGTGCCCATCATCAGTGCCCATTAGTGCCACTTCATTGGTGCCACCTCATCTGTGCCCATCAGTGCCGCCTTATCAGTGCCCATCAGTGCAGCCATATCAGTGCCCATCATTGAAGAAGAAAACGTACTTATTTACAACAAATTTTAACAGAAACAAAGAAAAACTTTTATTTTTCAAAATTTTCGGTCTTTTTTTATTTGTTGCGCAAAAAATAAAAATCGCAGAGGTGATCAAATACCACCAAAAGAAAGCTCTATTTGTGGGAACAAAATGATAAAAAAATTTGTTTGGGTACAGTGTAGCATGACCACTCAATTGTCATTCAATTTGCCACAGCGCTGAAAGCTGAAAATTGGCTTGGGCAGGAAGGTGTATAAGTGCCTGGTATTGAAGTGGTTAATGCAAGTCCTCCTTCCCCCAGTGAGATATGGCCCTTTAAACTCAGCTCCTTCTCCAAACATCATCAAGAAAGCAAAAACAACCCATAGTTCTTCACCTTTTTATAAAAACATTTTTTTCATACCAATCAAAATACAATGTACTCACATTCTCCTGATGCTTAAAGTGCACCTACTTATCACAACAATAGGTAAACAACACCACAGGTTATCAGCTCCCGGTTGATTGCATAGATACCGCACTTTCCGTAATGCCTCTATGTGTGATGACATCATCCAAAGGCCCTGCCCCTGTGCATTTTGTCACAGGGTCACATGACTTCTTCAGGGAAATTTTTCTTTTTCTTTAAGTGTTGTCGATTAAAGGTCACAATTTTAATCTATAGATGAATGAAATAGTAAATGCAATGAAATTATACATTGATTTATTGTTGCACACTATAGTACAAAGCAATTACCCACTGTGATTTTGATCATTACTGACAGTAGCTGCAGGGGATGGGCAGGTAGAGGCTGGAAGAAGTTGTTGGGGGGGGGGCTATATGTAAGAGATGCATCCTAAAAACTTTAAAGTTTTTTGGGACGTATCTCTTAAGCTCAAAATCATCAAATCGTCAGGTTTGTGATTAATAATTACATTTTATTCACGACATAGTACTAACCATTATATTTTTATTGTGCTTGGTGATAATCATGATAATCAGAGTATTTTCGACAATCTATATGTGATCCCGATAACAATACTAACAGGGTTTCTATTATAAAAAACAGTAAATTTAACAATTACGTTGCTGTGTTACACACGTAAGCACATTTTATTTAATAAAGCACTTTATTTCAAAGGGAAGGATACATTTAATATTTTGCTTTTCTAATTTTCTTAGTCATTTTGCTTATTCTTTTTTATACCTATGTTTTATAGCAAACATCAGATTATAATTGTGTTAAATAAAAGTCTGTATATTGTGCTGCCAAAATAGCTAACATCAGAAACTGTGACAAACTCTTTATTTCAAAGTATTGTGTTATGCGCAAGCAAAATGTAATGGGAAATAAGCTACCAAAGTACTTTCAAATGATGTAGGTTGTAACACATTGAGAACTTTGAAGGAGCTATCTGAGGGGGCTGGTGAAGAAATAGAATCTTTACAAATTCTGTGATAAATGTGACATGTCCAGTTAGAGCATTTGACTCTATAAAATTCTATAAAGAACATTCCCGCAGCACTTTCATTATGGGAGCTTATTTCAAAACTACTAAATAATTGAAGAAAGTGTACATACTATTTTTTTTCCTGGTAAAAGTGATAAATAGCTCTCAGACAGTCAGCATAAAGAGGAAAAACAACACAGATCACAACATTACCTTCTAAGGACAAGGAAAGATCCATTCAGTTCAAAAACAGAAAGGGTCATCTACAACCCTGCAAACAATGGCTGTTGTTTATTGCTTGTGATATGCTGCAGGCGTACTTAAAAAGGCAGTGCAAAAATTGATGCCGTAACTCAATAAAATCAAGTTTCAGCTTTATCAGTTCAAACAAGAAAAAATAATTTAGAACTGTTTGCTACGGCATATTACATTTTTATTTATTTACTATTGTCATCAGAGGTACAGTATATTTCCAAAGAAAGTATGATATGAATGAAAACAAAATGGTACCAAAAACAGATGCACATCCACTCAGCTCCTCACTGGGTCTTTCTGTTATAACTCCCTTGATGTTTACACTAATTACATTTCTCCTAACTGCTGATTATCTTCTCCACCTCTGTCACAACCTCATTGATTTAATAAAACCCACAGATCTGCCTCTTTAGCTTACATCAAAAATCATATGTGCATAACGTTGTAAAGTGCTACACAAACTGTTGGCACTATATAAATCCTGTATAATAATGATTAAAAAAAGATCTTTGTGTAAAAAAAGCACATGATCTTTCAACTTGTGCTTGAAACAAAAATATTTAAAACCCTAAATATAAAGATCTAACTTCCCTCTATTAGTGTAATACATTTGTATTAGTTTGAAAAATATATATAACAAGCAAGTCAACACTAAATTGTACATTCAAGTAATTTAAACAAAAAAAGGATGAATGATTAATTATTAATATTTCTGGGTAAAATGCACAAATTGTGAGTATAGCCTCAAATAAAAAGGGTAATAAAATTTAAACCGTACCATCATCCAAATTAATATGTACAAGGAGAAGAGAGTGGGACATAGGGGACAGTGGCTGATGTTGGCCCCATAATGTTCACACCCTAAAATGGCTGGACTATACCGGTACAGGTAAACGATGATAGACAAAAATTATATAAAAGAAGTTTATTACAAAAAGGAAATACAAGGTATACAAATTAAAATGCAAAAACAGAAATTCAAAGATCACCAAAGAATATCTGAAAATTACAAAGTATTGACTGGTCTGGTTCTCGACTAGTTTCGCGATATTATCGCTTCCTCAGGAGGACCAATCTATAAGACAAATAATATAATGCAATACAAGCAAAAACATTATACAGTACACTACAAGTAGTGATCGTAAAAACAGCATGTAGAAAGGGGAAAAAATAAAACATAATTACTAGTTCGGCTTACCCTATAATTGGGTGATCGTGTGCGGCACCGGGGCGCCCAAACAACTCTCCCCCGCGGCGGACAAGGGGGATAGTTTAGAGCCCTCTAAAAAAAGCATAGCATAAGTGGGGGGCCACAAAAATAGCTGATGAAAGGATACAATGGATTTAGCCAAACACATGTTGAGGGGGCGGAAGGGGAAGGGAAGGGAGGGCCAAGGGGAAAAAGGGGGAAGGAAACTGGGGGGAAGGGGAAGGGGGAGGGGGGGAAAAGGAGGGAGGGAAAAAGGAGGGGAAAGGGGGGGCGGGGAGGGAGGAGGGAAGGAGGTTAAGGGTAATGGAACATGGGAAGGGGAAGGGGAAGGGGGGGGGAGGGGGGGGGAAACTGGGAGGGACACCGGGGGGGAGGGGGTAGTGGAGGAAAGGGAAGAAGGGGGTGAGGGACAGGGTGGGGAAGAACAGACAAAACACAGGGACAGGGAAGATAGAGGGAGGGGGGGGGGAAAGGGGAGCAAACAAGAGGGATTACACTAGGCTAATAAACAATAGGAACGTGTAATGTGGCTCACCATAATGGTTGGAACGAAGGGTAATACATATGCTAGCCACGAAGAGACTTGCGATGGCGTGGGGGTCAGGTGGCCCGTAATGAGCAGGAGAGCCAACCAATTCCAAACACTGGGGCATCATGGAGGAAACAATGTGTGGAAGTCCACCACTAAGGGTAGATAACCACAGGGTTGCTGATTGCTGATTATCTTCTCCACCTCTGTCACAACCTCATTGATTTAATAAAACCCACAGATCTGCCTCTTTAGCTTACATCAAAAATCATATGTGCATAACGTTGTAAAGTGCTACACAAACTGTTGGCACTATATAAATCCTGTATAATAATGATTAAAAAAAGATCTTTGTGTAAAAAAAGCACATGATCTTTCAACTTGTGCTTGAAACAAAAATATTTAAAACCCTAAATATAAAGATCTAACTTCCCTCTATTAGTGTAATACATTTGTATTAGTTTGAAAAATATATATAACAAGCAAGTCAACACTAAATTGTACATTCAAGTAATTTAAACAAAAAAAGGATGAATGATTAATTATTAATATTTCTGGGTAAAACTCAACATGTTTTGTAGAAACAACAAGGCAATGTGAACAAGGTGCAACACCGGTTGCTTCTTTATATCATATCAATATTAGAACTACCGTATAATTGTAATATGGGTAAAGGTTACTCTTAAACTGGAGTATATTTCTAGGTCAATGAGGGTCAAAAGGTAGGACAGTGTTGGATGTTCTTGTTACAAAATTGCTCCCATACAGCCCACCTAATGTGAAATAATAATAATTAATAATGTTGCCCTCTTTGTGTGCCATAACCTGTTCGTAGCTATGTGACTCTTTTAACTGATTAATCATCTCCCCCACATTGGGGACCAGTGGGGACTTCCACTTACACAGCAGAGTTAGTCGTGCTGCAAACATTTCCACATCTACACTCAATACTGCCATCAAAATATTAAGCTGAAAGATAATACCTGAGATTTTGAAGAATAATCTCGCCACCTCATTCTAGAAGCTGCGTACATGGGGGCAGTACCATAACATGTGGCTTAAAGTGCCGACATGGCCACAGCCTCTCCAGCAGAGATTAGATGGGCCCCCTGAAAATTTAATGTAAGAAGTAAGATACCACCTTAGGTGAATCTTCTGATCCATTTCCCAATATGTAGAACATTTGGAAAATATCATGTTATGGCGAATAGCCTTTTGCCATTGTTGGTGAGAAATGCTCAACTTTAGTTCAGTTTTCCATTTGCATAAGGGTTTGGTTTTATCAAGACAAGTTGTAAAATAGCGTTATCCCTTTCACTTTGGTATGCAAAGCTTTACAAAAGATCCACGTCTTACTAGGCAGTTGGACAATTAGGAGTGCATTGTTGTGGAGGAAGGAAGCTATTTGGTATGCCATTATCAGAGAGATAATTCATGACTTATGCAGTCATGAATTATCTCGCTGATAAAGCGAAAGTGGATGAGATCCTTTTAAATGAAAGTAGTTTCTCATTTTTAACAATGTCTGATAAACAATGGATACTTCTGGCCTCCCAACTATGTAACCCCAGATTTGGAATGTGAAACTTCAGAGTTTCCAGTGATAAAGGTATTGTTGTCATCTTGGGGCTGTTACCTGCATGTTTCCTAAAATGCTGCCAGGCTATAAGAGATGATGTAATCATTGGGTTATGGAGTTTACCAGAGGAAGCATTGACCAAGTTAGATAGTAGAATGGAAAAACATAGAATCACGTTAAACATATGAAAACATTTTTTGCATAGAGTGAGTGTACTCTCATACACCAACCCGATATCTAAATGGTCATATGTCCACATATGTGTAACCATATAAATAGTGAAAGAAAACCTAAATACCAAATTGGCATGACACCTGAAAAAAAAAAAATTATCTTGGCTATGGAGTCGGCGCGACAGGTGGAAGAAGTCTGTCATCTTCCCTGCCTTGTCCCTTTCTCTTGTGGGACATAAAAGGAACAGGTCCCTGACTCACCTGTGGGTATTTTTGCCGCTGTGCTTTGCTCCAGGAAGTCGCTGTAAGCTCTGACGGGTTGCTGATGTGCAGAGCTCTTTTTCTAAGCGGCCATCCTCTTTGCTTGCCGCCCCCCGCCCTAACTTCCCTCTACTGAAGCACCAAGTTGCAGAAGTTCTGTAGATGCTATAAATTGATTTCAAAATCAGGTTACAAACCCTGTATAGGAATTTTACATTCCCTGTTGGATTTCCTTCTTTGTTTATATTGTGTAGAGTGGAACAAGAAGAATATTGGAAAACCCCTAGGTGGGCATGAGCACTAGAGGATAGATGGGGGCCAAAAGGTAACCCAAATCACGAGACTCCAACTATAACTGATTTTTTTATTTATGGGTGTTTTAAATTTTTAAATTTAAATAGTTGCAAAACTGCAAAGGCTGTGTTCATGTAATGTGTTTATACTGGGATGGTGGTTGTTAACTGCAGCACAAGGAACTCAACAAAGGATCCCAGGCACTGGCTTAAAGCGGAACTCTCGGAAAAAATATTTTTTGACATTTACTATAACTTGCTATGCTTATGTTGCAACATAAGCTCATACTTCATTCATTCCTGCAACTACTGTTATTACTGAACTCCTTGCAGTGTAAATTTCTCCATTCAAAAAAAAAAAAACTTGTGATTAGCCAAGTAGAAAGGAGCAGCAGATGGACATTAGGATCTCCCATTGTCCAATCACAGAAGGTCTTTTATTCTTTGAAAAGAATATAAAACCTTCTATTAATGGATGGAAGTGAAGGAAAAGAGTGATCAACCCTCTTCTTGACTGTTCAAGAGATGTAACTGTGATTTACAGTCCTGGAAGTTTAGTGATTACAGTAGTTGCGGGGAAGAATGAAAGTATGAGTTTTACCCCAAACTGCAGCATCCAGACATGAAACATCCATAAACATAAATTCATTATTTTCCACAAAATTCTACAAACATTACCCCATAATGACAATTTGAAAGAAGTTTGTTTGAAAACTTTGCAAATTTATTAAAAATTAAAAACAAAAAAAAAATCACATGTATATAAGTGTTCATAGCCTTCGCTCAATACTTTGTTGAAGCACCTTTGGCACCAAATACAGCCTCAAGTCTTTTTGAGTATGATGCTACAAGCTTGGCACACATTTTTGTGGTCAGTTTCTCCCATTCTTCTTTGCAGGACCTCTCAAGCTCCATCAGGTTGGATGGGGAGCGTCAGTGCACAGCCATTTTCAGATCTCTCCAGATGTGTTCAATTGGGTTCAAGTCTGGGCTTGCCAGGGCTGGGCGCAGCCCTTCATTCTCTGAGCTGGCTGCTAATTGCCAGCTCCCATATCTCTCCACAGTTAATCAGCTGTTGATGATCCTGCTCATCAGTCCTGCCTACTTAAGCGGTCCAGTCCAGAGGAGCTCGGCCTTTGCCTTAGTCAACATCACAGAGATGCTCTCCTGCATTCCTGTTGAAAGACTTGCTTAGCTGACATCCCTTATGGCTCCAGATCCTGCTTGCTATTTTACTATACTCATCTCTGGCTCCCTGACGTTTGGCTTGTCTGACTATCCATTCCGGTTCCTGAACTCTGGCTATGTTTTGACTACGTTTGTTCTGTTTACTTTTATTATTAAACAAGTGTGATTTAACTTTACTTCTGACTTGGTCTGATTTTATGGTTTCTGACAGGGCTCTAGCTAGGACACTCAAAGAAATTCTCAGAGTTGTCCCGTAGCCACTCCTTTGTCGATTTGGCTGTGTGCTTAGGGTCATTGTCCTTTTGGAAGATGAACCTTCACCCCAGTATGAGGTGCATAGTGCTCTGGAGCAGTTTTTCATCAAGGATGTTTCTATACACTGCTGCATTCATATTTCCCTCAATTCTGACAAGTCTCCCAGTTCCTGGCACTTAAAAACATCCCCACTGCATGATGCTGCCACCACCATGCTTCACTGCAGGGATGGTATTAGCCAGGTGATGAGCGGTGCCTGGTTTCCTCCAGCTTGCCATTCAGGCCAAAGAGTTAAATCTTTGTTTCATCACACCAGATAATTTTGTTTCTCATGGTCTGAAAGTACTTCAGGTGCCTTTTGGTAAACTCCAGGCCGGCTGTCATGTGCCTTTTTACTGAGGAGTGGCTTCCATCTGGCCACTCTACCATCCAGGCCTCATTGGGGAGTGCTGCAGAGATGTTTGTTCTTCTGGGAGGTTCTCCTCTCTCCACAGAAAAATGCTGGAGCTCAGTCAAAATGACCATCAGGTTTTTAGTCACCTCTCTGACTAAGGCCCTTCTCCCCTGATCGCTCAGTTTGGCCAGGCGGCCCGCTCTAAAAGGACTCCGGGGGGTTCCAAACTTCTTCCATTTAAGGATGATGGAGGCCACTGTGCTCAACTGGACCTTCAATGCTGCAGAAAATGTCTGTACCCTTCCCTAGATCTGTGCCTCAATACAATTCTGTCTCAGAGGTATACAGACAATTCCTTGGACTTCATGGCTTGGTTTGTGCTCTGACATGCACTGTTAACTGTGGAACCTTATATAGACAGGTGTGTGCCTTGCCAAATCATGTCCAATTAACTGCATTTACCACAGGTGGACTCCAATCAAGTTGTAGGAACATCTTAAGGATGATCAGTGGAAACAGGATATCCCTGAACTCAATTTTGAGTGTCATGGCAAAGGCTGGGAATACTTATGTACATGTGATTTTTTGTTTATTATTTTTAATAAATTTGCAAAGATTTCAAACAAACTTCTTTCACGTTGTCATTATGGGGTATCGTTTGTAGAGTTTTGAGTTTTGCTGTAACATACCAAAATGTGGAAAAAGCACTGTGAATATTTTTGGAATGCACTGTACTATGTTAATGATATTGCCACTAACATATAATTATATGTAAAATGACTGTTTTACAAAAGCTACTATGATATGTAGTAAGTTATACCAGGTTGTGCCAATGCTATAAAAAAGACTTTTCTCCTAAAGCATTTGTACGCTCTTCAACATTTGACATGCCATATCTTCTTTGCTTATCCAGTTGTAAAGTAAAACTCAGAATACTATAGAACATCTCTTTCTGGTTTATCATAATCTAACATTTAAATCTTTTAACTTGCTAAACAAGCATGCTAACAATCCCCTAGTATTTCCTCATTCTTTCATTTACAATTTTCAGATTCTGAAGGTACACTACGAGATATCAAACACCAACAACATCCATTATAATTTTTGTGAATATTACAATTACTACATACTTTAAATGTACTGTACAAATTTAGGATTTGAGTTATTTAAACTGTAGAGTAAGATAGTGAAATGATATGGACCTGTGTACGCTTCAAAGATACAATCAAGTGCAGTGGAAATTAAAAATTGACATTTTCTTTCATTTGACTAGATGACTGATGTGAACACAATCTTACTTCACGTAATTAAACTTCACTTTGGCGACAGTTATCATTCGGGACTACTTATTGATATTTGGTTTATCTATACATAGTACTAAATGGACTATTTTCAGATTATACCTTAAAGGGTAACTCTACTTTCGTGTGGAAAAAAATTGCAAATAAAGGAAAAATAATATAGTGTATACAACTGCGACACAAGTCATATTGTAATTGAATGTTTTTAAAAATTACCATTCCTTTTCAGTCTGCAGCCGCTGTAATTTTCTGAAAATGCAATATGGCTACCTGGAGGTGTTCTGTACACAGAATATGATCAGAACGTCCCCCAGAACTGTAATTTCCTGCTTGTGTGATTGGCTCACAGATTTTTCCAGAAGTCTGCACTAGGATACAAATCAGATTTCAGTCATCTCCTGCAACAAAAAATTCATTTTTGGAGAGATACTCCCAATAGGAACACGTCTAAAGGGATGCAGGCCCAGCAGTTTTCCTCATTAGTGCCCTGCAGCTACACAGCTGATTGATAATTATGAAACCACTCCCATTAGTTTCACTTTCCCACATGGGCACAGAGAAACACAGAGGGATTTCTTCAGACTAACAAAAGGTAGGAATCTGCAACAAAGTTCATTAACCACTTCAATACAGGGCACTTTCGTACCTTCCTGCCCAGGTCAATGTTCAGCTTTTAGTGCTGTCACTTTTTAAATGACAATTGCGCAGTTATGCTGCACTGTACCCAAACTAGGTTTTTATCATTTTGTTCCCACAAACAGAGCTTTTTTTGGTGGTATTTGATCACCTCTGTGTTTTTTATTTTTTGCTAAATGAATAAAAAAAGACCGAAAATTTTGAAAAAAAAAAGTTTTTCTTTGTTTTTGTTATAAAATTTGGTAAATAAGTAAGTTTTCTAATTGACTAATGGGCACTGATAAGCTGCACTGATGGGAACTGATAAGGTGGCACCGATGAGGCAGCACCAATGAGATGGCACCGATTGGCACCGAGGATGGGCACTGATGGGCACTGGTAGGCAGCACTGATAGGTGGCACTGATATGCGGCACTGATGGGCATTTATAGGTGGCACTGATGAGCACTCATAGGTGGCACTGATGGCCACTGATAGGCGACACTGATAGGCACTGAAAGGCTGCAATGATGGGTACTTATGGGTGGCACTGATAGGCAGCACTGATGGGCACTGAAAGGTGGCACTGATGGGCATTGATGGGCACTGATGGCTGGCACTGGCACTGGATTTCACTGATAGACATCACTGGCACTGGCAGGCATTTTTTAATGGCACTGATTGGCAGCTGCCTGGGCACTGATTGGCATTTCCCTAGTGATCTAGGATGGCATACCTGGTGGTCCAGTGTGGTGGCCATCCCTCGTGGTCCTGGGCAGGCATACAATGGGGGGCTGTGCTGATAAATAATCAGCACAGACCCCCCTGTCAGGAAAGCAGCCGATCGGCTCACCTCTACTGGCGTCTGTCAGACGAGAGTAAGAAAAAGCCGATCGATGGCTCTTCCTGTTTACATCGTGACATGTGACATTGGACACGGCTGATCACGTGGTAAAGAGTCTCTGTCAGAGACTCTTTACCTAGATCAGACTGACACACAGCAACAACGATCACTGCGATGCAGCTTAATATCCTGGCGACATCATATGATGTCCGGTCAGGACATCGCAACCACTTTGCCAACGTCATATTGCTATATGGTGGGCAGCAAGTGGTTAAAATCCTTGTAATGTACATATATCACCCAGAGGGGAATGTTTTTTTTATGCATAGTTATGCTTTAAGCTGCCTCTATCTAAAGCCCAGTATATAGATTTAGAATTGCCAACACCTCACTACTATTTTTACCAACAAAACATGGAAAATTTACTGACAATCTGAAATATGACATAAACTTAAAAACCAAGAAAATTTAACAAATATAAACAGGTAGGTAAACATTAATAAACATTAATCTACCTAGCTTACAACGAAAAAGGGAGAAAAAAGAGAGAGAGAGATAAGGGGATAGAGAGGGCAGAAAAAGGGGAGGCGGGAGAGAGGGAGGCAGAGGGGGAAGAGAGAGGGGTGGGGGGGATAGTGAGGGAGAGGCAGGAGGGAAAGGGGACAGAGAGAGAAAGAGGGAAGAGAAAGTGGGATATTTAGTGCACAGAAATTCATTTTACCAATTATCAATCTAAAAAATTAAAACTAGGGAGTGCTTCGGTGAATGTTCAGATACAAAAATATGTACAAAAGCTCCTGTCATTTTTTGCAAGACACTACAGATATAATTAAATTATTTAGAAAAATAATATGAAATATATATTACCATCTGTTAATTTTGGATGTCACTGCATTGAATTCAAACATTCCATATGAAGAAGACCTGTAAGCAATCTAATATTACTTTGATCTTGATCCCTAAATGATGACAGTAAAGCAAATTCAATTTTTATCAGAGGACCCATAATTCATTCCTAAAAATACTGCTTTACTTTTGAAAAGAAGTTCTATTTGCAAACAAAATGCACAGCTATGGGAATGAGGTTTGCACCTAGCTATGCTAATTTAGTTACAGGGTTTTTTGAGGAAAATTTAATTCTTGCAAACAACCCCTTTGGTGCAAACTTCATAATGCATAAACACTTCATTGATGATATTATATGCATACAGTAATGCATAGTGAGCCATCTTTGATTTATGAATATGTTAGGTATCTTAATTCAAATACAAATGATTGTTTGGACCTGGTCCTAACTGGCAATATAGGATACCCTATTGCTGCTAGTACAAATTTATTTTAAAACTGAAGATGCTAACAGTTATCTTCACTTTACCGGCTCTCATTACAGACCTTGGCTATATGATGATCCATATAGCCCATTTAAAAGAATTAGATGCAATTGTACTATAAACAAGATGTTTGAGAAACAAGCTGAAGTACTATATTCTATATTTTTAGAGAAAAAAATCCTTTACAACATATATCTCAAGCATTTATTTGATCTAAAACATAACTCAAGAAAACTGATTAACTAATTAAAAAATGGATATTTGAGAAAAAAAGAAAAGAAATCTACTGCAACATTGAGGTTCACTACTAACTAGAATGAACAACATAAAGAAATTTGATCTATACTAGATAAGTACTGGTTCATACTTAAGCAAGACCCTTTATTAGGAAAACAACTCCCAAAGAGAACATACATATATTACATTTAGAAGAGCTAAATCTTCAGCAAACATACTAGCTTTCAGTAAATTAACTTCTAAACCTTTGTCCAAAAAATCCAAATTAACGAGAGCTAAAAACAGGGGAAGTTATAGGTGCAGCCACACTATATTCATGTGCTGTTTATCCATATCCCATGCAAAAACCTATTTTATCTAGGGCTAACATTAATATTATATAAACGAAATTCTGCGCTGGCAACTTACCAAGTAGAAAATTAATAAACTATAATAAAACCAAATAATAAAACCAAATAATAAATACACTATGCAAATAGTTGTGAATGTGAAAAAAAAAAAAATGTATAAAGGGAAAAAATTTTTTATGTGGACCTTGCACAATTTGCTGTGTACTGAGTGAGTTTCACTCAGTACACAGCAAATTGTGCAAGGTCCACATAAAAAATTTTTTCCCTTTATACATTTTTTTTTCACATTCACAACTATTTGCATAGTGTATTTATTATTTGGTTTTATTATTTGGTTTTATTATAGTTTATTAATTTTCTACTTGGTAAGTTGCCAGCGCAGAATTTCGTTTATATATTACTAAAGTGTCAGCACTTTTATCCTGCAGCTGCAACGGGATAGTTAGAGTTTGAAGATTATCATATAACATAAATTTATTTGCGAGCGCTGTTTTGTATGTATTTAACATTAATATTATTATTATTATTTTACAGGATTTATATAGCGCCAACAGTTTGCGCAGCGCTTTACAACATGAGGGAATACAGTACAGTTACAATGCAATTCAATACAGGAGGAATAAGAGGGCCCTGCTCATTAGAGCTTACAATCTAGAAGGGAGGGTCAAGTGATACAAAAGGTAATAACTGTGGGGGATAAGCTGATGGAGAAAACAGACATACAGTTGTTAGGTGTGGGTAGGATAGGCTTCTCTGAAGAGAAGGGTTTTCAGGGGTCATCTAAAAGCTAATAGAGTAGGAGATAATTGGACAAATTGGGGTAACGAGTTCCATAGGATTGGAAAGGCTCTGTAAAAGTCCTGGAGGCAAGAATGGGAGGAGGTTATGAGGGAACTAGAGAGCAGGAGGTCTTGAAATGAATGAATACATGGGAGATTGCATCAATTATGAATTGTTGCACACATTTTGCCATATATCTAATATAATTGTTTTCTCTAGAAGGATTTTGCAAACATTACATAAACATCTGAATAAACAGATCTAACATCTATAATGATTTTCAACACCACAGAGTGGTGTTCTTCTTCACTTCTTTTGCAATATCATGACCCAACAGCTTTCTGCATTACACATATTTAATGAAAAAACATAGAGCATATGGATGATTATAATTTTTATTGTTTTTATAGCATGATATATTAGTTTGTTCTAAAATGAAGTGTATATGCACCCCCGAGGTTAAATTTAATAATGATGTTCATGGCTCAGTACACATTTCTTGGTATAATTTATATTGTTTTATATATATTAATGTATTACTGTCCACATTTATTTAATATTTTTTTCCGCAACAAATTGTAGTCACTACTGTGGTTGAAATGTGTAATTACATTGTATTGACACCAAAAAATTTCTAGCATTAAAAGTGTTAACAATTACCTTTAGTTACTTCCAGTAGAAGCTTTTATATATAATATATATATATATATATATATATATATATATATATGCAAAACAGTATGATCATGAGATCAAAACATCACTAAAGCATAACCCAAATAAATTGGTCTAGGTGGTGATAGAGCCTCTTACCCATATTGTGCAATTACTAAGGCACGTCCAACTATCAGACATCCCAACCGTGCCATTTGGGGACCACGTTCCCATAAATATACACAGAAGTATCTAGGTGAAAAGAGAAGTGAGAAGGCTGCAGAAACATGATGCCAAGGTTGGCACAAAACAAAGGAAGAAGAGGAAAAGATGAGTAAGAAGTAAGGGTGAATCCATCCGGAAACCCTCCCTCGATCATTGGTGCAATAAACTCTGTGTATCAGGGACCTGCAAATTGACAAGCCAGGGGAACCATATTCTATCGAAAAGGGATTGTTTGTCTCGTAGAACACTCATGATTTTTTCATTCAGCGTGATCCACGTGAGTTTACATTTTATTAACTCTATATCTATAACAGGGCTTTCCACGCTGTCACAATGGTGATTTTAGATGCTAGGAACATAAAGAATATTATGGGTATGTTGAAGAAAGTTTTCCACTGGCTTGTTCAGTAGGGGGACGCTGGCGTCTTTGATGATGTTAATCATCGTAACTGACAATATAAATGAGTGACAATATATTGGAGATCAACCAGCGCTAATCATATATGATTTAACAATAAGCAGCTGTGGTACTGAGGGTAAAATCTATCAAATCCCTAAACATAAACATAAATTACCTTTAGTTACTTCCAGTAGAAGCTTTTATATATAATATATATATATATATATATATATATATATATATATATGCAAAACAGTATGATCATGAGATCAAAACATCACTAAAGCATAACCGAAATAAATTGGTCTAGGTGGTGATAGAGCCTCTTACCCATATCGTGCAATTACTAAGGCACGTCCAACTATCAGACATCCCAACCGTGCCATTTGGGGACCACGTTCCCATAAATATACACAGAAGTATCTAGGTGAAAAGAGAAGTGAGAAGGCTGCAGAAACATGATGCCAAGGTTGGCACAAAACAAAGGAAGAAAAGGAAAAGATGAGTAATGCCCCGTACACACGGTCGGATTTTCCGATGGACATTGTCCGATCGGAGCGTGTTGTCGGAAATTCCGACCGTGTGTGGGCTCCATTGGACATTTTCCATCGGATTTTCCGACACACAAAGTTGGACAGCAGGAGATAAAATTTTCTGACAACAAAATCCGATCGCGTCAATTCCGACCGTGTGTGGCCTGTTCCGACGCACAAAGTGCCACGCATGCTCAGAAGAAATTCCGACACGGGACAGCTCGTTCTGGTAAATGTAGCGTTCGGAATGGATACAGCACTTTCGTCACGCTGCAATGTTCAAAATGGTTTAATACAGCGCACTCTCTTCTTCTTTATAATGTGACAAGAATTAAGTAGTTTTGATGCTCATATTCACACACACTTCTCACAAACTTATTTTGTTACTATTTATCGGGATTCCCTCAATATATTTAGATTTCTCACATCTGACAACAAAATTTTTTGTTATTTTTGGACTTTAATGTAGATTCTTTTTTTGTGTTTCTCTTTTTTATTTTTTTATTTTTTGGTAATTTTGATTTGTACTCCCGAAAATGTTTGTGTGTGTTTTTGGTGACAAGTTCCCACAACACCACTAATATGTTGTTCTATTTAATCTGTAGGAGATTGTTTGGTGTTGTTGTCCCTTGTTAATTTCACATTGTACTTTAGAAATGTTCCTGAATCGTCACCAACAAACTGTCCTTTTTGGATGAAAACACACACAGGAGAGTAGAATTTCCCTAAAAAAATTTTATTAAGGGCTCACAACTAAACAAAGAGGGAGGCAACGCTGGAGAAACTGCAGAAGTGGGTGAAGCCTTGGACCCCCAGGGCACACATCAATTATTTAAAATTCAAAATTGGTGGCCTGAGGAGTCCTTATCTAAGGGAGGGCAGTCTGGTCCAGAAGTCCCAGAGATCCGGAAAGCAGCAGATGACATCTGTGTCCCCAGGCTGTGGTCATACAAGAGACTGCATCTTCTGTCGGACCAGACTGAACCCAGGGTCATCACTCTTTGGTCTTCTTTCCACGCTTCCTTACAGGCTTTGGCTGTGGTGGTGGAGTTGTGGCAGCAGGAGGAGGAGGAGGAGGAGGATCGTCCCTCTCAATGACATCCGTCTTGTGTGTCAGTTCCCCACTCAACCCCTTACGAAGGACTTTATAAATCAGGTCCTCAGAGATCTTGCATTGGCCCTCCTGCATGCCCTGCAATTTTGTGGCAGCCATGCAGGCAAAGGCCTCTTCAGGACTGGGGAAGGCTCTGAGGGACGCCGAAGCCTCCTGGATCAGCCTGTACGCTGAATCCTGCACGGGACTGGGAGTGGCCTTCCTGGCTCGTTTATATGGCAGGCGGAGGGGAGGGACCTGAGACTCAGTCAGGCTGCGACTTGTCCCAGGCTTCTCTTGGCTGACACTTAGCCCCGCCTCCTCCTGGCTGCCACTAATCCCCGCCTCCTCCTGGCTGACACTAATAATCCCCGCCTCCTCCTGGCTGCCACATTCCACAGCCTCCTCCTGGCTGAGGTCTTCCTGTGTATGAAAAAGGGACATAGTTTTAGTTTTTTATTCATCAATCACACACAATTTTCACCTTCTGACTGCTGCAAATTGAATGTTAACAAATATAACAGACTATCCTTCTGAGCCCAGCAGTTTTCATTCTTGTCCCAATTTTGGGTGCCCACTACTGTCTATTGATATGTAAAGCACTTTTTTTAATCAGCAATTAGTGATCAATAATAACATCTAATAAACATCATTTATTTATTGACCAGAAATCTGTAGAAGAATGCTATACCTGACTCCAGCTGGGCTCCTCCACTTCTTTCTGGCTGGAAGGCCTCGGCTGGGGTGGAAGGAAGAGTGGAAGGAAGAGTGGAGAGGGATTCCCTGACTTCAGTGTGGTCTGACAGAAATCGCAGTCTCTCGTAGTACCACAGCCTGGGGACATAAATGTCATCTGCTGCAGCTCCGGACCTCTGGGAATCCGTGACCTTCTTGCGCTCCTTAAGATAAGTGCTCCTCAGGCCACCAATTTTAGCTTTTAAATAAGGGATGGTTGCTGTGGGTACCACCGGCTTCACCAACTCCAGCAGTTTCTCCAGCACTGCCTGCCTCTTCTGTTTGTGATTATAGTGGGGGTGTCTCACTTGCCACAGACAGGGCAGCTCCCTGTACTTGTCTATGAACAGGGGCAGGAAATTGTGGTCGTTGAACCCATCCATTTTCTCTGCAAGACACAACACAAGACAAACCCTAATGTCAGGCCAAACTCCCCTAATCTTGTTACAATATAGGCTTCCATTTCAAAGCAGTATAGGCCCAAGTTTAGATCCTACCTTCGTTAGCACTATCGGCGTCTCCGATGCTCCTTCCTCCGCTCACAGATCGTACGTAAGACGCGCGCGTTACGATTTATACACACTGCGCATGCGTATAACTCCGCCCGCCCCTGACGTTCTTTCTAGTCTAGTCCCCGCCCCTTTTCGTTCGGCGCAGTGGAGGAAGAGCACATGGCGGAGAGACAGCAGGATAGTGCTAAGTACAGCAACGAGGAGGAGGAGGAGGAGGAAAGGCTGGAGCCTGAAACGTCCCGATCCAGAAGGAGATTAAAGGACTCAAATATGTCCTTTGGGGAGATGTTGGAGATGGTGGACATCCTGAAGAAGGCCGACTATGATGGAAAGTATGGGCCTTACCCCAACCCCAATGTCAGAAAGGCCAAGATCATGGCGAAAGTGGTCAGGAGTCTGCACCGGAAATTCGGGGTACGACGATCGAAAGATCAGCTCAGGAAGTGGTGGTCGGACCTGAAATTACGAGAACATGAGCAGTACAGAAAGATCCGGAGAGTGCTGCAAAAAAGTAAGTAGTTGTGCTGTGTTCCTATTCTTTATGTTTATTACGTTCGTGCTGCTCCATGTGCTTTTAGGAACTGTTGTACAGTTTAAAATGGCAACTTTCATGTTCATGGGCACATTATTTGTTCGGATCACACATTGTTATTTCGGACGATAAAATACCATTGTTTAGGCCATATGCATTTGGCCACCATTTTGACGCCCTATACTTGTCTTCAAAGAATTGGGTTGTGTAGATGGCTTTGTTACTAGAATGAAATGCAAACTAGATTGTGTGTAAGGAGAGGACACTCAGCAGCTGTTTTCACATCTTGACACTGGAGCACTAGTGTGGGACCCCAGAACACCATTTTTATTAGGGGGGCCACACAGGTGCCCCACTGTATACTATAGGGGGGGCTACATCTGTGAAGCTTTTACCAAACAGGTAAAGTATTGCAGCTTGACAAAGGACACTAAAAAAGCTACATCTTGGAACTCGGCTAAAATAGATAATTGTACCCCACTTCCAAGCAATGTTTCATCTTTATAGTTCTGACCTCAAATATCTGTGTGCTAATTATACCATTTTTGTTTTACATAGGGGAGAAAAGACTCGGAGGACACCCCTCATCCGAGGAGACCAGAGACCCCCCCCTCTGGAAGAAGGGGAAATCCACCCAACACAAGCTGAGCAGGAGGATGAAGACGTGGTGGAACTAGTCACCACAACAGGTGAGTGTCTGCAACCACAGGCTCCGATAAGAGATGGATGGCGGCATTTTTTTGCAAACCTAATTTATTTTGGGTTTCCTCTCTTTTTAGGTGATCGTGAGGTTGTGGATCCAGATCCTTTCACATCCGGAAGTGCCCAGATCCTGATCGGGGAGATCATGGGGTGTAATTTACAATTGGAAAACATCAAGCAAAACATCAATGATGTTATTCCAAAATATAAAAACATCATTGATGTTTTGGGGCGAGTTTAAAGCCCCTCCAAATCACTTTCTTCTTTTGTGTGCTACAATGTGCGAAATGTTTTTGTGATTTTTCCCAAAGCCAAATTTGGAGGATGCACACAGTGTGTCAACATGTGCTATCTGCCATCACGGGAGATCAATGGACGCGTTTTGGGGGTGCAACCCCTTCCTCAATAATAAAGTAGTGGTGAGGAAGGGCTTTCTCCCCCAAAACACATCCCTTGATCCCCCCTGATGGCAGATAGCACATGTTGACATTGGGAAATTTGTGTGCATCTTCCAAATTTGGCTTTTCCAGGGGTGATTTCCCCCCATCTGAACGCAATATCAAACACAGTTC
The DNA here is from genome assembly GCF_042186555.1 of Aquarana catesbeiana. Taxonomy (NCBI): domain Eukaryota; kingdom Metazoa; phylum Chordata; class Amphibia; order Anura; family Ranidae; genus Aquarana; species Aquarana catesbeiana. The sequence continues at coordinate 678,200,502 of NC_133324.1, read as the reverse complement.
CTAAATACTCATGTCTGATATTGCCTTCCAGTTCTACCAAATGTGAACTTTGTAAGATCAAGATTTGTGTCTTTCTTGTGGGTTTTACACAGGCCTGTTTTCTATAAAATGCACATTTTGATTTTGGATAATGACACCACAAAAATTGTTATACAACAAACATGTCGGTTTGTCAGAAAAACCTTTGGTAAATGCACATGTGATTGTGCAGGTATTAAAAAGATTGTTCATCAAGAATGTTTGGATTATTGTCTCACGCTACAACACTTTTGGGGTGATGTAATTGTTGTTTTATGAGAAAATGGGGGTAATTTCCTAAGGGCAAATCCACTTTGCACTACAAGTGCAGTTTCAGTGCAGTTGCAAGTGCACTTGTAGTGAAAAGTGTCTTTGCATTTAGTAAATAACAGCCAACAGTGCTTTGTATAAGGTTACACAATCACGACATTTTCTGCACTCCACACATTTCTGTCAGGGTCAGCTAAAACAAACACAAGCAGTAAATGTCCACAAAGAAGAGCCTGGGGGGAGATGCCTGTCGAGAACTTGAGGTCCTGCAGGCTTCTCCCTGTGGCCAAATACCGCAAGGTAGCGACCAGCCTCTGCTCCGGAGTGATGGCTTGCCTCATGCAGGTATCCTGCCTGCTGATATAGGGGGTCAGCGAAGCCAACAAACGGTGAAATACGGGGTCCGTCATCCTGAGAAAGTTCCTGAAATCATCAGGATTATTCTCACAGAGCAAAGGCATATGACAGAACTGGTGACGCTGAAGCAACCAATTCTTGGTCCATGAACTCCTCCCCACCCTGTTCATAGACTGGACTTGTGTCAAGGTCAGGACCCCAAACAACAAGCCCCCGCACAGCACGAACTGTACGAGGAGTACGCATACGAAACATGGCTAGAAAACGGTCGGCTGCTCAGAACGAAGTAACAGAACGCACTGAAGAACAGCAAGGCTTGTGAAGAGCGACCTGAAAAACAGCAACGAGCAGGCAAGATCACACAGAAAACTCCGATACGAACTGACTGCACGCACTGAAGAGCAGATACAAACCCACAAGCACAAACTGAACGTCAGAAAACGATCTGAAAGCCACGAGTCTGAAAAAGCGCGAATCGTCTCTCACCAAAATTTTTACTAACACGAGATTAGCAAAAGGAGCCCAAAGGGTGCCGCGCTTGGTTCTGAACCGGCCTTTTCTAGTCTCGTCGTACGTGGTGTACGTCACCACATTGTTGGCGATCGGAAATTCCGACAACTTTGTGCGACCGTGTGTAGGCAAAACAAGTTTGAGCCAACATCCGTCGGAAAAAATCCTAGGATTTTGTTGTCGGAATGTCCGAACAAAGTCCGACCGTGTGTCCGGGGCATAAGAAGTAAGGGTGAATCCATCTGGAAACCCTCCCTCGATCATTGGTGCAATCAACTCTGTGTATCAGGGACCTGCAAATTGACAAGCCAGGGGAACCATATTCTATAGAAAAGGGATTGTTTGTCTCGTAGAACACTCATGATTTTTTCATTCAGCGTGATCCACGTGAGTTTACATTTCATTAACTCTATATCTATAACAGGGCTTTCCACGCTGTCACAATGGTGATTTTAAATGCTAGGAACATAAAGAATATTATGGGTATGTTGAAGAAAGTTTTCCACTGGCTTGTTCAGTAGGGGGACGCTGGCGTCTTTGATGATGTTAATCATCGTAACTGACAATATAAATGAGTGACAATATATTGGAGATCAACCAGCGCTAATCATATATGATTTAACAATAAGCAGCTGTGGTACTGAGGGTAAAATCTATCAAATCCCTAAACATAAATATTCACAAAAAGCAGTACAGCCCATAAAATTATATTTTTTAAGATTCACATGAAAACACTACTAAAAAATCGACTAAAGAGTCCATAGCAAAGAATTTCCAACAAATAATCCAGTGGCACGAGTGACATCCACACAAGATGAGTGACTGTTGTGAAACAAGACCTCCACCAATGGTGATACAAGCCGCTCACCTCAGCTGATGGACCCCTGAGTAAAATCAGTCAGGTCAAAGACAGCATTTCCCTCACAGGGATATTTAACAGGAGCAGGTAGATTGGTTGCCGGTCAGATACCCAAAAGCTTGTAAAACTCGCAGTAGTCACATAGAATAAAAATAAAGAACATCTAGTGCTCTCTGTATGTTGCATAAAAAGTTTAATGAAACAGCAATGGAAACACTTACAAACAAAGCACTGTACCCCAGTGCGGAGGATAAAATCATATAGGATGATCCACGGAGATCAGCGAGCGAGACGCGGGTGACGTCACAATCCAAGTCACGTGATGTTTTTCCGTACGCGTTACGTCCCTAATTGGAGGCGGGACTTCTTCAGCGGCGACGGCATGACGTGATCCACCCGCTATAAGTATATCTCAGCTGATCGGAACAGCCAATGGGTCTCGATGTGTACTCAACACCATGGTAACCCAAATACATAAACAACGAAGGCAATAGCCCTTAAAAAGGTGAACGAAAAGGGGGTCAATAATTGCAACAATGCAACCAGAGACAACTTCACCTACGGCAAAGCAGTGGGTATTGTGTTACTAAGCTAATTAATTTAATAAAAATTAATAAAAAACGATCCGTAAAAAATATATGATTTACTCAACCCGCGTACAAGCCCGATTTTGTGGAACATCCATATATAGTACACAAAGCAAAACATTGAAGGATAAAAACATAATAACTAAAAACAGAGACACAGCTGTTAGCGGTCAGAAATAAAACAATTAACTTCAAACTCGACATTCAAGCCTCCCGGCAAGAGAACCTTGGTCCCATGAATCCAATGAGATTCCCTGCGACTGAGTTGGCGAAGGAAATTTCCCCTCCTCCAATGTTTATTGACTTTTTCAATACCCCAGAATTTTAATCCTCTGGGGTTTTGACCATGTGCTATTTTGAAATGTTTGGAAACATTATGAGTTTTTAATCCTTTTTTAATGTTATTGACATGTTCACCAAGACGAACATGTAGGGGCCTAGAAGTCCTTCTGATGTATTGGACGCCACACCCACACTCGAGCATGTAGACGACCCCAACTGTCGTACAGGTGATTAATTGATCAATTTTGTATTCCTTACCCGTTGAAGTGGCTATAAAGTTTTTTCGTTTTTTATTGTTACATTGGCTATAAAGTTATAAATGTAACAATAAAAAACGAAAAAACTTTATAGCCACTTAAACGGGTAAGGAATACAAAATGATCAATTAATCACCTGTTTGACAGTTGGGGTCGTCTACATGCTCGAGTGTGGGTGTGGCCTCCAATACATCGGAAGGACTTCTAGGCCCCTACATGTTCGTCTTGGTGAACATGTCAATAACATTAAAAAAGGATTAAAAACTCATAATGTTTCCAAACATTTCAAAATAGCACATGGTCAAAACCCCAGAGGATTAAAATTCTGGAGTATTGAAAAAGTCAATAAACATTGGAGGGGGGGAAATTTCCTTCTCCAACTCAGTCGCAGGGAATCTCATTGGATTCACGAGACCAAGGTTCTCTTGCCGGGAGGCTTGAACGTCGAGTTTGACGTTAATTGTTTTAATTCTGACCACTAACAGCTGTGTCTGTTTTTAGTTATTATTATTTTTATTTATTATTTATTTTATTTATTTTATTTATTTTAGGTACTTATATATTATTATGTTTTTATCCTTCAATGTTTTGCTTTGTGTACTATATATGGATGTTCCATGGAATCGAGCTTGTACGCGGGTTGAGTAAATCATATATTTTTTACGGATCGTTTTTTATTAATTATTTATTAATTTTTATTAATTCAATTAGCTTAGTAACACAATACCCACTGCTTTGCCATAGGTGAAGTTGTCTCTGGTTGCATTGTTGCAATTATTGACCCCCTTTTCGTTCACCTTTTTAAGGGCTATTGCCTTCGTTGTTTATGTATTTGGGTTACCATGGTGTTGAGTACACATCGAGACCTATTGGCTGTTCCGATCAGCTGAGATGTCACGTCATGCCGTCGCCGCTGAAGAAGCCCCGCCTCCAATTAGGGACGTAATGCGTACGGAAAAACATCACGTGACTTGGATCGTGATGTCACCCGTGTCTCGCTCGCTGATCTCCATGGATCAGCCTATATGATTTTATCCTCTGCACTGGGGTACAGTGCTTCGTTTGTAAGTGTTTCCACTGCTGTTTCATTAAACTTTTTATGCAACATACAGAGAGCACTAGATGTTCTTTATTTTTATTCTATGTGACTACTGCGAGTTTTACAAGCTTTTGGGTATGTGACCGGCAACCAATCTACCTGCTCCTGTTAAATATCCCTGTGAGGGAAATGCTGTCTTTGACCTGACTGATTTTACTCAGGGGTCCATCAGCTGAGGTGAGTGGCTTGTATCACCGTTGGTGGAGGTCTTGTTTCACAACAGTCACTCATCTTGTGTGGATGTCACTCAGGCCACTGGATTATTTGTTGGAAATTCTTTACTATGGACTCTTTAGTCGATTTTTTAGTAGTGTTTTCATGTGAATCTTAAAAAATGTAATTTTGTGCGCTGTGCTGCTTTTTGTGAAAATATAAATGAGTGAACCCTCATCCAAAAGCGGCAAACCTTAGAGCATGTCCACCATACGTGCATTGGTGTACCTATATGGCCACAACCCCTGAAGCATGAGGCTAAGGATCCTGGATACATTTTGGACAGGTGCTCCGGCACAAAGTACCATCTGGCGTACTTTGTATCCTGCTTCTATCAGGACAACATTTAGAATATCTTTGTGAATTTGTGAGCTCCTTATACGCCAGTCCTCTGCCTCAGGAGCTAAGTCCAGATCCCTCTCCCAAGCCAGTGCCACCTGATAAGACTACTAACAGTGGGATTGATAAACAGTTTATAGAGCATGGAGACAATGCCACCCCTCCGTAGAGCGGCATCCTGCATGCACCTGTTTTCAAAAATGGTACGTACTGCCATATCCTATATATGCAATGAGTGGGAGAGCATAGGGCTCAAAATGGCATTGCTGTGTTTTGGGGGAGTCCATAGGATAAGGTCCATTGCCAGTGGGGAGCAAGCTTGGGCCTCCAGTGGAACCCAATCTGGATGATAATAATGGCTGTAAAGTGGGCAAGCTGCGCTGCTATGTAGTGCTTCCTAAACTCAGCCACACCCATACCGCCCATGTCTTTAGGAGCATACATTGTAGCCCAAGCTATTCTGGAGCCTTTGGTACCTCAGATAAAGTGGAGGATTTTGTATTGGAATTGCCTCATAGCCTCAATGGGGACTTGGATAGGTAGGGTTCGAAAATAATATAATAGCCTAGGTAAGACTGTCATTTTTACAGATGCAATTCTACCCATCCATGAAAAGTTCACATCAGACCATACCTTCATGTTCTCCAATAGCTTAGCAAACAAAGACGGATAGTTAGTTGGCTTTGTATAGAGAGGTCAATTGGATTCCCAAATAAGAAAGGGACATCTGTTGTCATAGGAAAGGGTATTCGGTCTGGATGCTCTAAAGCAGAGAAGTTGACCTCCAATTTGTTTAACTAGTAGGCCAGAAATTTTCCTGAATCGATTCAAAAGAGACAGTAATTTGCTAGGGTGGTGTGAGGGAATGTCTGGATTTTTATGTATCGCTATACCTAGAGTTTCAATGGCCACAACGAATAATATGGGAGATAGTGGACATCCCTGTCGAGTGCCCGATGAGATGGATATCGAGTCTGATCTTTGGCTTTGCAAAAGTATCTGAGCTGTGGGTGAGCTGTATAATGAGTGCATCGAGGCCAAGAACTTAGAACCAAAGTTCCATCTGGTCAGCACCCGAAAAAGGATAGGCCATGAGAGTGAATCAAATGCTTTGCAGATATCAATAGACAGTAACATCCCAGTCCTATTTACTCCACCATCCCAGGAAGGGTGTAATAAAGATATGAGGTCAATTGCTCTCTGGAACGGTCAGCTGCCTGTCTATATGGCAAAAAGCCCACCTGGTCAGAGTGTATGTAGCCAGCCAGAAGCATCAACAACCTATTTGCCAGAATTTTGGTGAATAAATTCAGGTCTGTATTAATTAGAGATATAGGATGGTAGTTAGCTCCGTCACTGTGATCTTTGTGAGGTTTGGGAATGAGGGGGGTGAAGGCTCTATTAGAATCTATATATATTGGACTGCCCCTTTGAATGTCTTTAAGAAGAATTGTGTTAAAGAGGAACTGCAGTCTGCTCACATAATTTGTAATAAAAACTTCTTTGCCAATCTGAAGCTTCCCTCCAACCACTTTGCATATTATTTTATATATACTGTGATTCTGTACTTGCCAAATATGCTGCAGAAATCTCCCTTAACTGAGTCTGGCGGCATCTATTTTAACTGTAGGCAGCTGAAGCTGCTACAGCTCTCATTGGCCTTCTTATGACTCATTCCCCCTCCCTTCCTGGCAAACTCTCATGAGAGTGATAGAAAGAGCTGTGCATGATGTCATAAGCCTAGGCTTTTTACCAGACAAGAAACAGGAAGTGGGCTGTATAAGGTATTTACTGGCAGAACAAAAAAAATGTTTTACTATCCAAAGCTAAAACAACAAGGGCAAAGGATTTAATAGATGGAAAGATAAAAAAAATCACTGAAGCTCCGCTTTAAGGAGGGAGCCAATAGAGTGGCAATTTTTTTATAATATAGGGTTGTAAATCCATCCGGGCCTGATGCTTTACCCATTGTGGCTTATTTTAGAGCAGCCAACACCTCCTCCACCATAATTTCTTTGTCTAAATAGTCTCTGTTCGAAAATACAGATTTCCCCTTGGTTTGGGACTTTAAAGGCACAGACTGTGAAGCAATTTAATGAAAAACTTGATTTTTAATAGTATCAAAAAGTATTTTAAACATACATAGAAATATATATATAAACAATGAAAGTACTAAACCAGCATAAGGGAATAAGAAGCATCAGATTATGTGAACAACATGGGCATAATCAATGTCAGCAAGTGATGCAGAGAGCATACACTATTCCTACGCGTTTCTGAGTGACTTTTACTTCTTCTTCAGGGAAAATACATTATGCAATTAAATAAAGGTTATAGTCTAAATATAGAAACACAAATGATGCATCCATTAAACATAAAGAAGCGGCAAAATTGGCAGAAGGGGAAGCATACATTCACAGTCCCAATACTTACATTGCGCATACATCAACAATGGGCAGCGGCCAGGAGCACAGAAAAGGCAGGCAAGGGATGGACAGAGAGGGACAAAAGTGAATGAGCCCAGGATAGAATAGCAGCTAGAGGAGATCATATCAAGAGTGATCAGCTGTGAGTCCATACAGATGCATACTGAGACCCAAGTGGTGCCCCTAGGAAGGGAGAAGAACAAAAATATACAGTATATGGGGTTTATATTTGTATGGGACATCTCATAATGGTACGTCCAAGTTGATAAGACTTGATGCCACAGACCGCAGACATTTGTACATACACATACCTTAAAAAGTGTTGTGGTTTTAAACCATGTATCTAAATAGTAAAATGTAGTGTAGTTGCCTGGAGCAGCTTATAGCTCACAACATCCACCTTTCATCCCCCGAAGTATATTGGGGGAGCCCTGATGGAGCAAAAAAAAAAGAGGAAAACTAAATAGGTGTCCAACAACCAAGCAGGAGGGATCTGTTGAAAATTAAAAAATGAACCAGTGCAGATAGGTATATATTAATAAAAAATCAGGAGGTTATACACCTGTAAACCTTCCAGTATATAGTCCGGTTGATATGACTACCGAGGTATGCAGCTATTGAGATCATTGCTCTAAAGTAATCCTAGCACTTCAAGGCAGCCAGATGGTTGTCATCTAATAGCTGTATAGAAACAAAAACATTAAGTCTCTATCATAAATGATATGACTCAAAGCAACAGTATAGCCATCCTATTGTGCACAGGGATGTAACAAACCAACACCTACCTGTGTATATTAATTGCCAAATTTGTCCATGAAGGTGTGCAGAAACATCCGTAGCCATGCAGGGAAACATTGTCTCTACTGAATATATATGGCTGCTGATATCCAGATCCACCCCCAACACAGGTGGAGACACACTCTACGTGTTAAGGTGAATACTTCCTAGGTGCGCAAATGGTGTCCCCCAAGCCCACAACAAAGATGGTGGCATGGGCACATCATGCATCACGCTTCCACTGACACGAATGTGCAGATGTACCCAGCTGCAAAGGCAGCTGGGGAGGAGAGGACCGTACACACCTGGACTCTGCTCCCCAGGAGGAGGATACCGCGTGAGCGTGTGGACCACACCCACGTCGCTCCTAGGGATACTGTCAGCAGTGGATGGGTGTAAATGGGAATGGGAAAGGCAAGATGGGATTCGCCATCCCATACATACCACAATCTGAAAAAAATTGCTGGACGGCCAAAGGGTCGGAGAGTAGACGAGGTTCCAATCTACCAAACCGTAGGCCAGAATGGCCCACGCATGTCGGCAAGCACATGATGGCATCAAACTGGAAAAAATTGCAGAATACAAAAAAAAGGGGAACAATTTAAAATGAGAAGACAGAAAGTAGGAAACAGGAAAATAAAAGGGAACACGCATCAAGACAGCAAATGAATGTGAAGCATTGATGAAAGCGCATTGTGTGCATGAAAGGGGGCATTTACTGCAAATTGACATAATTACAGCTATGCAAGATCTCACATTACATGAAAGTGTCCAACAGAGAACCATATTATCAAGGCATAACATGCAAATACTCAAAATAGAGAGTTCCAAAGTTGAGACACCGAGTGTCCAAGCTATCTTTCCTTACCTCCATACCTTGGCTGAAGGTAAATCCAGCCAAGAAGGGTTTGTAGTTTATCACCTTATTTAGGCTAGGAAAAACTGTGGCTGTAAAGGAAAAAAAAACAATTTTCTCTCTGGAGGAGGAGCTTATTCCAATCTCCTCTCCTCAAATTTGGATGCACCCTATCAAGGACCATAAATTTCATCCTAGGGAATTGGCCATCGTGGAGGGCAGTCATATGTCTTCCAAGTGGAAGGTCGGGGAAGCATCTCTTCATACTCCAGACATGCTTGGACATTCTAGTGCGAAGCTCAACCTTGGCTTTCCCCATAGAATTATATACAGTCACATAGCATTAAATACACCACACCATATGTTTTACAGTTGGCGAAATGTCGAGCCTTAAACTTTTGGCCATTGGGTAGTGTGCAACAGGGACCTACACGTATGTACTGGCAGAAACTGCAGCCTCCACACGTATAGGTCCCCCTGAGTTTGCGCGGATTGCCTCTATTCTCTCCCCTGAACTCACTCTGGGTGACATAGTTCCTGATGAATGCAGCGCGTTTACAAGTAATAGATGGTGTTAGTGACAAATCTACCCACATTTGGGTCCACAGATAGCAAGTGCCAATACTTTTGGATTATGTTTCGTATTCTTGTGTGTTGATTGGAATACTTCAATATTATTCTGGTTGTATCATCTGATTTTTTATCTTTCTTGGTGCCATATATCAACTCGCTCCTAGTCCTTTCAATGGCTCTTTTGTAGGCTTTTTTCAAGCATGATTTGCTATATCCCCTTTCTAAGAGTCTTTCTTGTGGGATTTTGTGCCTCTCTGGCCATCCCTTGCCTGCCTTTTCTGTGCTCCTGGCCGCTGTCCATTGTTGGTGTGTGGGCAATGTATGCATTGGGACTGTGAATGTATGCTTCCCCTTCTGCCAATTTTGCCACCTCTTTATGTTTAATGGATGTATAATTTGTGTTTCTATACTTTTAAGACCATAACCCTTATTTAATTGCATAACGGATTATCCCTGAAGAAGGAGTAAAAGTCACTTCGAAACACGTAGGACTCGTATATGCTCATGAAATCGATTATGTCCATGTTGTTCACATAATCTGATTCTGCTTATCCCCTTATGCTGGTTTAGTACTTGAATTGTTTTTATATATATTTCTATGTATGTTTAAATTACTTGTTGATACTATTAAAAATCAAGTTTTTAATTAAATTGCTTCACAGTCTGTGCCTTTAAAGTCCCACCCAAGGGGAAATCTGTATTTTCGTACAATCAAGGAATGTTGGCTAATCAATGTAGCAGATAAATATTCCCTACATTTTTTATATTTATCAATTGGGTAGTAAATACCCAGCTCCTGGAGGCTATCTGCTATATATAAATAATAATAAAAGAATATATACATACTCATACACATTTATTGTTTTCTATTGGACATATTCCAATATGGCAGACTTTAAAGGCAGATATTGGGATACTCACATGGCAGGCTATTTAACCAATTTTGGACAAACTTATGCCACGTACACACAAGCGGAATGTCCGTAAAAAAAGTCAGATGGGAGCTTTTCATTGTATATTCCGACCGTATGTATGCCCCATCGGACTTTTTCCGTCGAAAATTCAGACGGACATAGAGAACATGTTCTAAATTTTTCCGACGGAACTCATTATTATCGGGAAACCCGCTCGTCTGTATGCTGTTCCGATGTACCAAAAACGACGCATGCTCTGAAGCAAGTACGAGACGGAAGCGCTCGGTCTGGTAAAACTAGCATTCGTAATGGAGATAGCGCATTCCTCATGCTGCAAATTCTGTGATCTTTTAATGCAGCACATTCTTTTGTGCTTTATAATGCTAGAAGAATGAATTTGTTTTGCTGCTGATATTCACACAGAGTTGTCATAAACTTATTTCTTTATTATTTCTCTTGATGTCATGAATAATCTTTTATTTTTTTAAAGCCAGATCTCCATAATAATGTTTAGAATTATTTTTTATAGTCATCTTTTTTATTATTTTTTATTTCATCAAGATCTCCTTTTTTTGGATTATTGCAAAATTATTTTATAGTGATCTCCATAATTTTTGTATTTTTTTTGTGTGTCAAGTTACCACAATGACATTATTATCTTGTATTTTTTAACCTCAAGGAGGCTGGTTGGTGTCCCTTGTTAATTTGACATTGTCTTTTTGAAATGTACCTGCCTACTCACAAACTGTCCTATTTTAAGAAAAACACATAGTATTTTCAGAAAATAAAATATCCATTATTTCTGGGTAACAAAATAAAGAGGAAGGCAATGCTGGAGAAACTTTTGGAATTGGCAAAGCCTTTTGGCCCCCAGGGCATACAACAAGTCTGTGGAAAAAAAATTATTATCTTGAGGAGTCCATATAATTTGGAGCCCAATCTGGTCCAGGACTCCCAGAGATCAGGGCCAGCAGCAGATGACATATCTGTCCCCAGGCTGTGGTACTACACCAGCCTGCATCTTCTGTCAGACCAGACAGAACCCAGGCCATCACTTTCTTCTCTTCACCGCAGCCTTCCCTCCATCCTTCCCTGCACCCTTCCCTGTAGCCTTCCTGGTGGTGGACTTGTGGCAGGAGGAGGATGGGCAAGCTCATATACGTGGCTGTTCTCTGTCAGCTGGCCCCTCAACCCCTTCTGAAGGGCCTCACCAAGAATTCCCTCACAGAGTAAGCATTGGCCCTCCTCCAATTTCATCAATCTTGTGGCTAGATAGCAGACATAGGCCTCTTCAGCATCAGGGGGGCTTCTGAGGACATCATTTGCTTCCCTAATGAGTCCCAGTTCCGCTTCCTCCATGATCATCCCCTTCCTTGGCTATTTTGTTTGAAGGCGGAGGGGAGACACCTGGGATTGGGTGAGGCTCCTACTGGGGCCAGCCACCTCCTGGCAGACACTGGGCCCGCCCACCTCCTAGCTGACATTGGGCACAGCCACCTCCTGGCTGTCACTGGGCACGGCCACCTCCTGGCTGTCACTGGGCACGGTCTCCTCCTGCATGCCACTTTCCAGACCTTCGTCCTGGCTGAGCTCATCCTTGTATAAAACAGGGACATATAGTTTTTGTTTTTGCTTCATCAATCACACACAATTTTTAGCTCATGACTTGCAAATTGAATGTTAATAAATAGAAAAGACTATCTTTCTGACCCCAGCATTTTTCATTCTTGTCACAAACATTTTTGGCCACTACTGACTATTGATATGTAAATCTCCTAGTTTTAAATCATTAATTTGTTATCAATTATAACATCTAGTTAACATCATTAATTAATATTAGGACAATAAATATGTCTAAAAATAATATACCTGGCTCCAGCTGGGCGCATCCACTTCTTCCAGGATGGAAGGCCCAGGTTGGTCCTCGTTAGCCTCTGCTGGGGTTGAGGGAAGGGTGGAGGGAAGGCTGCAGGGAAGGGTAGAAAGTGATTCCCTGGCTTTAGTCTGGTCATCCAGAAATCGCAGTTTGTTGAAGTACCACAGCCTGGGTACATACACTTGCGCTGCTGCTGCTCCTGATCTGAGTGATTTCTAGATCTTATTATGCGCCTTCTTATACATGTTCCTCAAGATCCCAATTTTCTTTTCCAAGAACTGGATGGTTGCATCAGGGACCCGAGTCTTCACAAATTCCAGAAGTTTCTCCAGCCTTGACCTCCTAGCTTGTTTATTATAATATAAGCTGTGTTTCACCTCCCACAAATTCCTCATCTACCTGTACCTGTCTATGAAACTGGCCATGAATTTTGGGTCCTTAAAGTGATTCATCTTTGCTGTAAGACAATACACAAGACAAAAACACTAATGTCAGCCTAAACTCTCATGATCTTATCCCAATATAGGCCTCAATCTTGAAGCAGTATAGGCCACTGATGGGCCAAGTTCAAATTTTACCTTAGTTTAGGACGCTCGTCACTTCCGTTCCTCCTTCCTCTGCACACAGATTGTATGTACGACACATTCGTGTTAGCTTGATATACACTGCGCATGCATGAAACTCCACCCGTGTCTCCCACCAGTGACATTCTTTCTAGTCTATTCCCCACCCCGTCTCTTTAGGCACGCAGTAGGAGTGACATGGTGGAGAAAGAGCAGGTGAGTGTTAATTCCACTAATGAGGAGGAGGAAAGCCCCGAGCCAAAAAGGACCCGATCCAGGAGGAGAAGATTTAAGGCCTCAAATATGGCCTTTGTAGAGATGGTGGAGATGGTGGACATGTTGAGGAGGACTGACTATGATGGGAAGCATGGACCGTACCTAAACCCAAATGTGAGAAAGGCCAAGATCATGACTAAAGTTGTGAAGAGTCTGCACAGGAATTTTGGCATACGACGATCCAAGGAGCAATAGAGGAAACGCTGGTCAGACCTGAAACTGAGGGAGCAGAATCAGTATAGAAGTATCAAGAGAGTGCTTCTAAAAAGTAAGTAGTTGTCGTGTGTTCCTATCATTATTATTATACTTGCATGCTGTGCCATGTGATTTTCTTTACTGTTGTACAATTTAAAATGGCGACTTTCATGTTACTGGCACAGTGATCGGTCGTCGGAAACATTGTTCGCTCATTAAATGCGATGTTTTGGCAGATACAGGTTAAATACATTTGGTCATGCCTATTTATCTAAAAATAAGTTTTGTACATTGCTGTCTAGATGTGCTTGTAACTAGAATGAAATGCAAGCTTGATTTGGTGTAATGTAAAGAGAGGACACTCAGCAGCTGTTTACACATCTGGACTCAGGAGCACTATGGTGGGCCACAAGAACAAACTTTTTAAGGTGTCCCACACAGGTGCTCCAGTGGATACTTGGGATGTCTCCATGTGTAAAAATTGTCACAAAAAGGTAAGTATTCCAGCTTTGGTAAGGTAAAAAATCATGTCTTCAGCTTGGAACTCTGCCCAAAACAGACAATTGTACCCCACTTCCCAGCAGTGTTTCATATTCCTATTTCTGGACTCAAATATCTGTGTGCTAAGTATACCTTTTGTTTCGTTCTAATAGGGGAGAAAAGACTCGGAGAACACCACTCAGATGACACCAGGGACCCCACACCTCAGAAACAAGGGGAACTCAGAAAAACACCACACCCGAGGATCTTGAGGAAGGAGAGGTGGAGGAAATTGATGAAATTGTCACCACAACAGGTGATTGTCTGACACCCCAGCTTCAGGTAATATATGTATGCCTGCATATTTATAATACATGTTTTTACTCTAATTTTTAGGTTATGTGCTGGTTGTGGAAGAGCAAGCTGAACATTTCACAAGTGACAGTGCACAAAGGCTAATACAAGACATCATGGTGTGGAATGGTGAACTTGACATCATAAGGAAGAATTTTATAAAAATAGAGGGGAGGAATCAAACGAAGCACCACATCCCAATGACTCAATTGACAAAGAAAAGGGGACATTTGGCCATAGACAGGCCAGGGACTTTTAACGGTGCTTAATAGACAAAATAGAAATTTGTAAGATAAAAAAATATATATTTTATTCATAAATCCATTTTTTAAAAACAGACAAGAGACAAAACATTTATTTGTTTACAAAACAATTGTGATAAAAATATGATACCACTTTCTCAACATGTTTCGCTTTCTTAAGCTTCTTCAGGAGATGTGGCATCTGATTAACTATAAAATGAAAAATAAACCATAAATGATCAAGAAAATATATAACATAATCATGTAGCATTAAACTAATATACAAAAATATATAGAGAAAAAAACATTGTTTTTGGGGTATGAATCATAATTCAAATATCAATATAGAATGTGTCAGCAAAATTGCAAAACAAAGTAATAATGAAAGTATTTATAATATTTAATATGTAAAAAAAAAAAAAAAGGGGCGTCCATCTTACCAAATGTCCTAGAATCTGTAGATGTATATTTTGAAATCGAAATAGTGCACCAATAAGTTGTGCCCTTTAGCCCAGACCTCCTGGTAAGGCATGCAGAGAGGGGTAATAAAGGGTCTCAGTGTATCAAGTAATTGAAAAGTCTCTATGGTGAAGAGAAAAATATCAAATGTATCAGATGTCACAGAGTGAGCATCGAATAATCAGTATTGCAAAGAATACATATAAATGAATCAGGGGTAATTAATTAAAATAATTAATCAATTGCAGTTACCTATAAAAGGTGAGTAGAATCAATCCAAATTGAAGGTTACATCCATTGGATGGTTAAAAGCAATGCAAGCCTCTTGGTGAAGGGTTTCAAAAAAGCAGGCGCAACCAAGCAAGATCAAGTGAGTGACCCCACAGAAATTCTGCGGGTACAGCTAGGATAAAGCGTCGCTATTATTTCCTTAGGGCTGGAGACCTGAGAAGTTAAAAAATATATATATGGATATATTTACTACAATAAAAGATATAATAAAGAAAGCTGGAAGCTAGTTTGTCGAGAAGGGCTATATAGAAGACTTACTTGTAATCCATATGACATACAGGGAGGAACCCAAGGTAGTCCACCAGGGGACCGCAAAGTTGTCTGGCTGGCATCAGGAGAGAAGTGACAGAGGGTGGCGGGAAAAGCCCCGCTATATATCCCTCTCCAGCGTGGCGGCGTCTGACTCACCATCATGCTGCAGACATAGCAGGAGGAATGCGCATGCGCACGCATCCAGATCAAGATAGTGGCGGCGGCGTCAGTGATGTAAGGACGTTCGACTGACCAGCGGCCATTTTAAGAAATCCTGTGCCCAAACAACGGTGCAGGAAAACATCCTCAGAGATAAACAAGGGGGAGAATAGAATTAACCCCCCGGTTTCCGAGGGGAAAAAAAACAAAAGGATTTAAAATGATGGACCTGGGGAGAATGAGCCACGCGATGGTCCTCATGGTGAGGGCACACAGCCGCAGGAATATTGATTAAAAACCATGCCGCTGGGTGCCCTGGGTGTCCGTACATGCCATAAGTAGTAAAGGGAGGGCTGAAATGGCAAAGGGCACCAACATTTATTGGTGACTGTCATATATAGATATGTATGTTATATAACATAAAGTATAGTTAATGTTAAATAAAAATAATTTTAATCATAATGTGTTCAGGTATAGGGTGGATGGAAAAAAAAATATATATCAATTAATAAAAATAAATGAATTATAGGAAGGGTTTAAAGCTTAAGACATCATTTAACCCAGGGTATTTAAGGGCATTCAAGGTGAAGATCCACCTGGTTTCTGGTTGCAGCAGGATCCTATCATAGTCTCCACCTCTTTCGTTTGGGGGGACACACTCAAGAGCAAAAAAATTCATTTTTTTTGTCATCAAATTGATGACATAGGCCTATATGAAGGCTAATGGGGGTTTCCGTATTTTTCTTACTGACCAAAGAGACATGGTCTCTAATTCAATGGAAAAAGGGGCGTTTTGTTTTCCCCACATAAAAAGCATTGCACTCACATGTCATTAAATAGACCACGCCAATAGATTGGCATGTGGCCAAAAAGTTAGGGTTGTATACTTGTCCGTTAGGGAGAGCAATGTTACGTGACGCGTAAATATATCTACAAAGGTCACACTTATGACAAGGTCTGGTCCCCTTGGCCTTGATAGTGTTTCTAGAAGGGGGGGCATAATGACTGTGGACAATTTGGTCTCTTATTGAGCGGGAGCGTCTGTATGTAATTTCCGGGTGATCTTTTAAATGTTTAAATACATTGGGATCTCCCATCAGTAAATACCAATGTCTCTGTAAAAGATCCCATACCTGCTTGTGTTGTCCAGAAAATCTTGTAATTAGTCTCAAACCGGAATCCGGTTTGGAGATGGTTTTACCATGAATAAGGTGGGTCTGGTCCTGTTTTTTGGCCCTTAAATAAGCTCTTTTGAGGCATTTGTTACTATAGCTGCGTGATTTCAGACGGTTGCTTTGGCCTCTATTTCAAAATGGGCGTTTTCACTGCGGTTTCTTCTTAGCCTCAAATAATGTCCATATGGAACATTGGTTATCATGGATCGTGGATGTGAACTGGTGGCATGCAAGAAAGAGTTTCCCACTGAGGGTTTGCGAAAAAGGGTGGTCCCTATTGTTCTGTCAGGATTAACAAAAATTGTTATATCCAAGAAAGTAAGAGTAAATTGATTTGCTTCCATGGTGAACGTCAAATTGTATGTATTCAATTTGAGGCCCTCAAAAAAGCGGGAAAGGTCCTCCCTGCTACCCGTCCAGATAAGGAACACATCGTCTATAAAACGTCTCCAAATTGGTATGTGTTCAAACCAGGCCTGCATGTCGTCCCGGAATAACAAGTTTTGCTCCCACTCCCCCAGGTACAGGTTCGCATAAGAGGGAGCACACTTGGTCCCCATAGCGACCCCCTGCACCTGGAGGTAGTGGGAGCCTGAGAACACGAAAATATTGATGGTCAGAATGAACCCCAAGAGGTCCAAAATTAATCCATTGTAGGCCAATGAGATGTCAGTGTTCCGAGAGATGAAGCCCTCTACAACTGCCAAACCCTGGAGATGGGGAATGGAAGTGTAGAGGGCTTCCACATCCAGGGTCATGAGCCAAACCCCCTTCAGGGATAGCTAGGCCATCCAATGTTCTGAGAAGATCACTAGTATCTTGAAGGTATGATGCCAGACCTTCAATGTGGGGTCTGAGAAAGTCATCCACCAGTTGACTGACATTCTCAGTTAAGCATCCGTTGCCGGATACTATCAGACAGCCTGGGGGATTCTGTGAATCATTGTGGATCTTGGGAAGAACATATAATGTGGGGATACGGGGACAAGGGACATTGAGAAAGTCCAATGTTTGTTTTGTAATTAGGCCTTGATGATAGGCAGTCCCTATAAGTTGTCTGTAGCGAGTAGTCATATTAGTGACATGGACTGCAGACACTTTTTTGTACCAGTCACTATTTTTCAAAAGGCGTGAAACCATGAATTCGTATTGATCAGTGGTCATCACGACAAGGTTTCCCCCCTTGTCTGAAGGTTTTATAATTAGACGTGGGTCCGATTGCAATGACTTTAGGGCTGCTTTTTGTTCAATTGTCAGATTTGACTGTGATAAGCCCCTCCATTTGGTCTTACTAATATCGTCCGTAGCTTGTTGAGTAAAAGCCCAAACGTTGGGATTACCTTGTAATGTGGGAAAGGTGTTAGACTTGGATTTATACTCCCTGGGGGAGGAGAGAGCCAGGGGGCGAGGGGCAGTGGACGAAGGACCCTAATTACAAAAGGCCTAATTACAAAACAAACATGGGACTTTCTCAATGTCCCTTGTCCCCGTATCCCCACATTATATGTTCTTCCCAAGATCCACAAAGACTCACAGAATCCCCAGGCCGTCCAATAGTATCCGTCAACAGATGCTTAACTGAGAATGCCAGTCAACGGGTGGATGACTTTCTCAGACCCCACGTTGAAGGTCTGGCATCATACCTTCAAGATACTAGTGATCTTCTCAGAACATTGGATGGCCTAGCTATCCCTGAAGGGGCTTGGCTCATGACCCTGGATGTGGAAGCCCTCTACAACTCCATTCCCCATCTCCAGGGTTTGGCATTTGTAGAGGGCTTCATCTCTCGGAACACTGACATCTCATTGGCCTACAATGGATTAATTTTGGACCTCTTGGGGTTCATTCTGACCATCAATATTTTCGTGTTCTCAGGCTCCCACTACCTCCAGGTGCAGGGGGTCGCTATGGGGACCAAGAGTGCCCCCTCTTATGCGAACCTGTACCTGGGGGAGTGGGAGCAAAACTTGTCATTCCGGGACGACATACAGGCCTGGTTTGAACACATACCAATTTGGAGACGTTTTATAGACGATGTGTTCCTTATCTGGACGGGTAGCATGGAGGACCTTTCCCGCTTTTTTGAGGGCCTCAAATTGAATACATACAATTTGACGTTCACCATGGAAGCAAATCAATTTACTCTTACTTTCTTGGATATAACAATTTTTGTTAATCCTGACAGAACAATAGGGACCACCCTTTTTTGTAAACCCTCAGCGGGAAACTCTCTCTTGCATGCCACCAGTTCACATCCACGATCCATGATAACCAATGTTCCATATGGACAATATTTGAGGCTAAGAAGAAACTGCAGTGAAAACGTCCATTTTGAAATAGAGGCCAAAGCACTAAGAAACCACCTGAAATCACGCGGCTATAGTTACAAATGCCTCAAAAGTGCTTATTTAAGGGCCAAAAAACAGGACCGTACGCACCTTATTCATGGTAAAACCATCTCCAAACCGGATTCCGGTTTGAGACTAATTACAAGATTTTCTGGACAACACCAGCAGGTACGGAATCTTTTACAGAGACATTGGTATTTACTGATGGGAGATCCCAATGTATCTAAACATTTAAAAGATCACCCGGAAATTACATACAGACGCTCCCACTCAATAAGAGACCAAATTGTCCACAGTCATTATGCCCCCCTTCTAGAAACACTATTAAGTGTGACTTTTGTAGATATATTTACGCGTCACGTAACATTGCTCTCCCTAACGGACAAGTATACAACCCTAACTTTTTGGCCACATGCCAATCTATTGGCGTGGTCTATTTAAAGTGGTTGTATACCTTTTTTTTTTTACTTTTACCTACAGGTAAGCCTATAATAAGGCTTACCTGTAGGTAAAAAAATATCTCCTAAACCTGTACGGTTTAGGAGATATTCCCCTCGCAATGAGCCGCTGACTGCAGTGGCGCATGCGCACAGGGGATTCTCGGCAGACAGCCCAGCAAACTCCGGAGCTTGCCAGACAGAAGTCTCCCGCGCATGTGCGCGGGAGTGACAACATCGCGGCTCCGGCCACTCACAGCGCCAGAGCCGCGATACCCGGAAGACATGCCGAGGGGAAATGTCAGCTCCCTCGGCATGGACCATGTGAGATGCCAGCGCCTCGTTCTAAGGTAAGTATCTCATAATGAGCTAGTATGTGGTGCATACTAGCTCATTATGCCTTTTCCCTTGCAGGTGTAGAAAAAAAAAAAAAACAGCGGGTATACAACCGCTTTAATGACATGTGAGTGCAATGTTTTTTATTTGGGGAAAACAAAACATCCCTTTTTCCATCGAATTAGAGACCACGTCTCTTTGGTCAATAAGAAAAAGACGGAAACCCCCATTAGCCACCATATAGGCCTATGTCATCAATTTGATGACAAAAAAATGCATTTTTTTGCTCTTGAGTATGTCCCCCCAAACGAAAGAGGTGGAGACTATGATAGAATCCTGCTGCAATGAGAAACCAGGTGGATCTTCACCTTGAAATCCCTTAAATACCCTGGGTTAAATGATGTCTTAAGCTTTAAACTCTTCCTATAATTCATTTATTTTTATTCATTGATATTTTTTTTTTCTATCCACCCTATACCTGAACACATTATGATTAAAAATATTTTTATTTAACATTAACTATTCTTTATGTTATATAACATACACATCTATATATGACAGTCACCAATAAATGTTGGTGCCCTTTGCCTTTTCAGCCCTCCCTTTACTACTTATGGCATGTACGGACACCCAGGGCACCCAGCGGCATGGTTTTTAATCAATATTCCTGCGGCTGTGTGCCCTCACCGTGAGGACCATCGCATGGCTCATTCTCCCCAGGTCCATCATTTTAAATCCTTTTGTTTTTTTCCACTCGGAAACGGGGGGTTAATTCTATTCTCCCCCTTGTTTATCTCTGAGGATGTTTTCCTGCGCCGTTGTTTGGGCACAGGATTTCTTAAAATGGCCGCTGGTCAGTCGAACGTCCTTACGTCACTGACGCCGCCACCACTATCTTGATCTGGATGCGTGCGCATGCATGGTCCTCCTGCTCTGTCCGCAGCGTGACGGCGAGTCAGACGCCGCCACGCTGGAGAGGGATATATAGCGGGGCTTTTCCCGCCACCCTCTGTCACTTCTCTCCTGACGCCAGCCAGACAACTTTGCGGTCCCCTGGTGGACTACCTTGGGTTCCTCTCTGTATGTCATATGGATTACAAATAAGTCTTCTATATAGCCCTTCTCGACAAACTAGCTTCCAGCTTGCGTCTTTTGATTTTTTCTTTATTAAATCTTTTATTGTAGTAAATATATCCATATATATATTTTTTAACTTTTCAGGTCTCCAGCCCTAAGGAAATAATAGCGATGCTTTATCCTAGCTGTACCCGCAGAATTTCTGTGGGGTCACTCATTCAATCTTGCTTGGTTGCGCCTGCTTTCTCCTTTTTTTGGAACCCTTCACCAAGAGGCTTGCATTGCTTTTAACCATCCAATGGATGTAACCTTCAATTTGGATTGATTCTACTCACCTTTTATAGGTATCTGCAATTGATTAATTATTTTAATTAATTACCCCTGATTCATTTATATGTATTCTTTGCAATACTGATTTTTTGATGCTCACTCTGTGACACCTGATACATTTGATATTTTTCTCTTCACCATAGAGACTTTTCAATTACTTGATACACTGAGACCTTTTATTACCCCTCTCTGCATGCCTTACCAGGAGGTCTGGGCTAAAGGGCACAACTTATTGGTGCACTATTTCGATTTCAAAATATACATCTACAGATTCTAGGACATTGGGTAAGATGGACGCCCCTTTTTTTTTTTTTTTTTTTTTTACATATTAAATATTATAAATACTTTCACTATTATTTTGTTTTGCAATTTTGCTGACACATTCTATATTGATGTTTGAATTATGATTCATACCCCCAAACAATGTTTTTTTCTCTATATATTTTTGTATATTAGTTTAATGCTACATGATTATGTTATATATTTTCTTGATCATTTATGGTTTATTTTTCATTTTATAGTTAATCAGATGCCACATTATATCTCCTGAAGAAGCTTAAGAAAGCGAAACATATTGAGAAAGTGGTATCAAGCACTGTATCATATTTTTATCACAATTGTTTTGTCTCTTGTTTGTTTTTTAAAAATGGATTTATGAATAAAATATATTCTTTTATCTTACAAATTTCTATTTTGTCTATTAAGCACCGTTAAAAGTCCCTTGCCTGTCTATGGCCAAAAGTACCCTTTTCTTCATCATAAGGAAGAAACTCAATGTTATGGAACAACAAATGAAGAACATGATGATGTGTTGGGAAGAATCTGAATTTCTTCAAAATGCCACTATTTTACCATTTTTTGGATAAACCAAAACTTTTTTTGACATTTTAAAATCCAAATTTTGAAGATGCACATGGTGTGTCAACATGTGCTATCTGCCATCAGGGGATATCAATGTACGCGTTTTGTGGGTGCAACCCTTTCCTCGTAACTCTAGTGGGTGAGAGGAAGGGGTTGCACCCCCAAAACACGTTAAACTTTGTAAGTTCCAGAGTTGGGTATGTTATGTTTAGAAACATTCGTGTTTATAACCAAAAAAAAATGTAAAAAAAGTGAAAAAAACATTTTTTTACAGCAACATTTTAAAACGCACATGTGAACGTGCATGAGTAAAAATTTTGCTAATTAACAATGTGTGGCTTCTTATTTCAATGCTCAATACCAGGTTTTGGAAGTAATTTGGTGTTTACAGTGACAATAGGGCTTATTTACTAAAGGAAAATCCACTTGGCACTACAAGTGCACTATAGGAGAACCTAGGAGACAGCCAAAAAGAAACACAAGCAATAAAGAAAATTCAAGATTTTATCAGATTTTTTTATTAAAAAATATTTACACATTGTCTGGCATTGCAATGGCCCCCCTACCCGTAAAATAATTTACATATTTCTCCCGAACTTCATGGGTGCTTTGGGGTGCCAAGCCAGGATGGCCAGTATCCAGGCCCATCAGAGGATTTGAAGGAAGTCAGGCCTCAGGCCCAACTGAAGCTATATAATTGTGGGCATTTTTTCTTAAAAAATTGTGCAATATGCAGCAGGATAAGATGATGTGGTTGATTTTGTAGTCTGCCATGTGTATGGCTGTCAGAATCAGGTGGAACTGGCTGGCCATTATCCCAAAGGCATTCTCAATGACTCTTCTGGCTCTGGCCAGCTGGTAGTTAAAAACCCTCCTCTCCAGGGTGAAGGTCCTCTGGGCGAATGGCCTCATCAGGTGCTTACCCAGACCGAACTCTTCATCAGCAAGAAAGACGAATGGGAGTCCTTCAACGTTGTCCACATCAGGTGGCAATCCCAGGCCACCAGTCTGGAGACGTTGGTAAAACTCTGTCTCGGTGAAGACTCCTCCATCCAACATCCGGCCATTCTTCCCCATGTCCACATAGAGAAACTCATATTCTGCTGACACCACCGCCATTAACACTATACTATTAAATCCCTTATAGTTATAATAGTAAGACCCCGAATGGGGTGGTGGCACGATGTGGACGTGATTCCCATCTATAGCCCCTCCACAGTTGGGAAAGTCCCAATGGTGGCAGAATGGGATGCCACAGTCTGCTATTCTGGTGGTGATGAAGGAAACTGTGGAGTCAAACCAGAAAAAAAATATTAGTACTTTTGCACATAACATTGCAAGCAGATTAGACACAAACATTCTTGGCTAACATCAGTATAACCTTTATTTTAAGGAGTATTTAAAGACAAAAATATAAGGCCCACTTATCAGATTCCTCACCCCCTCTGATGGCCTATTGTAAAAATTTTAGGGGGGGAGGGTTCGAGCTGAGTTTGGGACCCTCGGGCACTCTGCCTGAATTAAACCACTTCAATACCAGGCACTTAGACACCTTCCCGCCCAGACCAATTTTCACCTTTCAGCGCTGTTGCACTTTGAATGACAATTGCGCGGTCATGCTACACTGTACCCAAACAAATTTTTTATCATTTTGTTCCCACAAATAGAGCTTTCTTTTGGTAGTATTTGATCACCTCTGCGGTTTTTATTTTTTGCGCAACAAATAAAAAAAGACCGAAAATTTTGAAAAAAAATTTTTCTTTGTTTCTGTTAAAACTTTTTGTAAATAAGTAAGTTTTCTTCTTCAATGACGGGCACTGATATGGCTGCACTGATGGGCACTGATATGGCTGCACTGACGGGCACTGATACGGCAGCACTGATGGGCACCGATGAGGTGGCACTGACGGGCACTGATGATGGGCACTGATAGGCGGCACTGATGGGCACTGATAGGTGGCACTGGTATGCGGCACTGATGGGCACTCATAGGTGGCATGGATGGGCACTTATAGGCGGCACTGATGGGCACTCATAGGTGGCATTGATGGGCACTCGTAGGTGGCATTGATGGTTACTTATGGGTGGCACTCATAGTTGGCACAGATGGGCACGGATGGGCACTGATAGATGGGCACTGATGGGCACGGATGGGCACTGACAGGTGGCATGAATGGACACTGATGGGTGGCACTGATGGCATTGCTTGTTTGCAGTGATGCCCCTAAGGGTGGCATTGCTGGGCATCACTGCAACATAATTGTGCCAATCAGTGCCCATTTGTGGGCACTGATTGGCACAGATTTGGCACACTGGGCACATGTGGATGGCCATGGGGTACATACCTGGCCATCCACATGTTGCCCCTCTCCCTGGTGGTCCTAGTGGCGATCCCTGGTGGTCCAGTGTGGTGATCTGCGGGGGGGCTGCGCTGATAAACAATCAGCGCAGACCCCCCCTGCCAGGAGAGCCGCCGATCGGCTCTCCTCTACTCGCGTCTATTAGACGCGAGTGAGGAAGAGCCGATCAACGGCTCTTCCTATTGACAGCGTGATCAGCCGGCTGATCACGTGGTAAAGAGCCTCCGCCGGAGGCTTTTTACCAAGATCAGTGTAGCAGTGTGTCAGACTGACACACCGCTCCACCGATCGCCGCGATGCGCGCCCCCGGGGGCGCGCTGCGGCATGTTATCCTGCTGGATGTCATATGACGTCCAGTCAGGATAACACAACCACTTCCCGGACGTCAATCCGCTATAGGGCGGGCGGGAAGTGGTTAAGGACAACAATAACATTTGTACACATTTTAGGGGGTGTTTGGGGTAAAGCACTACAATGGAGCTGACAAAATACATTGTTAAGTAACTAGACTAGGTGTATATGGGCCCAGGATAGCATGCTGGGAAGGTTAGTGAAGTTAGTGAAGGCAAATATGCAAGAAGGACAAAAAAGTAGCATTATAAAAGATTACAGCATGTATGAGGACAAAGGGGACATTCACAGCATATTACAATCATGGTAATTAGGGAATGATGAAAGAAATACAATACATTAGCAAACATTAAATACAATAGAATGTGATGTTAAAAGAGAAAACTTACCCTAATATAGTCCTTCTGCAGGACCTGAATAATAGCAGAACAGGTCTCTGGGATAATGATCCGTAGAGCCTGGGGGGAGATGCCTGTTGAGAACTTGAGGTCCTGCAGGCTTCTCCCAGTCGCCAAGTACCGCAACGTAGCGACTAGCCTCTGCTCCGGAGTGATGGCTTGCCGCATCAGGTATCCTGCCTGCTAATATAAGGGGTCAGCAAAACCAACAGATGGTGAAAAATGGGGTCCGTCATCCTGAGAAAGTTCCTGAAATCATGAGGTTATTCTCCTGGATCTCACGAAGCAAAGGCATATGAGAGAATTGGTCACGCTGGAGCAACCAATTCTTGGTCCATGAACTCCTCCCCACCCTGTTCATGGACTGGGCTTGGGTCAAAGAATGAACCCCAACACCAAGCCCCCACACAGCACGAACTCTACGACGAGTACGTACCCGCAACATGGCTTTAAAACGGTCGGCTGGTCAGAATGAAGTAACAGAACGCACTGAAGAACAGCAAAGCCTGTGAAGAGCGAGCTGAAAATCAGAAACGAGCGGACAAGAACACACTGTAAAAACAAATGCAAACTGTCTACACGCACTGAAAACCAGATACAAACCCAAAAGCACAAACTGAAGAGCAGTAATGGACTAAAAAGCAGGAAAGCTGAAAAGCGTGAATCATCACCAAACTTCTACTAACACGAGATAAACACGAGATTAGCAGAAGGAGCCCAAAGGGTGGTACGCTGGCTATTGCACTTCCTTTTTCTAGTCCCGTCGTACGCGTTGTACGTAACCGTGTTCTGGACGGTCGGACTTTGGTGTGACCGTGTGGAGGCAAGACCGCCTGAGCGGAATTCCGTCTGCAAAACCGCACGTGTGTACGTGGCAAAAGAGGTTGGAATTTGATCTTGGTTACCTATTTTTTCTTTGGGTAAGCTTTTGGGAAAAAAATCATTACATGGGCATATACAATATTTTGAAACTTATATTAAAGAAGACATAAATCCGTTTGGTCTTAGAGTGCAGATATTCCCTACTTTTGAAACAAGTGATCTTGATTTCAAAAGAGTGGGAAAAAATGCTTAACAAATGTTCCAATAAAATGATGCTGCTATTAATAGCGGCGTATAGAAAACAAATTAATAATTTGAATAAGGATTTGGATCAGATTAATGGGCTACTCCAACCTAATCAAAAATCATACAAGGAATGAGAGAAATCAATGATTGAACATCTAGACAATTTCAATAAAGGAACCCTTGTGAAAAAGGAGAAGAAAATGCTAATGGATAGAACTGCATTTAGAGAAGGCAAAGCCTATAAATTGCAGTCCAATTTTAATAGACAAACATCACGGGACATTTCATCTAGAGCACATGATACTAATATGTCACATTCTTCCTCTAACACCTCTCTTTCCCAATCACAGTCTTCTTTCAGACAGAATTAATGGACAGTCTAAGAGACAGAGACATAATGAGAAAAAAACAGGACCGAATGGTCAAAAAGTCGTTGTTGGAACACAACCAATCACAAAGACAGGACTCACATACTCACAGGTGTATCTATCTATCTTCAATTCCTTCCTGTAAAGACACACATGAACACATCAATAAATGTTATGTTGTAGATCCAAGAGATACCTCATCTACTCCACATGCTCCCATTTTTCAAAATTCTTCTTTTCACAATCGCTCGGTTCCCAACACAACAAAAGGGAACAAAGCGATAAATTCACAGGCAAACACCTAGGTGTGTGTGATGGTGGATATAAAGACAAAGACACCAAAATGAATAAAGTCAATCTATCATCACACACACTTACGATTTACGAAACACAGATGTTGATGAAGGGCCTGGGATTCTGTCCCAATGAGAACGTTGACAGATTTGATCTAGTCAAGAACCTTCACCTATTCACACTAAAACTCTTACCTAAAAATATGTACAATAAAAATACCACTAAAACGTCGCAACTTAATAAAGATGAGAATAAAGCCATCGACCAACGCATCTCTCTACTTGAGGAAAACAATCAAACAAACCTGATTGATTGTGTTGACATTGAAAAACTTTTATCTAAATGTGGGAGAGAGCCTTCTAACACCACCCCTAAACCTAAATCCACACTAAAGAAAAAACCTCCAATGTAATGGCGTTTCTGAAACTCATATCCAAGGACATTGACATAATATCGAACAAATCAGGATACAGGGACAATCTTACATCTAAAGAGAAATAAGCACTCAAAGACCTATCCAATAACCATTCCTTGGTTATAAAACCATCTGATAAGGGTGGGAATATTGTTGTTTTGAACAATGATCAATATGTAACTATGTGCAAAAAAATCTTAAAAAATCAAAATTGGTATCCTCTGATCTCATTCGGAATGATCGCTAAGTTCAATCAAAGGTTTCATAAATTAGTGAATGGTGCTTTCAGAAATGGCATTAAAACCCTCAAAACATGGAACATCCTCGTAATCCAACCTTCTGTTCACTCTCAAATGTGCACAAAAACAACATAGATCCACCAGGCCATCCTATTATTTCAGGAAATGGTTCAATTGCTGAAAATGTATGCTGTCTAATCGATGAGCATTTAAGACCTTATGTTGACAGTCTTCCGTCATGTGTCAAGGACACTATACATTTTCTCAAAATTTTGGATGGTCTGTATATACCTGCACATGTCACTTTGCTCACCATTGATGTGGAGGCGTTATTCCATCCCTCACTCCTTGGGCCTGGCGGCCATTCACTGTATTCTGTCACAGCAGATGGATGATGAATGGCCTTACAGCGACTTTATCTTACTATCGCTTGAGTTTGTTCTCAACCATAATTTTTTTCTCATTTGATGGCTCCCTCTACCTCCAGGTGCAGGGGGTGGCGATGGGGACATGCTGTGCCCCGTTGTATGCCAACCTGTACCTGGGGGAGTGGGAGCATTCACTCATGTCCGATGAGCAGCTATGGATGTACACTGACCACATCACCATGTGCCGCAGGTACATCAATGACGTATTCATGATCTGGGATGGCCCTGTTGAGCTGCTCCCCATTTTTTTGGAGAGATTAAACAGGAACCAATTCAATCTTACTTTTACCATGTCTCACCATCCTCACAAGGTTACCTTTCTTGATGTCACTATCCTCTGTGGTGAGGACAATGCCATCATGACTCGTCTCTTC
This sequence comes from Aquarana catesbeiana, assembly GCF_042186555.1. Classification (NCBI taxonomy): domain Eukaryota; kingdom Metazoa; phylum Chordata; class Amphibia; order Anura; family Ranidae; genus Aquarana; species Aquarana catesbeiana. The sequence goes on along the minus strand of NC_133324.1, from coordinate 678,172,159 downwards.
TGCAAACCGACAGCAGGCAACTCTGTGTCCCATGCTTCAAGCTTTCATCAACAGCCCCTACTTGCCTCAATACCATTTAGTCAGCATCTAAGAACAATACAAATCTGTTCAGATGAAAAAACCTTTCAACTAGAAGCTAAAATCCTACAAGAAAGATTCTTAAAAAAGGGATATAGCAAATTGTGCTTGAAAAAAGCCTACAAGAGAGCCATCGGAAGTATTAGGAGCAAATTGATATATGGCACCAAGAAAGATAAAAAATCAGATGATACAACCAGAATAATAAAGTATTCCAATCAACACACACGAAAAGGAAACATAATCAAAAGTATTGGCACCTGCTATCTATGGACCCAAATGTGGGTAGATTTGTGTCACAAACACCATCTATTACTTTTAACTGCGCCACCTTTATCAGGGACTATATCACCCAGAGTGAGTTCAGGGGAGATAATAAAAGTGATCCATGCAAACTCAAGGGGACCTATACATGTGGAGGCTGCAGTTTCTTCCAGTACATACGTGTAGGTCCCTGTTGCACACTACCCAATGGCCAAAAGTTTAGGGCTCGACATTTCACCAACTGTAAAACATATGGTGTGGTGTATTTAATGCTTTGTGACTGTGGATCATTCTTTGTGGGGAAAACCAAGTTGGAGCTTTGCACTAAAATGTCCAAGCATGTCTGGAGTATGAAGGGATGCTGCCCCAACCTTCCACTTGGAAGACATATGACTGCCCTCCACAATGGCCAATTCCCTAGGATCAAATTTATGGTCCTTGATAGGGTGCATCTAAATTTCAGGGGGGGAGATTGAAATAAGCTCCTCCTCCAGAGAGAACTCAAATGGATTTTTTTCCCTTAAAGCCACATTTTTTCCTGGCCTGAACGAGGCGATAAACTACAAACCCCTCTTGGAGGTATTTACCTCTGGAGGTATGGAAAGATAGCTTGGACACTCGGTGTCTCAACTTTGGAACTCTCCATTTTGAGTATTTGCATGCTATGCCTTAATAATATGGTTCTCTGTTTGACACTTTCACGTAATTTGAGATCTTGCATAGCTGTAATTATGTCCATTTGCAGTATATGCCCCTTTCATGCACACAATGCATTTTCATTAATGCTTCACATTCATTTGCTGTCCTAAAGCATGTTCCCTGCTCCAATCTCTGGCCATGCGAACCGCGCTGAATAGTTTTTTGTTTTTTCCTATTTCCTACTTTCTGTCTTCTCATTTTAATTTTTCCCCTCTTTTTTGCATTCTGCAATTTTTTTCTGGTTTGATGCCATCACGTGCATGCACGACATGCATGGGCCGTTCTGGCCTATAGTTCGTTTGATTAGAACTTTGTCCACTCTCTGAACCTTTGGCCGTTCGGCAATTTTTTGCGGATTGTGGTATGTATGGGATGGGAAATCCCATCTTGCCTTTCCCATTTCCATCTACACCCACCACTGACAGCATCCCTAGGAGCGTTGTGGGCATGGTCCACATGCTCACGTCGCATCCTCCTCCTGGGGGGTCTGGATGTGCTCGGTCCCCGCCTCCCCAGCTGTCTTTGTGGCTGGGTACGTGTCGGTGGGAGTGTGACGCATGAAGTCACCCCGCCCACGCCGCCATCTTGGTTGTGGGCTTGGGGCGACACTACGCGCAGCGCACTCGGGGGACCCACCTTGATGGCGCACCTAGGAAGTATTTAGCTTAACACGTGGAGCGTGTCTCCACCTGTGTTGGGAGTGGGCCCATCTGGTTATCAGCAGCCATAAATATTCAGGAGGGACAATGTCTCCCTGCATGGATACAGATGTTTCTGCACACCCTCATGGACAACTTTTTCAATTAATATACACAGGTATGTGTTGGTTTGTTACATCTCTGCACACAATAGGATGGCTATACTGTTCCATTGAGTCATATAATTTATGATAGACTTAATATTTTTGTTTCGATACAGCTTCTAGATGACAACCATCGGGCTGCCTTGAAGTGCTAGGATTACTTTAGAGCAATATCTTTAATAGCTATTTGCATACCTCAGTAGTCATATCAACCAGACTATATAATGAAAGGTTCACAGGTGTGTAACCTCCTGATTTTTTTATTAATATATACCTATCTGCACTGGTTCATTTTTTAATTTTCAACAGATCCCTCCTGTTGGACACCTATTTAGTTTTCCTCTTTTTCTTTTGCTTTATCAGGGCTCCCCCAATATACTTCGGGGGATGAAAGGTGGATGTTGTGAGCTATAAGCTGCTCCAGGCAACTACACTACATTTTACTATTTAGATACATGGTTTAAAAGCACAACACTTTTTAAGGTATATGAGCTGAATCCACCCCTCAATGGTCAAGATGAAATAGTGTCGCTATCCCCACTGGCTGTGGGAGTGAGACAGGCGCTAGCGCACACCCTGATGGTGTAGCGTGAGCTGGAAGTGCACTGAATCACAGAGGCTATATGTATGGGATGAGTTTAAAGTGAAAATGCAAAACAAGTGAGCTATAAATGATGTTTACACCTCATGACAGATGTGCGAAACTGGTATCGTAATACCAGCACTGAAAGCTAGGCTGAAGAAATAAATACTAGAAAAATATATAAAAAAAATATATATATAAACTGAAAAAAAAAAATGTAAATGAATATAAAAGTGAAATACAGTCCACATATAATGTGAAATAATAAGGAAACAATTAGGAAAAAATTCCAAAAGTGAGGGTGTCTCCAATCCGCTATACTGTGATACAAATAACCACCACACCTCCACTCCCTTCTGAAGTTCAAACTCACCAGCTGTTAAGGCCTCCCACTTTCGTGTTTGGCCGAACAAAGCCTCAACCCACTCTCATGGGGGTTAACATGCGACCATGGATATCCACTGCTATGTAAACCGAACACTTTCCATTAGGTAGTGATTCCACATATGAGATAAGAAAAAATGCTCCAATAGTGTAATACCATTTAAAATGTATTCAAAACTGAACCAACACTAATGCACTCACATTATAAATAAAATCAGTGGGCAAATCACTTCACAGCAGTCAGGAAACATCACAGCACAACATGCGGTAGTAATGATAACACAACGAATGGCCAACAGCGGACCCAGGGAGTATGGATGCTGGCGATCGTCTCACCCGTTCACAGCATACGTTCCTCTACTGACCCTCGCTCCGTAACCCTCACTCCTTCCTCTAACACATGTGTAGGATTGCTGTGTAGCCACGCCCCGACATGTTTCGTCACTGGGACTTAATCATGGTGTTGGCTACTCGGCAAGGCAATCATGAATTTATGCATATTGAATGCTGGGTGGGCGGGTGCCAATCGCTCTGCATCTGCACACTTCCTGTGTCCCTGTGTCCGTAATAAACAGAACATCTCCTCATAGATTACAACATATAAAGAATAGATGCATTTAAAACAGCACTATAAACGAACCAGACACCAGATGGCTCTCAGTGCTACTAATATATGCAATGGATCTGGATCCGCACCAAAATTCTCAATGATTAAAAATATATATATCCATTTCATATAAAAAATGTATAAAAAATTACATAAAGAATTAAAAATGATAGTGAATCGATGAACATAGAGACAATACATAGTACACCTAGTTGTCCATGTAATCCTGAATCATGGGTGACAGAAGCAGGGTAAACTTTATCAAAATACTATTGTGGATCAACTAAAATCCAAATTTTGCAGATATATAAATGGACCCTCCACTCGATAAGAACTGAACCTGGGGGTATGAACCTGGTCCATTAGATTCCCCAAATAATTTATATTATATAATAATATATTTATAATGGTGATGACTAACTAAAAATTACTAATGAAACAGTTGAAATCAAGTTCAATGTTCATTTCTCTAGGGAATAAACTCTTGAGAAGGAAGATCCATCGGGTTTCTCTCTGAGGCTCCGATTGGAGCCTCTCCAGGACTGATGAACCACATCTAAGCCACAAAATTGTAACAGACTTGGGTCCTGGTTGTGTTTCTCCTTAAAATGGAGAGACACACTGTGAAATTGGAAACCTTTTTTAATGTTTGCTAAATGCTCAGCAAACCTTTAGTAGTCTCTTGGTGCGTACCACATAGAACAATCCACACGGACACCACAAGAGATAAACTACAAAGGAGGAATTGTACGTGATGAATTCTCTAATCTTAAACATTTCATCTTCAACATTAGTGATTTGGGTCATACCTCTTTTAGTCACCTGCACCGTTCTACAACAAATGTACTTTCTACATGCATAAAATCCCTGTAGGTCGATTCTAATGGTTTGATGGTCTGGTTGATTTAAAATGTTCTTAACCACCCTATGTCCAAAATTAGGTGCCCGTCTGTAGATGAATTTAGGGTGGTTGGGCAAGATCTCCCCCAAATGTCTATCTCTACACAGGATATGTCAGTGGTTTTTAAAAGTCATTTCAACATCCTTATACTGGTGGTGAATAGGGATGAGCTTCGAGTCGCCAGTTCGCCAAACAGCGAACAATTTGGGGTGTTCGCGGCAAATTCTAAAGCTGCCGAATACCCTTTAAAAGTCTATGGGAGAAATCAAAAGTGCTAATTTTAAAGGCTTATATGCATGGTATTGTCATAAAAAGTATTTGGGTGACCTGGGTCCTGCCCCAGGGGACATGGATCAATGCAAAAAAAGTATGCCTGTAAAGGGGCGCATGTTTCCTGTGTTTAGACAACAGTCTGACAGCAAAATGACATTTCAAAGGAAAAAAAGTAATTTAAAACTACTCGTGGCTATTAATGAATTGCCGGTCCGACAATACACATAAAAGTTCATTGATAAAAACGGCATGGGAATTCCCCACAGGGGAACCCCGAACCAAAATTTAAAAAAAAATGATGTGGGGGTCCCCCTAAATTCCATACCAGGCCCTTCAGGTCTGGTATGGATATTAAGGGGAACCCCAGCCAAAATTAAAAAAAAAATGGCATGGGGCCCCCCTCAAAATCTATACCAGACTCTTTAGGTCTGGTATGGATTTTAAGGGGAACCCCGCACCAAAATTAAAAAAAGAATGGCGTGGGGTCCCCCCAAAAATCCATACCAGACCCTTATCCGAGCATGCAACCTGGCAGGCCGCAGGAAAAGAGGGGGGGAGGAGAGAGCACCCCCCCTCCTGAACCGTACCAGGCCACATGCCCTCAACATTGGGAGGGTGCTTTGGGGTAGGCCCCCAGAACACCTTGTCCCCATGTTGATGGGGACAAGGGCCTCATCCCCACAACCCTTGCCCGGTGGTTGTGGGGGTCAGCGGGTGGGGGGCTTATCGGAATCTGGAAGCCCCCTTTAACAAGGGGACCCCCAGATCTCGGCACTCCCCCTGTGTGAAAGGGGGGTACTTTTACCCCTACCATTTCACAAAAAAACTGTCAAAAATGTTAAAAATGACAAGAGACAGATTTTGACAATTCCTTTATTTAAATGCTTCTTCTTTATTCTATCTTCTTTCTTCTATCTTCTATCTTCTTTCTTCTATCTTCTATCTTCCTTCCTGCTTCTGTCACCCATGATTCAAGATTACATGGACACCTAGGTGTATTATTTATTGTCTCTATGTTCATTGATTCACTATCATTTTTAATTTTTTATGTAATTTTTTATACATTTTTTATATGAAATGGATATATATATTTGGGTGTCTGGTTCATCTATAGTGCTGTTTTAAATGCATCTATTCTGTATATGTTGTAATCTATGAGGAGATGTTCTGTTTATTACGGACACGGGGACACAGGAAGTGTGCAGACGCAGAGCGATTGGCACCGCCCACCCAGCATTCAATATGCATAAATTCATGATTGCCTTGCCGGGTAGCCAACCCCATGATTAAGTCCCAGTGATGAAACATGTCGGGGCGTGGCTACACGGCAATCCTACACGTGTGTTAGAGGAAGGAGTGACGGGTTATGGAGCAGGGATCAATGGAGGAACGTCTGCTGCGAACGGGTGAGACAATCGCCAGCATCCATACTCCCTGGGTCCGCCATGGCCATTCGTTGTGTTATCATTACTAACGCATGTTGTGCTGTGATGTTTCCTGACTGCTGTGAAGTGATTTGCCCAATGATTTTATTTATAATGTGAGTGCATTGGTGTTGGTTCAGTTTTGAATAAATTTTAAATGGTATTACACTATTGGAGCATTTTTTCTTATCTCATATGTGGAATCACTACCTCATGGAGAGTGCTCGGTTTACATAGCAGTGGATATCCATGGTCGCATGTTAACCCCCATGAGAGTGGGTTGAGGCTTTGTTCAGCCAAACACGAGAGTGGGAGGCTTTAACAAATGGTGAGTTTGAACTTCAGAAGGAAGTGGAATCACGTCACTGAGGTGTGGTGGTTATTTGGATCACAGTATAGCGGATTGGAGACACCCTCACTTTTGGAATTTTTTCCTAATTTTTTCCTTATTTTTTCACATTATATGTGGACTGTATTTCACTTTGTATATTCATTTACATACATTTTTTTCAGTTTATATATATTTTTTTAAAATATATTTTTCTAGTATTTATTTCTTCAGCCTAGCTTTCAGTGCTGGTATTACGATACCAGTTTCACACATCTGTCACAAGGTGTAAACATCATTTATAGCTCACTTGTTTTGCATTTTAGTCATATTTGTTTGATTATCTTTGTTCATCCATTCACTTGTGTTATAGTGTCACATTATATTAGGTTGTTTATACATATTTTCAGGTGTGTATATCTTTTATGCTATATTAATAGGGGATGTTCATTTGTTTGTTCACTTTTTTTTAATCAGAAAGGTTTTTATTTTGCATAAAAAAAACAAAAATATGTAACATACAGGTTAGACTGCAGATTGTATACACATCTTGGAGTTCTCTCACATCACTCTATGTAGACAGTTATCATCTTCCCAAGGTTGCTATAAGGAGACATTATTCACATACTATCCAAAGTATAAACTAGTACACTGTTATCTTTTAGCAGTAGACCCAGTTTGTAATGTAACTTACAAAGAATATGTATCTAGGTGTATTTTAATATAATCCAGTACCATCTATGATAGTGTTACTGCATACAGTGTGGACTCCAGTGATCTACAATAGCCTTGAGTTATAAAGAGAGAACATACCAATCGTCTGACAAGATCGTAGGAAACAACTCCACTATATTATAACTCTATTAACCCTGTTTGGATTCGTTCTATTTAACCTAATATAATATTCACTAGTAGAGGAGAAAAAGATGAAAGAGAAGGAAAAAAAAGAAAAAAAGAGAAAAGAAAACAACAGAAGCAAAACAAAATGAAACAATGCCATACATTACAATATAACATACTCTGCCCTATACCCAACAGAAATTATTTCTTCCTGTATACCTCTCTTCTTTTCATGTGCTCAGTTTCCATGCAATAGTCAGGTCTACATCAGCCCAAAAGTAATCTGTCTTTAATTAATTGGTGTGGGGCCAGACCAGGGACGTCCAACCATGCCTGCCATATTGAAAAAAACTTTTGTGGGACCTTTCTATGCTGATAGGCAAGCTTTTCTCTGATTAGGAGCCTGTTAACACTGTCTATCCATTGCCCCCTGGTGGGAACTCGCGGAGTAATCCACCATTGAGCAATTAGTTTCCTTGCCATGTATAATAGGCGAATAAGCGCTATGCGAGTGGGTGGGGGTACTATCTCATCATCTATCCCCCCCAGTAAACAAATTATTGGGATTCTTGCGAGAGGTATCATATATACTTCCGAGATCATATCCAATATTTCCTTCCAGTATCTGAATAGTTTGGGGCATTTCCAGACCATATGGAGCAGATCCCCATGGTCGCGTTAACATTTTGGGCATAGAGGTGAATCTCTAATTCCCCATTTATAGAGTTGAAGGGGGGTTCGGTATGCCCTATGCAATAGATAGAGGTGTGATAGTTTCTGGGACGCAGATATTGATACCAGAGGGGCATTCACAAGGCATAACTCCCAGCTATCCCCATCCATCCCTCCTATATCCTCCTCCCATTTCTGTCTACATGGTAGCCTAGAGGGGTCTTGTATACGGGCAAGGAGAGAGTTATAGCATCTAGATATCATACCCTTTTTAACTTCATCCATAAAAACATCCTGAATAATCGCATGGTCTGTTTGTTGAATCCTGACAGTTCTATTTTGAGTTTGCAGGGCATGACGCAGTTGGAGATATTTATAAAAATTATTATGCGGGATCTCAAACTCTATTTGAATCTGCGGAAATGATTTGAGGGTGTTGTCTTGATATAATTGTGAAATATATTTGATGCCTGCATCCTCCCAACTCTTAAAGCCTTTTAATTTTTGCACTTCATTAAGTTGTCTATTTTGCCAAAGAGGCGTGCAGGACAAGAAACCTGTAATGCCTAGCAATTTCTTAACAAAGGACCAGAGCAAAATCAGCAATTTAATCGTAGGAATTTCTGGGTCTAAATGTAAGAATCCCGCCTCTAAATTTGCCAATGCTGAACAGTTATTTTCATCTAGTGTTATAAGCCTACGAATCGGGTCGTTTGGCTCTAGTAAACCCCAACCTCCTAGCTGTTGTAGTTGGGATGCCAGATAGTACATTCTGGGATGAGGAACTGCAAGTCCCCCCTCCTCCTTGCCATATTGCAATGTCGATAGTTTTATCCTCGCTATTTTTTTCCTCCAAATAAGCTCTCTAAATTGGGTCTCTATTCTATCGAACCATCTTTTAGGTATCCATATTGGGAGTTATTAAAAATATATAACAGTTGTGGCGCCCAGACCATTTTAATAAGGTTGATTCTACCTACTACTGACAGGGGCGGTTTACACCAAGCCCTGCACTTTTCTCGAAATTTAGCTAATAAAGGTGTCAAATTCTGATCAATATAGGTGGCCGGATCTGAAGTCACCTGAAACCCCAGGTAGCAAAACAAGCTCACCTGTTGTACCATCTCTGCACCTAAGGGCAGTGGAGTATTCAGGGGGTCAAGCGGCATTAGCACCGACTTATCCCAATTGATGGAGAAGCCCGAAAGTTCTCCAAAATCCTTAATGAGGGACATGACTGTTTGTAATGTATCTTTTGTATCCCCTAAATAAAGTAAGGTATCATCCACATACATGGACACTACATCCTTATCAATTCTTCTCTGAAAACCTACTATTCTTGAGTCCCCTCTAATTTTGGCCGCTAGGGGTTCCAGGGCCAGGGCGAACAGCAGGGGTGACAGTGGGCACCCCTGCCTGGTGCCTCTAAATAATGGAAAGGGTTCCGATAGTTCCCCATTGATTCGTATCCTGGCAGTGGGTGCAGCATACAGAAGCTAACGTCTTCCACAGATAAGGCCACTCGACACTGTCGAAGGCCTTAGCTGCGTCTAATGAAAAAATTGCTCTGTTGCCTGTATTGTCCACTGGGAGTTGTAGGTTCAGGAACAAACGTCTTATATTTTGGGCCGTGGATCTCGTGGGAATAAACCCGGATTGGTCTCTATGTACAATTTTATGGATTACTTTGGCTAATCTATTTGCTAACATCCGAGCCAGCAGTTTGATATCAGATGTGAGCAATGATATGGGTCTATAGGAGCCAGGGGAGTTCGCATCTTTACCCGGTTTTAATATGACAATAATTATCGCCTCATTCATCGAGTTTGGCAGGGTGCCCTCTCCTAATGCCTCATTGTAGACTTTCAATAGTGTGGGAAGCATGGGGTTGGCGTAGCGTTTGTATATCTCCGACGGGAGGCCATCTATACCTGGTGATTTGTTATTTTCAGTTTGGGATAAGGCTATGTCTAGTTCCTCTGCTGTTAAAGGGGCGTTGAGCATGTTCCTATCTTCTATTGGCAAATTGGAGAGCTCGCATCTTCCTAAGAAATCTTCTATTGCACTGTCGGTGGGTGTCACCTTGGAAGTATAGAGATCAGCATAAAAATCACTAAAGACCTTTAGGATATCAGGAGTAGAGCATTTCAAAGTTCCCTGCTCATCACAGATGGCGGGGATGAGAGAGGATGATTGCTGAGACCTTGCCATTACTGCAAGCATATGACCAGTTGTCTCCCCTTCCTCAAAATGTGATTGTTGTAAAAAAAAGCGTTTGTTCTCCGCTAGCTGCAGTGCCAGCTGCCCAGACATTGACTGAGCACTTAACCATGCTCTCCTGGTATCCTCTGTGGGGTTATCAGTATACGTGTTTTCAGCTTCAGTGACCCTATTCCGTACCAACAGCTCCCAGGCCTTAGTGTCTGTTTTAATCTGTGATATTGTTTTGATAAGCTGTCCTCTCAAAAAGGCTTTCGCTGCATCCCAGACCACCCCCAGTCTAGCCGTACCAATATTATCCTGCAAAAAAAGATTAAGCATATTTCGTATGGGGTCTGGTTTAGTGAACAGCGAGAGCCAGAAGGGATTAAGCTTCCAGATTGGGCATCTAATCCTATTTGGCAATAAAATGGTCACCCAGAAGGCGGAATGATCAGATAAATGTCTATCTGCATATCCTGATTCCAATATTAAATGTAGCATTTTATCATTCCCTAGGCCCAAATCTATTCTAGATAGTCCACCATATGAGGCTGAATAACAGGAGTATTTTTTATCATCAGGATGTGTACACCTCCACACATCTATCAGTCCCATTTCACCAAGCATTTTAGCAAAGGGGGTAGTACCCTTTACTTGACATGCACTAGCATTGGATACAGATAGTTTATCTTTGAGGGAGTTCAGAAAGTTGTTATAGTCTCCCATTGCCAGTAGGGGTACCTCTGGGTATTGGGCCATGAAACTTGCCAAGTGTTTGATAATCTCTGAAGTATACGGTGGGGGAATGTAAACACTAGCAAGAGTACATCTTAGGCCCGAAAGTGTGCATAAAAGGAATACATATCTGCCAGCCGGGTCTATGCGTTTTCTAATACAGTTAAATTGAATATCCTTCCTGATAAGTATACTAGTCCCCCTTGAATAGGTGGAGTATGTCGCATGAAACTGATTCGCATACAGTCGTGAGCTAAATCTGGGAGCAGGGTCTGCAGAGAAATGTGTCTCCTGCAGATAAACCACTCCCGCATTCAGCGTCCTGAGATGCCTAAGGACCGCCATCCGTTTCACTGGATTACCCAGTCCTCTGACATTCCACGTCACAATGGTCAATCTAGCCATCCCCATCTTGTTCTAAAAACGCTGGCCTGTCTAGCATATATCCCATTAGGCCTCCCAAGTTGTATACCAGCATATCACCTAAATACAGAACTATATTGTACTTAATCTCTTTTTCCTGGGCATGTATAGTCACCTGTAAACATGGAATCAGGTTACAAATCAGAAAATAATTCTCTAGCAAGTTAGTGTACAAGCGCAGAGGACAGTAGATTTTTAACTTGACGTATATTGCTCTGTATGGCATAACTCTAAAGATCAACAGTTCATGCAGCCATAGCGACTGCAGTATTAACATTTCCCACACAACAGATGTGGGGGGGGTAAAAGCCTTGAAAACTCCCGGTTAACCAGCAGGTTAGTTCTTGTAGGGGTTTTACAACAGTGGCAGGCACATAGTCTTTCTTTAGTTGCCAATAAAGAGGCGAAACAGAAAAAGGGGTGGTTTAAACAAGCAGTACTCCTCATCCGCCTGGACACGGATGTGAGTGCAGGAACTGTCCGCATCAATAAGCATGTACCAAAAGAAGGGAGTGAAAAGAAAAAGAGTGTTCTTCTGGCAAAAAGAAAATTCCGCAGCAAACTCAGAGCTTAATGCCCACCCCCTGTCCAGGTATCCATTTCAGAGATAGAAGCCGGGCTTTGTTGGCCTGTTGCAGATATGAGAATCAACACCTAAGCTGGAGCATTTCTGTGCAATCTGTCAGCTTTAAGGGCTCTATCTTCCCGATCTAGCCATTGAGCCTCCATGTCCGGGCGATCAAAAAAGCGAGTTTCCCCGAGTGCTACCACACGCAGGCGGGCAGGATACAGCATTGCGTATGACAAATTAAGGTCCCTAAATCTTCGCTTAACATCCGTGAACTTAGCACGCTGCTTCTGGAGTTCAGCCGAGAAGTCTGGAAACAGGGATATCTTGGAGTTGTCAACAGCTAGCTTGCCTCCCATTGTTCTGGCTTTAGCGAGAATGGTATCTCTATCTTTGTAATTGAGGAGTTTAAACAGAAAAGCTCGAGGGTGATTGCCAGGGGGCAGTGGGCGGGATGGCACCCTATGCGCTCTTTCAACCACAAATAGTGGAGAAAAGTCTCTTTTCTAAATGTATTAAGAAGCCATTGCTCAATGAAGGCGACTGGATCTTTACCCTCTATCCTTTCAGGAAATCCCAGGGCGCGGACATTGTTGCGGCGCATGCGATTTTCTAAATCATCCAGGCGAGCTGCATGCTGGTCTGTAAGATGGCAGTTATACTTTAAGTCTCTCTGCATGGGCACTAAGTCATCTTCAATCACACTCACTCTACTCTCTATTGCAGCTGTGCGCTCTCTTAGCTTTTGCATGTCCTGTCTCACAAAGGATATTTCAGCTTTAATGCTTTTCACTTCAGCTGTCAGAGTTGAGATGGAGCTATTACAGCTAGTTACTGCTGAGAGTATGTCTCTGAGGGTGGGTTCAGCATTATCCAGGGGCAGGGATGGTGTCTGGGTGCCCTGATATGGGTGTGTAGCTGTACTTACTGTGGCCCAGTCAGCAGGAGATCCAGTGCCATCCTCCAGTGGAATAGTGTTATCCATCTCCAGCTGGCCTCCTTCCTCTTCACTAAGGTTGGATGTGGGTGAGGGTAGTTCTTTGGAGGATTTATTGCCAAATAAAAGTCTCTGGGAAGCCTCCTTGTACTTCTCCTTCTGTGATCTCTGTGGCAGAGCGCCATCTTGGGCCTGAGCCGCGGGCGGGCCTCTGCCATCCTTGCCCCATTTTGGCATGTTATGCAGCCGCAGATTAGGCAGTTAGATGGACCGGGTGAGGCACGGATAGTGTGCGGTTCCGATCGGGGGTATCCCCGGGTTGGATGGACAGTCCGCAGGATTATAGACAGGATTCTCGGCGGAGCTGAGGAGAGATGCGTCCTGCTACATGCGCTGCCTGGCCACGCCCCCCTTGTTTGTTCACTTTAAACTCATCCCATACATATAGCCTCTGTGACTCAGTGCACTTCCAGCTCTCTCTACGCCATCAGGGTGTGCGCTAGCGCTTGTCTCACTCCCACAGCCAGTGGGGATAGCGCCACTATTTCATCTTTACCATTGAGGGGTGGATTCAGCTCATATATTTATATTTTAAAGTGGCAGCTCCAATTGTGTCATCTTTTATCATATTAGCGCAGAGGTGGTAGTATGGGTCTGGGCGGTTTTTACCTGTTTACCTACTTTTTAAGGTATGTGTATGTACAAATGTCTCCGGTCTGCGGCATCAAGTCTTACTGACTTGGATGTACCATTATGAGATGTCCCATACAAATATCTACCCCATATGCTGTACATTTTTGTTCTTTTCCCTTCCTAGGGGCACCACTTGGGTCTCAGTATGCATTTGTATGGACTCACAGCCGATCACTCTTAATCTGATCTCCTCTAGCTACTATTCTATCCTGGGATCATTCACTTTTGTCCCTCTCTGGCCATCCCTTGCCTGCCTTTTCTTTGCTCCTGGCCGCTGTCCATTGTTGGTGTGTGGGCAATGTAAGTATTGGGACTGCAAACGTATGCTTCCCCTTCTGCCAATTTTACCGCCTCTTTATGTTTAATGGATGCATAATTTGTTTCTATATTTTTTAGACCATAACTTTTAATAAATTGCATAACAGATTATCCCTGAAGAAGGTATAAAAGTCACTCCGAAATGCGTAGGAATAGTGTATGGTCTCTGCATCACTTGCTGACATTGATTATGCCCATGTTGTTCACATAATCTAATGCTTCTTATCCCCTTATGCCGGTTTAGTACTTTCATTGTTTTTATATATATTCTATGTATGTTTAAATTACTTTTTAATACTATTAAAAATCAAGTTTTTAATTAAATTGCTTCACAGTCTGTGCCTTTAAAGTCCCGCCCAAAGGAGAAATCTGTATTTTCGTACAATCAAGGGATGTTGGCCAATCAATGTAGCAGATAAATATTCCCTCTGTTTTTTGATAAAAATTCTCTGCTCATCCATTAGGGTCGGGAAAATGGTCAACAAAATCATCAAACTTTAGCTGGTCAGTAACATTGCTATTGTTGTATAAATTCTTAAAATAAGCTTGAAATGCCTGTAAGACCAATTTAAGATTTTGAGTAAAGGACCCATCTGATTTCCTAATCTTTGGAATATGAAGAGGGGGGCGTCTGGGGGCAAACCTTGTCACCAAGAGTTTTCCCAGCTTGTCTGCTTGGGCATAAAATCTGGCCTGAGTCCAGCACAATTGTTTTTCTGCCTTCATAGTAAGGCAAAAGTTTAATTCCAAGGAAGCAGCCCCAGTCCTACTATGCAAGTCCAATTGGGGATTACGTTTACGTTTATGTTCTTTGTGTAGGGCAGCCAAATCATGCTCTTTTTGTTTTAACAAAGCATTGTAGTGCCTCTTATACCTGGCAGCTGTCTGAATCAAAATACCTCTGATATTAGCTTTGTGATTGGCCCAAGTGCACATTGGAAAAGTGTGTGACAAGTCATTCAGGGAGAAGTACTCCTTTAATGCAGTTTCAATGTCAAGGCAAGTAGCCGGATTGCTGAGGTGGGATTCGTTTAGGCGGAAGGTATAGGAGGTTGTGGGACTACGCAATGAGGAATGAAGGACCACCACTGGGGAGTAATCAGGCCTTTCACCTTTTCACAAGTGAATTGAGGCCCTGCACATTATGTGTCAAGAGATTAATGGGCTTCTGTGGTTGTGGGCTAGCCATAGCGTGTGGTAGAGTGGGGATCTCTTACCTCCCCAGCCTGGACACTACTGATCAACCAATCCCTGGATGGCAGACCATTCAGGATTCCCAGACAGATCATAGAAAGTAGAAAGAAAAAAGAAGACAGGAAGAAAGAAGTTAAATGCTCTTGAGAGGGTAAGGACCTGAGAAAAGGACCAATAAGAAAAATCTTTAGTACAAAAAATGGTTATCAATTGCAAACGCAAAATGCGACAATTTACTCCTCTAGAGTGAAAATAACAAAAAGAAGTAGGCCCCAAATTGGGGCCTTCGACTTCCAAAGCCTCTACCTCCCAAACAACTATACAGTTGGAAGGGGAGTTGGAATTTGGGTGAGGCGCATGGCTCACTGACCCAACCTGACCTGAGCTGAACTACAATGAAAACATTGATATTGAACAAATACTTACAGTTGTGCTCATAAGTTTTCATGCCCTGACAGAATTTATGATTTCTTGCCCATTTTTCAGAGAATATGAATGATAACACAAAAACTTTTCTTTCACCCATGGTTAGTGTTTGTCTGAAGCCATTTATTATCAATCAACTGTGTTTACTCTTTTTAAATAATGACAACAGAAACTACCTAGATATTACCCTGATCAAAAGTTTACATACCCCAGTTCTTAATACCGTGTATCACCGACTTTAACATCAATGACAGCTTGAAGTCCTTTCTGGCATTTGTGGATGAGGCCTTTTATCTTCTCAGATGGTAAAGCTGCCCATTCCTTGGGCTATCTTGCATGAACTGCACGTTTGAGATCTCCCCAGAGTGGCTCAATGATATTGAGGTCAGGAGACTGAGATGGCCTCTCCAGAACCTTCACTTTATTCTGCTATAGCCAATGACAGGTCGACCTGGCAGCTTCCTGGCTGATGAATGCAAATGTTCCTCCAGTATTTTTTTATAACATACTGCATTCATCTTGCCATCAATTTTGACCAAATTTCCTGTGCCTTTGTAGCTCACACATCCCCAAAACATCAGCAATCCACCTCCGTACCTTTCATCATAGGCCTTGTTGACTCCACTCCAAAATGTAGTGTTTATGGTCATGGCCAAAAAGCTCAATTTTAGTCTCATCACTCCAAATTACTTTGTGCTAGAAGGTTTGAGGCTTGTCTCTGTGCTGTTTGGCGTATTGTAAGTGGGATACTTTGTGGCATTTGTGTAGTAATGGCTTTCTTCTGGCAACTCGACCATGCAGGCCATCTTTCTTCAAGTGCCTCCTTATTGTGCATCTTGAAACAGCCACACCACATGTTTTCAGATAGTCCTGTATTTCACCTGAAGTCATTTGTGGTCTACCTGACCGTGGTTTGGTTTCAACAGAACCCCTCATTTTCCACTTCTTGATTAGAGTTTGAACACTGCTGATTGGCATTCTCAATTCCTTGGATATCTTTTTATATCCCTTTCCTGTTTTATGCAGTTCAACTACCTTTTTCCGCAGATCCTTTGACAATTTCTTTTACTTTCCCCATGACTCACAATCCAGAAATGTCAGTCCAGCACTGGATTAAAGATGCAAGGGTCTCTCAGGAGTCCAGAAACCCATTGACCTTTTATACACACACACTAATTACAAGTAAACAGATCACGGGTGAGGATGGTTACCTTTTATAGCCATTCAAACCTCTTTGTGTCAACTTGTGTGCATGTTATCAGGCCCAAATCACCAGGGTGTATAAACTTTTGATCAGGGTCATTTGGGTGGTTTCTGTTTCCATTATGATTTAAAAGAGTAAACACAGTTGATTGATAATAAATGGCTTCAGCCAAACACTAACCATGAGTGAAAGAAATGTTTTTGTGTTATCATTCATATTCTCTGAAAAAGAAATCATAAATTCTGCCAGGGTATGTAAACTTATGAGCACAACTGTATTATGTGGTAATGTTCAAGGATGAGACCATAGCAGTGATTCACAAATGCCCTCTTGTGGAGGGTGCATGAACAGCATCCTAAGAAAGTTGTATCACAAGCGGCCTATGAGTCTTTTTTTTTTTTGCCACTTCAGCGAACTCTTTGAGTGACTTAATTCACCTTTTAAAGTTCATATATGTCCCTTCTCGTTTTCACATCATTGTATTGTTTTATCAATGCTTTTACAAAATTCCTTTGTGGCCATAAAAGAGATAAATATGAAACTTATAAACCCCTTTTTTTTACAAAAACCAATCCTTATCCCCCCCTCCCACCCCTCCCCTTCCCTGTGTGTTCAGGCACCTTTTCCTATTACAGATCTATATTCTCAATTCTTCTGCATAGCTCCATGTTTTTTAAATTCTCTCCAACACTCCCACTTATCTTTTATGTCCTCCCTATGCTCGTCTCTACTATATCTCCCACAGTCCATATTGTATGTTATTTCCACTGCATCAATCCACTCCCATATTAAAGGACTTTCTGCTGCTTGCCATTTCCTGGGAATGAGTCTTTTCACTGCGTTTAACAGATGTGGCACTAAGGTTTCTTTATATTGTTTAACTTCACTATCTGTTCCATGTAATAGTACTACCCAGGGGTCTCTCACCACTTCTACTTTAGTGATTTCTTTTATGAAAAATAAGATCTTTGTCCAATAGCTTTTAATTATGGGATAATTCCACCAGAAATGAGCCATTGTACCAACCTCCTTGCAACCCCGCCAACATTCCACTGATTTACCCCTTTGGAATGTACTGTTTTTATCCGGGGTTGCGTACCACCCAGTTAAACATTTGTAATTCATTTCCGCTGTGTTGACATCTGCTGCCGAACTATGGGCTAATCCCAAGATTTTCCCTATCGTGTTTTTATCTTTCTGTGTCCCCAATTCCCTCTCCCATTTTTTAATATATGGAGGGACCTCCACCTCGTCCACCGTCAGCAGCAATTTATATATCTTAGATATAGTACTTTTTGTGTCATCTGCTAAGCACAACCTCTCCAACCCTGTCATGTCGTCTCCTGATCTTTTTGGCTGGGGTAACTGGAGGTATCTTCATTCATCCATCACCCATGCTTCCTTATTTTGTTTTAATTCTAGATATGGTAATATCTTCCTCTTTTTAATAATATCCCTTAATTGTACCCTATCATTTTTAATCCAATTTCCCCCAATACTCTTGTTTCCCGGTGCGAAGTAATAATTTTCTTTTAGTGCTATTAAAGGTGAATTATATGTCTTATTAATCTGTTTGTATGTTGTGTCCCAAATTCTAAGTGCCACCCGTGTCAGTATATGTGTGTTTTCGTCTAGAATTCTATATTTAGGAGGATTCTACACCATAGTTCCCAGTTGTGCTTTACTAAATTCTTTTTCAATATTTACCCATCTTTTCTCCTCATTGTCTCTAACCCACTCTATCACTCTTGACAATATTATCGCCTTGTAGTAATTTTGTATGTCGGGGACTGCCAACCCCCCTCTTTTTTTTCCTGTTTTAATGTTGAGATGGAGATTCTTGGCTTCCTGTTCTTCCATATGGTGTTCGTCAATATCGATTTCAGCTTTCTAATATAGAACTGTGGGAGGGCCACTGGCAACATCTGAAACTTGTATGTAATTTTTGGGAGGAGAACCATCTTTATGGCATTGATGCGACCTATCCAGGATATAGGTTTATTTACTAATCTTATACTTTCAGTTTTAATTTCGTCTGATAGGGGGATATAGTTTATCTTATAGATCTTCTCCAAAGAATTTGCTAACTTTATTCCTAGGTACTTTATTTCTTTTTTCCACACAAATTGGAATTCCTTTTTCAACTTCCCCACTTCTATTTTGCTAAGGTTTATATTTAAGATTTCTGATTTCACTAAGTTTATTTTAAAGTTTGATATTTCTCCCTATTGTCTTAAAAGTTTTAATAGGTTGGGCATTGTAATCCTAGGCTTTGTTATATAAAATAATACATTGTCTGCAAACGCTGCGAGCTTGTGTTCCTCTTCCCCTACCTTAAATCCACTAATGTCCAGATTACTCCGGATTGTTGCAAGCAATGGTTCTAAAGATAAAACGAAAAGCAAGGGGGACAGGGGGAAGCCCTGTCTCGTCCCATTTTTCATTTAGAAGGAGGCAGATAGACATCTGTTGACTTTTATAGACACCATGGGATGGTTGTAGAGCATTTTGATCCACCTGATCATTCTCGGACCCATTCCCATGGTGTCTAATGTCTGTATCATGAACCCCCAGTCTACCCTGTTGAATGCTTTTTCGGCATCTATCGACAGGAGTAGACCTGGGGGTCCCTTTTCTTTTATCTTTTGGAGTAGGATCAGAGTTCTAACCCCATTATCCCTCCCCTCCCTTCTTGAGGTGAATCCTACCTGATCAGGGTGTACTAATGTGTTCATCAGCCCCTTCATTCGCCTAGCCAGTACTTTGGAATATAATTTAGTATCCGCATTTAGCAGTGATATTGGCCTATAACTGGAACACCGCAGACTATCCTTCCCCTCCTTTCGGTATGACTGTAATTGTAGCAGACAAGGCCTCTCTACTCATCTCAAAATCTTTGCCCAGGCCATTCATATATTGACATAGCTTTGGCAACAGTATGTCTTAAAATTTTTTATAGTAGGATGTTGTAAACCCGTCCGGTCATGGGCTCTTTCCCTGAGCTGAGTCTCCTAAAGCTCTATTTATCTCCTCCTCCGTTATGGGACTCTCTAGTGTCTCTTTAATACTTTCAGAGATTTTTGGAAGTCTAGCATTTTTTAAAAACTCAGTTGTCTTTTTTCTTTTCTCCCTTTTCTGCCCCCCTTCTGGTCTACCGAGTATAGTTCTTTAAAATAATTTTTAAAGGTTTCCCCTATTTCTTTTGTTGTATGTACCATTTCTCCTTCCTTTGCATTTTATCAATGTAATTTCTGGATTTCTTTTTTCTGAGCATTCTGGCTAAATATTTACTGGTTTTATTCCCCCATTGGTGTCTTTCTTTAGCTATCCTATAGAATTTTTTTTTACTTCTAGTTCTACAAGGTTTTTTAGCTCATCTCTTTTAATAACTAATTTTTTATATATCTATTGACCTTTATGTTTTTTATGTTCTTGCTCTAGTTTAAAGATTTCTTCAGTAAGATTTTTCATTTTCTCTTTTCTCTCTTTTTTCTTCTTTGCTCCCATTTTTATCAGGATCCCCCTAATGTAGGCCTTATGGGCCTCCCATAGGGAAGACCCCGAGATCCCAGTTGTTTCGTTTGTTGAAAAATAGAGTTCCAATTTCTTTTCTATACTCTTTACTCCTATCTCGTCATAAAGAAATTCTTCATTTAATCTCCAAGCAAATGGCCGTCTTTGATTCTTAGAGACTTGCATCTTTATTCTTACTGGGGCATGATCTGACAGGGTAGTTATCTCAATTTTAGATTCGACCATACTGTCTAGAAATCTGTGATCCACCAGTACGTAATCTAGCCTGGAGTACGTCTCGTGCACAGGGGAGTAGAATGTGTAGTCTTGAATTCTAGGGATCATTACCCTCCATGTATCCACCAGTTGGCATGCATGTAATTTCTGTCTTATCTTTTTTAGTTGTACGTTGTTTGTCACCTGTGCCCGGGACGTACTATCCACACTCGGTTCCATGCAGAAATTCAGGTCACCCATCACTATCAGTCCTCCGCTTCTAAAGTCCATTAACTTCTCCAAAATACCGTTCAGGTATTTTGTCGGATTCTTATTAGGGGCATATATATTTGCTAATGTACATTCCATTTCCCCCAGTATACCTTTCAAATAGAGAAATCTTCCCTCCGGATCAAGTAGCCTTTCCTCTAGTGTAAATTGTACTCCATTCGCGAACCCAATCGCCACCCCCCTAACTCTTTTCGTAATTGTATCCCCATAATACCAAGTTGGAAAATTATTAGACCATAGTTTAATATTTGATGTATAAGGTAAGTGAGTCTCTTGTAGGAACACTACTTCGGCAACGTACCCCTTAAGTTCTTTTAATATCTTGTGTCTTTTGGTGGGTGTGTTTAGTCCCCTTACGTTGTATGTCATAAAGTTGAATTCCATCATCTATATGCTAATTCCTGTGGAACTCTTACTCTACTAATCTGCAACAGGTTTTTTCCACTCTTTTTGTACATTTTGTACGGAACAAACAGGGTAGATACAGGGTATCTAATCCTCCCCCTCCCTCCCCCACCCGCAGATCTCCATCCCTCCCCCCCATCCCACCAGCCCCAATATGACCCATGGGTCATTGAGGGCCATGCAAACCATAGACCTCTCTGACTCTCTTTATCTTGAGGTGAGAGTACAAGTGTGTCACTCTGCCCCCCTCCACTTGATGGAAAATGTGGAGGGGGTAGGCCAGTTGTAGACCGGGCGCCCTCCCCAGCCCTGCTCTTACCAGCCCCCTCCCCAAGCCCCCCCGAACCCCCCCACATTACATCTTATATAGAGTCACTAATTTTACTTCTTTTCCTATTTGGCCTCCTGTTATTCATCTGCCCAGCCAGGTAGTTCAGGTACCTGTAACCCTAATTTGTCACAAAAATCCTGCACCTATTCAGGGAAACGGAGTCTAGAGGATCTCCCATCTCTGTAACCAACTAAACATGCTGGAAATCCCCAGCTATATTTTATGTTTTTATTCCTCATCAGTTCCAAGAGGGGTTTCAGAAGTCTCCTTCTTGCTAGTGTTTTTGGTGCCAGGTCGGTGTATACCTGTATCTCTGATCCTTCATATTGCAAATGCGGATTTCCTCTTATTTTTTGCATAATTTCGGCCTTCTCATCATAAAATCTGAATCTTGCTAATATATCTCGAGGCCTGGTAGGCTCCGTATTATACATCCTCCCAACCCGATGCACCCTCTCAATTTTAGGAAATTCTTCTGTTCTTTTATCTAACAGGGGGCCGAATAGTGTAGATATGGTACTCCTTAAATCTTCACCTTTTTTTTCTGGAAGGAATCAAATTCTGAGATTTTGCCTTCTGCTTCTATTCTCTTGGTCTTCTAGTCTATATACATTCTTTTCCTGATTTTATTGTGTTATTTTTATTTGCTCTTTGAGGTTACATATCTCCTGTGCTTGTTCGTCCATCTTATTTTCCGTCGTTTCTACTCTCTCCAGCAGATTACCCAAGTCCCCTCTAAACATGCTAATTTCTGATTTTATTGAGTTTTCCAGTCTCTGGAACATTTCCATTATTTCTCCTTTTGTGGGGCTTTGGGCATTGTCTCTCCTCTAATCAATTCTACTTATGTCTTGTTAAGTCATCCCTCGAGTGGTCAAGCATTTCTCCTGTTTTCCTTTACGCTCCCCCCTTCCTCACCGCCTTAGTCGACCCTTGTCCCTCCTGGTCTTTGTCCCTGGGGCTAGCCCCCTGAGACATATATTGTTTAATCGTACTACCTGTAGTCTTGTCTTTCTGTGTTTTAGGGGGTCCCCCTTTTGCTGATTTGGTTGCGACCTTACTCATATTTCCTCTCTTTTTTGTCCCTCTTGTTTGCCTCCCCAGTCTTAATTCTCTTGAGTTCCTCCCTCCCACTCCTTGTGGAGATCGGGATGAAAGAGGACAGAAGAAAGGGTAAAGGAGGGAGGAGGGGGCCAAGTATTCCCTCTCCAGGTGTGATATAGGATACAATATAGTATTTTCCCCACCTTTTTTACTCCAGACACGCCTTACGTAGCGTCCAGTTGGTATTTTTAACCACTACAGTGTCGTAGTATCATCGAATAAGCCGCGGGGTTACACACACATTTTTATCCCATATGAGTCAGTCCTTATTTTATAAATGCTCAGCTGTTTCAAATGCAGTAATTTATCTAGTGTGATAGATGTTACTCTCTCCGCTGCTATCTGTATCTGCGTTATTATCTCTTGCTCCTCTTATCTTATTTCAGGGTACACTTTGCTATGGATGTAGGATTCTTTGGCTCCTTATTGGATTGCAGATATCCATCAAGCACAGGTTACCAGCATTAATCTACTATATTGTACCTGCATCAATGTCTATTGGGGAGGGATACTTTTGTGTACAATCTCATATTTATCTCTGGACCAGATAATTCATAAATGCACAATCACAGACTCTGTATTTACCAGGTGATAGAGACTCTCATTTAAAGTGCAAAAATCCACAATGGGGGTACCTCCTTTTTCTGCTCTTCCAGACTTTGTTTCAACAGTTAGTGTTGTTTCTCTAGACGTCCATGCCTCCTTCTTACGGCTTCTCACTTCGCAGACCACCTCCAGGTGATCTGCCATCTCTAGAGTGCCTGGGGATGGGGCTCCTGTGGGGGGAGAAACAGGGGGGACGGGGGGATTAAGGAGAGGGGGCGCGCTCGCCGCTCACTGTCCCCACACACCGCCTTGCTCACCTACCACCTCAGCCAAGCTCCCATCCTCCTTAGTACAGCACCGCTGCTACAGGCGGGTAAGCTCTGCATCAGCCAGCTGAGATGTCTGCAGCGGGTTCGGAGAGGTTCCTTCTCCTAATCTCCTTCTGAGACCGCCACTGCTGGATCGATGGGATGCCCGCTCCTCCTTCTGACCTACACACTCGCGTCCCTCCGTGACGTACGTTACATCATCACGCCCCTTGTGGCCACAGAGTTTTTTGGCCTATGAGTCTTGAATCATAACCATTAAAAGAAACACTTTGGAACTAAGTATGCTCAACATTTGTATTTGATTATCTACATTATCTGGTAACTTATATTTCTGAATATAAGTTTCTGAAAACTGTTTTAACTGGGAACTAGGAGTGCACAGTGAGGGGCACTCCCAGTTCCCTTGCATATGCATAGGTTTTTAAAAGGCTCTATGAGGCTCAGGCAGAGGCAGCAAGCAGCCAGGATCTAGAGCTGGCACTCTCTTTCAAATCTGCCACTCACATATTCCCTTTTACAGGTGCAGCACTGTATGCTGGGGGTTGGAGTGTGGGCTGGACAGAGAGGGTTAGTTACATAGAGCCTAAAATGACAGATGCAGGCAGCCACAAACTATATTTTCACTGACAGTTTTTCATTGACTTTTACAGACAAGAAAAGTCAGAGTGTTTTTTTATACATCACCCATGAAAATATGGATGGTTACTGAACAGGACAGTATTTATGAAATGGTGATACTCCAACTTAGAAGTGAAACTGACATTTATCTAGAATTTGTTGCGGTAGAATCTTCTAGGTGAATGTGTTTTAAGATACTTTGAACAATTAGCCACTAGTGAATTTTGGGTGAGTTTCACATTCACTGCTTTAAAAATATGCCCCTTAATCATTGTTTAATAGGTGTATATAGTGGTGTTCCGCGCTTAGGACGGGCTTATAACCAAACTGCAGCCCCCCTAATAGGGAAAGCACCAACGGTGCAATCCAATAATTGTGTAATCTAAAGAAATAGGGGATTGGCGCTGTTCACTGAAAAGAATATAATAATAAATAAATCAATAAACTATACAAACTCCTAACAAAAGGGGAGCATAACACCTCAATTCTGTGTGGGTGAGACGTGTAACACAATATAAATGGTAATTGGAAAATAAATAAATATATATGCTGAAAATAGTCGGAGATTGTGCAGACTACCCAAGATAAAAATAAAAATAAAAATAAAAATAAAAAAAATAAAAAATACTAAAAAATAATACTTAAACTAGTGAATAGAACTACAAGCAATAAAAAGGTGAGTGATCAATCAGATGTGTATAAAAAACCACAAAGAATATATATGTGTACAATAAAAGGTATGGGTGGGTATGTCTAAAGGAGAGGACAAACACCTTGTTACCCACTAAAAATTAGTATATACTAGTGAAACTGAGTGGTGTTGAATAGAAATATATAAAAATATAAATAAACTAGAAAAGAACTATCGGTATGTAGTGTGCAAACAATCTAGGTGCACAAAGTGAATCAAAAAAGTGAAAGAAGCCAAAAAAGAAAAAAGTAAAAAATGAAAATCCAAGCAACCAGAAAGAATTATTATTACAAAAAAAAACAAAAAAAAAAAACGAGGATATCCGTGAATAATATTCTATCGTTCAGTTCAGTGTAAATAAACAATTCTTGTGCAGCAGGCTGGTGTATCTTCAAAGGTGGCGGATAAGTCCGTCCCACTGAGTGTATACTGTCCCGTGTGGAGTCCCCTCTAGTGCCCCCACTCACCAGAGTGCCCAACCCCTGCAGGGGTAATGGGCATGTAGATGTGAATCCTGATGATGATCCAAGCGGTTGGTGTCCCCTCACCACCTAATTTCCACCTGTGTCACCAGATCGCTTTCAAAAGGCATCCATCCGGAACAATTACCATGTGCAGGGAGAAGAGAAGAGCCTCATAGTGTGATTCCGAATATATATTTATTAAACTCAGGTTAACAACAAAAAGAAATAAATAAAATCAAAAAACTCAAAGACTAAAACCAAATAGCACTCTGCCGGCTGGCTCCACATGCGAAGCCGCAGACAGTGCAGTGTGAGCGGCTTGCGTTCCACAGCAGTCCGCCGGAACCGGAAGTGCGAGACACAAAACAGAAGTAAAAAGGACGTATGCGTACCAAGAGGCCACGCCTTACGCGTTTCGTCATCAAGACGTCATCTGAGGCGTGGCCATCTTGGTACGCCATACGTCTATAAATACTGCACGGAGGCGCCACGGAAGCCAATCGAAGAGGCGGTGTGTGACAAACACATCCGCCCTGCTGATGAAAACATGGGAGGAGCGGTGTGGTGTAAAGGGAATGGATATGTTATCAAGCACCCCCTGGTGGAAGTTAAAACAATTAGTCTCCAAAAAAAATGAAAAATGGGAAAGAGCGCCTCCGTGTGTACTACTACCATAATACCACCATTTAAACAAAACAATCCATACACAACGAAATATATATAATATAAAAAAAAAATGCTAAAAGCCATTGTAGCAGAGAGGAATATACAAAAAAGGGGGCAAGGCCATATCAATACAAACAATATAATGTCATATATACTGGGTATTTAAAATAAGAATATACTATCGAGATTAGTCTGATAATAAAAACATTTATATAAATACTCACACAAAATGTATAAATTTTTTTTTTTGTATAAAAAGATTATCCTAAATACGTAGTATGTTCAGCAGTACAAAAATGGGTAAAATATATAAAAAATAAATAGACCTCTAGGATCAAAATCCAAAAAATGAATAAAAAATGGATAACAAATGTGAGATAAAAAACAAAATAAATCTGGCCAGGAGCAATTATAATATTTCAAGTGTGAGGCCTAAGATGTGTCAAGTAGAAAGTGTGTATCCAAGCTCCAGATACTAAGGGATAAACCCTTAGATCAAAGTCTAGGATCTTGAGAGCAGCCACATTGCTATCCACCTTTCAAAAATTGCTGTGTGTGAGCAAAAGAAGGGCTACTGCAGCTTAAAGGAGTCGGTAGGGTACGCCATAGGGTAAAAGTTAATTGGGAAAGGGGAACATAGGTGCCCGAAATACATTAGCTATCTCATGTACTATTACAGTACTATCCACATCTCAAAAACTCTGTGTGTGAGCAAAGAAGGACTACTGAAGCTTAAAGGAATCAATAGGATACAATTTAATTAAAGGGTGAAACCTATATGTTTGTATACCTGTCATACTATGTGCCACAAGCAGAAAGGATAAATCTTTGCGTGCACCTGAATACTAAAAGTTGGATAAGAAACAGTTAAGGTCAATGTCTACATTAAGTCCTCTAGGGACCAAACTTTCCAGGCGGTATATCCACCTGGTTTCGTTTTGGGAAATCAATACCTTCTTACTCCCCCCCCTCCAGTTATCCTTGATCGTATCTATACCGTAGAAAACCAAACCCGATGGATCTCTGTGATGAAACTCATCAAAATGTCTGGAAAGATTGTGCTTGGGAAACCCCTTTCTTATATTAGTAATGTGCTCCCTAATACGCACACGTAGGTGTCTCGTGGTTCTACCCACATATTGCTTCCGACACGGACACTCAATGACGTAGGTCACATGGGTGGTGTTACAGGTAATCAACTCTCTGATGTCAAACTCTATACCTCTTCTGGAAGAAAAAGAGGATCTTTTCTTTGGTTGCTTTTTGCTGACCCGACATGCCAGACATTTCTGGCATCTATAAAACCCTTTAAGACCTGAGAACAACTTAATGTTCTTTGGAGGGTCTATGACATTGTGTACCAATTGATTTCTGAGGGTAGGGGCCCTTTTATAAATAAACCGTGGTTTTCTGGTGAGAATGTTCCCCAGCGTTCTATCAGATTTTAAAATGGGCCAATATTTCCTCACTATGTGTTCTATATTCCTGTATTGGGTGTTAAAACCTGTAATAAAAGCAACATCCCCTGGCGAGTCCCTTTGCGTATTTCTTCCTTTGGTGGTTAAGAGAGAATCCCGGTCCAAACACATTATCTCATTTTTCAGTTTCAATAGTGGTTCGGTATGGTAACCCTTATCAATGAATTTCTTAATCAACATGTCAGATTGTTCACGATAATCCTCAACATTCCGACAATTCCTTCTTATTCTCCCTAAGCTGTTGAGAATTTTTGTTATAGAACATGAACAACTTTTACACCATATTCCAGTTCAACGCAGGCCCCATTTTCTCTTGAATTCAAGCCCTGTCATAGAGTTCTAAATCTATGAAAGCTGTTCTAAACGTATACGATTTTTACATAGATTTTATTGTACAGGAAGCCATCATATACAGAATTACCCTAATGTTTTCGCTTGCTGTACGTTTACATGGCAGAATGTTAACCACTTACCCACTGGGCACTTAAACCCCCTTCCTAACCAGACCAATTTTCAGCTTTCGGTGCTCTCACATTTTGAATGACAATTACTCAGTCATGCAACACTGTACCCATATGATATTTTTGTCCTTTGTTCTCACAAATAGAGCTTTCTTTTGGTATTTAATCACTGCTGGGTTTTTATTTTTTGCGCATATAAAAGAAAAAGGACTGAAAATTCTGTAAAAAATGCATTTCTCTTTGTTTCTGTTATAAAATTTTGCAAATTAAAAATTTTTCTTCATAAATTTTGGCCAAAATTTATACTGCTGCATATATTTGGTAAAAATAACCCAAATTGGTATATATTATTTGGTCTTTGTGAAAGTTATAGAGTCTACAAGCTATGGTGCCAATCTCTGAAAATTGATTACACCTGTACTGGTGTACTGACGGCCTATCTCATTTCTTGAGGCTCTAACATGCCAGGAAAGTACAAATACCCCACAAATGAACCCTTTTTGAAAAGTAGACATTCCAAGATATTTAGAAAGGGGCATGGTGAGTTTTTTGAAGTTGTCATTTTTTCCCACAATTCTTTGCAAAATCAAGATTTTTTTTTCACAAAATTGTCATATTAGCAGGTTATTTCTCACACACAGCATATGCATACCACAAATTACACCCCAAAACGCATTCTGCTATTCCTCCCGAGTATGGAGATACCACATGTGTGAGATTTTTACACAGCGTGGCCATATACAGAGGCCCAACATGCAGGGAGCGCCATCAGATGTTCTGGAGCATAAATTACACATCTAATTTCCTGACTACCTCTTACACTTTTGAAGGCCCTGGAGCACCAGGACAATGGAAATGCCCCCAAAATGACCCCAGTTTGGAAAGTAAACACCCAACGTATAATTTATGAGGCATAATGAGTCTTTTGAACATGTCATTTTTTTCTATGAATTTTTGGAAAATGTGAAAAGAAAATGAAAACGCATTTTTTTTAACACAAAGTTGTCCATTTATACAATATTTCTAACACATACCAGGTACATACCAAAAATAACACCCCAAAATAGATTCTCCTACTCCTGAGTATGGCGATACCACATGTGGGAGACTTTTCCACAGCCTGGCCACATACAGAGGCCGAGTACGGCTCGGTATGGCTGGGTATTGCTGAGTATGGCTGGGTATCACTGAGTATGGCTGAGCATGGCTGGGTACAGCTCGGTATGGCTGAGTACGGCTGTGTATGGCTGAGTATGGCTGAGTATCCACTGAGTATGGCTGCGCATCGCTGGATACAGCTCGGTATGTCTGAATATGGCTGGGTACGGCTGAGTATGGCTGGATACGGCTGAGTATGGCTGGGTATGGCTGAGTATGGCTGAGTATGACTGGGTATGGCTGAGTATGGCTGGGTATCACAGAGTATGGCTGAGCATGGCTGGGTACAGCTCAGTATGGCTGAGTATGGCTGGGTACGGCTGAGTACGGCTGAGTATGGTTGAGCATGGCTGGGTACAGCTTGGTATGGCTTAGTACGGCTGAGTACGGCTGTGTACGGCTGAGTATGGCTGGGTATCGCAGAGTATGGCTGAGCATGGCTGAGCATGGCTGGGTACAGCTCGGTATGGCTGAGTATGGCTGGGCATGGCTGGGTACAGCTGAGTATGGCTGGGTATGTCTGGGTATGGCTGGGTATGGCTGAGTATGGCTGAGCATGGCTGGGGGTGGATGGGATGTCTGAGCATGGATGGATGGATGAGTATGGCTGGGGGTGGATGGGATGTCTGAGCATAGATGGATGGATGAGTATTGCTGAGTATGGATGGCTGAGCATGGATGGGTGGATAAGTATGACAGAGGGATGGCTGAGCATGGATGGATGAGTATGGATGGATGAGTATGAATGGCGGGATGGCTGAGCATGGATGGCGGGATGGCTGAGCGTGGATGATTGTGGATGGCGGGATGGCTGAGCATGGATGGCAGGATGGCTGAGCATGGATAGCGGGATGGATGAGCGTGGATGGTGGGATGGCTAAGTGTGGATGGCGGGATGGCTGAGCGTGGATGGCGGGATGGATGAGTGTGGATGGTGGGATGGCTGAGTGTGGATGGCTTATACAGAGGGATGGATGGATGGCTTATACAGAGGGATGGATGGATGGCTGGATTTGTCACTGAGCAGCGCTGTGGGCACTACACATCCAGCCCACAGCGCTGCTGCATCCGATCTCACCCCTCTCCGCTCACACTGGACAGAGAGGGGAGAGAGGAACCGGATATCACACCGTTTGTTTACATGTAATTGCTCTGTCATTTGAAGGAGCGATCATGTGGTAAACGGCCACTGTCAGCGGCCATTTACCGTGATGCGCCGGATCACGATTGCTCCCATGTGCATGCCCCAGGGGGCACGTGGGAGCGATATTCTGGGAGGACGTCATAGTATGCCTTCCCAGAGTTATCGAACCACCCTGTAGCCGTCATTTGGCTATAGGCCGGTTGTTAAGTGGTTAAAAGCCAGGCATTGTTCATTTTGTTAATTTATTGTATCACTTATTATATTTCCTTTGTTGCGTCTGTTTTATCTTTTTAATTTGACCTGTTTATTTCAAATTCTGTTACATAAATCTATTTTAAATTATATATAATTCAATATATAAATACTCCATATAAGAAATATTTAATGTGATTCAAATGCAGACATACTGTATAAACACCAAAATGTTCTGTTTATTTTCAACCTATATTTTTTTGTTTGAATTGTAAGATGCTGTACATGCACGGCTAAATTTTGCACTGGAAGTATCACAAAAAAATGATTATTTGGCACTGGTTTAGCAAAAAGAAATGCACAAAATAATTTCTTGTTTGAACTATACTCATGCCTGTACTGCAAGTTTGCCTAACCTTGGGGATAATCAAACACCCAGAGATTGTAGACTCTTAGCTGATCTGGTAAAGCGCACAATTTTTCCAACTCCATGTTCCTGCATGCAGTGTCCATTGAAATCAAGCCTGTTTTGGGGGTTTGTGGTGTGCGTTGTTCTCTACCACACAATCACCTCCCCTGTCTGACATGGAACACTGCACAGTGGACTTGCAACAACATATTAAAGAGCTCCCTAAATGCCCCTCCAGTCCTGCACTGCAATCTCACTATACCAAAGGACAGGTGAATAAAAATAAACATGCCAACTTGGCAAAAGATTTCCTGGAAGATGCACTGCTTCAGAAAGCCTTGCATCGGAACACAGCATTAAGTTGATGCTCCTGTCTCTTTGTACAGTGTTGCAGTAAGAATTACATAAGACTATCTCTCATCTTTAGTCTGTTTATTGATTTTGAGGACCATAGAGATCATATTGAATGTAAAGGAATATACAAAAACACATAATTAACTAGTGGTCACTTATTATGACTATATATCAGAAATCCAGATACTCAAAGACAAAATTATAGACTTCTAAGTCCAATCTAGAAGAAACAATATCAAAATTAGGGCAATCTCCAAAACAGAGAGTCCCTGGGAGCCTTACATGTAACAGATTTCAAAACACTGATTCCTATGCATTAATTCAATAACTTTGTTGTTGAAAAAGTCCATAGGATACAGAAGCCTAAAGATCTTGCAAACTGTGTTCTACAGATATGTGTACTCAAATATGTTTCTGCTTTTTATTTATGTTATATATAGTTGATTATACTTATGCACACTGTATATAACCTCATATTGTCCCAGAAAAAAATAATACTTTTTTTGGAATATTGAACCTTTACCTGTGATGTGGGCTCAGTTAGCAAGTATCTCTCTCCTCCAGTCAGTGCCTGTGGAAGCATTTGCAACTAGGGATGAGCCGAACACACCCCGGTTTGGTTCGCACCAGAGCCTGCGAACGGACTGAAAATTTGCACGAACGTTAGAACCCCATTGAAGTCTATGGGACTCGAACGTTCAAAATCAAAAGTGCTAATTTTAAAGGCTAATTTGCATGGTATTGTCCTAAAAAGGGTTTGGGGACCTGGGTCCTGCCCCAGGGGACATGTATCAATAGCGAAAAAAGTTTTAAAAACGGCCGTTTTTCTGGAACAGTGATTTTAATGATGCTTAAAGTGAAAAAAAAAGTGAAATATTCCTTTAAATATCTTACCTGGGGGGTGTCTATAGTATGTCTGTAAAGTGGCGCGTGTTTCCCATGCTTAGAACAGTCCCTGCACAAAATGACATTTTTAAAGGAATAAAAGTCATTTAAAACTGCTTGGGGCTTTAATGTAATGTCGGGTCCCGACAATATTGATGAAAATCAGTGAGACAAACAGCATGGGTACCCCCCCAGTCCATTACCAGGCCCTTTGGGTCTTGTATGGATATTAAGGGGAACCCCACACCCAAATTAAAAAAAGGAAAGGCGTGGGCCCCCAGGCCCTATATACTCTGAACAGCAGTATACAGGCGGTCCAAACAAGACAGGGACTGTAGGTTTGTTAAGTAGAATCTGTTTGTAATTTTGAACTGGTACATTTTTAAAGTGTAGCTCCAGCCAAAAAATCTATTTTTAAGCTTTTTGGAAAACATAGGGCAGGGTTATCACCCCTGTGACATTTGTTTTGCTGTCTGTGCTCCTCTTCAGAAGATTTCACCTCACTTTCTGTCCCAATGACAAATGTTTTTAGAAAATGTGGGGTTTTTAGTAAAACAAGGATTGGTGATAAAGCATCAGTGGAAAGGAGAAACATTTTTCCCATATCAACTCTTACAGGAGAGAATTTCCCTTCCTAGGGGTAGATTTCATCTCACTTCCTGTTGTCTCTTTCCGTTTGCAAGTAGGAGTCGTTTATAAGTTGGATGTTTGAAAGTAGGGGCCTGCCCTATATACTCTGCAGAAATTGTGGCCTTAGGTATTGGTGTTGCCACAACACTGTAAGCCCTCACAGGGCCCTGCTGTGAAATATTAGATCAAGAATTGTAATTACATGTCCCTGTTGAACAGGGACAGAAAAATTGGGCCTTCGGCACTGGTGCTGGTGCCACAACACTTCAACCCCTCACAGATACTCTAGTTGGAGCGCAGGAACGAGCCCTGCTGCAAAGAATTGCATCAAAAATTGTAATTACACACCCCTGTTTAGGCTGAAAAATTGGGCCTTACGCACTGGTGCTGGTGCCACTACACTGCAACCCCTCACAGATACTCTGGTTGGAGCGCAGGAATGAGCCCTGCTGCAAAGAATTGCATCAAAAACTGTAATTACACGCCCCTGTTAAACAGGGGCTGAAAAATTGGGCCTTAGCTACTGGTGGCGGCGCCCAGAAACAAAAATATTCTTACAAGCTATCAGCATGATCGTTGAGGAGGAAGAGGATAGTCACTCAGCATAACAGGATAGTCACTCAGCATCAGCATAGGCAGTCTTGAAGGGATCTGACATTTCAAAAAAAAAATTTCGGTTACATCAGCATCAGGTGCTTGGTATCTGGTGGTGATCCAAGACTGATTCATTTTTATGAAGGTCAGTTGATCGACCGAGTCGGTGGACAGGCACACCCTGTGATCGGTTACAAAGCCTCCAGCAGCACTGAATGTGCGTTCCAAAAGAACGCTGGATGCAGGACAGGCCAGTAGCTCAATTGCATACTGTGCAAGCTCTGGCCAGTGATCCATCCTCAAGACCCAGTAACTCAGAGGATTTTCGGTAGGAAAGGAGTCCAAGTCAGATCTTGCCCCTAGGGATTCCTGCACCATGTAAAAGAGACGCTGGCCAAGGTTGCTGGAACCGATCATACCTTGGGGCTGCAGACTAAAAAATTGAACGCATCGGTTAGACGGCCACCTTCTCCACCGCTCCTTCTTTGCCTGACTGAAGCCTCAAGTTTGTAACCTCCCAGTCTCCGGGAATGCATTGCACAGACCTTTCTGCAAGGCCTCCCGAAGATGTTTCATCCTCTGCTCCCTCTGCGATGGCAAGATAAGGTCTGCAACCTTACTCTTGTAACGTGGATCAAGGAGGGTTGCCAGCCAGTAACGGTCCCTCTCCTTGATACCACAAGTATGAGGATCCTTCCGCAGGCTTTGCAGGATCAGGGAGGCCATGCAGCGTAGGTTTGCTGAGTCATTCGGTCCGGAGTCCTCTGGGTCACTAAGGATGACATGATCCACAGCCACCTCCTCCCAGCCACAAAGTCCATGGGTTTCTTGGGACTTTAAATTATCCTTTAAAGTGGGGGGCGTGGCCGGACGTGATACAGGGAGGACGTGTGAATGCTGTGCTCCGTCCAGGCATATTACATCCATTGCCATCCCTGCCTTATTTCCCCTGGGATAAAGCTCATCCACCGCTGAGACAGACCCCAACCTTCCCCGCTACAGATCCGGCTGGATCTTGCCTGAAATCCGGCTCATCTGAGCCTCTTTAGGCCTCCTGCCCGCCTTGGCCTACCAGCTGTCGCCGCCATATTGAGGCCTACGGCCTGCCCGGAGCCTGACGCTCGCCTACACAGCGGACCGGGGGACGATCGGGTCCTCCTCTTGGGATTTTCCGACCGGGACATCCGAACCACCACCGCGAGGAGACGGATACCTGCAACGTAAAAGAGAACCGAGCGGGACCCTCCCTCCCCATCCCGGGTCCTCCAGCAGTCTGACGCCACTCCTGGGCCTATCCACCGGCCATCCTGGACTCTGTGAGTACCTGGGCTGCTGCCCGAGCCTTCTCCTGTCCCTGCTCTGCAGTAACTGGCCCCAGAGTCCCCGCTTTTGAGCTTCTAGAGTCCCGGTCCGGGCCCGGGGGGGACCCCCCCCACCCCGGCCGGCCTCAGCCTTCAGGACAGACCGCGGCTTCGGCCTTGTCCTGGAAGTCGGCGGCCATCTTGGTACTCCTAATACCCTCACAACACATTTCCTGCAGTTAAATCACCTATTGACTGCCTGTAGACACTATATCCTGCCTCACACCTGCAAACCTTACAGCTGCCATCTCAACTCCCCCTGATTCTTAATGTGACCACCTCCAGACCGGCGTGCAGGGAAGCAGACATGTAAGAGGAGTCCTTTGATCCCCGTCTTTTTAAGAGATGCTCCTAAAAAGCTAACAGCTCCCTATTAATCGCAGGAGCGATATCATAACAAGACATCAGACCCTCCCAAACACTGCATGGGGAAGATTGGTTTCCAGAAGGCAATATACAGAGGTTTTATCCCACCGCCACCGTCGCAGACCCCTAATATCATGGAGCGCTTCTTATATAAACAAAGATCCCCGACCTCCAGTGAACAACCGAGATCCTCGGACATTGCTGACCCACATTTTCTGCCGGAAGGCATGACCCAAGATGATAACAGATCTCAAACCTCCCTGCATTCTCTTCCACCCGATCACCCCGTGGATGTGGTGACAGTAGCTGTCCTAGACACAAAGTTGAACTCATTACTACACGAATTAACCCGCAACATCGCTAAAGAAGTGAGCAAAATAGCACATGAGTTACGGGGTGAAATCGACCAATTAGGTGAACGCACCAACACACTGGAGAACAAATTTGATGAACTGACCCAATATGTACATGTTCTCGAAGAGGACAACTCTAACCTGAAACATACAGTCTCCCTACTTCAACTCCAACAGGAAGACCTGGAAAACCGTGAAAGACGCCAGAATCTGAGGATAAGGGGAATCCCCGAGACGGTGAGTGACAAGGAAATACGTCCCTATCTTCTAGGCCTATTCGTCACTTTAGCCCCACATATACCGGACATAGACTGGCGTATGGACAGGGCGCATAGATCTCTGGCCCCAAAACCTCCTCCTACTGCCAACCCCAGAGATATTATTGTCCGCTTCCACTTCTACGAAAGCAAAGAAGCCCTCACTCTTGCAACGTGTAACAAGTCACGGATTGACTATAAACAACACAAAATCCAGATATTTAACGATCTGTCTCCAACCACTCTGGCCAAAAGACGCAGTTTCCGTCCCGTCACTACTCACCTACAAAACCATCAAGTTCCATACCGCTGGGGAATCCCCTTCCGTCTAACTGTTTCCAAAGATGGTGTTCAACATTCCCTGAGAGATCTTTACGAAAGTGAAGCCTTTATCCGCAACCTAGGTCTTCCCCCACTGCCTGAAGAAGACTCCATACCCCAAGCTCCAAACCTCAGATCACTTACCACACCAGCCAAAATTTGGACCCCAGTCCAACGAAGATCCCAGAAGAACTCTTCTACCCCACAACGAGCCAATCGTCCCAGATATCCAACCTGATGTGACTTATTATTTTTCTTTTTCCTACCTTCTTTTTTTTTCAATATTTTTGCTCTTTTTTTCCATGGCCAGGAAATATTTACCATGGATATCCCAGTGACCTCATAGTGCTTAGGTCACCTTGTTTGAGAGGTCACACCTCTTATTGATATCTACCTCTCTGTCACATACCAGTTTGTCTTAAGATTCATCTATATGTTCATAGTACCATGCCAAACACCCTTGCTCCTCATGTCTGTTTGTTCTTTTTTAGTTTTACAAAAAACAGAGACGGGGATCTACACACCTCCCCCCCTCCTCTAATAATCCCTGCAGGCTAACATGCCCCCCTCATGACCCAAGGCTTCTGCCTGGGCAGCCTGAAATTTTTTCTCAGGCTTTTCAAAAATTATTTTTTCTTTTTTCCTTTTTTAACATTTTTCGTCTCCCAATGCAATTTAGTTCCTAATTTTTTTGTCTCCTTTGGAGTTTTCATATGCAGGTCTTTTTCCCTTTTTTTTCCTTCTGACCTATATATGTTTTTTCAAGGTTGTACTTACATTATTATATCAAATGTAAGAAATGTTTGTTTTCAATTGTTTCTTTTTAAGGATGCTCAGATACATGTTCCCAGTCTTTATACTGCATTAGCACTTTTTTGTTTAACCGAATATGGCCCTCAAAGTCTATTCTTGTAATGTTAAGGGATTAAATTCCATAGGCAAAAGATGGCAGGCCTTGAAAGAATTTAAATCATCCAAAGCAGAGGTGATTATGGTTCAGGAAACCCATTTCAAGCACAGTGGCTCCTTCAAGTTTGCTTCTAGACATTTTCCCATAGCATATACTGCCTCTGACCCCTCTGGAAAAGCGGGAGTGGCAATTCTTTTTAAACGCACAAGTCTAAATACTTTCCTCCTACCTAGATCCTCACGGTAGGTTCATATTCCTGAAGTGCAGTCACCTATCTACCTCTTTTTCCTTAATTAACATTTATGCACCAAATGTAGGACAGATCGGTTTCCTTGAAAAAGTTTTTGAGAAATTACAACCCTTCTCCCAGCCGTTCATGATCATGGGAGGCGACTTCAATGTGTGCATGTCCCCGACCAGGGACAGGAAAACTCTATTTCAAACCGCCTCACAATCTTCCTCTAAGAAATTATCAACATCCTTTCGCAAACTAGTTAGATCCCATAATCTATTTGATTCTTGGAGGATAAAACACCCGACCCAAAAACACTATACATTCTATTCTCATCCCCACAAGTCTTATTCTAGACTAGATTACTTCCTTATTACAGGTCCCCTATTGCCCTATGTAGTATCTTCTGAAATAAATCCTATTACCTGGTCGGATCATGCACCTATTGAACTCGATGTATTACTGGCGAAGTCTTTTGCTAAGACCTGCCACTGGCGCCTCAATGAATCCCTGCTTAAAAATCCTTTATCTCAAACTCAATTACAGCAGAAATTAACTGAGTTTTTCCAGCTTAATGATGGCTCTGTCCCGGAGATTTCCACCCTGTGGGAGGCCCATAAAGCCTTTTTTAGAGGTGAATGCATAGCTATAAGCTCACGCCTAAAGAAAGATTCTGTACAACTTAAAGAGGATCTTATTACCCAAC
Source organism: Aquarana catesbeiana (assembly GCF_042186555.1). Lineage (NCBI taxonomy): Eukaryota > Metazoa > Chordata > Amphibia > Anura > Ranidae > Aquarana > Aquarana catesbeiana. The sequence goes on along the minus strand of NC_133324.1, from coordinate 678,134,619 downwards.
TGCAAACAGCGGAAAGAAATCTGCTGGCCTCTCCCACGGTGGAAAAATTGAGAAATGTCATCTCAATCCGAGATCGAATCAAGTCTTTCGATATGAATCAAATTTCCAAATCCATGTTATGGGCTAAGCAAAAATTCTACGACTATGCAAACAAACCACATAGGATGCTAGTGAACAAATTAAAACCTCGGTCCCTTCTATCTATACCCGACCACTTGATGCAACCCGCTGGCACCCCCAACATACTGTCCGAAAACTATGTCAAAGGTCTTTGGTGACTTTTATAAGCGACTTTATAACTGTTTAGGCCCCGATTCACACCCTCAATTCTCGCAATCAGAGTTTGATAAATTTATAAATTCCTTCCCATTACCGAAGATATCTGCTGATCATCTATCCTCCCTTAATGCTCCGATTACTGGAGAGGAAATAGGAGAGGTGATTAAAAATCTCCCAACCCACAAATCTCCGGGCCCTGACGGTCTCTCTTACATCTACTATAAAACCTTTACACATATTTTAACCCCCTATCTACAATCCCTATTCTCCTCCTTTTTTCAGGGATCCATCCCACATTCACAATTCTTACATGCCAATATAATGGTAATCCCTAAACCAGGTAAGGATCCTGCATTACCCGACAACTACCGCCCAATTGCTTTATTAAACTCAGACTACAAAATCTTCACCAAAATACTGGCCAATAGATTATCCCCACTATTAACGTCCCTGATCCACAGAGACCAAGTAAGATTTGTTCCCTCGAGACATGCTGGAGATAATACAAGAAGAACCATAGATCTGATAGACCTAGTAACTAGAACTAAACGCCCCACCATAGTCCTGAGCTTAGATGCTCAAAAAGCTTTTGATCGATTAAGCTGGCCCTTCATGTTCGCAGTCTTAACCCGATTTGGATTCTCAGGCCCCTTTATACGAGCCCTACATACCCTATACTCCCTCCCCACGTCTCAAGTCTAGCTGTCCTCTTATACCTCGCAACGATTTACTCTCAGTAATGGTACGAGACAAGGCTGCCCTTTGTCACCCTTATTATTTATATTAAGCCTAGAACCTTTAGCAGCGGCTATCAGATCCCATCCTAATATCAGAGGAATCCCACTACGACATCGGGACTACAAACTTTCTCTTTTCGCAGACGACATTCTGCTAACCATCACACACCCCGAGATTTCATTACCTTTCTTACACGAAACCCTCTCCACATTTGGGTCCTTATCAGGGTTTTGTATTAACCAGACCAAAACAGAAGCCCTCTCCATCAATATACCCTCAGATACACTCAGCTCCTTACAAAACAAGTTTAAATACAGATGGTGCCAAACTTCACTAAAATATTTAGGAATTCATCTTACTCCTTCATACCATTCTCTTTATGAAGCCAATTTTCCCCCTATGTTCACAGAAATTGCTAAACTCCTACAACATTGGTCTTCCATCCCAATTTCCCTTCTTGGTAGGATTAACGTTCTCAAAATGTCGGTCTTGCCTAAATTACTGTACCTTTTTGAAACACTTCCAGTCCCGGTCCCTATGTCGCAGCTGAGAAGTCTCCAGAGAAAGTGCCTTAACTTTGTTTGGAACAATGCATCCCATAGAATTGCTCAATCGGTAGTCCTTTCTCCTAGAACAAGAGGAGGACTAGCCTCCCCCGATTTTATTAAATATTACTATGCCTCTCATTTTAGAGTATTGACAACATGGACCTCAAGGAAGGCTGCAAATAGATGGGCCGAAATTGAAATGGGGATTACTGCCCCTGTACATCTATGCTATCTATTATGGCCCTCCTCTCAGAAATTCATACCCCAACTACGGTCCCTGTGTCTCTCCCCGATGCTTTTTACGCTTTCAATCTGTAAAAGGTGCAGGGACAAATTTAATCTCTCCTCACCTTGTTCCCCTCTCCAGAATTTCCTTTTTAACCCAGAAATCCCGGACGGATTATCATACCTGCGAACAATTTCGTGGACACACGCGGAGATGTTTCAGCTGCGACATTTAGTTCATCCAGTAACACACAAACTATTACCTTTCTCAGTCCTTAAAGAAAAACACGCCCTACCGAAATCTACAGAATACTTTTACCTACAAGTTAAACACTTTTTCCAATCTTGCTTCCCCTCCTTATCCTTAGAAAATCCTACTGCTTTTGAATTACTATGTACAAATGGCCTTTATGAACCAAACCTAATCTCATCCATATATAAAATACTCCAGACAACACCCCCCTTAAATGACTCCATACATAGATACATGACTAAATGGTCCAAGATGCTAAACAGATCAATCTCACTATTATATTGGGGTAAAATCTGGGAGTCGGCTTTTAAAGTCTCCAGATGCGTGGCACAAAAGGAGACCGCTATCAAGATAATATTTCTTTGGTACAAAACTCCTGAGTTGCTACATGCCCAAAATGCGTCTCTTTCTGATTTGTGCTGGAGATGTGGGCAGTCCGTAGGTACACATCTTCACATTTTCTGGGATTGTCATGTCCTAAGTACATATTGGATTGAGATACAAAATGTATTGCAATCACTTTTCACCACGCCTATTCAATTGAATCCCATACATTTCCTATTAGGTCTACCCTTCCCGGATATCCCTAAATCACTACAGAAACTAGGGTCCTTTATACTTTTGGCAGCAAAAAGAGCTATCCCTAGACTTTGGCTCTCTACCAACGCTCCCACTTTACACCACGCTCTTGCCATTGTTGCAGATATACGTAAAATGGAACATTTAACAGCAAAAATTGAAGGTAAAATTCCCCAATTCGAAAAAACTTGGAAACCTTGGGATGATTTAAAATATTGCTCGGTACCTTCCATTTCTGCTCCTTTCTGATTCCAAATTATATGTCCTCTTGAGCATCCTTATGTTTTGAACATGTTACTGCGATAGCAATATAGATACTGTATGGATTTACTTTTTTTCTTATTATATATGTCCCAATTCGGGAAGAAGCTGACTTCTACCTATACAGATAGCCTCACCATGTTCTTTTTTTTGTTCTCTTTACAATGTTTGCACTACTTATATTGTAATTGCTTCTATACAAACTGTCATGACTTTTTGTTATGTTGATATATATTTGTTACAAAAACTTATTGAAAATAAAAAATTAAAAAAAAAAAAAAATTATCCCTTAAAGACTGCTACTGATGCTGAGTGCCAGGCTCCACCTCCATGCTGACACAATCCTCCTCCTCCTCCTCTTCCTGTGTGATCGGTGGGCACGCACGAACACTGTCTTGATAAAGGGGGCCTTGAGAGCTAAGGAAGTCCTCCTCTTCCTGCCTCTGTTCTGCCTCAAGTGCCCTGTCCATTATTCCACGCAGTGTGTGCTCCAACAGGTAGACAAGGGGGACAGTGTCACTGATGCATGCACTGTCACTGCACACCATCCTCGTGGCCTCCTCAAATGGTGACAGGACAGTGCATGCATCCCTGATCATGGCCCACTGGCGTGAGGAAAAAAAACAAGGTCCCCTGACCCTGTTCTGGTGCCATAGTCGCACAGGTACTCATTGATGGCCCTCTGCTGCGTGTGCAGCCGCTGCAGCATGGCCAGGGTTGAGTTCCACCTGGTGGGCATGTCACAGATTAGGCAGTTCTTGGGCAGGTTAAATTCCTTTTGGAGGTCTACCAGCTGAGCACTGGCATTATATGACCGGCGGAAATGCACAGACTTTCCTGGCCTGCCTCAGGACATCCTGTAAGCCAGGGTACCTGCCCAAGAACCACTGCACCACCAAGTTAAGAATGTGAGCCAAACAGGGCACATGGGTCAGTTGTCCCTGTCAGAGGGCGGAGAGGAGGTTGGTGCCATTGCCGCAAATCACCATTCCTGACTTAAGTAGCATGATGTCAACCACCTCTGAACCTGCCCCTGCAGAGCTGACAGAACCTCTGCCCCAGTGTGGCTCCTGTCCCCCAAGCACACCAGCTCAAGCACCGCATGGCATCTTTTGGCCTACGTACTTGCGTAGCCCCTTAAACGCCTAAGGAGCACCACTGGTTCCGAGGACAAAGCACAGGAAGAGGCCATGGAGGAAGAAGAAGAGGAGGGGGTGGAGGAGAGAGGTGTGTCAGAATCACCAGTAGTGGCATTTTGGAGGCATGGTGGCGGAACAACCTCTAACACTACTGCACCTTGTCCTGCATCCTTCCCAGCTGCCAGCAGATTTACCCAATGCGCCGTGAAACTTAGGTAACATCCCTGTTCATGCCTGCTGGACCATGAGTCAGCGGTAATATGCACCTTACAGCTGACCGCCCTGTCCAGCAAGGCCAAGACATTGCCTTCCACATGCCAGTAGAGAGCCGGAATCGCCTTCCATGAGAAAAAGTGGCGTTTGGGAACCGCACATTCCACAAACTCACAGAAGGGGGGTGAGTCTACCAACAGAAAAGGTAGCAGTTGAAGTGCTAGCAAATTTGCCAAGCTAGTATTCAACCGCTAGGCATGTGGATGGCTGGGAGTGAACTTCTTTCTGTGGTGCAGCAGCTGGGGCAGGGAAATTTGCCTGGTACAATCTGACGTCAGTGTACCGATAGCAGATTGCCCGCAAGTACTTGGCTGTGACACACATAATTCTACACATTCATTCCTCTCAGTGCAGGTCTCAGACAGGACTGAAGGTATAGTGGGGTTGGAGATCCCAGCTGATGAGGAGCAAGGCGAGGTTCTCTTTGTTCTTTGGTGTGGGTCTTTTAGGTACGCTTGCCAATGAACTGCATGGCAGGTCGACATATGTCTGGTCAAGCATGTGGTGCCCAATCGGGAGATGTTTTGGCCACGTAAGATACGCTTGAGACATATGTTGCAAATAGCAGCGGTGGGATCTGATGCACTAGTCTCAAAAAAGGCCCACACCAAATAACTTGTGGAATAACGTGCAGAGACAGCAGCGTCCTGCACATGCGGAGCTCTGCGGTGTGATGCATTCAGTGTGCTGCCCTTAGGCTGGCCCCTGGAGGGCATCCTGCCTCAATGGTGATGTGCCTCCTCCTCCTTCTCTCTCCTATCAGGCACCCACGTGGAGTCAGTGACCTCATCATCCCCTCCCTCCTCATCACTGGAGCAAACCTGGCAGTATGCTGCAGCAGGGGGAACATGACTGCCAGATTGCTGTCCTTCTTGGGCACCCCCTCTGTCTGGGCTCACGTTACTTCCTTCCTCTAGCTGAGTACCATCATTGGAGCCTTCAAAACACTGGGCATCCTCCTGGAGCATGTACTGTGGTCAAACAGTTCGGGGGACTCCTCAGGAGGACATGGTGGGGCTAGGGAAGGAGTCACTGATGCCATTGAGCCGAGGGAAGAGGCCGCGTTGGCAGCTGCTTTGCCAGACAAAGTACTCTGAGCCTGGTTGAGAGAGAATGAGGATAGCTTGGTCATCCACTCGACCAAGTCTTCTGCATGTTGCAGCTCAACATCGCCAGCTGCCGAAAAAAAGGCAAAGCATGTCCCACGGCCATGTGCTGATGAGGATGCACCATGCACAACCAGTACTGTTGCCTCTAGACACAGAGCCTGCTTGCCCTCTTTTATTGGCTTGTGACTGTCTGCCTCTCCTTGTTGGCCTTCCAGACATACTATTGGCCTGCAGTGAGATGTAGCTGCACAAAACTGGGATGTATATATACCGATTATACTGCAGCTAGCAGAATCAACTGCCTGCCTGTAGTATTATTAGTATGAGAACACCTGCACTTGTCTTCAGGTAGCTATACTGTAGGTGCAACTGTGCAGGGTATACAGTACATTAACAGGAAATACGTCAAGAGCCTACACAAGCACCTGGCTTCAGGTATCTATACTGTAGGTGCAACTGTGCAGGGTACACAGTACAGTAACTGGAAATACATTAAGAGCCTACACAAGCACATGACTTCAGGTAGCTATACTGTAGGTGCAACTGTGCAGGGTACACAGTACAGTAACTGGAAATACGTCAAGAGCCCACACAAGCACCTGGCTTCAGGTAGCTATAATGTAGATGCAACTGTGCAGGGTACACAGTACAGTAACTGGAAATACGTTGAGAGCCTACACAAGCACCTGGCTTCAGGTAGCTATACTGTAGGTGCAACTGTGCAGGGTACACAGTACAGTAACTGGAAATACGTCAAGAGCCCACACAAGCACCTGGCTTCAGGTAGCTATACTGTAGGTGCAACTGTGCAGGGCACACAGTACAGTAACTGGAAATACGTCAAGAGCCTACATAAACACCTGGCTTCAGATAGCTATACTGTAGGTGCATCTGTGCAGGGTACACAGTACAGTAACTGGAAATATGTCAAGAACTTAGACAAGCACCTGGCTTCAGGTAGCTATCCTGTAGGTGCAACTGTGCAGGGTACACAGTACAGTAACTGGAAATACGTCAAGAGCCTACACAAGCACCTGGCTTCAGGTAGCTATACTGTAGGTGCAACTGTGCAAGGTACACAGTACAGTGACTGGAAATACATCAAGAGCCTACACAAGCACCTGGCTTCAGGTAGCTATAATGTAGATGCAACTGTGCAGGGTACACGGTACAGTAACTGGAAATACGTTGAGAGCCTACACAAGCACCTGGCTTCAGGTAGCTATACTGTAGGTGCAACTGTGCAGGGTACACAGTACAGTAACTGGAAATACGTCAAGAGCCCACACAAGCACCTGGCTTCAGGTAGCTATACTGTAGGTGCAACTGTGCAGGGTACACAGTACAGTAACTGGAAATACGTCAAGAGCCTACATAAACACCTGGCTTCAGATAGCTATACTGTAGGAGCATCTGTGCAGGGTACACAGTACAGTAACTGGAAATATGTCAAGAACCTAGACAAGCACCTGGCTTCAGGTAGCTATACTGTAGGTGCAACTGTGCAAGGTACACAGTACAGTGACTGGAAATACGTCAAGAGCCTACACAAGCACCTGGCTTCAGGTAGCTATACTGTAGGTGCAACTGTGCAGGGTACACAGTACAGTAACTGGAAATACGTCAAGAGCCTACACAAGTACCTGGCTTCAGGTAGCTATACTGTAGGTGCAGCTGTGCAGGGTACACAGTACAGTAACTGGAAATACTTCAAGAGCCTACACAAGCACTTGGCTTCAGGTAGCTATACTGTAGGTGCAACTGTGCAGGGTACACAGTACAGTAAATGGAAATACATCAAGAGCCTACATAAACACCTGGCTACAGGTAGCTATACTGTAGGTGCATCTGTGCGGGGTACACAGTACAGTAACTGGAAATATGTCAAGAGCCTACACAAGCACCTGGCTTCAGGTAGCTATCCTGTAGGTGCAACTGTGCAGGGTACACAGTACAGTAACTGGAAATATGTCAAGAGCCCACACAAGCACTTGGCTTCAGGTAGCTATACTGTAGGTGCAACTGTGCAGGGTACACAGTACAGTAACTGGAAATACATCAAGAGCCCACACAAGCACCTGGCTTCAGGTAGCTATACTGTAGGTGCAACTGTGCAGGGTACCCAGTACAGTAACTGGAAATACATTAAGAGCCTACACAAGCACATGACTTCAGGTAGCTATACTGTAGGTGCAACTGTGCAGGGTACACAGTACAGTAACTGGAAATACATCAAGAGCCTACACAAGCACCTGGCTTCAGGTAGCTATAATGTAGATGCAACTGTGCAGGGTACACAGTACAGTAACTGGAAATATGTTGAGAGCCTACACAAGCACCTGGCTTCAGGTAGCTATACTGTAGGTGCAACTGTGTAGGGTACACAGTACACTAACTGGAAATACGTCAAGAGCCCACACAAGTACCTGGCTTCAGGTAGTTATACTGTCAGTGCAACTGTGCAGGGTACACAGTACACTAACAGGAAATACTTCAAGAGCCTACACAAGCACCTGGCTTCAGGTAGCTATACTGTAGTTGCAACTGTGCAAGGTACACAGTACAGGAACTGGAAATACGTCAAGAGCCTACATAAACACCTGGCTTCAGATAGCTATACTGTAGGTGCATCTGTGCAGGGTACACAGTACAGTAACTGGAAATATGTCAAGAACCTAGACAAGCACCTGGCTTCAGGTAGCTATCCTGTAGGTGCAACTGTGCAGGGTACACAGTACAGTAACTGGAAATACGTCAAGAGCCTACACAAGCACCTGGCTTCAGGTAGCTATACTGTAGGTGCAACTGTGCAGGGTACACAGTACAGTGACTGGAAATACGTCAAGAGCCTACACAAGCACCTGGCTTCAGGTAGCTATACTGTAGGTGCAACTGTGCAGGGTACACAGTACAGTAACTGGAAATACGTCAAGAGCCTACACAAGTACCTGGCTTCAGGTAGCTATACTGTAGGTGCAACTGTGCAGGGTACACAGTACAGTAACTGGAAATACTTCAAGAGCATACACAAGCACCTGGCTTCAGGTAGCTATACTGTAGGTGCAACTGTGCAGGGTACACAGTACAGTAACTGGAAATACGTCAAGAGCCCACACAAGCACCTGGCTTCAGGTAGTTATACTGTCAGTGCAACTGTGCAGGGTACACAGTATACTAACTGGAAATACTTCAAGAGCCTACACAAGCACCTGGCTTCAGGTAGCTATACTGTAGGTGCAACTGTGCAGGGTACACAGTACAGTAACTGAAAATACGTCAAGAGCCTACATAAACACCTGGCTACAGGTAGCTATACTGTAGGTGCATCTGTACGGGGTACACAGTACAGTAACTGGAAATATGTCAAGAGCCTACACAAGCACCTGGCTTCAGGTAGCTATCCTGTAGGTGCAACTGTGCAGGGTACACAGTACAGTAACTGGAAATATGTCAAGAGCCCACACAAGCACTTGGCTTCAGGTAGCTATACTGTAGGTGCAACTGTGCAGGGTACACAGTACAGTAACTGGAAATACGTCAAGAGCCTACACAAGCACCTGGCTTCAGGTAGCTATAATGTAGATGCAACTGTGCAGGGTACACAGTACAGTAACTGGAAATACGTTGAGAGCCTACACAAGCACCTGGCTTCAGGTAGCTATACTGTAGGTGCAACTGTGCAGGGTACACAGTACAGTAACTGGAAATACATCAAGAGCCCAAACAAGTACCTGGCTTCAGGTAGTTATACTGTCAGTGGAACTGTGCAGGGTACACAGTACACTAACTGGAAATACTTCAAGAGCCTACACAAGCACCTGGCTTCAGGTAGCTATACTGTAGGTGCAACTGTGCAGGGTACACAGTACAGTAACTGGAAATACTTCAAGAGCATACACAAGCACCTGGCTTCAGGTAGCTATACTGTAGGTGCAACTGTGCAGGGTACACAGTACAGTAACTGGAAATACGTCAAGAGCCCACACAAGCACCTGGCTTCAGGTAGTTATACTGTCAGTGCAACTGTGCAGGGTACACAGTATACTAACTGGAAATACTTCAAGAGCCTACACAAGCACCTGGCTTCAGGTAGCTATACTGTAGGTGCAACTGTGCAGGGTACACAGTACAGTAACTGAAAATACGTCAAGAGCCTACATAAACACCTGGCTACAGGTAGCTATACTGTAGGTGCATCTGTACGGGGTACACAGTACAGTAACTGGAAATATGTCAAGAGCCTACACAAGCACCTGGCTTCAGGTAGCTATCCTGTAGGTGCAACTGTGCAGGGTACACAGTACAGTAACTGGAAATATGTCAAGAGCCCACACAAGCACTTGGCTTCAGGTAGCTATACTGTAGGTGCAACTGTGCAGGGTACACAGTACAGTAACTGGAAATACGTCAAGAGCCTACACAAGCACCTGGCTTCAGGTAGCTATAATGTAGATGCAACTGTGCAGGGTACACAGTACAGTAACTGGAAATACGTTGAGAGCCTACACAAGCACCTGGCTTCAGGTAGCTATACTGTAGGTGCAACTGTGCAGGGTACACAGTACAGTAACTGGAAATACATCAAGAGCCCAAACAAGTACCTGGCTTCAGGTAGTTATACTGTCAGTGGAACTGTGCAGGGTACACAGTACACTAACTGGAAATACTTCAAGAGCCTACACAAGCACCTGGCTTCAGGTAGCTATACTGTAGGTGCAACTGTGCAGGGTACACAGTACAGTAACTGGAAATACATCAAGAGCCTACATAAACACCTGGCTTCAGATAGCTATACTGTAGGTGCAACTGTGCAGGGTACACAGTACAGTAACTGGAAATACGTCAAGAGCCCACACAAGCACCTGGCTTCAGGTAGCTATACTGTAGGTGCAACTGTGCAGGGCACACAGTACAGTAACTGGAAATACGTCAAGAGCCTACATAAACACCTGGCTTCAGATAGCTATACTGTAGGTGCATCTGTGCAGGGTACACAGTACAGTAACTGGAAATATGTCAAGAACTTAGACAAGCACCTGGCTTCAAGTAGCTATCCTGTAGGTGCAACTGTGCAGGGTACACAGTACAGTAACTGGGAATACGTCAAGAGCCTACACAAGCACCTGGCTTCAGGTAGCTATACTGTAGGTGCAGCTGTGCAAGGTACACAGTACAGTGACTGGAAAGACATCAAGAGCCTACACAAGCACCTGGCTTCAGGTAGCTATAATGTAGATGCAACTGTGCAGGGTACACGGTACAGTAACTGGAAATACGTTGAGAGCCTACACAAGCACCTGGCTTCAGGTAGCTATACTGTAGGTGCAACTGTGCAGGGTACACAGTACAGTAACTGGAAATATGTCAAGAGCCTAGACAAGCACCTGGCTTCAGGTAGCTATCCTGTAGGTGCAACTGTGCAGGGTACACAGTAGAGTAACTGGAAATACGTCAAGAGCCTACACAAGCACCTGGCTTCAGGTAGCTATACTGTAGGTGCAACTGTGCAGGGTACACAGTACAGTAACTGGAAATACGTCAAGAGCCCACACAAGCACCTGGCTTCAGGTAGTTATACTGTCAGTGCAACTGTGCAGGGTACATATTACACTAACTGGAAATACTTCAAGAGCCTACACAAGCACCTGGCTTCAGGTAGCTATACTGTAGGTGCAACTGTGCAGGGTACACAGTACAGTAACTGGAAATACGTCAAGAGCCTACACAAGCACCTGGCTTCAGGTAGCTATACTGTAGGTGTAACTGTGCAGGGTACACAGTACAGTAACTGGAAATACGTCAAGAGCCTGCACAAGCACCTGGCTTTAGGTAGCTATACTGTAGGTGCAACTGTGCAGGGTACACAGTACAGTGACTGGAAATACGTCAAGAGCCTACACAAGCACCTGGCTTCAAGTAGCTATACTGTATGTGCAACTGTGCAGGGTACACAGTACAGTAACTGGAAATACGTCAAGAGCCTACACAAGCACCTGGCTTCAGGTAGCTATACTGTAGGTGCAACTGTGCAGGGTACACAGTACAGTAACTGGAAATACTGGAAATATGTCAAGAGCCCACACAAGCACCTAGCTTCAGGTAGCTATACTGTAGGTGCAACTGTGCAGGGTACACAGTACAGTAACTAGAAATACGTCAAGAGCCTAGACAAGCACCTGGCTTTAGGTAGCTATACTGTAAGTGCAACTGTGCAGGGTACACAGTACAGTAACTGATAATACGTCAAGAGCCTACACAAGCACCTGGCTTCAGGTAGCTATACTGTAGGTGCAACTGTGCAGGGTACACAGTACAGTAACTGGAAATACGTCAAGAGCCTGCACAAGCACCTGGCTTCAGGTAGTTATACTGTCAGTGCAACTGTGCAGGGTACACAGTACACTAACCTGAAATACTTCAAGAGCCTACACAAGCACCTGGCTTTAGGTAGCTATACTGTAGGTGCAACTGTGCAGGGTACACAGTACAGTAACTGGAAATACGTCAAGAGCCTACACAAGCACCTGGCTTCAGGTAGCTATACTGTAGGTGCAACTGTGCAGGGTACACAGTACAGTAACTGGAAATACGTCAAGAGCCTACACAAGCACCTGGCTTCAGGTAGCTATACTGTAGGTGCAACTGTGCAGGGTACACAGTACAGTAACTGGAAATACATCAAGAGCCCACACAAGCACCTGGCTTCAGGTAGCTATACTGTAGGTGCATCTGTGCAGGGTACACAATACACTAACTGGAAATACTGTAAAAACACCTGCCTGCCTATCAGTATATTAGGAAGAGAAGAACAGGATCTAGCTAAACTGAATACACTGTATATATACAGTGGGGACTGAAAGTATTCAGACCTCCTTAAATTTTTCACTCTTTGTTATATTGCAGCCATTTGCTAAAATCATTTAAGTTCATTTTTTCCTCATTAATTTACACACAGCACCCCATATTGACAAAAAAGACAGAATTGTTGACATGTTTTCAGATTTATTAAAAAAGAAAAACTGAAATATCACATGGTCCTAAGTATTCGGACCCTTTGCTGTGACACTCATATATTTAACTCAGGTGCTGTCCATTTCTTCTGATTATCCTTGAGATGGTTCTACACTTTCATTTGAGTCCAGCTGTGTTTGATTATACTGATTGGACTTGATTAGGAAAGCCACACATCTGTCTATATAAGACCTTACAGCTCATAGTGCATGTCAGAGCAAATGAGAATCATGAGGTCAAAGGAATTGCCTGAAGAGCTCAGAGACAGAATTGTGGCAAGGCACAGATCTGGCCAAGGTTACAAAAAATTTCTGCTGCACTTAAGGTTCCTAAGACCACAGTGGCCTCCATAATCCTTAAATGGAAGATGTTTGGGACGTCCAGAACCCTTCCTAGAGCTGGCCGTCCGGCCAAACTGAGACATCAGGGGAGAAGAGCCTTGGTGAGAGAGGTAAAGAAGAACCCAAAGATCACTGTGGCTGAGCTCCAGAGATGCAGTCCCAGAGATGGGAGAAAGTTGTAAAAAGTTGACCATCACTGCAGCCCTCCACCAGTTGGGGCTTTATGGCAGAGTGGCCCGACGGAAACCTCTCTTCAGTGCAAGACCCATGAAAGCCTGCATGGAGTTTGCTAAAAAACACCTGAAGGACTCCAAGATGGTGAGAAATAAAATTCTCTGGTCTGATGAGACCAAGATAGAACCTTTTGGCCTTAATTCTAAGCGGTATGTGTGGAGAAAACCTGGCACTGCTCATCACCTGTCCAATATAGTCCCAACAGTGAAGCGTGATGGTGGCAGCATCATGCTGTGGGGGTGTTTTTCAGCTGCAGGGACAGGACGACTGGTTGCAATCAAAGGAAAGATGAATGCGGCCAACTACAGGGATATCCTGGTCGAAAACCTTCTCCAGAGTTCTCAGGACCTCAGACTGGGCCAAAGGTTTACCTTCCAACAAGACAATGACCCTAAGCACACAGCTAAAATAACGAAGGAGTGGCTTCACAACAACTCTGTGACTGTTCTTGAATGGCCCAGCCAGAGCCCTGACTTAAACACAATTGAGCATCTCTGGAGAGACCTAAAAATGGCTGTCCACCAACATTTACCATCCAACCTGACAGAACTGGAGAGGATCTGCAAGGAGGAATGGCACAGGATCCCCAAATCCAGTTGTGAAAAACTTGTTGCATCTTTCCCCAAAGGACTCATGGCTGTATTGGATCAAAAGGGTGATTCTACTAAATACCGAGCAAAGGGTCTGAATACTTATGACCATGTGATATTTCAGTTTTTCTTTTTTAATAAATCTGCAAAAATGTCAACAATTCTGTGTTTTTCTGTCAATGTGGAGTGCTGTGTGTACATTAATGAGGAAAATTGATGATTTTAGCAAATGGCTGCAATATAACAAAGAGTGAAAAATGTAAGGGGGTCTGAATACTTTCCATCCCCACTGTATATATACAACACCTGGGATGCATATATATATACACAATACACTGTAAGTGCAGCTAACTGACTCAACCTACCTACTCTATCTAACTTAAATCAAATCACACTGTCTCAATGTCTATCTATCTCTCTCCAGTCTCCACCACAACACACTACACAAGGCCACCACGGAGGTGGCCTTATATAGTGTGGGGCATGTACTAAACCCCCGAGCCATAATTGATCAAAGCCTCTTTGGCTTTGGCCAATTACGGCTCTCTGTACACACAGCGGTGTGATTGGCCAAGCATGCGGGTCATAGTGCATGCTTGGCTAATCATCAGCCAGCAATGCACTGCGATGCTGCAGTGAATTATGGGCCGTGACGCGCCACTCACGTTCATAATTCGGCGAACAACCGAACACACGATGTTCGAGTCGAACATGCGTTTGACTCGAACATGAAGCTCATCCCTATTTGCAACTAATACTCTCTATGATGATTAAAATAACCTATATCAATGTATAAATAACTGAACAGCCCATATAAGCTTTCTATGGCTTGGAAGGAATTGGTCTTTACCAACTTTAATATTCTGTGTCCAAGAAACCCACTTCTGTAAAAATAAACCCACAATGTGAAGAAATGTAATGTTTTCCCATTACTTGTTTGCCCATTCCAGAGAGAAAAACAAAGGTGGACAATCTCCAATAAAACATATATCCTTTCAGCTACATAAAGCCAACTCAGACTCTGTTATATCATTTTAAATATGTCTATTAATGAGAAATTTATGACCCTGGTGAACAGTATGAAACAGAAAAGCTTCCTTCATGCCTTAATGTAAAAGATTTACCAGGCCCACCAAGGACACCTCATAATTTAGGACTATAATGACATTATTGACCCAAAACTAGACTCTTCTAATAGAATCAGACAACATACTCCCATATGCTTTTTCTCTTGTTGATGCCAATATTTGGTATGATGTATGAAGAACCCTCCAAAGCACAGAGAGGGACCACACCTGGAATTATAGGGTTAGATCTTCTTGAGAATAGTCCTTTAGCTAAATAGGTGTCTCATATTCTTAGTGCATACAGTGATCTTCTTGTTAAAATGCCAAAACATGTAACATTCTCAAAATCTTCTTTCTGTGCGCAAATCTATTGCCCCCCCTCACTACACCTCCTGCTTCTCAAACTGCTCATCTTAAGTATAGACCCCTTAAGTTATAGGAGGTCTAACAGTGCCTACTGAATAAAGGGTTCACCTTATGAGGACATCCATGTAAACGACATAACGTGTAAAGGTGGCGCTTATGATGTCACCATGCTGATTGGCACTTGCGGTCGGTAATCTCTGCAGAGAGGAGCATTTATTTATGAACATACACTGACTGAGTATACTGCTGTTTCCTCTGGATGTTCTATATTTTTATCACATTGCATGTTTTTCTTCTTGTAAGTGTTGTAGATTGTGCACTAAGCTGTTTTAATAAATACTAACAGTGAACACTATTGTGTGGCTTTTGCTCCTAACCATGAAAGGCATGATACCAGAAGTGCTGGGAGATTAACCGTTTGCTGCAATGTATGTTTCTACATCTGAACATAGCTGCAGAAGTTATAAACTATTTATTTATCACATGCTATTAGCCCTCTTATACCTTTAAAGGGTCATGCTTAAGGTGTTCAGTTTGTGAAGCACAAGGTAGAGTGAGAAGAGCACTTGATTTAGGCACAGAAGAAATTCCCTGAGTGCACTGTGTGAACTGTCAATATATAGCCATCCGTGGCTCTTTAACCATGTGATCGGCTGTGTCTAATCACAGCCGGTCACATGTACAGTAAACAAGGAGATGCCGGTAATCGGCTCTCCTTGCCTCAAACTGACAGAGTGTGAAGAGAGGAGAGCCGCTCAGCGGCATCTCCTCACATAGGGACATCTAGGGATGTAATCAGAGGACTGATCATCAGTCCCCTGATTACAATAAATACAGTGTCACAAACAGTGCTCACCATTGCCCATCAATGCCAGCATATAGTGCCCACCAGTGCAGCAATCAGTTCCCACCACTGCCCACAAGTGCCACCAATCAGTGCCCATTAGCGATGCCAGTCAGTGCTGGCAATCAGTGCCACCTATCAGTGCTACCCATCAATGCCCATCACTGCTGTTGATCAATGCCCATCAGTGTCACCCATCAGTGCCCATCTGTACCGCCTATCCATGCCCCCTATCTGTGCCCACCAGTGCTGCCTATCCGTGCCCACCAGTGCCGCCTATTAGTGCCCATCAGTGCCACCCAACAGTGCCCTTCAGTACCGCCTATCAGTGCTCATCAGTGCCATATATCAGTGCCACCTATCAGTGCCCATAAGTGCGGCATATTAGTGCCTCCTCATCAGTGCCACCTCATCAGTGCCCATAAGTGCCACCTGATCAGTGCCCATAAGTGCCACCTCATCAATGGCCACCAGTTCAGTCTATCAGTGCTCATCAGTGCCGCCTCATCAGTGCACATCAGTGAAGGCAAAAAATTACTTAGTTACAAAATTTACTGACAGAAAAAAGTAAAAAACATTTTTTTTTCAAAATTTTGGTCTTTTTTTTGTAAAAAATAAAAAACCCAGCAGTGATTAAATACCACCAAAAGAAAGCTCTATTTGTGTGAAGAAAATTATAAAAAATTTGTTTGGGTACAGTGTAGCATGACCGCGCAATTGTCATTCAAATTGCAACAGCGCTGAAAGCTGAAAAATGGTTTGGGCGGGAAGGAGGTTAAGTGCCTGGTAGGCAAATGGTTAAAAACTACGGGATAATGGTGTTGTGGTAACTTTCCCAAAAAAAAAAAAAAAAAACCATAATAATATTATTCTTGATATCACTAGAAAAAAAAAGCCTTTGAAAATGTGTTTGCAATAACTCCATCAGTATCACCAGCAAAGCAGCTGCATTATTATCCCATTAAAGAAGAAGAGAATGTGCGCTGTATTTTGAGATTGCATAATTTGCTGCGTCACGAATGTTAATTCTCCATTACGAAAGCTAGTTTACAAGACTGACCGCTTCTGGCTCGTCCTTGCTTCCGAGCATGCGTGTTTGTACTTTGGACTTTTGTCTGATGGACTTGTGTACACACGCTCAGAAAATCCGACAACAGACGTTTGTCCATGGAAAATTTTAAAGCCTGCCATCGAACATTTGTCCACGGAAAATCCGACAACAATTGTCTGATGGGGCGTACAAATGGTCAGATTTTCCGCCAAAAGCCTGTCATCACACATTTCCCTTTGGAAAATCCAATCATGTGTACGCGGCTTTACACTTCGTTACTAAGATCATTATATGTGGGGCACTTACTTGCCAGGTACCAGCTGAATAGGGATGAGCTTCGAGTTCGAGTCGAACTCATGTTCAACTCGAACATCGGCTGTTCGCCAGTTCGCCGAACAGTGAACAATTTGGGGTGTTCACGGCAAATTTGAATGCCGCGGAACACCCTTTAAAAGTCTATGGGAGAAATCAAAAGTGCTAATTTTAAACTCTCAAACTTCCACCACTAGGGATGAGCTGAACACCCCCCTGTTCGGTTCGCACCACAACTTGCGAACAGGCAAAAAATTTGTTCGAACATGCAAACACCGTTAAAGTCTATGGCACACGAACATGAATAATCAAAAGTGCTAATTTTAAAGGCTTATATGCAAGTTATTGTCATAAAAAGTGTTTGGGGACCTGGGTCCTGCCCCAGGGGACATGGATCAATGCAAAAAAAGTTTAAAAAACTGCGTTTTTTCAGGAGCAGTGATTTTAATAATGTTTAAAGTGAAACAATAAAAGTGTAATATTCCTTTAAATTTTGTACCTGAGGGGTGTCTATAGTATGCCTGTAAAGGGGCGCATGTTTCCTCTGTTTAGAACAGTCTGACAGCAAAATGACATTTCAAAGGAAAAAAAAGTCATTTAAAACTACTCGTGGCTATTAATGAATTGCCGGTCTGACAATACACATAAAAGTTCATTGATAAAAATGGTATGGGAATTCCCCACAGGGGAACCCCGAACCAAAATTTAAAAAAAAAATGACGTGGGGGTCCCCCTAAATTCCATACCAGGCCCTTCAGGTCTGGTATGGATATTAAGGGGAGCCCCAGCCAAAATTTAAAAAAAAAATGGTGTGGGGTCCCCCTCAAAATCTATACCAGACCCTTCAGGTCTGGTATGGATTTTAAGAGGAACCCCGTGCCAAAATTTTAAAAAACCTGAACCGTACCAGGCCACATGCCCTCAACATTGGGAGGGTGCTTTGGGGTAGCCCCCCAAAACACCTTGTCCTCATGTTGATGGGGACAAGGGCCTCATTCCCACAACCCTTGTCCGGTGGTTGTGAGGGTCTGCGAGTAGGGGGCTTATCGGAATCTGGAAGCCCCCTTTAACAAGGGGACCCCCAGATCCCGGCCCTCCCCCCTGTGTGAAATGGTAAGGGGGTACAAAAGTACCCCTACAATTTCACAAAAAAACTGTCAAAAATGTTAAAAATGACAAAAGACAGTTTTTGACAATTCCTTTATTTAAATGCTTCTTCTTTCTTCTATCTTCTTTATTTGATCTTCTATCTTCCTTCGGTTTCTTCCTCCATCTTCTTCTTCTTCTGGTTCTTCTTTCTGGGGGGGTTACGTAACGGGTGACCCCGCCCCCCTCTGACGTCATGGGGAATGCCACAGGGAAGTCCCCGTCAAGTCCCCGTGTGTCAGAGGGGGTGGAGTCACTGGGTGGCCCCGCCCCCGTTATTTAAGAACCGTCAGAAGAGGAGAAGCATCACACAGCGGGAGCCTCCCTCCATGCCATCATGGATGCGGAGTGGGCCGAGGAGAAGAAGATAAGAAGCCGCGGAGGAAGATGCCAGATGAGAAAACCAGAGGAAGAACCAGAAGAACCAGAAGAAGAAGAAGATGGAGGAAGAAACCGAAGGAAGATAGAATGTAGAAGAAAGAGGATAGAAGAAAGAAGAAGCATTTAAATAAAGGAATTATCAAAAACTGTCTCTTGTCATTTTTAACATTTTTGACAGTTTTTTTGTGAAATGGTAGGGGTACTAGTACCCCCTTACCATTTCACACAGGGGGAGGGGGCTTCCAAATTCCGATAAGCCCCCCCGTAGACTCCCACAACCACCGGGCAAGGGTTTTGGGGATGAGGCCCTTGTCCCCATCAACATGGGGACAAGGTGTTTTGGGGGGCTACCCCAAAGCACCCTCCCAATGTTGGGGGGGTGCTCTCTCGTCCCCCCTCTTTTCCTGCAGCCTGCCAGGTTGCGTGCTCGGATAAGGGTCTGGTATGGATTTTTGGGGGAGCCCACGCCATTTTTTTTTATTTTGGCACGGGGTTCCCCTTAAAATCCATACCAGACCTGAAGGGTCTGGTATGGATTTTAAGGGGGACCCACGCCATTTTTAAAAAAAAATTTGGCCGGGGTTCCCCTTAATATCCATACCAGACCTGAAGGGCCTGGTATGGAATTTAGGGGGACCCCCACGTCATTTTTTTTTTTAATTTTGGTTCGGGGTTCCCCTGTGGGGAATTCCCATGCCGTTTTTATCAATGAACTTTTATGTGTATTGTTGGACCGGCAATTCATTAATAGCCGTGAGTAGTTTTAAATGACTTTTTTTCCTTTGAAATGTCATTTTGCTGTCAGACTGTTCTAAACACGGGAAACATGCGCCCCTTTACAGGCATACTATAGACACCCCCAGGTACGAAATTTAAAGGGATATTACACTTTTATTGTTTCACTTTAAGCATTATTAAAATCACTGCTCCCGAAAAAACGGCCGTTTTTAAAACTTTTTTTGCATTGATCCATGTCCCCTGGGGCAGGACCCAGGTCCCCAAACACTTTTTATGACAATAACTTGCATATAAGCCTTTAAAATTAGCACTTTTGATTATTCATGTTCGTGTCCCATAGACTTTAACGGTGTTCGCGTGTTCGAACAAATTTTTTGCCTGTTCGCAAGTTCTGGTGCGAACCGAACAGGGGGGTGTTCGGCTCATCCCTACAGCTGACTATAAGTCCATAGGTAAGTGCATTCTACTCCTCGCTTTTGCATTGAAGTTGATATATACATGGATACAAAGAAAAATTTGAATCCTGCTAAATAATAAATGTAAAGTCCATAAATGAATCCATATGGATTAAGTCCATCTGTGTGAAGTTGACCACAAACAATGTGATAATGAATCAATAGCAGTGTCCATCATCCATCACCAAAAACCACAGTGAATCCACCACCAGCTGTAGAAACGGCTTACCAGCTCCTGTAGACCCCTTATTATAGGAGGTTGAGGTACGCCTGTGGCTTAAAACCCAGCTGGGGCCTTTCTCCTCCTCTCTGGGCTTCTCCACACTTACAATATCACTCAGTAAGTTGGATGATAATTAGGCACCAAAAGGAGATCAAAGGCTCCACATAATGTAAAATCCTTGGTGGGTTTATGAAGTATGAAAAGTAACACTCACAGCAATGAGTAAAAATAAGCAGCTTAAGTTTGGTGTGTCGGCCGGCACACAACGAAACAAACCCGTTAGTCGAGACACAAGAGAGATGGTGACATCGCTATGTGGTGTCCCAAAGGACGGGTATGTTTACTTGGGTGCCAGCCGACACACCAAACTTAAGGTGCTTATTTTTACTCATTGCTGTGAGTGTTACTTTTTATACTTATCAAACCCACCAAGGATTTTATGCTATGTGGAGCCTTTGATCTCTTTTTGGTGCCTAATTATCATCCAACTTACTGAGTGATACCGGAAGTGTGTTTCACAAAAGAATTTCTGCTCACTGTTCATTTATTTATTTGTTTATTTTTTATAAATAGATAATTTATAGCACAGTTTTTATACTTTTTATATTGATATACGTGGATACGCCATCAGTGAAAAAATCATAGGGCACACTTGGCAGGCGGCTGTTAGCTGAGTACGTCTGCTGTGTTCTATCCTTAAACTTGGCAGAGGGACTTTTGTTATGGACATGTATTTGGAAAGTACTAGTTGGGAACAGCTGCCCCCTCTTGATGACTACTGGGAGTTGGTCACCTATTGTATATTGTATAAAGTGTACACTGAGAAATAAATATCGAATGCAGGTACATAATTAGGGGAACTTATATTCATGCATATTTTTTGAACTGGTTTTTATTTTTTGGTGACTTTTTTTCTTGGAGTGTAGTTTTTGTGAATGTGTGGATGTTTAATTTTATGTCTCGATATAAATCATTATTTTACTCATGGATATTTTTTTGTTTCCACCCAAAGGTGTTGAAAATATTGTGTATACATGCTTTAGGATTCATATGAACTACATATATTGGCTTCATTATTTCACTTTAATGATAGATACATCTGTGAATGACTATGGAACTACATAATTGCTCTCTTTGTTAAAGTGTTACTAAACTAAAAAAAAGTTTTTTTTTAAATAACAAACATGTTATATTTACCTGCTCTGTGCAGTGGTATTGCTCAGTGCAGCCCTGATCCTCCTCTTCTGGGGTCCACGGCGGCGATCTTGGGTCCTCCTGTTCTTCTGCGGGACATATCATAGCCAGCCACTGGCTATGGGGAGAGGTAGTCCCCTAAGCGCTCCAGAGCTGTGTGTCTACAGAGCCACGCTCTATAGACTTACACAGCAGGACTTAGGCCCGCCCCCAACTTCCTCTGACAGCAGCAAAAGCCAATGGCTTCTGCTGCTGCTCGAATGCTATGTAAAGAGAAATTAATGGGAGAAAAGATGCAGTCGTGCACAGCGCTGATATCTTCTCCCCTTTCTTCCCCTTCACACAGGGAAGGGGGGCACAGGGACACTGAAATTGTTTTTACCTTAATGCAAGCAGTGCAAGGTAAAACATGTTTTAGGTTTACTAACACTTTAACAGTTATATTACTAGTTATTGGTTGTTAATGTATCTGCATACCTATACGATATATATTTTTTTTCTTCTAGTGCATACAAACACCAGGTGCTGTATGCTTTTACAAACCAACAACCAAAATCTGACTTCACAGTCTCTGTTGAGTTACTCCACAGGACCTGCATCTGAGAACTTGTTTTAGAAATATGTACAGTATATGATTTAATGTCCATAAGCTGGGCACATGTGCAATACTAGTGCAATCCTACATGGCTCCAAGCAGGATTGGGAACAGTTTCATCCACACAGAGAAAAATATTCACTGACTTCCATGTGCTGCTATAGCAATTCACTAGCAAGGGAGCAACAAATCGATAAAGCGCTTCTCAAAATCTTGATGTCAGCGCCCACACAGATGCTCTCTATTGAATCCTATGTAGTTTTTCTCTGTACTTTGACAGAGTATGGACTGAGATATGATTCAATGCAATGTGTACATTGCATTTTGGGACTCAACTAGCAGAATTTTAACAAGTGGCTGTGCATTGCTGATAAGTCTCAGAGCCATTATCTCACTGGATTGGGGACAGCTAAGTATAAGACTGGACAGGAGGCAGGGAGCCTTACAGAAAATGTATAACTACACCACAGATACAGTTACAATTTAATGGTGTAGGGCATTGAAAATATAAGACTTTAATCAATTATGCTCAATGGATTTATTAACTTAGTATAAAAGGTCTAAAGCATTTCTGTGTAATTGCATTAATGAAGTTAGTGACAACTTACATGCATCAACCACAGAAGTTTCCTAACAAATATTTTGCCTTAGACACCTTAGGTATTGTGAGCAGTGGGTTTCAGTTTTTGGGGGGTGGGTCCCCTTCTTGATTCACTGGCTGTGTGACAAAACATATATGGGCTAGTATTAAAGACCACCTATACTGTGAAAGGTGTGCCCAAAGAATGCATGGGCAGGGCAAACACAAAGAATGAATCACCAGTGGATGAAAGCTATGTGCAGTTCTCCCCATTCTATGCATACCATGCTTTGTTCCACACTCTGCATCTCTGTGGAGAAGATTATCTTGATAGAGGAGCAGATCTTTAATTTCTCTTTTGAAAAGTGCCCCTCCCCCATCCCAAAGACTGATCTGATCAGGGAATAAGGGGGGGGCAATGATCATTGTTAACCAGAGAATTAATAACGCAGAAGTGGGGAGATCACTATTTGGCTACAAGTACAGGTTTCTCTCCAGCAAACCCTCCTTTGAACATGCGCAGTACAATAGCGATATTAGCCACAAGTTATTTTTCAAGGAGAATTCAAGGAAAATGCTAGATTTTTCATTGTACTGCTTAAGCTTCCAATAAGATAGGATATCTTCAGTCTTTGAGCATAGGTCCACCTTAAAATAACAAATGGTCAGTCTGCTTGCATGCAACTTGTTATGCTGGTATGCTTTTATGATTTATGAATTAATTGATTTGTTAAAAAAAAGCAAAAATTACAGCTCTTCCACAATTCCCTGAAAAATGTTTTAAAGAACACATCAGGCAAACAGTCAGAGGTGTATGTTTTATAATTACCGTATTCACTCGTCTAGAATAGTTCAGAAGCAACCTAAAAAGAAATAACACAGAGATCAATCAATCTACTAGATTTTAAGGTTGGGACATTTTTGTTTCACATAATAAGCACAAATAGAAATACCACCACATTATCTAACTAACTCAATTAGCCATAATCTGTTAGCAGTTTAAATCTAGAATATAATCAATCACCTTACCAGCATTAGCTATAGTAAGCCAGAAATCTGATATACACACTTCTATAACTAACTCTGTATTTTTAACAATTGTTCTGATTTTCGCCTGCCTTTTTTTGTGGATTTGCCTTGTACTTTATCTAAATGTTAGTGAATGGTGTCATTTAAAGGGATTCATACATCCTAGACAGAACGTATGCAAATTCAGAAAAAAACAAGAAAGACATTCAGATACTTATTTTTTTGAAAAATTGGTGATCAATGCCCCAGCAGGTAATTCATTTGTCCTGTTACAAATCATATCAAACATTTAAAGATTCACTACTTGTATTTATGATGTTGATAGAATTTCTATATTGCCAAATAACCTAATATTCCACTGCTGCCTTTCTCTGTTTCAATCTCATTAAAATGTATCCATGCAGAACCTCTACATTCCTTTTATAGGTTTATGGCTGATGTCTTGAATTTTGGGAATTGAGTTTGCAAAATTGAAAATGCCACATTTGATTTTAAGTGAATAATAAACACAAGTGTGTTTCATTGTCTGAATGACACAATGGACATTTAGATGAACTATTTTATAGAACACTCTCAAATTATATTGATAGAATACAATTTATGCCAAAGTTATTTTGCATTAACGTTTCCTGATTTCATGTAGAGGTGAGGAAATTGATCCAACCTTCAACTCAAATTGGACTCAAGGAGGGAATTTAGGAACTTTTGATTTTCTGTACTGGTTTCCAGGAAAGTTTTTCTCTATTTTCAGTTTGGCGTGACATGTATAAGTCTGTACTATCCAGTACTATCTTTTCAAACAGCATTCCCTGTATCTGTCCTGCATTGTGTGCAAATATGGGTTAAAAGTATAGGAAGGAAGGATAAGTTAAAACTTCAGGTGTTTTAGGCTGTAGGCCATGATTTCCATACACTGCACTGATGATGGCCAAATAGCCTTAATCAGCTATAGGGATGAGCTGAAAAGACCCCTATTCGGTTCGCACCAGAACTTCCGAACACTGCAAGTTTGGACACGAATAACAAACCCCATTAAATTCAATGGGACCAGAACGTCAAAAATCAAAAGTGCCCATTTTGAAGGCTTTTATGCAAGTAATTGGGCATACAATGTTTATAGGGGTCCGGGTCCTGCCCTGGGGGACATGTATCAATAAAAAAAAAGTTTGTAAAAAACGCCCTTTTTAAATGAGCAGTGATTTTTTGATTTTTAAAGTGAAAGCATAAAAATAAAAAAAAATCCTTCCAATATAGTGCCTGGGGGGGGGGGGGGGGGTGCCTGGGGCGTCCCCTAAGTCTACCTGTAAAGTGGCAGATCTGTACCATGTCTAGAATCTGCTGCAGCTATAATTGCATTTATAAAGTTATAAAGCAAAAAAAAATGAAATTTTCCCTGCAAGCTGCTTTTATTTTGCTCAGCAACAGCTGGGGAGCCAGTGCAAATGGTGAGGCCACAATGTTTTGCACTGGAAACAAGATTAGAGAATTTTTAGATACATTCTGGTGCCACTTTGACTTTGAATAGAAGTAACGCATAACAATAGGTCTTTGGGTGTTGTGGCGCCTTCCCCCCATAACCCTATAGAGGTAATCTTGATGAAAGCAAGAATTGGCCTTACTGTAGAAAATTGAAATGATATGCACCTGTCAAACAAGTGCAGAAAAATTAGTCTTTGGATGTTAATTGTGCCCATGAATCCTATACCAAAAACATTCTTCCAGATGAAATGATTGAACACCCTCAAAGCTAGGCATCCTCTAAGTCCTGCAGAGATTCCACATCCCAAAATGACTTAATCAGTGACATCGGCATCAGGGGTTTTATAGCTGGTAATCCAGGATTGATTTATTTTTATAAAAGTCAAACAGTGTGAAAGACTCACCCGGGACAGAGGCTTTTGGAGGGGACTGAATGTGAGCCTCTTGCCTACAGATTATGGGCCCTGGCATTTGGGGTACCCTTGAGGTGTTGTTACTTTGGCTTCGGGTCCTTGTCCCCCAGGACACACAGACTCTGGGGATCCTGTATTTGCCATATTAGCAATAGTGACTGAGTCATACTGTTGGGACACATACTGTGAGGAGATGCCAATATCAACTCTACTCACCTGTCTGATGTCTGCTATAATGTGTTTAATGTAAATGAGTCTAGTCTGGCTTACCACAGGTTCTAAGGGTCTTCCACACATTGTTGTTTGTTCTAATTAACCCTGTGTTGATGTTTATGGTAATGAGCTAGGAGACGTAGTCACCTAGTCTGGGTAAATGATTTAGTAAACTAGCTTATCTTAATTAGGTTACAGTCGTATTGTTAGAGTAATATGAGCAGGAGGGGGGACCTCCTCTAACAGCATATAAAGTCTTGTAATTTTGATTCTAAATAAAACAGTCCATGTTAGCAGTGAAACAAGTGTTGCCTTGTTTTGTGCTTATGAGCGGTTGGAATATCTGATATCTGTATCCAGACTGGGAGGAAATGGTATATGATGGAAGCACTCAAGCGGAGTGTGGGACGCTCCGTGACAAACAGTCCAGACACGTTCTATGATCAGTAACGAAACCTCCTGCAGCACTGAATGCCCGTTCTGAAAGCACGCTGGATACAGGGCAGCCCAACAACTCAAGAGCATATTGGGCAAGTTCTGGCCAGTGGTCTAGTCTCATGACCCAGTAAGTCATTGGATCGTCAGCTGGAAAGCTCTCCATCTCTGTTTTGTCCCCGAGGTAATTGTCCACCATGTAATGCAGACGCTGCCGATGGGATGTGTAAGCTGACAGCCCTGGGCGGAGAGGACTAAAAAAATTCCAAAATGCCACACTTAGGCGGACGTCTTCTCCAACGCTCCTCTCTTGACCAACAGAAGACTCAAAACAATGTTTTCCACCACACGGTAATCTACTGGAGTCAGGAAAAACGTTCAATAAAATCCTCTTTAACGTGTCCTCAAGAGATTTTATCTTCTGCACTCTCTGTGGGGACGGCATGAGTTCTGAGACCTTCCCCTTAAAATGGTGGTCAAGGAGGGTTGCCAGCCAGTAATCATCCTTCCCCTTTATGCCACGTAATCTTGGGTTCTTTTGCAGGCTTTGAAACATGAGGTTGCCCATGAGCCTCAAATTTGCAGAGGCTTGAGAAGCAGACTCCTCAGGGTAACTCAGGATGGCAGCATCTGGAACTTCCTCCTCCCAGCCATGTACTACTCCCATGGGTCCTGGGGTTGGAAAGCCATCGCTTACAGATTGACGCATGTCTTCCTCTTCTTCAAAACCTATGAAAGTGCCATAATCCTCCTCCTCATCCTCCTCTCCCTCTCCTACTGTGTGTTCTGTGACATAGGAATGATGATGTCTGGATAAAGTGGGCCTCGAGAGGAAAGAATATATACAAGGGGTTCACCCTGGGACATTTGAGTGAGGTGAATATGGTTAGTCACGAAACATGTCATGGAAGTAAAATAATGTAGATTTATT
Source organism: Aquarana catesbeiana (assembly GCF_042186555.1). NCBI lineage: Eukaryota > Metazoa > Chordata > Amphibia > Anura > Ranidae > Aquarana > Aquarana catesbeiana. The sequence continues at coordinate 678,107,587 of NC_133324.1, read as the reverse complement.
ACAATTGTTGCGCATCTGAAACACAACAGCAATAACTACAGGCCGAATAAATATGCATATAATGTGAACATGAGACAATCCACATACATGGTAAAACAATATATACAAACATCAGAGAAATTTGCAGGCATGAGTAGTACCCGACGACGTTTCGTGAGACCGCACTCAATCTTCAGGGGTAAATGCTTTGATAAATCTGTAATACAAGTAGTAAATCAAATTAATGAGTGTATGTTGCATCAAATAGGCAGTTAAGTGAGTAATCATCAGGGTCAGGCTAGGGACCCCATACTCACCAATGGGCTAGACCAGGCCATCAGTCACTGAACCCACCGGCGGCAGCAGCAAAAAACATCCAGCATGCAAGCTGAGGAAGCGGAGCAAAAGGTAACCCCAACGGGGGAACAACCAGAGCACCAACATGGCCTTAGTAGATACAAATATAAATGTCCCTAGAAGTCTTCACTTGTCCATGATCATGAACTCTAAAGATGGTAAAAAAATATATATGTATTTATCAGAAAGACCCTGCGAATAAGGTAAACTTCCTGCTGTGTTGGGTATGCATATTGCAAAAATAATAAGAGAGTATGTAGATGCAGGTGATTTTCCTGCGCTGTTTTGCAGAAGCCCCAACAGCGACGAGTGTCTTTAGAGCTCGTACGCCGCCCTGTTCGCACATGACGTTGGGGGCAGGGCATTTGGTCCCTCCCCCCCTCGGGGATATAATTGGAGCCTGACATGGCAGCTTTTCTGATTCACATCATGAGTTTACACACACCAGCTGCACTTCCACGATGGGATGGTCTCACATCACACCCAGGTACATTTTTTGACATTTAGCTTAGTTGACATTTTAGGACAATTGTTTGCCCTTTCCTCCAACCCCCACTCTATCCCACTCAATGTGCACTTGCACAGTTACTGGCCCAACATTTTCTTACCCTGTAATGTCCTTTATGTATGCCCTTTTAGTCTCAGACTACATACCAGCATTTACTTTATGCTGGTCCCTATACATTTATATGTCTATGAAACAATGCAGGAAAATCACCTGCATCTACATACTCTCTTATTATTTTTTGCAATATGCACACCCAACACAGAAGGAAGTTTACCTTATTTGCAGGGTCTTTATGATATATACATCTTTACATCTTTACAGTTCATGATCATGGACAAGGGGAGACTTCTAGGGAAACTTATATTTGTATCTAATAAGGCCATGTCGGTGCTCCAGTTGTTCCCCCATTGGGGTTACTTTCTGCTCCGCTTCCTCAGCTCCCCTGCTGGATGTTTGTTGCTGCCGCCGCTGGTGGAATCAGCGACTGATGGCCTGGTCCAGCCCATTGGTGAGTATGGGGTCCCTAGCCTGACCCCGATGATTATCCTTCCTGCCTATTTGATGCAACATACACTCATTCATTTGATTTACTACTTGTATTACAGATTTAGCAAAGCATTTACCCCTGAAGAGCGAGCGCGGTCTTGCGAAACGTCATTGGATACTACTCATGCTTGCAATTTTCTCTAAAGTTTGTATATTGGTATATATTGTTTTACCATGTATGTGGATTGTCTCATGTTCAGATTATATGCATATTTTATCATTCTGTAGTTATTGCTGTTGTGTTTCAGATGTGCAGCAATTGTAATAAATCTACATTATTTTACTTCCATGACATGTTTCTTGAGTAACCATATTCACCTCACTCAAAGTCCCAGGGTGAACCCCTTGTATATATGTATTGAATTAGGGATGGAGGTGATGATCATACCTTGGATCATTTGTTTCTTCAGAGGAAAGGAAGTCCTCCTTTTCCTCCTGCTGCTCTGCCTCCAGTGCCCTGTCCATAATGCCACGCAGAGTCTGCTTCAGCAGGAACACAACAGGGATTGTGTCACTGATGCAGGCACTGTCACTGCTAACCATCCTTGTGGCCTCTTCAAATGGTGACAATACAGTGCATGCATCCTTAATGAACAGTCATTGGCGTGGGGAAAAAAGGCTGAGACGGCCTGAGCCCATTGTCATGCCCTGCTGGCACAGGTACTCGTTGATGGCCCTCTGCTGCATGTATAGCCACTGCAACATTCCCAGAGTTGAGTTCCACCTGGTGGGCATGTCACAAATCAGGCAGTTTACAGGCAAATCAGGCTGCATTCCCACTGAATTTCAGCCAACCGAGCACTGGCTGTGTATGACTGCCTAAAATGGCTACAGACTCTTCTGGCCTGTTTTAGTACATCTTGCAACCCTGAGTACGTACTTAGGAAACACTGCACCACCAAATTGAGGACATGTGCCAGGCATGGCACATGTGTCAACTTTCCCTGTCTAAGGGCTGACAGGAGGTTTGAGCCATTATCGGACGCCACCATTCCTGGGTCCAGCTGGTGTGGTGTGAACCAACTCTGGGCCTGTCCTTGCAGAGATGCAAGAATCTCTGCTCCAGTGTGGTTCCTGTCCCCTAAACACACCAGCTGAAGCACTACTTGGCACCCATTAGCCTGACTCATGGAATATCCCTTTGAACGCTTAGGGGGTACCCGATGTTACATAGTTACATAGTAGGTGAGGTTGAAAAAAGACACAAGTCCATCAAGTCCAACCTATGTGTGTGATTATGTGTCAGTATTACATTACATATCCCTGTATATTGCGGTCATTCAGGTGATTATCTAATAGTTTCTTGAAGCTATCAATGCTCCCCGCTGAGACCACCGCCTGTGGAAGGGAATTCCACATCCTTGCCGCTCTTACAGTAAAGAACCCTCTACGTAGTTTAAGGTTAAACCTCTTTTCTTCTAATTGTAATGAGTGGCCACGAGTCTTATTAAACTCTCTTCTGCAAAAAAGTTTTATCCCTATTGTGGGGTCACCAGTACAGTATTTGTAAATTGAAATCATATCCCCTCTCAAGCGTCTCTTCTCCAGAGAGAATAAGTTCAGTGCTCGCAACCTTTCCTCATAACTAAGATCCTCCAGACCCTTTATTAGCTTTGTTGCCCTTCTTTGTACTCGCTCCATTTCCAGTACGTCCCTCCTGAGGACTGGTGGCCAGAACTGGACAGCATACTCCAGGTGCGGCCGGACCAGAGTCTTGTAGAGCGGGAGAATTATCGTTTTATCTCTGCAGTTGATCCCCCTTTTAATGCATGCCAATATTCTGTTTGCTTTATTAGTAGCAGCTTGGCATTGCATGCCATTGCTGAGCCTATCATCTACTAGGACCCCCAGGTCCTTTTCCATCCTAGATTCCCCCAGAGGTTCTCCCCCCAGTGTATAGATTGCATTCATATTTTTGCCACCCAAATGCATTATTTTACATTTTTCTACATTGAACCTCATTTGCCATGTAGTCGCCCACCCCATTAATTTGTTCAGGTCTTTTTGCAAGATTTCCACATCCTGCGGAGAAGTTATTGCCCTGCTTAGCTTAGTATCGTCTGCAAATACAGAGATTGAACTGTTTATCCCATCCTCCAGGTCGTTTATGAACAAATTAAATAGGATTGGTCCCAGCACAGAACCCTGGGGAACCCCACTACCCACCCCTGACCATTCTGAGTACTCCCCATTTATCACCACCCTCTGAACACGCCCTTGTAGCCAGTTTTCAATCCATGTACTCACCCTATGGTCCATGCCAACGCACCTTATTTTGTACAGTAAACGTTTATGGGGAACTGTGTCAAATGCTTTTGCAAAATCCAGATACACCACGTCTACGGGCCTTCCTTTATCTAGATGGCAACTCACCTCCTCATAGAAGGTTAATAGATTGGTTTGGCAAGAACGATTCTTCATGAATCCATGCTGATTACTGCTAATGATATCATTCTTATTACTAAAATCTTGTATATAGTCCCTTATTATCCCCTCCAAGAGTTTACATACTATTGATGTTAGGCTAACTGGTCTGTAATTCCCAGGGATGTTTTTTGGGCCCTTTTTAAATATTGGTGCTACATTGGCTTTTCTCCAATCAGCTGGTACCATTCCAGTCAATAGACTGTCTGTAAAAATTAGGAACAACGGTCTGGCAATCACCTGACTGAGTTCCCTAAGTACCCTCGGATGCAAGCCATCTGGTCCCGGTGATTTATTAATGTTAAGTTTCTCAAGTCTAATTTTAATTCCGTCCTCTGTTAACCATGTAGGTGCTTCCTGTGTTGTGTCATGAGGATAAACACTGCAGTTTTGGTTACTGAAGCCCCCCGATTCACTCGTGAAGACTGAGGAGAAGAATAAATTCAATACCTTTGCCATCTCCCCATCCTTTGTAACCAGATGTCCTTCCTCATTCTTTATGGGGCCAATATGGTCTGTCCTCCCTTTTTTACTGTTTACATACTTAACCACTTCAGCCCCGGAAGGTTTTACCCCCTTCCTGACCAGAGCACTTTTTACAATTCGGCACTGCGTCGCTTTAACTGCTAATTGCGCGGTCATGCAATGCTGTACCCAAACGAAATTTGCGTCCTTTTCTTTCCACAAATAGAGCTTTCTTTTGATGGTATTTGATCACCTCTGCCGTTTTTATTTTTTGCACTATACACGGAAAAAGACCGAAAATTTTGAAAAAAAATGATATTTTCTACTTTTTGTTCTAAAAAAAATCCAATAAACTCAATTTTAGTCATACATTTAGGCCAAAATGTATTCGGCCACATGTCTTTGGTAGAAAAAATGTCAATAAGTGTATATTTATTGGTTTGCGCAAAAGTTATAGCGCCTACAAACTAGGGTACATTTTCTGGAATTTACACAGCCTTTAATTTATGACTGCCTATGTTGTTTCTTGAGGTGCTAAAATGGCAGGACAGTACAAAACCCCCACAAATGACCCCATTTTGGAAAGTAGACACCCCAAGGAATTTGCTGAGAGGCATGTTGAGCCCATTGAATATTCATTTTTTTTGTCCCAAGTGATTGAATAATGACAAAAAAAAAAATTACAAAAAGTTGTCACTAAATGATATATTGCTCACACAGGCCATGGGCATATGTGGAATTGCACCCCAAAATACATTTAGCTGCTTCTCCTGAGTATGGAGATACCACATGTGTGGGACTTTTTGGGAGCCTAGCTGCGTACGGGGCCCCGAAAACCAATCACTGCCTTCAGGATTTCTAAGGGCGTACATTTTTGATTTTACTCCTCACTACCTATCACAGTTTTGAAGGCCATAAAATGCCCAGATGGCATAAAACCCCCCAAATGACCCCATTTTGGAAAGTAGACACCCCAAGCTATTTGCTTTGAGGCATGTTGAGTCCATGGAATGTTTTATATTTTGACACAAGTTGCGGGAAAGTGACAAATTTTTTTTTTTTTTTTTTTGCACAAAGTTGTCACTAAATGATATATTGCTCACACAGGCCATGGGCATATGTGGAATTGCACCCCAAAATACATTTAGCTGCTTCTCCTGAGTACGGGGATACCACATGTGTGGGACTTTTTGGGAGCCTAGCCGCGTACGGGGCCCCAAAAACCAATCACTGCCTTCAGGATTTCTAAGGGCGTACATTTTTGATTTTACTCCTCACTACCTATCACAGTTTCGGAGGCCATGGAATGCCCAGGTGGCACAAAGCCCCCCCAAATGACCCCATTTTGGAAAGTAGACACCCCAAGCTATTTGCTGAGAGGCATGGCGAGTATTTTGCAGCTCTCATTTGTTTTTGAAAATAAAGAAAGACGAGAAAAACATTTTTTTTTTCTTTTTTCAATTTTCAAAACTTTTTGACAAAAAGTGAGGTCTGCAAAATACTCACTATACCTCTCATCAAATAGCTTGGGGTGTCTACTTTCCAAAATGGGGTCATTTGGGGGGTTTTTTTGCCACCTGGGCATTCCATGGCCTCCGAGACTGTGATAGGCAGTGAAGAGTGAAATCAAAAATTTACGGCCTTAGAAAGCCTGAAGGCGGTGCTTGGTTTTCGGGGTCCCGTACGTGGCTAGGCTCCCAAAAAGTCTCATACATGTGGTATCCCCGTACTCAGGAGAAGCAACAGAATGTATTTTGGGGTGTAATTTCACATATTCCCATGGCATGTTTGAGCAATATATCATTTAGTGACAACTTTGCGCAAAAAAAAATAAAAAAAATAAAAAATTGTCTCTTTCCCGCAACTTGTGTCACAATATAAAATATTCCATGGACTCGACATGCCTCTCAGCAAATAGCTTGGGGTGTCTACTTTCCAAAATGGGGTCATTTGGGGGGGTTTTGAACTGTCCTGGCATTTTATGCACAACATCTAGAAGCTTATGTCACACATCACCCACTCTTCTAACCACTTGAAGACAAAGCCCTTTCTGACACTTTTTGATTACATAAAAAAATAATTTTTTTTTGCAAGAAAATTACTTTGAACCCCCAAACATTATATATTTTTTTAAAGCAAATGCCCTACAGATTAAAATGGTGGGTGTTTCATTTTTTTTTCACACAGTATTTGCGCAGCGATTTTTCAAACGCATTTTTTGGGGAAAAAACACACTTTTTTAAATTTTAATGCACTAAAACACACTATATTGCCCAAATGTTTGATGAAATAAAAAAGATGATCTTAGGCCGAGTACATGGATACCAAACATGACATGCTTTAAAATTGCGCACAAACGTGCAGTGGCGACAAACTAAATACATTTTTAAAAGCCTTTAAAAGCCTTTACAGGTTACCACTTTAGATTTACAGAGGAGGTCTACTGCTAAAATTACTGCCCTCGATCTGACGTTCGCGGTGATACCTCACATGCATGGTGCAATTGCTGTTTACATTTGACGCCAGACCGACGCTTGCGTTCGCCTTAGCGCGAGAGCAGGGGGGACAGGGGTGCTTTTTTTTTTTTTTTTTTTTTTCTTTATTATTATTATTTTTTTATCTTATTTTTAAACTGTTCCTTTCATTTTTTTTTTTTTTAAATCATTTTTATTGTTATCTCAGGGAATGTAAATATCCCCTATCATAGCAATAGGTAGTGACAGGTACTCTTTTTTGCAAAAATTGGGGTCTATTAGACCCTAGATTTCTCCTCTGCCCTCAAAGCATCTGACCACACCAAGATCGGTGTGATAAAATGCTTTCCCAATTTCCCAATGGCGCTGTTTACATCCGGCAAAATCTAAGTCATAAAATGCTCGTAGCTTCCGGTTTCTTAGGCCATAGAGATGTTTGGAGCCACTCTGGTCTCTGATCAGCTCTATGGTCAGCTGGCTGAATCACCGGCTGCATTCTCAGGTTCCCTGTTGAGACAGGAGAGCCAGAGAAAAACACGGAAGACGTTGAGGGGGGCATTCCCTCCCACTGCTTGTAAAAGCAGTCTAGAGCCTAATTAGCTGCTAGGATTGCTTTTACATGAAAGCCAATCGCTGGCTGAAAAGAATGATACCAAGATGATACCTAAACCTGCAGGCATCATTCTGGTATAACCACTCAAAGTCGTGAATGGCGTACCTGAAGACAAAAAAATGGTTAACAATAAAGCACAGTAAACGGTAAGGTATAAAAAATTGCATATCTGAAAAGCAAGCATGATAAAACATAACAACAATAAAACATTGCAGAATAGAATACAGTAAAAAAGAGCAGAACAATAGAGAGAGAATAGAGAGAGAGAGAACAATAAAACGACAACTATTTTTTTTTTATTTTATATTTTTGTTTGTGTTTTTTTTTTTTTTTTTTTTACACTTTTTTTTGTAACTAACTTTTATAACTGTAACCGGTTCCAGGTTCGGGTCTCTCAAAATGCGATGGCATCTTGGGAGACCCTGTGAAAGTGTGCCTAGTCTGTGCAATGCTGTACCCTACGCTAATACTCAACTAGTGAATGGTAGCGTTCAAAACATTCACCAATGCAAAGACCAGGATTGTCAGGACAGGAGGGACAATAATAGCGGGTGTCACGCCTATATCCACGCTTGCTGCAGACATGACATCTTTTTTGGGGGGGTTCGCTGGGTAGGGGTACTCGGGAGGACATAAAGAAAATGCCTCTCATGCAGCCGACTGCATTTGGTTGGGGATGTGAATGGGGGAAGTACGGGCGCTGCAGAAGCGGTGGATTCCCAATTAGGATTGGCGAATGCAGCAGGAAGGGCACTATGGACACGACGGGCCTGTGTTTGTCTTCTTGGTGGCAGCGGGACACTACTTGTGCTTGCCACCTGACCAGCTTGAACTGCACTTATGGGACTCGCCACGTCACCAAGTGTTACTGCAGTGCTGGTTTGACTACGACCGGGGTGTACTAGGCTGCTGGTGCTTGCCAGTTCACCAAAACGCTACCAAAAAAACTGTTAGCGATCGCAGGGATCAGGCCTGACTCTGCGAACGCTGCAGTTATGCATTTAGTGTTTTGTAAGAGTCAGTGATCGATCGATACTGCACTTGGGTGGGCTGGGCTGGGCCTGGCGGAGGGGCAAAACGCAGGTGCTAGCAGGTATCTGGGCTGATCCTGCTAACACTGCGTTTTTGGGAATCCTAAACTGCTGGGGACGCTAGTATAGATCTGATCGGATCAGATATTGATCCGTTCAGATACTATACCACTAAGGGAGGTCTACGGTGCGTGCGTGGGTGTTAGCGGTACTGGCGCTAACCTGACGCTGCCTGGGGCTGGTGCTTGCCAGTTCACCAAAACGCTACCAAAAAAACTGTTAGCGATCGCAGGGATCAGGCCTGACTCTGCGAACGCTGCAGTTATGCATTTAGTGTTTTGTAAGAGTCAGTGATCGATCGATACTGCACTTGGGTGGGCTGGGCTGGGCCGGGCGGAGGGGCAAAACGCAGGTGCTAGCAGGTATCTGGGCTGATCCCGCTAACACTGCGTTTGTGGGAACCCTAAACTGCTGGGGACGCTAGTATAGATCTGATCAGATATTGATCCGATCAGATACTATACCACTAAGGGAGGTGTATGGTGCGTGCGTGGGTGTTAGCGGTACTGGCGCTAACCTGACGCTGCCTGGGGCTGGTGCTTGCCAGTTCACCAAAACGCTACCAAGAAAACTGTTAGCGATCGCAGGGATCAGGCCTTACTCTGTGAACGCTGCAGTTATGCGTTTAGTGTTTTGTAAGTGACAGTGATCGATCGATACTGCACTTGGGCTGGGCCGGGCGGAGGGGAAGAACGCAGGTGCTAGCGGGTATCTGGGCTGATCCCGCTAACACTGTGTTTTTGGGAACCCTAAACTGCTGGGGACACTAGTATAGATCTGATCGGATCAGATATTGATCCGTACAGATACTATACCACTAAGGGAGGCGTATGCTGCGTGCGTGGGTGTTAGCGGTACTGGCGCTAATCTGACGCTGCCTGGGGCGACGCATATCACCGCCGGGCGATCAGGGGCTAAACCTTTATTCGGTAATAAACGGCGGGTCCCCTGACACTATAAAAAATAAACGAACTAACCAGCGTCACCCGTAACGGTTATACGGTGATCAGTGGTGAAAGGGTTAACTAGGGGGCAATCAAGGGGTTAAAACATTTATTAGATAGTATATGGGGGTCCCTGTCACTATAAAACGCTGACGGCGAACCTAAATATTTACGTTCCTAACTAGCATCACCAGCGACACTAATACAGCGATCAGAAAAATGATCGCTTAGTGACACTGGTGACAGGGGGTGATCAAGGGGTTAAAACTTTATTAGGGGGGGTTAGGGGGGTATCCTAGACCTAAAGGGGGGTAATACTCACTGCCCTAACACTGTAACTGTCACAAACTGACACCATGCAGTAATCAGAAAAAAAAAAAAATACTGCTTGCTGCCAGTTTGTGACGGGGGGGGGGGTGATTGGGGGGGGATCGGGGGGCGATCGGGGGGGGGGATCGGGGGTGTAAAGTATGCCTGGCATGTTCTACTGTGTGTGTGTGTTGTGCACCTACATGTCTTCTCTCCTCGGCGCTGGGACGGAAACTGCCGAGCCGAGGAGAGATGACATCACATCCTCTGCCTGTGTGAAACTACACACAGGCAGGGGAGGATTCCGATTGGCTGGGAGCGATCGCGAGGGGGGGGCCACAATCGGATGGTCTCCCCCTCGCCTCCCGATGCTCCCAGCCAAATGCCGACCGCCGCTGGCACCGGGGGGGGTCCGATCGGACCCCCCACCCGCGGGAGGCAGATCACGTACAGGTACGTGATTCTGCCTGCCCGTGCCATTCTGCCGACGTATATATACGTTAGGCGGTCGGCAAGTGGTTAAAGAATTTCTTGGGATTTTTTTGCTCTCCTCCGCTATGTGTCTTTCATGTTCTATCTTAGCCATCCTAATTGCACCCTTACATTTCTTATTGCATTCTTTATAAATTCTGAATGCTGAGGATGATCCCTCAACCTTGTATTTTTTGAAGGCCTTCTCCTTTGCTTTTATATGCATTTTTACATTGGAGTTAAGCCATCCAGGATGTTTGTTCGCTCTTTTAAATTTATAATGGGATACATTGGCTAATGCCCTTATTTAATATGCTCTTAAAGCAAACCCATCTCTCCTCCGTATTCTTTGTTCCTAATATTTTATCCCAATTTATGCCTTTTAGCAAGGTTTGTAGTTTAGGGAAGTTGGCTCTTTTGAAATTCAGTGTCTTTGTGTTCCCTTCATGTTTCCTATTTGTGTGATTTATACTGAAACTAATTGACCTGTGATCGCTGTTACCTAAATTGCCCCGTATTTCCACATCTGTTATCAGGTCTGTATTGTTGGTAATCAGTAGATCTAGTAATGTTTTATTTCTAGTTGGTGCGTCTACCATCTGACCCATAAAATTGTCCTGCAAGACACTAAGGAACTGGCGAGCCTTAAATGAATGCGCGGTTCCCTCCGCCCAGTCTTTGTCTGGATAATTAAAATCCCCCATTATGATAACACTTCCCATCCTTGCTGCTAATCCAGTTTGTGATAGGAGATCCGTCTCCACTTCCTCCCTCAGGTTAGGGGGCCTATAGCATACTCCCAGTATTATTTTCCCCTTAGCTTCATCCCTTTGGAGCTCTACCCATAAAGATTCCACCTCCTCCCTAGCCCCCTCAGTGATGTCATCTCTCACATTCACTTGTATATTATTCTTGATATATAGGCATACCCCTCCCCCTTTTTTACCCTCTCTATCCTTGCGGTATAGGGTATACCCTTGAATGTTTGCCAGCCAATCATGAGAGCTGTTGAACCAGGTCTCTGAAATTCCCACAAAATCCAAATCCTCCTTGTACAACAGTATCTCTAGTTCACCCATCTTGTCCGCCATGCTCCTGGCATTGGTGAACATGCCACATAGTTTAGACCGGTCGCATATTGTCCTTGTATTGGGTGTTTCAAGATTGCAACTAGGACTTGCTACTATACTCACCTTGTGTTTTTGTGCTTTGGTTAACCTACCACTAATGCCCCCAATACTACCCTCTGGAATATCTTCCGTGCTGGCTATCACTGTCTCTGGACCCTCCCCCCATCGCCTAGTTTAAAAACCCCTCTAACTTTTTGGCCATCTTCATTCCCAGCAGATCTGCACCCTCCTCATTTAGGTGCAGTCCGTCCCTTCTATAGTACCGGTTACCGACTGAGAAGTCAGCCCAGTCCTCCAGCAACCCAAACCCCTCCTTACTACACCAGCACTTCAGCCACTTGTTTACTTCCCTAATCTCCCTCTACCTTTCTTGTGTGGCTCGATGTACCGGTAGTATTCCTGAGAACACTACCTTGGAGGTCCTTTTCCTCAATTTAGCTCCTAAGTCCCTAAAATCGTTCTTTAGGACACTCCATCTGCCTCTGACTTTGTCATTGGTGCCAACGTGCACCATGACAGCCGGGTCTTCCCCAGCCCCTCCCAGTAATCTGTCCACAAGATCCGTGATGTGCCGAACCCGAGCGCCCGGTAGACAACATACTGTTCGGCGCTTCAGGTCTTGGTTACAGATTGCCCTCTCTGTCCTTCTAAGAATTGAGTCCCCTACCACCAGAATCTGTCTTTCCTTTCCCTTTGCTGCTCCCCCCCCACTCTCACTGGAGGAGTTCTTCCCCTGGTAGCTAGGAGAGTCCCTCATCTCCAGCAGTGCTGGTCCCTGACTGGTTTCACCAATGTCACTCAATGGAGCGTACTTATTGGGATGCTCCAGTCCTGGATCGGCCTCTCTGGCACTTCCCCCTCTACCCCTCCTGACTGTCACCCATCTACTCTTTGCTAGTGCCTGCACCTCTTTGTCTCCACCCGCCTCTGTGCTGGCCCCTGCCGGCACCTGCCGTGTACGTTCCTGGCTCACCTTTAGTATGGAGGGACTTCTCAGTGCTGACAGTTGCTTCCCCAGATTCAGAACCTGGGCTTCCAGGGAAACAATGTGCTTACATTTTGCACAGCAGTATTCGCCCTCGATCGGATGATCAAGGAACGCATACATGCGGCAAGATGTACAAAGAGTCGCCTCTCCACACCCGCCGGGCATCGTACCTATTAAATTTAGTGAGGATTTGGGGATTTTACCCTGTCCAAATTACCTAACAGCTAGCTTCCTGGCACTTCCTGTTCATAGGATAATTCTGCAGAGGAGGGCTTGGAGGTGACAGAGGAGGAGGAGAGGGTAGGGCTCACAGGTCTGGAATCATCACCACTAGCTGTATGGAGACATGGGGGCACAACAAGCTGCAGCACCGAGCCCTGTCCTGCATCCTTTCGAGTTACAAGCAGCGTTACCCAGTGTGCTGTGAATGAAATATATCATCCCTGCCCATGCTTGCTGGACCACGTGTCAGCAGTAAGGTGGATTGTGAAAGTGTGGGAGTAAGGTGGTACGGCTGACTGCCTTGTCCAATGATGCCAGAACATTCCCTTCCATGTAAGAGATGAAACGGCCTTATTTGAAAAGTAGTTGCGACTGGGAACCTGCCATTGTGGTACAGCACATTGTACGAATTCACGGAAGGGGGCAGAATCCACCAGGCTGAAAGGCAGAAGTTGGAGAGCCAAGAGCTTTGACAAGCTTGCATTTAGATGCTGGGCATGTGGATGGCAGGGACTGTATTTTTTTCCCGTTGCAGCAGATGGGGCAGAGAAATTTGCTGGCTACAGTCTACAGCTGGTGATGTGCTGCTAGGACCCGGGACACCCTGTGCTATACCATCATCCCTGTCATTGGAGGCTGCTGAGAGGTAATGACTCGGTATAGCAGGGGCAGACTGAAGTGGGTAAGGAGGAGGAGGAGGGACAGATTTGTGACCCTTTTGTGTGGCTTTTAGGTGCTTTTGCCAACGGGCTGAGTGGTTAGACGGTAAATGCCTTGTTAGGCATGTGGTACCCAAATTGTTGGTGTTTTTGTCATGTTTGATGTGCCTGAGACATAGTGTGCAGATAGCAGTGCAATCTGCTGCAGATGTGCTGAAAAGGGCCCAGACAGCTGAACTTTGGGGAGTGGGCTGGGAGATAACAGCTGCAGAATGTGATGAATAGGGTGGCTGCTCTCTACTCTTTCTTGATGTCGGCCTCCTTGGGTTTGTGCTGCCTCACCTTCAGTTTCCTCCTCTGCTCTATCTGGCACCTAAGTCGCATCAGTGACCTCATCATCATGATCATCATCATCATCATCTCCATTTTCTCCATCATTACCACTGGAGACAACTTGGCAATATGCTGAGGCTTGGGGAACATGAATGCCAATTTGTTCCTCCTTCTCTCTGGGCTCATGTTCCTGTCATCCTCAACCTCAGAATTAACATATGAATCCAGTAATGGCTGGGCATCATCAAGGCGCAAGTGGCTGACGCTGTGGTCAAATAACTCAGTTGACTCCTCAATGGCTGATGTTGGGGCTATGGCAGGAATGGATGTGGACAAGGAGGCAGGTTTATCCACTTTGGCAACTGCAGGGGACTGCACACTTGTCTCTGCTTGCGTGACAGAGGATGAGCAAGGTTTAGTAAGCCAGTCCACCACCTCTTCTTCATGCTGTGGCTAGATAGCATGGGCAGACTCACTAAAGAGAGAAAATGATGCCCTGCCTGAGGAGTGACCACCATGTCCACCTTTGCCTGTGGACATATTTGTTGCTCGCCCCCTTACAGTGCCAAGGGAATGTCTGCCTCTCCTTGTTGTCCTCTCAGACATTATTGGGATGGAGGGGGCATGCTTATAGGCAAATGTAAAGAAGAAGTTGAAATCTGTAAGTAGATGCACTTTAATCAATGTAAAGAGGTGTTTGGTGCACTTTAATTTGAGTACTCTATATGGCGTTAAATTGGCAGTAACTCACACACAACTAAATGGCGTTAAACTGGCAATAATGCACACAGAACGATATGACATTAAACTGGCAGTAACGCACACAGAACTATATGGTGTTAAACTGGCTGTAACGCACGTAAAACTATATGGCCTTAAACTGGCAGTAACGCAAACAAAACGATATGGCGTTAAACTGGCAGTAATGCACACAGAAGTAAATGGCGTTAAACTGGCAGTAACGCACAAAACTATATGGTGTTAAACTGTCAGTAATGCACACAGAACTATATGTCGTTAAACTGGCAGTAACGCATGTAAAACGGTATGGCGTTAAACTGGCAGCAATGCACACAGAAGTAAATGGCGTTTAACTGTCAGTAATGCACAAAACTATATTACGTTAAACTGTCAGTAATGCACACAGAACTATATGACGTTAAACTGGCAGTAACGCACGCAAAACAATATGGCATTAACCTGGCAGTAACGCACACAAAACGATATGGCTTTAAACTGGCAGTAATGCATACAGAAGTAAGTGTCGTTAAACTGGTATTAATGCACACAGAAGTAAATGGCGTTAAACTGGCAGTAACGCAATCAAATAGACAGTGTTCAACTACAATGGCGCTATCTGAATTGTCGCTACTCTAGCTATACAATAATGTCAAGATTACTGACATGGTCTCATTACAATATGGTGAAACTATACGAGCTGTCCCTACTCCACACTAATGTATGTATGAATTACAAGGTCTCACTACACTACAGTGAAACTATCTGAGCTGTCCCTACTCTAGCTGCACACTATGCAAAGCTGAATGATGGTCCTCCTCACTACACTCACACTATCCCTAGACTGACACTAAACTAATATTCTACACTGACAATTGAAGCAAAATAGCACAGTATAACACACTAACTGATAGCACTGAACAGAGGCCTGTTCTATCTCTCTCCACACCGAAATCAAACTAAAAATGGCTGCCATTGAAATAATACCTTTATACTGTGGGGCGGGAATGAGCCATGATTGGATAAAGTCATGATGACAGAGTCCATTCATGACTCTGACAGTGCTCTGTGCCCTGATTGGCTGAAGCTTTCACTGCTTCAGCCAATCAGGGCTTGCAATGCACTGTTCAGCACTGCACTGCATTGTGGTCGGTTCGGTGGTACGAACAAACTACCCATTTGTTTGGCTGTTCGTCGAACGTCCAAACATCTAAAGTTGGGCCCAAACTTATGCTCGGGCCAAACTGTTCACCTATCCCTAATCAGCTATGTGCAGTTTGAAAAAAAATGACTCTATATCATTAGACTATTTTTGGACAATACACCAGTGGTTCTAGATGTGCATCTGACTAGATGGGCAAAAATAAGTGATTTGCATGCCTCCATCCACTGAGTAGAAATAAGGAATAATCACTGTTTCCCTTCTCATTACAACTTGTATGGTTATAATGTCTTGTTGGCTCTCAAGCTCTGCTCCATAGAAGCTATGGTTTCCATATACTGCAATGTAGTGCGGAATAGATTGAATCCATGCTTATGACTTAGTATCTGTGATGGGAGTTAAAGGGTAGTAAGCAATGGTCTATCTTGGCATTGTTAAGTATGGAATTATCCATGGAGGAGCCAGGGTGGACTGAGTGAAACTAAGCAGTTACTTAAGGGGAGTCAACTAACAACATCTGAATTGTGGTTTCTTTATAGGAAGGCATCACATAGGTTGGAACAGTTGTTGGTAAAGGAGCAGAGAGTGAATATTGTTAAAGCATTTGACCAATGCAGCAAAGAGTTAATTTAGACTTTCACGATTCCGACATAATTACAATGTTTAATGTAAATGTGGAAGAAAAAGATGACTCTAGCTGCTAAGTGGTATTTTTTTCTTGTTGTTGTTTTTTGGTATTTTGGTAATCAATTAAGAGGGAGGTTTTTTAAAGAATAAAATGTGGGGGGTGTGGTCACCGTTCAGCCTGATGGTCCCGTGAGTGCAGCACCTGTCTTGGATTGAGTCTAAGCTTGCAGACCAGGAGGACAGATCCAGAAGCAACAACATCAAAATCCGGGGATCAAAGAGTCTGTTTTACCACCCTCGCAGCTACCTCATTATGTCTGTGATGTTTACCTCGCTGCTATTCCTTCGCTCACTTCTGCAGATCTCATGATCGATTGGATACATCGTATTCCTAAACTGCCTTACTTCTCTCCTAACATTCCGTGGGATGTCCTTCTCTGAGTGCACTTCCACCATATTATGGAAAAGCTGCTAGAAAACTTTAGATAGGTGGGCTAACGCCTAGAAAAAATCTCAGGTCTTCAGCTGTTTCCAGATTTTTCACAACATTTCTTACAGCAATGCAACAAACTCTAAACTATGACTTATGCTGGCCATACACTATACTAAAAATCACCCAAAAAAACGTTCATATAGACACTTTGTTCATTTTTCGGCAAGTTAATGGGCACAAATTGATAATCATTTGTGATGTTTTTGTGGAAAAAAAACAAACGGTAAGTTTGGAAAATTTCTGCCGAACGTACGATAAATTGCAAGGTTAATGCGTTATTCGTCCATGAAAAAACGAATGGTTGCTATTGCGCATGGGTGAAAAACATTTAAGGTAAATATTCGTGCCTAAGAACGTTCACGTCAAAACGTCATGACAAATCGTCAACACCAACTATATAACGCACACCGACTGACCAGACGAATGATTACACTGACCAATACACAGAAGATTTGTAACAACTGAATGTAAGCAGACCAGTAAAATAGTTCTAGGGTATTAATTGTTAGGTGTAGTTTGGCAACTGAACAATGATGCATTTTTTCTTATTACAGGAGCAATGGTGGACAAATTTATGTCACCACATTTCCTGCCACAATTCCTTGAAATGTACCGAGACAAAGACTACTCAGATCATCAAAAAAGTAAAGAAGCGTAAACTAAATTAGTGGAACTATGCATTGTTGTGTATGCCAAAGCAGATATATTCTGTGACCAAAAAAATAGCAAATCTACGTACTATCTTCAAAAAAGAATTGAATAAAATTAATGAATCCAAAATATCTGGTGCAGGTGCAGATGAAGTATACATGCCATGCTTGTGGTATTTTGAGAGTCTACGTTTTCTGACTGACCAGGAGGAAGCACGACCCTCTGTGTCAAGTTTAGACAGTATCAGTGGAAATAGTGGAAATATTTCAGGAGAAGAAGATGGAACATTTGAGGAAATGGCAGACAGTCAGGTAAAGTCATCACATTATGTTTTATTATGCACTTTTATATGTACAGATCAGAAAATCAAAATTGAAGATAATACATACAAAATTCCTACACGCATCAAAATTTAAAGCACACGCTTTGTACATTTTTTTTTTTTTTTTAAATATAACATGACACATGTGTTTAGTACTGAAATAAGAGATAAATGCAGCCACTCAAATTTACATACCGTATATCATTCAAATATAAATTTGTTTTGCCAATCTACTGCTCCAGGACCCAGAAAATATTGCATATAATCCAGGCGATTCTGATGAGCGAGTTGACTTGAGAGACGTGGTGGGGCACAGCCTAGGTTTAACAACCCTTCTGTATCATTACGCCACTCACCAGGCATGACATCTCCAGACAGAGTATCTTCCTGGTCCACCAGGGATTGTGGCATGTAGGTGGAGCTAGTATGCCTTAAGAAATTATGCAACACACAGCAACAATAAACTATAGTGTCAATTTTTTGGGGGGGCTACATTTATTGCTGTATGGAAGATACGAAAGCAGTTGGCCATAATACCAAAAGCATTTTCTACAACTTGTCTAGCATGAGATAACCTGTAATTAAATATTTTTTGATCTGGTGTAAGGTTTTTAAGGGCAAATGGTTTCAACACATGGTCAGATAATGCAAACGCGTCATCTGCAACAAATATGAAGTTTAGTCCTTCCACTGTGTCCTCTTGAGATGGTAGATTTAGAAGGCCATTTTTAAACGATGAAAAAAAGCGTTTTTCTCAATTATTCCCTAATCAGAATTTTGTCAATTTTTGCCAATGTCCACAAAGATAAACTCATTCTTTGCATTCATGATTGCCATTAGGATGATGCTAAAGTAGCCTTTGTAATTATAATAGAAGGAGCCAGATTTTGCTGGGGGCAATATGCAAACATGCTTGCCTTCTATGGCACCACCACAGTTGGGGAAATTCCAATAGTTGTTAAATTGTTTTGCTTTTGGTTTCCATTCCTCCACAGATGCTGGTAGCTGTGCAAAGGTAAAAATATATGCTAAAAAAATATTTAAGGCTTAATTCTCGATACATTTTTTAAATTGGCTTTATTATACAGGATCTATTTGGCAATGAAACACAAACTGTCACATCACCACCAGTAAGCAAGACCAAAAAGAGAAAGACAAGGCAAGATTCGACAGGCAACTTTCTACTACAAGCATCTGCAGTGTTAAATCGGAAGAGGGATGAATGTGATGACCTGGGTGCATTTGCAGCAAAGAAAATACGCAGGATGTCAGAAGACCAAAAACAATTACTGGAACCATTACTCATTCAACTTCTTAATAAAGGGTTAAGGGGGAGCTGACCACAAATACACACTTAGTTTAGCACAAAACCACACACCCCCAATCATCACAACTACCTCAACAAATGCATCAGTGGCACGTACCATTCACACAGCAGGATCATCAACAAAGAAACTTGGGACATGATTATCAGTACACATCTTTGTGAATCACATACATTTGGTTTAAAATATGTTATCTTTGTCAGTTTGACATGTTATGAACTAGTTTGAGTTTACTGATATGTTTAGAGCTTCTAAAATCAAAGTTAAACAAAGCAAGCTGTACAGTGTTTGAGAGTTAAACATAAATGCACTGTGTCATTACCTTTAAGTATTCGTCTTGCATGATTCTTACGATGGCTTGGCAGGTCTCAGGTATGAGGCGGCCAAGCGATTGGGCAGAGATTCCAGTGGTGAATTTTAGGTCTTCAAAACTTCTTCCAGTTGCCAGAAAATGAAGTGTTGCTACCAGTCTCTGCTCTGCTGTGATGCTAGGTCTTAAGACTGTGTCCTTTTTTGTTATGAGGGGTGACACTTGACTCAGTAACAGCTGAAAGGACTCATCAGGCATCCTCAGATAGTTACGATAATCATCGGGATTGTTTACCTTCAGCTCTCGAACCAATCTCATATGAGAGAAGTCATCACGGTTCTTCAGCCACTCTTTACTCCATAACCTTCACCTTTTGCTTCTGGCCTCCTCTGCTTGCTGTAAAGCCATCACTCCAAGCATTATTATGGCAATGGTCCTCTCATCCACATCCATATTGAAGGTGGTGCAGTAGATCTCTACTATGCACAGGGTTCATTTCGATGAATGTACGTTGCTCCTCTGGGCATATACGTGAAACACAGGAAGCCACAGTGCAGAGGTCAAACGCATTTCGACACTTCCTTTATATATGCAAAAAACGAACGAAAAAACGATACATTGATGTTCATAAACGATTTATCGTTCAAAAATCATTACTTACCTGATGGCGTGATCATTTGCGTTCACTGCCGAACGTTCGTTTTTCGAAAATGGGTTAGGACGATTTTTAGTATAGTGTATGGCCAGCATAAGGCTCTCAGGAATCACAAAATCATCTACAAGTGGAAATATCCCACCAAGTCGGTAACTACTCATCAATGGATCACAACAACCATCTCCACTGTGGAAGAGGGGCTTCAAATACTCAAGAGCTGGGATATTCTTCCAGGTTCTTCGCATACTGCTGCCAGACATTGTTGTAAATATGACGAAGAAATAATACATTTGATAATCTATTGGCAGAAATGTTTCCAAGTTTTAATGCATCAACCATTGAAAAATGTAAGCCTTGTGTTGAAACCAGAAAAACATTTACCTGTTCTTGTCGAATGGACAGCTACACAAATATATGTCTAATCTGGTCACACATAAAAAACACCTTGGCTAACACAACTCATTGTGTATATTTTAGGAATTGTAGAAACTCTAAAAATCTAATCTATATCTAGATATCCATTGATTCTGTCCAATGTTCACTCCAAATGTGCAGTCAGTATGTTTTAAATAATTCTGTTATAAGGTAAAAATATGAAGGTTGTGATGTAGGACAAATTATAAGTAGAATTGTTTAAGATGCCAATCAGTATTATGAAAGACATATGAATCGTGATTATAACTGTATAACAATTTACACATAGCATGTGTCTTTAAATAAACAAATATTCATTGGATATACCAGAATTATACATTTATCCATATAGATAATCATTTTATGAGATATAGATTAATATATATATATATATATATATATATATATATATATATATATATATATATATATATATATATATATATATATATATATATATATATATATATATATATATATATATATATATATATGTAAGTATAACATGTGTCTTTCATAGATAGATAGACAGTCTTTATAAGATATACATTTATATATATATATATATATATATATATATATATATATATATATATATATATATATATAGGACCATTTTATGTAATAGTGATTAATCAAAAATTATACTGAGCGTATTTTATATTAAACTGGTTACCAGAATACTTAAATATACATATTTTTCTCACCAAGATACAAACAAATACATATTATGAAAATTGAACATTTTATTTAAAAGATAGTTCAGAACACCTTTTTCTGCTCGCAGACATGCCTAGAGGTTGATGGTGATATTACCTGAAATTCCATTATATTTTTCTTAATTCCTCTTTAAGAGTATCCATCTTGAAAGCCATTCTAAAAACTCTGGTAACCAGCAATTCAGACCAGTAGGCGTTTTGGAACGGGTAATTATGTCATGTTGATTTTATCTTATATTTATTGGTGTTCTCTTAAATATTAATATATTGTGTATTTTACAATTGATAATTTTTCTCCCGAATCAATAAACGCCTTGTATATTTTTCTCTAAAGGATCAATTTTCAATATATTTTTCATTTTGCATAGTTTCCATTTTATGACATAACAAACGTTCAACGTTATTTCACGCTGTTAACCACTTACTTACCTACAGTATAGTAATGGTTGAATTTGTGAAATATAGACGTTTTGTCTAACTGTCATTTTACAAGGTTGTTGATTCTACAGGAAAGTTTATCACTGTTTTATCACATCAAAGGTACTACACTCCAATTTAGTGGGTGTTTCAATTGATATTCAAGATTTTATGTAACACAATCAGTATTTAATATTTTATGTAACGTTTGTTTATGTCAACCAATGTATATAACTATTTTGTATTATTACATGTCTGGTGAATAAATTTCATATTTTTAGAATGTAGTCATAATAGATTGAACTCGTATCTTAAAAATAACATTGTTAAAAATTACTTAATTATAAATACTGTGCAGGAAAACTTTCCTTAATAAGCATAACAACATTTATCCAATTCCACTATCCCTGCAGATTGGAAGACAGTTCCACATAGGCGTT
This sequence comes from Aquarana catesbeiana, assembly GCF_042186555.1. Classification (NCBI taxonomy): domain Eukaryota; kingdom Metazoa; phylum Chordata; class Amphibia; order Anura; family Ranidae; genus Aquarana; species Aquarana catesbeiana. Next base: position 678,085,801 of record NC_133324.1, on the reverse strand, counting down.
CCTCTTAAAATTCTTCTTGTGAAGGTTTATGATCATAATTGTTTACCTCAATGATGTAGGGGCAATCCCCGGTCCACCATGTGAGTACCTATCACCGTACTCTTCTACCCCAATGTTTTTTGCAGTGTATGCTGCTCTAGGTCCCTTCCTTGGAAAAGTCACCCTTACTCGGGTGAGGATTTTTTTTGTGTTTGTCCCCGGTTGGAACTTATATTTTTTCACTGTTGCCTCCTCCTTTCTATAAGTCAATCTCTGCTACCTAGAGTACCATTATTTGCACTATACACCAGCGGTTCTGGATGTGCACCTGGCCAGAAGGGCAAAATGCATAGAACAATAGGATACATCTTATTAATGCATCATTCATGGAGTTTTTCTGGTTCCCCAGTCACTCCCCTACATGCTTCACTTCTATCTCAGCATGTGACCCTGACATAGTTATTTGACTCTGTACTTTTATAGGTTCCCAGGTGTGTTTCATGTCTCAATAAATCTTCCCTACTAGTTTCCCTTTGCATCAAATGTGCAAATCCCTCTCAAGCTCCGCTCACTGTCCTGAAATGAGAAAATGTCCTCTTATTTTTGAAATATGTGATGGATTGAGACATGTGAATACCTTTTGTTTTAAGAAGGCCCTAATGTACTAAGTGAAATAATAAAACAATCCACTAAAATATTTGCCTACGGTAACAAATTTGAACCATCTTTTTATAGGTTGAAAACCATTACTTCTATGTAAAAGAAAAAAAATAGTAAAACATTTTAAAATATTGCCTAATACATATAAGATACCAGAATTACCTTAATTGCAAACAGCTGCAGTCCTAAGAGATATTCATCCCTCAGCATTAGGTCAAGGTCCAAAACTTCCTTAAAAAACAGCTATCTGAGCAATGTAAACAATAGGATAAATCGTATTTATGCATCCTTCATAGATTTTTTATGGTTCCCCAGACAATTCCCTCTGGTTCCATATGTAAATGAACTGTATAGAGTAGATGTGCAGGACCCATATGTGCATGATCCAGCATGAGCAGCTGCTCACATCATGTCTAAAATAAGAAACAGAAAAGTTTTTATTTTGTCATTGTACTGCTACAAGCGTCTACATGCTTCACTTCTATCTCAGCATGTGACACTGGCATAGTTACTTGACTCTGTACTTTTATAGATTCCCAGGTGTGTTTCATGTCTCAATAAATCTTCCCTACTAGTTTCCTTGGGATCAAATGTGCAAATCCCTCTCAAGCTCCGCTCACTGTCCTGAAATGAGAAAATGTCCTCTTATTTTTGAAATATGTGATGGAATGAGACCTGTGAATACCTTTTGTTTTAAGAAGGCCTTAATGTACTAAGTGTATAATAAAACAGCCCACTAAAATATTTGCATACTCCATGGTAACAAATTTAAACCATGTTTTTATAGGTTGAAAACCATTACTTCTAAAAGAAAAAAAATAGTAAAACATTTTAAAACATACTTAATACATATAAGATACCAGAATTACCCTAACTGCAAACAGCTGCAGTCCTAAGAGATATTTATCCCTCAGAGTAAGATCAAGGTCCAAAACTTCCTTAAAAAAACAGCTATCTGAGCAATGTGAACAATAGGATAAATCGTATTTATGCATCCATCATGGATTTTTTTCTGGCCCCCCAGACAATTTCCTTTGGTTCCATATGTAAATGAACTGTGGGCAGTAGAACCCATATGTGCATGATCCAGCATGAGCAGCTGCTCAGTAAAGTTTTTATTTTGTTATTGTACTGCTACTAGCTCCTACATGCTTCACTCCTATCTCAGCATGTGACACAGACATAGATACTTGACTCTGTAGTTTTACAGGTTCCCAGGTGTGTATCATGTCTCAGTAAAACTTCCCTACTCGTTTCCTTGGGATCAAAAGTGTAAAACCCATTCAAGTCTAACTAGTCTTTTACTTGGATCTAAAATAAAAGTCTCAGCAGTCCATGCAGGTCTAGTCAAAGCATCTTTTCTCCTAAGGGGTCCAACAAAACAGTTTTTTTTTTTCATTTACTGGGTATGCTAGAGTGCCAGCTTATTAATCAATTTCAAATATCCATGATTAACTTCAGTGGTGTGATATCTGTAGTTCAGTTTCCAGATCCAGACTTCCCATGTGAACTGATGAAGTTCTCGTTCACAGCTACTATGATTCTTTACTATAACATTTGCAAGATTTGCAGAGCTGTTTGCAAACTGAACCCAGGCAAAACCCATACCATCATAACACAACTTATATAAGCATGCTTGTTGCTTTTGTTTATTTTGTTTGGGGTATTCATCAGTTCACTGTTTTCTCAGTTTGCCATTTAAATATGGCACATTTATAAGGTCATGCATGGATTTTATTTAAAAAAAATATTGCATGTTTAATGTGGCACTATGGGGTTTATTTACTAAAGGCAAATCCACTTTGCACTACAAGTGCACTGCAAGTGCACTTGAAAGTGCAGTCGCTGTAGATCCAAGGGGGACATGCAAGGAAAAAAAAACAGCATTTTAGCTTGCACATGATTGGATGATAAAATCAGCAGAACTTCCCCTCATTTCAGGTCTACCTCTCGGACTTGGAAGTGCACGTGCAGTGCACTTGTAGTGCAAAGTGAATTTGCCTTTAGTAAATCAACCCCAATGACAATAAATATCCTGTGGGCCAGTTAGCTGTTCAATTCTGTTTATGCATATCAGAAAACAGTCTTCCTCCCAAAGTGGCATAGGTGAAAAGGTCATACAAATAATGCACCTCTTTACAGACTGTTTTAGTTTTGGTATCTTGCAATAAACATCACTGTATTATGTACAGTACTATAACAGATTAAGGTTAAAGTGGCTGTAAACCTGATTCTAGAAATCTGAGCTGGGCACATATATCTGCAGTGTTTTCTTATCTCTCTTTAAAGCACTATGTCCCATGGCTTTCTCCTGCTCCATTCTTCTGTTATCAGCCTGATAACTCCTGACAAGTTCTCTGTCAACTGAAATAAAAGCAGCCTGATTTTTCTGTTGGGGAGGATCATATCAATAGATTACCAGAGCCCTGAACTATTCAATGAACAGAGCTGAAAGTCTCTACCTATGAAGAGAGGGGGGGTGTGCCTTTCCTCCAATCAATTGTCTTGGCTGTATGCCCAGGCTTCACTGCAGTGTTGAACAGGAAGAGAATATCCCCTAACATGATGTGTACTTTCCTAAACAGTATATAAAGCTGAAGACAGCAGATATACATGTAAAACTTATGTAGGAGGATTTTTTTAATCCCTGTGTATCATCTGAGGCTGTTCACTTCACTGGGTATATGTGAGGGTTTACCTCCACTTTAACTATCATTCACTGATTTGTACATCTACATTGTGATTTAATATAAATTATCTTAGGAAGGACTTCTGGCAGACTAAGAAAAAAATAAAACATAATTCAGAGATGTATGATTGAGCAATAGAACAAATTTAATTATATAAAGACCTCAAAAGCATTAACCAAAAATGTTGGCCATATTTCAAAAGGGCAACATACGAATCAATGCTTCTCTGATTTACTTTTGTTTTCTTAAAAAAATAATTATTATGTTATGCCAAATGGATTCAAAATTTAGATACAATTATTGTATTTTACTATGCCCTGTTAGCTTAGCTAGCCACTAGCCAGGCATTTTTGTGTTAGGGCTTAAAGCATTTCTAAAGGCAATTTTTTTCTATTACAATAATAAATATTTTATACTCACCTGCTCTGTGCAATTGCTCTCCTCTCCTTTGTATGCACCATTAGCAAGCTACTTGCCATGGGGGCATACTTGTGGGTGCACTTCTCAGCCAGGTTGTGGGTGTCCATAGACAATGCCACCCTTAAGGGCATCAGTGCCACCAATCAGTGTCATCAGTGCCACCCATCAGTGCCCATCGGTGCCACCTGTCAGTGCCCATCCATGCCCATCAGTGCCCACCTATCAGTGCCCATCAGTGCCCATCCGTGCCACCTATCAGTGCCACCCATAAGTACCCATCAGTGCCACCCATAAGTACCCATCAATGCCACCTACGAGTGCCCATCACTGCCACCTATGAGTGCCCATCGGTGCCACCTATGAGTGCCTATCAGTGCTGTATACCAGTGCCACCTATCAGTGCCCATCAGTGCCACCTATCAATGCCCATCAGTGCCGCCTATCAGTGCCCATCATCAGTGCCCGTCAGTGCCACCTCATCAGTGCCACCTCATTGGTGCCACCTCATCGGTGCCCACCAGTGCCGTTGTATCAGTGCCCGTCAGTGCAGCCATATCAGTGCCCGTCATTGAAGAAGAAAACATACTTATTTACAAAAAATTTTAACAGAAACAAAGAAAACCCTTTTTTTTTCAAAATTTTCGGTCTTTTTTTATCTGTTGCGCAAAAAATAAAAATGCAGAGGTGGTCAAATACCACCAAAAGAAAGCTTTATTTGTGGGAACAAAATGTTAAAAAAATTGTTTGAGTACAGTGTAGCATGACCGCGCAATTGTCATTTAAAATGCAACAGCGCTGAAAGCTGAAAATTGGTCTGGGCGGGGAGATGTCTAAGTGCCTGGTATTGAAGTGGTTAAAGAGGAACTGCGGTCTGCTCACATAATATGTAATAAAAACATATTTGCCATTATGAAGCTTCCCTCCAACCACTTTGCATATTATTTTATATATACTGTAATTCTGTACTTGCCAAATATGCTGCAGAAATCTCCCTCCACTAAGTCTGGCTGCACCCAATTTAACTGTGGGCAGCTGCTGCCTGTTCACTTCATAGATTTGCACAGACACACAGAGGCACACCTCCAGCTCTACAGCCCTGCAGCTCTCATTGGCCCACTTATGACTTATCCCCCCTCCCTTCTTGGCAAACTCTCACAAGAGTTAGAGAGAGAGCTGTGCATGATGTCATAAGCCTAGGCTAATGACCAGACAAAAAAGAGGAAGTGAGCTATATAAGGTATTTACTGGCAGAAAAAAATGTTTTACTATCCAAAGTTAAAACAACAAGGGCAGAAGATTTAATAGAGGGAAAGATGAAAAAACAACTGAAGTTGACTTTAAGGATTTTCCAGATAAGTGCACCTTTAAAAATATACCAAAACTGCCATTAATGTCCTCTGCTGTCTAGAGAATGCACGCTTTCTGGATGTCGTGCTCACATTCTTGCTTTAGCAAGTGACCAGGATTATGGTATGTAGTATATAGATAAGGACTTCATTCTTTCCTATTCAATATACAGGAGCTGATTTATTAAAACTGGAAAGTGCAAAATCTGGTGCAGATCTGCATAGAAACCAATTGGCTTCCAATTTTATTTGTCAAAGCTTAATTGAACAAGCTGAAGTTAGAAGCTGATTGGCTACGATGCACAGCTGCACCAGCTTTTGCAATCTCCAGTTTTAGTAAATGGCACCGTTCATGTTCCAGGTCAGTAAATTGAATCCAAAGGGTCAGCATAACAGCTGTGCAACTGGTAATTTCAAATGGAGGATATTAATGACTGCCCCCCATATTGTCTCATGACTAGGGATGAGCCCACGTTCGTAGCAAATTTGAAAGCCGCAAAATGCCACTAAAGTCTATGGGACACTAACATGAAAAACCAAAAATGCTCATTTTAAAGGCTTATATGCGAGTTATTGCGATAAAAAGTGTTTGGGGGCCCGGATACTGCCCCAGGGGACATGTATCAATACAAAAACAAACTTTTAAAAACAATAGTTTTTTCGGGAGCAGTGATTTAAATAATGCTTAAAGTGAAACAATAAAAATTAAATATTCCTTTAAATATCGTGCCTGGGGGTGTTCTTAGTATGCCTGTAAATAGCGTATCTTTTCCTTATTCATAATAGTACCACAGCAAAATGGCATCTCTAAAGGAAAAAATTGCGGCTGTAATGTATTGTTGGGTCCCAGCAATATAGATAAAAATTATTGAAAAAACGGCATGGGTCCCCCCAGTCGATTTCCCGGCCCTTTGAGTCTGGTATGGATATTAAGGGGAACCCCACACCCAAATAAAAAAAAAAAAAAAGAATTGCGTGGGGATTTCCCCCTAAATCCATACCAGGCCCTTCAGGTCTGGTGTGTATTGTAAGGGGAACCCCAAGCCAAAATTTTTTAAAAAATGGCATGGGGCCCCCCAAAATCCATACCAGACCCTTATCCAAGCATGCAACCTAGCAGGCTGCAGGAAAAGGAGTGGGATGAGAGAGCACCCCCCGAACCGTACCAGGCCACATGCCTTCAACATGGGGAGGATGCTTTGGGGTCCCATCCCCACAACCCTTGCCCGGTGGTTGTGGGGGTCTGCAGGTGGGGGGCTTATCAGAATCTGGAAGCCCCCTTTAACAAGGGGATCCCAGATCCCGGCCCCCCATGTGAGTGGGTATCAGGTACATTGTCCCCTTTCACCAAAAAAAGTGTCAAAATGTTAAAAATGACAGTAGACAATTTGTCCTTTATTAAAAAAAAATTAATATGGTCCCTTGATGTCCATTCATCTTCAATCACAGCGTCCAATGACCCGATTAAAAATAAAAACAGAAAAAACTCTGCCTCCATGGGAGGCTCCCGCTGACTGAAGCCTCTTTGCAAAGACAGCTGTTATATAGCTGAGGACAGGGCCACCTGGTGCCATAAATGGGTGACCCCATCCCTTCTGACGTTATGTGTTGTCACGCAACATCAGAGGGGGTGGGGTCCTCAGCTATATAAAAGCTGTCACCGCGAAGAGGCTTCAGTCTGAGTTTTTTCCATTTTTTTTTAATCAGGTCGTCAGACGCTGTGATCGAAGATGAATGGACATCGCGGGACAGTGTTTTTTTTAAATAAAGGACTTGTCTATTGTCATTTTTAACATTTTGACACTCTTTTGGTGAATGTGTATCGGTACAGTGTACCCGATACCCATTCACATGGGGGGTGGGATCTGGGGATCTCCTTGTTAAAGAGGGCTTCCAGATTCCGATTAGCCCCCCCACTCGCAGACCCCCACAACCACAGGCAAGGGTTGTGGGTATGAGGCTCTTTTCCCCATCAACATGGGGACAAGGTGCTTTGGGGGGACCCCAAAGCATACTCCCCATGTTGAGAGTATGTGGCCTGGTACAGTTCAGGAGGGGGGCTCTCTCGTCCTCCCTTTTACGGCGACTTGGCAGGTTGCATGCTCGTTTTTCATGTTTGTTTCCCATAGACTTTTATGGTGTTCGTACAAAACCGAACTGGGGGTGCTTGGCTTATTCCTACTCATGACTAGGAATGGGCCCGATGTTCGAGTCGAACTTATGATCTACTCGAACATCGGGTGTTCGCCCGTTCTCTGAACAGCAATCAATATGCAGCGTTTGCAGCAAATTTGAAAGCCGCGGAACGCCGTTAAAGTCTATGGGACACTAACATGAAAAACCAAAAGTGCTAATTTTAAAGGCTTATATGCAAGTTATTGCCATAAAAAGTGTTTGGGGACCCGGGTCCTGCCCCAGGGGACATGTATCAATGCAAAAAAGTTTTAAAAACTGACTTTTTTTGGGAGCAGTGATTTAAATAATGCTTAAAATGAAACAATAAAAATTAAATATTCCTTTAAATATCATGCCTGGGGGTGTCCTTAGTATGCCTGTAAAGTAGCACATATTTCCCGTGTTCATAACAGTACCACAGCAAAATTACATTTCTAAAAGAAAAAATGTCATTTAAAACTACTCGCGGCTGTAAGGTATTGTCGGGTCCCAGGCAATATAGATAAAAATCATTGAAAACCGACATGGCCCCCGCCTCCGTCCATTACCAGGCCCTTTGGGGTTTGGGTTAAGGGGAATCCTGCACCCAAATGTTAAAAAAAATTGCGTGGGGATCCCCCAAAATCCATACCAGGCCCTTCAGGTCTGATATGGATATTAAGGGGAACCCTGCACCAAAATTTAAGAAAAAAATGGCGTAGGGTTCCCCCCAATCCATACCAGGCCCTTCAGGTCTGGTATGGATTTTAAAGGGAACCCCGAGCCAAATTTTTTTTTAAAATGGCATGGGGTCCCCCCAAAATCCATACTAGACCCTTATCTGAGCACGCAACCTGGCAGGCCGCAGGAAAATGGGGGGACGTCCCCCCTCCTGAACTGTACCAGGCCACATGCCTTCAACATGGGTAGCCTCCCAAAGCACCTTGTCCCCATGTTGATGGGGACAAGGGCCTCATCCCCACAACCCTTGCCTGGTGGTTGTGGGGGTCTGCGGGCAGGGGGGTTATTGGAATCTAGAAGCCCCATTTAACAAGGGGACCACCAGATCCCACCCCCCATGTGAATGGGTAGGGGTACATTGTACCCCTACCCATTCACCAAAAAAAGTGTCAAAATGTTAAAAATTACAGTAGACAATTTGGGACAAGTCCTTTATTTAAAAAAAAAAAAACTGTCCCGCAATGTCCATTCATCTTCGATCACAGCGTCTGATGACCCGATTAGAAAAAGAAAAAGTGGCAAAAACTCCACCTCCATGGGAGGCTCCCGCTGACTATAGCCTCTTCACAATGACAGCCGTTATATAGCTTCCATAAGCCCCCTACCCGCAGACCCCCACAACCACTAGGCAAGGGTTGTGGGGATGAGAAGAAAAGAAGGGCGAGACTTTAAATGAGGTCATGACTGGATTATCATCAGGTACCTCCATCCCTAAGCGTAATGGTTAAAAAGGGGGAGTCGGGACTTTGAATGAGGCATTGGCTGACAACCAGATAGAATAGTTAATAATAATGTTTAATAAACAGGTATATATAAATATATTCATATAAAACAGATAATGAATATGTACCATACCATAATCATACATAATTATACATATAATAATTTCCATTAACACAATTGATCCTCCCTGATTCCACATGGGCAATACGTAAAAGGAAAGTTTAAAATCAATCGTAATCCTGAAGAAACCCCAATGGGTATCCAGGTGATATCGATACGGTGACGTCACATCTAAGAAAGCTCTACACGTTTCGTGGAACCCTCCACTCATTAGGAGCAATGCGAGGTACGTCTAGTTGCAGCTGGAAAATACATAACCAGAAAACTAAGCCATAGGTGGGGGGGAGAGATGGGTTGAAAGGAAAAATAACTTAAAAAAGAAGGCAAAACCACAATAGAAGCACCACCACTGTACCTGGCAAAAACACCCTGTATGCCAACCCATGGACATGGAGCCGAGAACAAGGTGGAGGCATCCAACCGGGAGCTGAGGTAATGGTCCGGCAGCAAGATTGGCACACACAGCAATGGGCAAGCAAATGTGAAAAAAAGGACCTGAAATGCCAAGAGAGGTAAAAAAAGTGATAAATAAAATGGGATGAATCCAAGATTGGAAAAATAGAAAGACTGGTGAGAAATTTAATGGGAATATAATAAGACCAACAGCCCAAAAGGGTTGTGGGGATGAGGCCCTTTTTCCCATCAACATGGGGACAAAGTGCTTTGGGGGGACCCCAAAGCATCCTCCTCATGTTGAGGGCATGGGGTCTGGTACAGTTCAGAAGGGGGCGCTCTCTTGTCCCCCCTTTTCCTGGGCCTGCCAGTTTGCGTGCTCAGATAAGGGTCTGGTATGGATTTTGGGGGGACCCCTACGCCATTTTTTTACAACTTTTGTCTCAGGGTTCCGCTTAAAATCCATATCAGACCTGAAGGGCCTGGTATGGATTTTGGGGGGACCCCTATGCCATTTTTTAAAAACTTTTGGTGCAGGTTTCCCCTAATATCCATACCAGACTTAAGGGCCTGGTAATGGACTGGGGGGGGAACCCATGCCATTTCTTTCAATGATTTTTATCTATATTGCCGGAACCCGACAATACATTACAGCCGCTAGTAGTTTCAAACGACATTTTTTTCCTTTAGAAATGTCATTTTGCTGTGGTACTGTTACAAACACAGGAAATATGAGCTACTTTATAGACATACTAAGGACACCCCCCAGGCACAATATTTAAAGGAATATTTAATTTTTATTTTTACACTTTAAGCATTATTAAAATCACTGCTCCTGAAAAAACTGACCTTTTTAGAACTTTTTTTTTGCATTGATACATGCCCCCTGGGGCAGGATCCAGGTCCCCAAGCAGTTTTTATGGCAATAACCTGCATATAAGCGTTTAAAATGAGCATTTTTGATTTTTCATGTTCGTGTCCCATAGACTTTAACGATGTTCGCATGTTCGTACTCATTTTTTGCCTGTTCGCAAGTACTGGTGCGAACCGAACCGGGGGGGTGTTTAGCTCATCCTTACTCATGAAATATTTACTTTTGTTAAGTCATTAAACATTGAACATTTATAGGTGTTTCTGACTGTATGTACACTCCTGCTACACTCAGACTTCTATGGTCATATTAGGATCAAAACATGGATGGGGATAACAGTAAACCTATAAAGCTTGTTTTATGACTGTTTTACACTACACATTAAGCCATACTCTCAAGATATTCAATATATTACAGACATTCAAACAATACACTCATATCTTCGAGAGGGTCCTTAGAGTGGATTCTTTAAAGAAGGTTTTTTATATTTATTAAATTTAAAAAAAAAGAATTCTGCTAAGGGAATTAGGATTTGACTGGATTAATCTAGTATGAAAACAGAAAGAGAAAGCCTCTTGGCTATGTATTGTTTAAATATCAAAGTTGTAAATTTGACTTAATTGCTGTATTCGTTATTATCAGTGAGTCAGTTTTAACATTTTAGCTGACATTGTAACTATTTGTATTTATTTAACAAATTTAGTTTAAACAGAATTACAACACCATAACGTCTTATAAAGACTAGAAGGGCTGTTAAACTGCAGAGTAACAGGGAGGGCAATTCAGCAGGAAAGGTGTTTAATTGTCAGCATCAGAACATTTAAAAGTGTTATTGTGAACTTTGTTCTTGATATTAACAGCTGCAGACTAGTACCAATTCTTATATTTAACTCATATTCGAACAGTTTTCTCCTCATTAAAAAAAAAAACAACTTCATTTAAAAAACATTTACAATTTTCCATTTTTTTATCTATATTGTGTTCCCCTCATCCTGTATTAAAAAAAAAAAAAAAAAGACAAGTTGTACTTACCATCTCCATGCTTCAGTACTGTCCCCAGGTTTATCCTTGGTCCGTGCCTCCAGTCCTCTTCAGGCAGTCAGTGTAATTCCAAGCTTATCAGGCAGGCTGGGCTCACACTCCAGAACTGAGCATTGCTCACACATTATTATGTAATCACCACTCAATCCAAAAGGATGGCCCACCCCTTTCCTTAGCCAAGAAAGGTGAGGGAGACCCTTTGATGTCAACAGACCAATATGGATAGGGTATATAGTGGGATTAGAGATGGCTAGGTTGGCAGTGAAGTTTTTAATGCTTAAATTTCTTTTTTTCAAACAAACTTTGAACTTAGGAAATTAAAGTGTTTGTAATTAAAAAGGATCCTGTTCCTTTAAAGCATTTTATACAGGACAGTGTTTGTGCTGTGTCATTTGAAACCCTGTATCACCTACAAATCCGTCTGATCATGCCAGTTTCTGCCCTCCCCCCTGTAAGCATGGCTGCTGAGCCTTGACACCGTGGTCAGTTTATGTGCCTCCGTCATCTGGTCTCTCCTCCATGCTCTCCTGTGTCCTCTCCCCCATCCTCTCCCCCCTCCCCTCCCTGATTATCAGCTCTATCCACTCCATGATCCTCCCCTACTGCTGGTAAAATAATAGTGTTATGTCTCTACAATCCACTCTGGTAGATAACTATCTGGTAGATAGTTTTATCTATATTGCCGAGACCCGACAATTCATTACAGCCACGATCAGTTTTAAATGACAATTTTTCCTTTAGAAATGTCATTTTGCTGTGGTACTGTTCTAAACATGGGAAAAATGTGACACTTTATAGGCATACTATAGACAATCCCCAGGCACAAAATTTAAAGGAATATTTCATTTTTATTGTTTCCCTTTAAGCATTAAAAAAATCACTGCTCCCAAAAAAATGACCGTTTAAAAATTTTTTTCTGCATTGATACATGTCCCCTGGGGCAGGACCCGGGTCCCCAAACACTTTTTATGACAATAACTTGCATATAAGCCTTTAAAATGAGCACTTTTGATTATTCATGTTCGTGTCCCATAGACTTTAACGCTGTTTGTGTGTTCTGCCAAATTTTTTGTCTGTTCGATATGTTCTGGTGCGAACCGAACCTGGGGGTGTTCAGCTCATCCCTAGTGGGGATCCAGACACCCTCCTCCGACCACAAACTCTCACTCTGCGCGGATGATCTCCTAGTCTACATTCAGCAACCTCACACATCCCTACCCTCCCTGATGCATGAATTTCACAGATTCAGAGAATTTAGCAATTTTAAATTAAACATGTTCAAGACAGAAGCCCTTAATATCTCCCTACCACCCACTATCCTTGCCCAAGTGCAGGCCAACTTCCCATTCCAATGGGGTTCCAGAGACATCTCCTATTTGGGGATAACAATTTAATCCAACCTTTCAGACCTTTCCCTCAACTATCTCCCTTTACTGACCCAGATTCGGAAGGAACTAGACACGTGGAACTTATCCCCACTGCCCTGGTTTGGTCGCATTAACCCCCCTAAAATGGACACCCCCCCAACTACTTTATTTATTCCAGACAGTGCCTATTACCGTTCCCAAATGCTTCTTTAACTCCCTACGATCCATGTCCATACGCTTCATCTGACACCAGAGACTATCCCGTATTCATCACACTCTATTCACATACCCCAAAAAGGTAGGGTGGGCCTCCCAGACTTCTAACTATACCACAGGTCAGCACTATTGTCTCTAATCTTGGAATGGTTCCCCTGGTCCTTCCCCAAAGCATCCACCATGGTGGAACAAGATCTTTCCACCCTTGACCTCCGGGCATTACTGTGGGGCTATGGACAGAAGCTGCACCTCCTATCCTCTTCCTCCCTGCTAACAATCACTGCACTACACCTATGGTACAAAAACGGACTGTCATCGCTCCTGTCCACGGATCCCTCACTACTCACATCACTATTTGACCACCCTGCTCTCCCTCAGGGAATGGGATCCAGCAATGTAGGCCCATATCTCTGCTCAACATGGCCTATAGCAAGCTCATTTGTGAACTCAACCTCAGGCCCTGTTGTACCGAGAGACCAGGGCAACTGGCTCACAGCCCTATGTATATCCTCCTTTTGCTTGGACCTATTCTCCTCTTCCCAAATCCACAGACCCCTAATGGGTTATGAACAGCTGTGCTCTCACTCATAAACATCTGTTCTCCACCATCTACAAATTACAACACTCACTGATACACGATCAACCCCCCTCTTACACCAGGAGGTGGGCCAAGGGCATTGGAAAGGAACTTTCTATAGTTGACTGGCAAAAGTCATTCCACTTCACACACAAATCCTCTGTCTCCTCAATATCTTCATAAAATGTTCCCATCCATACCTCCCTCATGTTGGAGATGTGGCTCAGCAGAGGGAAACTATCACCACATCTGGTGGAATTGTAAGGCCATACAGCCCCTCTGGTCTCAGGTTTTCACCATATACAGCAGTCTATATGATCGGCCAACGACACCCATCCCAGAGATAGCTCTATTATCTATGCTCGCTGGCTCTATAGCCTCCCAAAAATGTACCTTGCTACATTTTTTCCTGTCAGCCGACAGACAACTTATCCCCCTATTCTGGAAAACCACTACCACCCCCCCCCCCTTGTCCTCATGGGTCTTGGTGGTCAACGGCATTATGCGCATAGAAGAGATGATAGCTCCAGACAATGACACCTTCGACAAATTTAAAATCCTCTGGCTCACTTGGATTGATTACTCTACCTCTGACTCCCTGAAAGTCATGTTGACACCCCATAGTTAATCCGGACACACCCCCCTGACCCTATTTTTACGGTTTGTTGCACCTGGGTCCGCTCACCCCTTCTAACCTCTCCTTCTCCCTCACTACACCTATGCTTTTCCCCATCCCAATCTCCATATCCATCCCCCTTTTCCCTCTTCCTTTTTTCTCTTTCTCCCCCCCCATTCCTAGGTCTCCTTAACCAATACCCAGCTGTTTTCCTCCCCAGCCCCTATAATCCATCTTGCAATACACAGCGGTCTTAACCACTGCTTCCTGAAATATGGTTACGCCCGTATACCCCACTGGATTATATCCTAAAATGTATTAGATACAAGACCTACATTGTATTGCCTCCTGTACTGAACATCTGGTCATTACCTATGCTGTGTTGTTTCATCTTGTTAAACGCAATAAAAACATATTTGACTCCAAATTCCTCCTTATGGATATAAAATTAGCAGCAGAGTTTATAAAGGTACCTTCTGCCTATGACTACATTACTAGTGAATACAACATTCCCTACACATCACCTCACTACAATGGGCAATACATTACACACTTTTTCACCTTGCAGAGGTGTTTTAAATCAAAGTCATTGGTTTGGTACTAATGACAGTTATTTTATTTTAGGGAAATTACCAAAACATGACCTGTTAGGTGAAGAGCTCCAGTTACACATTGTACAAGAGCTCTGAGATGGAAGGGACAACCCCCCTCTTTACAAAGCATACAGGAACAGAGCTGTGACTGTCAATCAAAAGCTGTGTACTGGAGATCCCTCCCTTGTCTCCCTTGTCTCCTTTTTAGCTCTCAATGTCAGGAACCGTTGTCAGAAGTGACTCAGGCTGAACCAGACAGCAGAAAGAAATGGTACAGGCTATACATTATACAATTCTGTGATTCAATTTCCTTTAGATTTACCTTAAAAAATGTAGTGCAAGGGCATGTCGGATTGCATACAAATCAAAAGTGTTTAGGTTTGACCTCATTGTATATGGTTTTAGTAAATCTAAATTAAAATTGTACAAGAAAATTGTATAATGTATGGCCAGCCTTAGTGCTTTAAAATCAGGCAACTAAACATTACAGAAATACATGCTTTGTTCAGATTTCATGTCTGAGATTTACCACTTTAGGACTACAATGATGAAGTTTTAAGACAAATGGCGGACAGGAATACATATAAAGTTTTGGGTCAAAACCCCACCTCGAAATATAAGGAAGAACTGAATTCTTGGGTTGAAAAATGGAATGAAAAGAAGATTTTGGTGTTTCTATTTAGATTCTGAGTAGATACATTTTATGTGAATGAAAAAAATAAACCAATAATGGCGCCCTGTGGGGATAAGAACATATAACGAACAGCTGCCCCTTTAAAAGTGAACAAATCACCAAACTGTGTAGATATTATAAATGAAGGATAAGGCGCTATAAATGTTCAGTGAAAGGAGGTGGAAAAAAATATATGTATGCAATAATAACATCCAACATAAATATGTGACACAGATGAAATAAATTGCAATTAAAGCAAACTAAAAGTCCATGTGTGATAAATCCTAACACCAGATCGAAGTGCTCTGTGCTTCCATGAGTGCTCAATGGAAAGGTGGTCACTCACCAGGGATGTGTGACCACTTTTTACAGGATGGTCAAAAAGTGCTTTTGGAATACCAGATTGATTCCACTAATAGCACAATTCCACTCCAGTTTCCGCTCACGATAGAACTAGGATGTCAAAAATTACTTCACAGGAGACACGGATAAAAGTCTCATTGTGTAGCAATTTTTAATAAGTAGAATAAAAACAGCAGCAGCAATAGCAATTACACTCACATGTTGCAGTGCCTGGCCTGGCACTAGGTGTAATCAGCATGTGCAAGTCGGCTAATCCCTTGAGGGTGGCGTGCGTTTCACGTCTCACTCCATAGGGCAGAGCCTAGTGTGGGATGTCAGGTTAGGACCCGAAAGTAGTGGATCCTCCGCTCCGACATATGTTTTGCTGTGATTGGCGTCTTCAGGAAGTGACATTACACCGCTTCCAGCTTGCTTTTAAGTGAATGGGAAGGCTGTTATTGGTGAAGCTCCTCCAAAATGGAGGAGAGGACAGAATTGTGATGTTAAATCTACCTCTTGGGAGCGCCGATATACACACACTGCCTACACCGCACATAAAGAGCCAACCATAAAACCAATCAACTGAAGGACTATTATATGCAAAAAACGTATAACCAACGATTAATCACATGATGAATGGATAAAAAATATTAGTGCATGGGTAACATCTAATACTAAATGTATTCGTATTTGCACACTAAAGCATGAAGGAAATACCTAGGATATCACCATCTAGTGGTGAATATCCATATGGCAAAAAATATAAAATCCATCAATGCCTAAACTGAGTTGGAAATGAGGATAAAAGTAATTAAATGTAAAAACTGAAAAATATAAAAAGACTAATAAAGTATAAAATGCTGAAAAAAAAGTATGTTTGAATAAGAACCCTGGTGATCCCAGAGGTCTATTCTTGAAGTCTATTGCAACCAATTATAATAGATGACCTAATGTAATCAGCAATCAATAATCAGTTAAAAAAATATTCTGAATCAATATCTATATTTAATCCCATAGGCTGAAGTGATTGAAGTCTATATACTGTGTCTCCATCTGGGACACCTTTTTGGTCATGTCTGTGCCTCCCCAATGTTGGTGAACCCTGTCAATACCCCAGAACCTGAGTAGGGCGGGGTCCTTTTGTGCACCAACCTAAAATGGTTGGATACACTATGGTGTTTGAACCCTTTTTTTCTGTTATCTATATGTTCTCCCACTCTTTTAGCCATGGTTCTGGAGATTCTGCCAGCATATTGGAAATTGCACGGACACATGAGCAAGTAGGTAACATATCTCCTGCCACAGGCGATGAACTGTCTAATGTCATATTCGACACCTGTGACCCCTGATGGAAAGCTGGTAGCTAAATTTTATGACCACTAGATGGCATCCGCCGTTTTTTACATATTTATATATATATATAGTACTATTAGTTCCAAATGGTTTTTACTGTTGAATATATTTTTCTTTCTTTATTACATTTTTTGATTATTCTTTGTGTATGTGGGTCGCTCAATGTAAATGAATTAACTCAAATTTTTGGGCTGCTAATATTTGTCTATTTTTGTTTCTTCCATATATGTAGCAAAGTTGGGGATTTTTTGTTTGGTCACCACATTTTAAAAAGATAGGAAGTTAGTGTTGTATTGTTTGATATCGTAGCTGCCATCCCCTGGTTCATTTTAGCATTGTTTAAGACCGCAGTAAAATGGTGGTCTCATCTATTGTTTTAACAAGTTAAGTTTGACCTCTATAGATTGACCTTTGGTCCAACACAAAATGGCCTCTGTTGCTAGGTTCACAATTAAGGGTATATAAGTGAATGTGAGATGTCCTCTCTGCTTATTCCTATGAAGAAGTCACAAGGTCACATGACAAAATGCATCAGGAAGGGGGGATTATGACGTTATTATACCTGGAAGTCCATTAGCACCCAGTTTACATGCTGTTTCCATAGAAGTTTATCCTTTAGGGGGGTATGTGTTTTTACATTTAAACAGGTGATTTATCTTGTGCATTGGTGTTTTCAGTGCACCTGCTTTGTGAGTAGTTTTTATTCTTTGAGCTTAATAAAGTATTGGATATTTACATACTACACCATGAGAATTTTTATGCTTTCTCCCACCTACTACAAAGGCTGTATCCTAAGTCCCCGGATGGATTGATGATCTGCCAGAGGCTGCTTGGAAGTACACTGCATAATCAAAACCCAGTATCTGGGAAAGTGTGACAGACCTTACCTTTATTGTAGGTCTATTTGGGAGGTAAGAGTCTGCAGTGATAGGTGGTGAGCACTGCAGTGGAGCACTTTCTCTTTCATGCCAAGTGAATAATATATATATATCACATAAGTATTTTATATTTTGTAAGTATTTTATAATATCTTTTCATATGACAACTCTGAAGAAGTGATACTTTGCTACAATGTAAAGTAGTGAGTGTACAGCTTGTATAACAGTGTAAAGTTGCTGTCCCCTCAAAATAACTCAACATACAGCCATTAATGTCTAAACTGCTGGCAACAAACATGAGTACACCTCTAAGTGAAAATATCCAAATTGGGACCAATTAGCCATTTTCCCTCCCCGGTGTCATGTGATTCGTTAGTGTTACAATGTCAGTTTAACAGGACAGGTTCCCCTCAGAACAGGCCTCGCCATGGTCGACCAAATAAGTTGAGTGCACGTGCTTAGCGTCATATCCAGGTTGTTATGTCACTGGGTGGCCCCGCCCCCTCTGACGCTATGGGGAAGCCATAGCCATGATGTCACCCAGAGACATCACCGTGTGGCCCCGCCCTCAGTTATAAAAGAACTGTCACCTGAGAGGACAGTCATTGTGGCTGTGCCTCCCATGGAGGCGGATCGGTGGAGGCGTGAAAGGTTTTTTTTTCTTTTTCGGTCCGTTGGCGGAGCAAGAGAAGAAGAAGAGGACTTTGTGAGACATTTTTATTTTTTTTATTATTTGATAAAGGACTTGTCCCAAGCCGTGTCATTTCATTTTTACCATTCTCACACTTTTTTTGTGAAATGGTAGGGGTACATTTGTGCCCCGTTACTATTTCACACGGAGGGAGGGATCTGGGGGTCCCCTTGTTAAAGGGGGCTTCCAGATTTCGATAAGCCCTCTGTCTGCAGACCCCCATAACCCCCGGGAAAGGGTTGTGAGGATGAGGCCCTTGTCCCCATCAACATGGGGACAAGGTGCTTTGGGGGGCTACCCCAAAGCACCCTCCCCATGTTGAAGGCATGTGGCCTGGTACGGTTCAGGAGGGGGTGCTTTCTCATCCCCCCCTCTTTTCCTGTGGCCTGCCAGGTTGCGTGGTCAGATAAGGATCTGGTATGGATTTTTGGGGGGACCCCCACGCCATTTTTTTAAAAAATTTTGGCATGGGGTTCCCCTCAAAATCCCTACCAGACCTGAAGGGTCTGGTAGGGATTTTGAGGGGGACCCCACGCCATTTTTTTTTAAATTTTGGTTCGGGGTTCCCCTTAACATTCATACCAGACCCAAAGGGCCTGGTAATGGACTGTGGGGGGATCCCATGCTGTTTTTTTCAATTACTTTTATGTGTATTGCCGGGACTGACAGTTCATTATAGCCGCGAGTAGTTTTAAATGACTTTTTTTCCTTTAGAAATGTCATTTTGTGCAGGGACTGTTGTAAACATGGGAAACATTCGCCACTTTACAGGCATACTATAGACACCCCCCAGGTATGAAATTTAAAGGAATATTTCACTTTTATTGTTTCACTTTAAGCATTATTAAAATCACTCCTCCTGAAAAAACTTTTAAAGGGTGTTCCGCAGGTTTCGAATTTGTCGCAAACACCCCAAATTGTTCCCTATTCGGCGAACAGGCAAACACCCGATGTTCAAGTCGAACTTATGTTCGACTCGAACATCGGGCTCATCCCTAATTATTATTGTTATTATTATTATTATACAGGATTTATATAGCGCCAACAGTTTGCGCAGCGCTTGCATATTTTGGTAGTTCTTCTTTTTTATAGTTATTCATACTGCTGCGCTGCACTTTTATGATACTTTATATTTTTTACACTTTAAGTGGCATTAAACTCTAAAATTAAAACATTATTATGCAGCAGCTTATCAATTCTTAGATATGGTTGCTGCATTATTTTTCTTGGCTTCTTTGCCATTATTTTCACCTGGCAATACAGCTAATTTGTTGGTTATCATTCAACTTCCTTTAACAGGCCAAGCTGTAAGTGGCAGTTAGAGGGTTGAGACAAACCATTTACAATTGACGGGGTGCTTAAAATGGTCAGCTGTTATTCATGTACAGTATGTAAAATCTTTAATCCAAAAGGGAAAAAAACTGTTGATGTAACTGCTTAATAAGTGTTACCTGGCATTCAGCTTTATTATGTTATTTAAGTCCATATAAATCTGCTATTTAATCTAACACAACCCTCTCCCCAGAATTAGAATGCTAACGTCCAAAGGTGACTCACTAATCCTCCAACCAGACTGGAGAAACCTTAAAGACGGGAAGTGTATTACTGGATAGAACAGGTGAAAACAAAGAAAAAAAAACAAAACTAATGCAGTTACCACATTTAAAGATTGGTAAACTGCAATATTTTATCTTTTTGTTTTTGGGTTTAATATCACTTTAAGGAACAGGGTTGGCAACCACTACTTTACACCAATCTTCTTATCTATTAACCACTTTCTTACCAGACCAATTATGACATTCCTCTCCTACATGTAAAAATCTGCATTTTTTTGCTAGAAAATTACCCCAAAGATTATATTTTTTTTTTAATCAGAGGCCATAGAGAATAAAATGGTGGGTGTTGCAATTTTTACATCACACTGTATTTGCACAGTAGTTTTTCAAACACAATTTATTTGGAGAAAATACATGTTAATGAATTTGCACAAAAGCAATTAAATGCACACAATATAATACCCAAATGTTTGGTAAAATATAAAAAATGATGTTACACAGAGTAAATAGATGCCTAACATGTCATGCTTTAAAATTGTGTACACCCATGGAATGGGGACAAACTATGGTACCTAAAAATCTCCATAGACGACAGTTTAAAAACCTTTACAGGATACCAGTTTTGAGTTATGCCCTGTACACACGATCGGACATTGATCGGACATTCTGACAACAAAATCCATGGATTTTTTTACGACGGATGTTGGCTCAAACTTGTTTTGCATACACAAAGTTGTCGGAATTTCTGATCGCCAAGAACGTGGTCATGTACACCACGTATGACGAGACTAGAAAAGGGCAGTTCCGAACCAAGCGCGGCACCCTTTGGGCTCCTTTTGCTAATCTTGTGTTAGTAAAAGTTTGGTGAGAGGCGATTCTTTCAGACTCGTGGTTTTTCAGATCATTTTCTGTTGTTCAGTTTGTGCTTGTGGGTTTGTATCTGGTCTTCAGTGCATGCAGCGAGTACAATTGACTTGTCGTTGTGTTCGTGTTCGTTCGTTACTGATTTTCAGGTCGCTCTTCATAGGCCTTGCTGTTCTTCAGTGCGTTCTGTTACTTCGTTCTGAGCAGCCGACCATTTCCTAGCCATGTTACGTACACGTACTCCTCGTAGAGTTTGTGCTGTGCAGGGGCTTGGTGTTGGGGTCCTTACCTTGACACAAGTCCAGTCCATGAACAGGGTGGGGAGGAGTTCATGGACCAAGAATTGGTTGCTCCAGCGTGACCAGTTCTGCCATATGCCTTTGCTCCATGAGATCCGTGAGAATAATCCTGATGATTTCAGGAACTTTCTCTGGATGACGAACCCCATATTTCACCGTTTGTTAGCTTTGCTGACCCCTTATATTATCAGGCAGGATACCTGCATGAGGCAAGCCATCACTCCGGAGCAGAGGCTAGTCGCCACCCTGTGGTACTTTGCGATGGGGAGAAGCCTGCAGGACTTGAAGTTCTCGACAGGCATCTCCCCCCAGGCTATGGGGATCATTATCCCGGAGACCTGTTCTGCCATCAACCAGGTCCTGCAGAAGGAGTATATTAAGGTTAGATTTATCCTTTAACATCACATTTTATTGTATTTAATGTTTGATAATATATTGTATTTCTTTCCTCATTCCCTAATTACCGTGATTGTAATATGCTGTGAATGTCCCCTTTGTCCTCATGCATGCTGTTTTTTCGTTTTTTTTTGTCCTTCATACATATTTGCCTTTGCTTACCTCCCCAGCATGCTCTCCTGGCCCTATATTCACCTTGTGTAGTCACTTAACAGTGTATTTTGTCAGCTCCATAGTAGTGCTTTACCCCAAACACCCCCTAAAATGTGTAAAAATGTGATTTGTGCTTTAAATTCAGGCAGAGTGGCAGAGGCTTTTTTTGGTGTCCCAAAATCATTTGGAACCCTCCCTTCTCCCAACTGCTAACTCAGCTGATAACAATCCTCTATCTGCTGACTTTGCCAAACCCATACACACTATACCCATCTCTTTAGTGGTCAGATTTATGGATGAAATCCCCAAAGTATGTAGTGCAAGGGCCTGCCTGAATACTTTCAAATGGTACTGTTTAAAGTTTTTGTATCCTATTATTATCTTGATAGGTAATAGCAGAATGTAAAAATGTGCTAAAATGTGTACAGTGTGTATTTATCTCTTTGTATGTTACCTGTCCAAAACATCTCCCCCCCATAAAATTTTACAAATGTCCCATGAGAGGGGGGGAGGAGGAATCTGATAGGTGGACCTTATATCTTTGTCTTTAAATACTCCCTAAAATAAATGTTATACTGATATTGGCCAAGAATGTTTGTGTCTAATCTGCTTTTCCTGTTTATGTGCAAAATGATTAATTTATTTTTTTTGTTTGACTCCACAGTTTCCTTCCAACCCACAGGAATGGCAGACTGTGGCCTCCCACTTTGCCCAGTGGTGGGACTTTCCTAACTGCGGAGGGACAATTGATGGGAAACACGTCCACATCATCCCACCCCCCAACTCGGAGTCATACTATTATAATTATAAGGTTCTACAGGTGTATCCAGATTGGCAGCTTGGACTTGCCACCTCCAGAAGACAATGTGGAAGGACTCCCATTCGTCTTCGTTGCTGATGAAGCGTTTGCGCTGGGGGACCATCTTATGTGGCCATTTCCGATGAGGACCCTCACCCCGGACCAGAGGGTTTTTAATTACCGGCTGACCAGAGCCAGAAGAGTGGTGGAGAACACTTTTGGAATCATGGCCAGCCAGTTCCAACTATTTCTTACACCCATACACATGGCGGAGTATAAACTGGATCATCTCATCCTGGCGTGCTGTGTTCTCCACAACTTTTTAAGGAGAAATTCTGCCAACTATGCTGCCTCAATTGGGCCTGAGGCTGGAATTCAAGTAAATGAACCAACCCTGATGGCGCTTGAAAGTGGCCATCCTGGCTTGCCCCCCCTGAGTGCCCGTAAGGTCCGTCTTAGATACCTTGATTACTTTGCGGGTAGGGAGGCCATCAATATGCCAGACAATGTCTGATACATTTTGAAAATAAAAAAATAATTTTAACTACTAAAATCTTTGGTGACATTTACTGCTTGTGTTTCTTTTTGCTGACCCTGACAGAAATGTGGGGAGTCCTGAAAATGTTGTGATTGTGTAACCTTAAAAAGCCTTGTTGGGTATTATTTACTAAAGGAAAATACACTACAAGTGCACTTGAGCCTGCACTGAAACTGCACTTGTAGTGCAAAGTGGATTTGCCCTTAGGAAATAACCCCCATTGTCACTGAAAACACCAATTTTACCTTAACAAAATTTTTGGAGCATTGAAACAATAATCCACACATTCTTGAGTATCAATCTTTTTAATACCAGCACAATCACATGTGCATTTCTAAAAGGTTTTTAAAACAAACCAACATGTTTGTTGTATAACAATTTTTTCTGTCACATTATTAAATATTGAAATGTCCATTTAAGGTAAAACAGGCATGTTTCAAACCAACAAGAAATACACAAATCTGGAACTTACAAAGTTCAACTTTTGTAGAAATTGAAGGCAATATCATACATGAGTATTTAGAAACTCTGTTTGATATTGCGTTCAGATGGGGTGAAGTCACCCCTGGAAAAGCCAAATTTTGAAGATGCATACAAATTGCCAAACGTCAACATGTGCTAGCTGCCATCACGGGGGATCAAGGGACGTGTTTTGGGGGTGCAATCCCTTCCTCTCAGCTACTTTATTATTGAGGAAGGGGTTGCACCCACAAAACGCCTACATTGATCTCCCGTGATGGCAGATAGCACATGTTGACACACTGTGTGCATCTTCAAAATTTGGCTTTTCTATAAAATCGCAAAAAATGTTAAAAATTTTTACTTTACAAATACCACAAAAAAGGAAGGGTGTTGGAGGTGTTTTAAACTCTCCCTAAAACATCAGTGATGTTCTTCATTTTGTTTTTAACATCATTGATGTTTTTCTGGATGTTTTCCAAGTCCCTATTTCACCCCATGATCTCCCCGATCAGGATCTGTGCACTTTCATTGGTGAAATGACCTGGATCCACAACATCACAATCACCTAAAAATAGAGAAACAAAAACATACCATGTATTATAAATATGCCGGCAACCATCTCTTACCTGAGCCTGTGGTCGCAGACACTCACCTGTTGTGGTGACTATTTCCACCATGTCTCCTTCCTCCTCCTCTTCTGCTTGGCTTTGGGGGATTTCACCTTCCTCATGAGGTGAGGGGTTCGTTGTCTCTTCTGCTGAGTGGTGTCCTCTGAGTCTTTTCTCCCCTATGTAAAAAAAATAGGTATACTTAGCACACAGATATTTGATGACAGAAAGAGGAATATGAAATATTGCTTGGAAGTGGGGTACAATTGTCTGTTTTGGCTGAGTTCCAAGATGAAGAAATATTTTTTCCTTTGTCAAGCTTGAATACTTACCTGTTTTGTATAAGTTTCTCAGATGGAGACACCCCTATAGTATACACTGGAGCACCTGTGTAGGCCCCCTAATAAAAAGGGTGTTCTGGTGTCCCACACTAGTGCTCCAGTGTCCAGATGTGTAAACAGCTGCTGAGTGTCCTCTCCTTACACAGAATGTAGTTTGCATTACATTCTAGTTACAAACCCATCTAGACTCCAAAATTATTTTAAGAGAAGTAGGCCCGGGGCGTGGCCTGGAGCAGCATGAAGTAGGTTGCACTGAGTAGGAGCTCCGTCCATTTATCCTGAAAATAGTCTATCCTGCAACCCTACAACCTCCTGAACACTGCTAATCAGCTCGGGAGTCTCTCACAACTATACCGGGACATGTCCTCGACCAAAGCTCAGAAAGCAGCCGCTGCTAAACTTGCTCAATTCCGGAGAATGGATGGGGAGGACACAGGAGAAGATGGCGACACCACGTGTGAGAGCCAACCTCCGACTAATGGAGATACCGCTAAACTGCTGGAAGCTATCACCTTCTGTCGGACATCGCTTACGGCGCAGATAGAAGAAGTTAAAATGGATATCTCCCTGATATTCCAGGACTTCCAGAAACTGCGGGACAGAGTTACAACAGCGGAGACCCAGCTGGGCCTCATGGAAGATGCCATCCCGCCAATGCAGACGAGCTCCAACCGCATGCAGCGCCAGCTTGACCAATTATTCAGCAAGCAGGACGACATGGAAAAAAGGTTGAGGAGATGCAACCTTCGTGTCATAGGTCTTCCTGAAGGTGCGCAGGGATGGGACCCAACTGCTTTCCTGGAACAACTCCTGATTACCACATATGGCCAGGAAGCATTCTCCACTACTTTGGCTATAGAAAGAGCCCATCGTATGCCAGCCAGACCTCCTCTGCCGGGAGCCCCCCCGTACATTTATAGCCAAATTTCTTAACTACAAGGACCGAGATGCTGCTCTACATATGGCTAGAAAGAAGGGCAATATCCCACATGGAAATGGCAAGATAGCTATATTTCCCAATTTTTCTGCTGACGTCCAGCGCCGCAGGCAGAATTTCACAGAGGTGAAACGCAAAATGCGGATTAAACATCTGAAATACTCAATGCTATTTCCAGCAAAGCTCCGAGTGGAGGCAGAAGGCCGTGTCATTTTCTTTGAGGACCCTGAGGAGGCGCTTATCTGGCTGGAACGTTGAGAAACCCCGAGAGATGCACAACACTGATCGCCTGCTTTGACCAGCTGGATACCTGTCTCAGTGAAGCTGGAGGAAATCGGAGCCAGATCTATTCTTATGTTCCTGTGAGTACTATACTATAGCTGATGTCCCGTGAATTGTGGCACCATATACTGTTCCTGGATTCCTTATTTCCATAAGTAATTACTAGACCACCCATTCACCGTATTATAGGGCATTGTAACCCCTTTGAAAATGTACCTATGCTACAAAGAGAGATTCCTTGCTGACCCCGCAATCACTCTTGCACAGGGTCCATGAATAACCTTCTTCTTCCTTCTTTTTTCATTATTTTATATCTCTTGCTACAATTGCTCCAAAGAAGGGACAGAAGGGGGAAAAATCTTTTTTTTCTTTTTTTTCTCATTCCCCTTTTTTTTTTGATTTGGTTGCTCTGTTCAGACCTCGTCTTCATTGTGGCGCTACCAGTATCGGGCAAACTGCAGCTCGAATCCGCCCGACCATCCACCAGGACATGGGACTATGCTCAAATAGGCAGACCTAGAGCCAAGTTAGTTAAACAACTCATTATACCGGCTCAGACTGATGTAACTGCACCTATGATCTACTTGTACCCACCGCGACAATCACAGTACATTTTATTGTACTGCTACCTGTTGCCTAAGGCCCCTTTCACACATGCGGACCGTATGTCCGTATTTCATCCATCCGTTTTCGGATGAAATACGGACATACATGCATCCCTATGGGATAGCGGGTGTCAGCGGATGTACATCCGCTAACACCCAATGTTGTCCGGCTCCGCTCTCGTCCGATTCTGCGGACGGAAGAAAATCCTATTTTTCTATTCGTCTGCAGAGCAGATCGGATGAACACGGACAGACGGTCCGTGTTCCTCCGATCCCCCATAGGGGAGAGCGGAGATCTGACAGGGCGGTCCCTGCACAGTGTGCGGGTCCCGCCCTGTCATCTGCCTGCTCAGCTGGGGAAAACGGAGCGATCCCCGCTGAGCAGCGGATAAACACGGGGCGGATCAACACGGATCCGTCCCATGTGAAAGGGGCCTAAGACCCAAACGAATGCTCTGGGGATACAAGCACAAGTCTCTAGTCTCTGTTGTCTGCAGGATGGCTACACATTGTTTTGGGTTGAAGCCCGCGCCAGTTGGGGAGGGTGCAGGGCAGGAAGTGGGGAGGGAGTTTGTGTTTTATGGATTGGCAATATAATGTCATGTGTAGAATTACTAAGAATATGGATAGGAATTGAATTTATTGCAATACATTTAATATTTGATTTCATGAGCAAAATGGTACTATTGTGCGTTAATATTCTCCGTTGTACTATTGATTTATCGAAGTGCGTACACGCTAACATCTTGTCAGTTATCGCTACTTAGATTATGGCTACTATAAAACTACTAACATGGAATGTGCAAGGTCTCCGTGACAAAATCAAAAGAACAGCTACCCTCGCTTTCCTCAAGAAACAGAGGGCAGACATTATAGTATTAGTTGAGACACATGTGGAGGGAAGGCTCCAGTTGGCACTTCGTAGGCCCTGGATTGGATGGACCTTCCACTCCACCCACACGTCCCATGCCTGTGGAGTTTCAATTCTGGTGGTCAAGTCACTACAATTTGAAATGTGTGATATTACCACAGACTCACAGGGAAGATATATTTTTATGCATGTCAAAATATATGGAGTTCCTACTTCTAGCATTTTATGTTCCACCTACCTTCAGCGCCACAATTATTGTGGCGGGACTCATATACATATTCCGCCATCCTAATGTTCAAACGATATGGCTAGGAGATTTTAATGAAACACTCAACCCAAACCTAGATAAACTTAGGCCCTCGGACTCGCAAATGAGTGCTCCTCACGATACGAGGTTTTCCAGAATTCTCACTAATTTCCACTTAATAGACACTTGGAGGTATCTTAATCCCCAGGTCAAGAAATACTCCTGTTTTTCACCCACACACAATAGCATGTCACGTATCGACCTTATCTTATTATCGCAATCATTGCTACCACGGTTATAGTCTGCAGCATTTGGCCCAAGACTCCTGTCCGATCACTGCCCATACTGGGTTACCGTTAGAGCTGATGCGTGCAAATCGCCATGTCTTTGGCGCCTTAACCCCTACTGGTTATCCCTATTGCCAGAGGATAACAATCTTATGGAAGAGTTTAAACAATTTTTTATAGCTAATGAGCACTCTGCATCTCCTCTAATGGTCTGGGAATCCTTTAAATTACATGCAAGATCAACTTTTCGATCGACAATTAACAAGATAAAGGGAGACTCAGCTGCTGCTTTTGAGAAAGCTGTCACTGAACAGACCAACACAGAGCACCAATATACACTAAATCCCTCTCCAGCCCAGGCAGATCTCCTGAAACTGCAAACTAGAATAGTCAACCAACTACAATATGAAAAAGCTAGGCACAAGCTCTTCTTTTCTAAACAAAAGTATTTTGAACATGGAGAAAAGGTGGGCAAATTATTAGCATACATGGTACATAGTGAAGACTGACCCCCGGTAGTTATATCCCTGTATGATCAGAAAGGGGGATACATTACGGATCCCCAATGTGTTACGGCCCATTTTCAAACTTTTTTTCAGAATTATACAAAACTAAAGCTCCTACCGATGAAGAACCAATGCAGGAATTTCTTAGGGATATTGTCAAGTCTGTAGTGTGAGGCCGGGTTGCTGAGAGGGCGCCCCTTGCGGCTGAGTGCAGCACGTCCCTGGATTTGGGTACAGGGAATGCGATGCACAGAGGTGCACGGGTTGCCAGGAATACTGCAAGCTGGTTGGTTGGCTGTAAGTAGCTAGAGTGCGTTGTGGCAGCCGTGCGGAGAGAAGTCTTGAACGGTAACAGCAGGGTAAACCAGGAACAGGGTCCGCAGCCAGGCCAGGGGTCAGATACCAAAAGACAGTCCGAGAGAGGTACAGGAACAAGCCGGGTCATACACAGAGGGCAGAAGATCAGAGAGTAGTCATCCAAGCTGGGGTCAGAGCGAGGAGATAAACAGGAACACAGGTCAAGCTGGGCAGAGGTCAAGCAGGGGTCTTCAAAGTAGACAAGGCACAGGAACACAGGAGCTGTTTGATAATCCAGCAAACTGCAAGTGTCAGTGGCAGGTTTAAATAGGCCAGAGGGGTGTGCCTACAAGATCAGGGCGTGCTCACTAGACTCGCCTGCCACCATGACGGTTACTGGCGGAATTGCCCACAACACGCCCATTTCCCTGACATTGCCCCCCCCCAAGGGGCAACCTCCGGATGCCCAACCGGGCCCATCTTTCGGGGTTACGAACTCGGAATCTCTGCAAAAGTCTAGGAGCATGTATATTGGCTGCAGATTTCCAAGAACTTTCTTCTGCTGGGTAACCCTTCCACTTTATAAGAAATTGAATGATCCTACCTCTCCGACGGCAGTCCAGGATGGCCTCAACTTCATACTCTGTTTCATCTCCCACAGAAACTGGAGGCGGAGGATCTTCTTTCCTTCCTGAAAAAGGACTAGAGATAACAGCTTTAAGTAAGGAGACATGAAACACAGGGTGCACTTTATAAGAACTCGGGAGTGACAGTTCAAAGGCTACTGGATTGATCTCCCGTCTAATCTTGAATGGGCCAATAAATCTTGGTCCCAATTTCCGGGAGGGACAAGGAAGTTTAAGATTTGCAGAGGAGAGCCAAACCTCATCTCCAACCTTAAAGCTAGGGCTCTCCCCCCTCTTTTTGTCATATTGTTCCTTGTAGTCCTCTTGGGCCTTTTGCATGGTTAACCGGAGAGTTTGAAAGTTAGTCCAGAGCACAGAGTTACTCCAGAGCACCGACAGATTACATTGCACTCAATATTGAACTCTTATATACATTAGTTAAATCTAAAATACAACTATGGTCCCATCTGCCCTTAGGAATATGGGGACGCATCAACTTAATAAAAATGATATTACTCCCCAAGATACTATATGTTTTGTGGCACTCCCCAGTATATATTCCCCTTAAATATTTTAAATGCTTTGAGAAACTACTTAAACCCTTTGTGTGGGGTAGCAACAGACACAAATTGGCATGGTGGGTCCTCAGTAATCCGTCTGATTTGGGAGGGACGGCCATGCCAGATATAAAATTATACTATATAGCATCCCAACTATCCCAACTTTTTCATATCGACAAAACTGACAAAGAAAGGTTCACCACCCTTCTATGCCCACACAGATCACGACACACAAGGGACCCTATAAGTGTAATAGCGACGGGATCTAGAAGCACTCAACCAGTCAGAAGATCTACCCTTTTATACCATTACAGACGGATTTGGGATATAGCCATGGATAAACTAGAAATTCCACTCATAAATGACTACACTCCATTATGGAATAATAAAAATTTATCTGAACTAACCCACATACCCAACTCAGAGTTTTGGAGCATACGAGGAATACACTACCTAAATCATCTTATATTAGATGGAGAACTAAAATCATTTAATAATTTACAGGAAGAATTTGCACTTCCGGATAATATGTTTCTCAGATACCATCCAGATCCGTCATGCTCTATCAGCACAATTTCCGGAGGCAACCCACAATCCTTCCCTAACTCAGTTATAGCTATAGTTAAAAGCACAGATCCTCAAAAGCTCATATCATCCTTTTATAATATGCTCATTGTCCCTTCCTCCACGAAATTGGCTTATGCTATTAAATCACGCTGGGAAAGAGAGGTGGGAGTAATAGAGGACAAGGAATGGTGCGAGGCTCTAGACAATTGTAAGGTTGTATCTACAAAGCTTTCTGATAGATTGACACAAATTTATATCCTACATCAATCATACCTCACGCCTCTCCGAATAGCTAGATATAAAAAAGATCATTCTAACTCCTGTCCGATGTGTATGCAAGATATAGGAACATTCTTTCACTTAATATGGTCCTGCTCCATAATCCAGGGATTTTGGAAACAGATTGTTGACTTTATACATGATACCATGGGCTCACCCCTCACATTGAACCCAAAGACCTGTCTACTTGGGATATTTCCTGACCCTGAAATAGATAAATTTACGAAGATATTTTTGCAAGAAACACTCTTCTTGGCCAGGAAATGGATGAGGCAGACACCTCCTACCATAGCTGAGTGGATAACAGAGGTTAATGGGAGTCTCCCGTATAAAAAATTTCTTTACATTAACAGAGGTTGCCCTACTAAATATAACAAAATATGGGATAGGTGGCTAAATAAATCTAATACCTGTGATTAATGAACCATATGGTATCCATTAACAAAGCACGAGTACCAATAAATAAATCTTGGATGTACAATATGGTAAAATGTCTGTATCCTGATATGTGTAATAGAATCAAACTCAGATAATTACCCCTAACATGTTAGTCTTTCATATTATATATGCCAAAGTAAAATCTCTGTAACATGCTAAACTAACCTGTCTACATGTATTGCCAAAAAAAAAAAAAATGTACTTCTTTTTTGACGAATGTAACGCTAGTTCATATGTTGAATATTCTAATATCCGAACAAAGTGTATTGTACTTCATATTTGACTGTACTGCTTGTTTTTTCTTAAATAAAAACCTTTTGATCTAAAAAAAAAGAGAAGTAGGCCCAAAAAAATGTATTCAAATGCATATGGCCAAAACAATGGGGTTTTCTATGCCGAACGAACAATGTTTCATACGAACGAACAATGTGCCCATGAAAATGAAAGTTGCCATTTTAAACTGTACAACAGTAAAGAAAAGCACATGGAGCAGCACGAACGTTAGAAAAATAAAGAATAGGAACACAGGACAACTACTTACTTTTTTGCAGCACTCTCCTGATCCTTCTGTACTGATTGTGCTCCCTTAATTTGAGGTCCGACCACCGCTTCCTGAGCTGATCCTTGGATCATCTTACCCCGAAATTCTTCTGCAGAATTTTGACCACTTTCGCCATTATCTTGGGTTTTCTGACATTGGGGTTGGGGTAAGGTCCATACTTCCTATCATAGTCGGCCCTCTTCAGGATGTCGACCATGTCCAACATCTCCCCAAAGGACATATTTGAGGCCTTAAATCGTCTCTTCCTGGATCAGGACGTTTCTGGCTCCGGGCTTTCCTCCTCCTGCTCGTTGCTGTAATTAGCACGCATCTGCTGTGTCTCCACCATGTGCTCTTCCCCCACTGCGCAGAACTAGAAGGGGCGGGGAATAGACTAGAAAGAACGTCAGGGGCAGGCGGAGTTTCACGCATGCGCAGTGTATAGAAAGCGTAACACGCATGCGTACGATCTGTGAGCGGAGGAAGGAGTATCGGAGGTGCCGAACGTGAAAACGATTAAGATTTAAATTTGGGCCTATACTGCTCCTAGATTGAGGCCTGCATTTTGACAAGTTTAGAAGACTTTAGGCTGACATTAGGGTTTGTCTGGTGTTGTGTCTTGCAGTGAAAAGGGATCTAGTCAATGATCAGGACTTTATGCCAATCTTCATAGATATGTTCAGGGAGCTGCCTTGTCTGTGGCAGGTAAATCACCCCGAATATAAGAACCAAACAAAGAGGAAGGCAGCGCTGGATAATTTGCTGCAATTTGTAAAGCTGGTGATCCCCATGGCAGACATCACTTATTTGAGGATCCTAATTGGTGGCATGAGGAGTACTTATCCAAGGGAGCTCAAGAAGGTCCAGGATCCCCAGAGATCAGGAGCAGCAGATGACATTTATGTCCCCAGGCTGTGGTACTATGACAGGCTGCATTTTCTGGCAGGTCAGACTGAACCCAGGCCAGCACTCTCCACTCTTCCTTCCATGCTTCCTTCCACCTCAGCTGAGGCTTCTGACGCCCAACCTGGGCCTTCCGGGCAGCAACATGTGGAGGAGCCCAGCTAGAGTCAGGTATAGCATTCTTCTAAATATTTATGGTTGTCCAATCAATGATGTTAAATAGATGTTAGTTTGGAGTACTAATTTATGATTGTGATTTAGGAACCAAAAACTAAAACCATGTCCCTTTTTCATGCACAGGGAAGTCTCAGCCAGGAGGTGGCTGGGCCAAGCAGGCTGCCCGATACCCAGGTCCCTCCCCTCCGCCTTCAAAGAAAAAGTGGCAGGAAGAGGAGTAACCTGGAGGAGGCAGCAATAGGCTTATTTTGGAAGGCTACTGAGGCCCTCAGAACACCTCACAG
The DNA here is from genome assembly GCF_042186555.1 of Aquarana catesbeiana. Lineage (NCBI taxonomy): Eukaryota > Metazoa > Chordata > Amphibia > Anura > Ranidae > Aquarana > Aquarana catesbeiana. The sequence continues at coordinate 678,052,934 of NC_133324.1, read as the reverse complement.
TGTGGAAGATGATTTTGCAAAGCTAACTGCATGCAAAATGATGCAAATGGAGGAGGGCCAACAACTCTTATGTGAGTTTGTAATTTTGGAAGCTCTAAATAAGGGGTTGAGGGGCCAACTCACATGTGAAACCCACATTTGTCAGCTCACCCATGGTCCTCCTCCTCCAGGTCCTCCTCCTCCTCCTCCAGGTCCTACTCCTCCTCCTGCCACACCTCCAACACCAGAGCCACAGCTGGGAAGGAAGCGTGTAAGGAAGACCAGAGAGTGATGACCTGGGTTCAGTCTGGTCTGGTCAAAGATGCAGGCTCTTGTATGACCACAGCCTGGGAACATACATGTCATCTACTGCTTTCATGATCTCTTGGACTTCTTGACCAGACTGCACTCCCTTAGATATGGACTCCTCAGGCCACCAATTTTGCTGTAAAATAATTGATGTGTGCCCTGGGGGCCAAAGGCTTCGCCAATTTCTGATTTTTTTTCCAGCGTTGCCTCCCTCTTTGTTTGGTTCTGAGTCCTTAATAAAGGATTTTTTGTTTCAATTATACTCGCCTATGTGTGTTTTCCTTCAAAAAGGACAGTTTGTTTGTGAGGAGGCAGGTACATTTCTAAAATACAATGTGAAATTAACAAGAGACACCAACACCAAGCAATCTCCTTGAGATTAAATAATACAAGATAATAATGGTGTTGTGGTAACTTGACACACAAAACACACCCAAAAATATTCTTGAGTAAAAAAAAAAAAAAATAATAATAAAAACACGATCAGGCTTGAAAAAAATACAAACCCAAAAAAAAAAAACATATATCTTTTTTGTCAGATGTGACAAATCAAAATATATTGATGAAATCACGAGAAATAATAAAGAAAGAAGTTTGTGAGAAGTCTTTGTGAATATGAGCAGCAAAACAACTTCATTCAGCAAAACAACTTCATTCTTCAAGCATTATAAAGAAGAACAGAGTGTGCTGCCTTAAACAATTTTAAACATTGCAGCCTGACAAAAGTGCTATAGCCATTCCGAACACTAATTTTACCAGACCGAGCTGTTCCGTCTCGGAATTTATTCTGAGCATGCGTGGCACTTTGTGTGTCAGAATTGTCCACACACGGTTGGAATTGACGCGATCAGATTTTGTTGTCGGAAAATTTTATAGCCTGCTCTCAAACTTTGTGTGTCGGAAAATCCGATGGAAAAAGTCCGATGGAGCCCACACATGGTCGGAATTTCCGACAACAAGCTCCGATCTCACATTTTCCATAGGAAAATCCGACCGTGTGTACATAGCATTACACAGGAGAGCTGGGGCTAGAACTATTGCTCTCCCTATAATGTTCAAGGTGATACCACATACACCTGTGGTGCAAACACCGTTTACATATGTGCGCGATCTACGTATGCATTCACCTTTGGATGGGGGGGACAGGGGCAGTTATTTTTTTTAATTATTATTTATTTTATTTTAAATGTTTTATTTTTTACACTGTCTATTTAAATTCTTTTAAAATCTCTTTTATTGCTATCACAAGGGCTATTTAACTATTTAACTCAGGAGGCCGGAGGCCGGAGCAGACTGGACCCCCAGAACTGAGGGTTTTGCACCACCTGGTGGTTGAACTAAGGAGACGGAGAGTTTTCAAAGATTATTACCCAAAGGCTTGTGGTTATTGAAATTGTGGTGAGTGCAATCTCACGGGGGGTGACCCCCTCACGTGGTGATCATCATTGGTGGAAGGATTTCTACATACATCTTCATATCCACAGACCACAGCTTTATTTTGAACTTTCCTGTCTCTTCAACATCTGTTCTATATAAAGTGTTTTATAACATCGGACACTTAGCGCTGCTTCAATAAGCATAACAAATCAGAGACTGGGCGCGTTGTTTATGATTTTAGACTTATTGGTTGATTACAACTATTTAACTCAGATCGCTTTTACTTTACTCAGCATTGCCATTTAAAAAAAAAAAGATATCTGGGTCATGACTGCAGCTGTAGCCATGGCCCTGGTATAACCACTGAAACCCAAGGTTGTACCGGTACCTCCTATGGGCGGGAAGTGGTTAAAAAAAAACATAACAAGGGCCAAATTCAACATTAGTGATAAAATGAGAGGGTCCTCATTATTGTTGTTATTATTCTCCTGTAGTATAACTTCTGTGTTTATATTATATGTTTCTATTATAATGAATTAGTCTACTGAAATATTTTAAAAACATTGATGCATAAACACATAATATTTGTGTCACTAAAATGTAATATCAATAAAACACACCTGTAAATAGCGTATGAACAGAAATAGGATTAGTATTACTTAAAGTGGTTTGAAAATCAAACTTTTTTAATTAAAATAAAAAAGAGTTGCAAACAAAAAACTATCAAATGGTTGCACAGTTAGCAGGGACTTAATAGAGTACCAAATAAACCACACCGGTACAGCATACATTAAATCTATATTCTTTATTCATAACGTGCTAATAACATGTCCATCAGCCCATCTGATTTGATCCATATTGCATCTCTAAAAACATATTTATAACAATGGTGTGTATAACCCTTATTATGGGCTGTATTTGCCTCCAACCCAGGGGGTAATTTTAAAGCCATTAACAACCCAGAATCAATTGAGCCTGTTACATAATGGGTTTATGTGAAATCTCTATTAACAGCTGCACATAATATTGTAATTTGAAATATATTTCAGTTAAAAGGAAATATATTTAAAGCTGGTAGTAACAGTAGTTCCACTTCAGTGGTTGGCCTTTTGTCTACCTTATTACATCTCACATGTGCTGTAAACAGCAGCATTCTTTGAATCACCCAATCAGGCTGAACCTAATATACATTTGCTAGGTACAGTGACCAATTAGGGAGCATTGCATTAGCCACAGCACAGAAGGGAGGGGGGAATACAATGCTTTGTCACCAAGCTATGGGCTCTCTTTTGTGTTGGGACACACAGCAGTTACCATGCCCTGACCTGAAGTGGAAAGGTAAACTAACTCCATACTTGTACATTGTATTAAAATATGGTTGTTATGGGTAATTTGTAAATATCATATAAGCCAAGGGACTTATACTGTACAGTGTGTTGTAAATACTGTCTAGTGTGTAATTCATATATAATATGTAACCCTATCAATAAATGTGTATTGTGAATGGAACTACCTTTTTTGTGTAAAAACTCTCAGTTCTAGATGTGTATGCTGTATGTACATACTACTACAATGATCGAGGTGTATGCACATATACACATAACCTAGGCAACAATCCCAAAACCCAACGCATTTCTAGACTTGCTTTTACTCAGGGATTATTTCTTTGAAACTCTCCTTTTAGAGAGGCAATATGGATCAAATCAGATGAACATGTTTCGCCCCTTTCGCCTATGCAACCATTTAATGTTGCTTTTTTTGTGTTAAAAAAAAAAGGTTTATACTTTCCTGCTCTGTGGCCCCTTTCCTCCTCTTCTGGGGTCTCCCCCCTAGCCCTGTCTGCTCCTCCTTTACTGTGTATGTCCAATAGTGTGGGCACACATGTGGGCCGACTCCTGAGTCGAGGCATGTGTGTCAATAGACGCACACAGTGCGGCTTGGCTCCACCCACTGCTCTCTCCTTACAGGATTTGATTGCCAATGGCTCCTGTCGCTGCCTGATCCTCCTGTAAGAAGATAAAGAGAAGAAAGAAGAACTGCAGACTGGGACAGCACTAGATCAATATAACCAGATTAATATTTATAGGACTCAGATAACTGTTTAGGGAGGGTGGGGACACACTTTCCTTTTAGTGTGTTCCTTCTTTATTTATGGCCAATACTTAGAAAAATAAAAATGTATATTGGTATTTTCTAGTAAAGTTATTATGAAATATTTTTTGGACATCTCTTTTTAGAGATGCAATATAGATTAAATCAGATTGTCTGATGGACATGTATCGTTTACATACAGTATATCTCTGTGATTAATTTGGTACTCTATTAAGCCCCTGTCCCCCATGCAACCATTTGATGTTTCTTTTTGTTTGCAAGTCTTTGCTTGGGAGTGTGTACAGAAGCAATCTCTAGGCTCATGCATGTGTTAAAATAAAAAAAAGGTTTATACGTACCTGCTCTGTGCAATGGTACCTTTCCTGCTGTTCTGGGGTCCCCCACCAGCTCTGTCCACTCCTCCTTAAGACCCCTTTCACACTGAGGCGGTTTTCAGGCATTTTAGCGCTAGAAATAGCATGTGTAAAGCACCTGAAAACCACCTCTTAATTTTTTCAGTGTGACTTTTCATACTGGGGTGGTGCGCTTGAGGGACGTCAGGACAAGTCCTGCAAGCAGCATCTTTGGGGTGGGTTGAGAGCATGTATTTAGCACTCCCAAAATGCCCTGCCCATTGGAATGAATGGACAGTGCTTCCAAAGCGCCTGAAAAGCGCTTCGGAAGATCTGCAACAAGGGCGCTTTTATCCCCTTCTTTGGGGTTAAAAGTGCCCTGCTTGCAGCCAAAAAGCGCAGCTTAAACAGCACTAAAGCACCGCTAAAATGAGCGGTGCTTTAGCGTTAATGCCCCAGTGTGAAAGAGGTCTTACTGTGTGTGCCCCCATAGCAAGCCATGCACTCTTTTCAAAGGGGAGCCAAGGGCTCCTACTGCTGCCTGATCCTCTTGTAAAAAGATAAACAGAGGGGATAACTGCAAACAAGGACAGCACTAGATTGGTACATGGCTCAGGTAAGTGTTTAGGGAGGGGTCTAGAGGAGCAGCTAGTGGAAGATTTTTTACCTTGATATCTTGGATATCTTCAAGGCTCTTAACAGAGCCATAGATGCTGAAATTGTGTATGTTTATCAAGGGCAGTGACAGGCTTTCCTTGGAGTTGGGTATTCCTCTACCTTGCTCCAGCTCAGAGGCAGTGTGTTAGTAGGCAGTCAACCAGGCAGTCACACAGAAAATGTATTTGCAATAAGAAGTTTTAATACATTTTTATAGTTTTTATGTTTTCTAACTGTTTAAAGTATAATTAAAGCCAATTCCTTGCTTTTGGATAGAGGAGGTAATGTATAAAACGCCTGCCATTTTTTTTTTTGTTCATTTGACAGCCTGGGGAGGGCTGTATGGAGAGACTGGCTTTTTTCATCAGCAAGAGGGGCAGCTAGTATTGGAGATGAGTAGGAACAAGGTTTGAAACACAGCCTAGAGAGGAAACACAGAATGCGTGGCTGCATTCCCGAGGCAAATTGTGTTTTCAGACACTTTCCTTTTAGCACTATAGGCTACTCTTTCTTTAATTATGGATAAATACTATGAAATATTAACATTTTCTGTATTCCTTTTTAGACCACAATCAGGAACTTTAGTGTTATGTTTACAAGTTTAGGAATTTCAGTTTTCAGGTTTGCTGAAAGAAGTCAGTTATTTATAGAATTCAGTGACTCAAAACATATAGTGTATTCAATAATTTAAACTGAAAGTGTCAGAAGGGTCTTCCTTCTGTGTTTTCTTTATTTTTTATTTTCTTTATTTTTTTGTTATATGGTAAAAAAAAAAAAATCATATAACATTAATATACATATAAACACAAGAGAAAAAAATATTGCATATCATGTCTTTAAATGTTTTAGGATGATTTTTTTAAAGATTGCAGCCTTAAAACTCACCCTAAATTTGTCTTTTGCCATGGGCAATGCATGTTGCCAAAATGAAAATGTCACCAAAATATCCTGACTTTTATATGTCAAAGAAATGAAAACTCACAAGTTCTATTTTATATAATTAGCTAACAAAATTTAGGGCACCAGCAAGTCCCAAAACCAAGAAAAAAAAAGAAATCAAACAATTTTTTTGGACATACCCTTTTTTTCACTTTTTTCTGTGCCAAATTACAATTTTACATTGTGGGACCACACTGCAATTGCGGGACAAGCATTTGGCTCACTGTTGTGGTGTGGCCCCTTTGATCTTAATGGGCAAGTTTGCCAGACAATACCACCTTTCAAACTCTGTAGCCTAAGTTAAAAATGATGTGGCCATGAATCAAAGCATCACAGCCATAGCATTTGTACAGCCCTGTCAGGGTGTAACATTAGAATTCAGTTAAAACGTGTTGCAGCCATGAAGTATAGCATCACAGCCATGGCATGTGTACAGTCCTGTTAGGCTGTAATGTTGGAACTTGGGTAGCCAGCTGGGGGGGTAAAGCCACAGATCAGCCATCTGTTTTAACTGCCACCCAGTTGCCTGTGTGAAAGAGTCCTCTATGCTGGGAACAGTCTGATAGTGGGTGCTGACTAGATAGGAGGCTACAAGGTTGAAGCTGCAGTTTTTAAAGTTTTTCAACATATGACTTTCACATCTACACAGGTTCTTGTATATTACCAAAAGTGTTTCTATACCCAACCTGCCAAAAAAATGTGTAGGACAGGTACAGTTTATATTATTAAAGGAGAAGAAAAACACAAAAATTGTATTACATTTTGAAAAGTCACAGTGAATTGACAGGAAAATAGGTAGTACTAAGCGCAACCTACTCAGTATACTACCTATTTCTCTCACTTGTATAACCACCTAATGACCACCCACCCACCCTGTACTGTGAACAAGCAGCTGCTGTAGGGAAAGCGATGTACCTGAATGCCGCTGTCTTCTTCCGGATTTAGGAGTTGGGCATGCACGCCCCTCGCCAGGCTTCCGCTGTGATTATATACAGTGGGAGCCAATCAGCAAGTTCCTACCAATTATCCATGGCTGGGATCTGCTAATCAGCTGTGTCCTATCACAGCCCAGAGTTCTGTGTTGGTAAACAATACAGAGCTCTGTATGGAGGGAGCAATCTGCCAGTTTCAAAGCAGGGATGAGAAACTAAGAGATCCGTTAGTAACAGAAGGACATTTTACACACATTACACATGGTTAGGCACATATTTAACCCCTTGATCACCCTAGATCAGGGATCCTTAAACTATGGCCCTCCAGTTGTTCAGGAACTACAATTTCCATCATGCCTAGTCATGTCTGTGAATGTCAGATTTTTACAATGCCTCATGGGATGTGTAGTTCCTCAACAGCTGGAGGGCCATCAATTAAGGTTCCCTGCCCTAGATGATAACCCCTGCCCAGCCAGTGTCATTAGTATAGTGATAGTGTATGGTATTAGTCATTGTATTAGTGTCACTGGTGATGTCAGCGGCAGTTAGTTAGTTCCCCCCCAGCGTCAGTCGGTATCAGTTTGCCCACCACATGGCAGTCCAATTATCACTGATCACTGTCCAGTATATATAACATAGTTTGTAGATGCTATAACTTTCACGCACACCAATCAATATACACTTATTAGGATTTTTTTCTCAAAAACATGTAGCAGAATACATTTTGGCCAAAATTTATAAAGCAATTTTATTTTTTTTATTGGATATGTTTCATAGAAGAAAGTAAAAAATATTGGGGTTTTTTTTCATAATTTTTTGTCTTTTTTCGTTTATATCACAAAAAAAAAGGAAAAAAACAGTGGTGATCAAATACAACCAAAAGAAAGCTCTATTTGTGTGAAAAAAATTATATACATTTTGTTTGGGTACAGTTTTGCATGACTGTGCAATCATCGTTTAAAGTAGCGCAGTGCTGGATAGCAAAAGTGGATAAAAGCAACTTATAGAAAGAACAGTTTAGTGTTAACAAAGCAGTAGATCTGGTTGCTTACTTTTTATTTTTTTAAATATAACTTCAAAATCTAGAGATCATTGCTACTTATTCTTTTGTAAGTTAACCTCCCTGGTGGTATGATTATTTCATATTTTTGATGCTGAAAGCTGTACAATGTTTTGCATGGAAATTTGGCGTTTTATATTGTAGGCTTGTAATTCTTAGGAATAACTCACTTAAATCTGTCCAAACAAGAGTCTAGTAGACATCTCAGGTATGATAAAGTTTGAAACACAAAATCATAAATAGGGATGAGCCAACCCCCCCCGGGTCGGTTCGCACCAGAACCTGCGAAGGGACCGAAAATTTGCACGAATGTTAGAACCCCATTGACGTCTATGGGACTCCAACGTTTGAAATCAAAAGTGCTCATTTTAAAGGCTAATTTGCATGGTATTGTCCTAAAAAGGGTTTGGAGACCCGGGTCCTGCCCCAGGGGACATGTATCACTGCAAAAAAAAAACTTTTAAAAACGGCCGTTTTTTCGGGAGCAGTGATTTTAATGATGCTTAAAGTAAAAAAAAAAAAAAGTGAAATATTCCTTTAAATATCGTACCTGGGGGGTGTCTATAGTATGCCTGTAAAGTGGCGCATGTTTCCTGTGCTTAGAACAGTCCCTGCACAAAATGTCATTTTTAAAGGAAAAAAAGTAATTTAAAACTGATTGGGGCTTTAATGTAATGTCGGGTCCTGGCAATATGGATGAAAATCAGTGAGACAAACAGCATGGGTACCCCCCAGTCCATTACCAGGCCCTTTGGGTCTTGTATGGATAATAAGGGGAACCCCGCACCTAAATTAAAAAAAGGAAAGGCGTGGGGCCACCAGGCCCTATATACTCTGAACAGCAGTATACAGGCGGTGCAAACAAAACAGGGACTGTAGGTTTGTTGTTAAGTAGAATCTGTTTGTAATTTTGAACTGGTACATTTTTAACGTGTTTAGCTCCAGCCAAAAAATCTATTTTAAGCTTTTTGGAAAACATAGGGAAGGGTTATCACCTCTGTGACATTTGTTTTGCTGTCTGTGCTCCTCTTCAGAAGATTTCACCTCATTTTTTGTCCCAATGACAAATGTTTTTTGAAAATTTGGGTTTTTTTGTGAAACAAGGATTGGTGATAAAGCATCAGTGGAAAGGAGAAACGTTTTTTCCATATTAACTCTTACAGGAGAGAATTTCCCTTCCTAGGGGTAGATTTCATCTCACTTCCTGTTGACTCCTTCCGTTTGCAAGTAGGAGTCGTTTGTAAGTTGGATGTTTGAAAGTAGGGGCCTGCCCTATATACTCAGCAGAAATTTGGGCCTTAGGTGTTGTTGTGGCCACAACACTGTAAGCCCTCACAGGGCCCTGCTGTGAAATATTAGATCAAGAATTGTAATTACATGCTCCTGTTGAACAGGGGCAGAAAAATTGGGCCTTTGGTGGTGGTGCTGGTGCCACAACACTGTAAGTCCTCACTCACTCTTGGTGGGCGCAGAAACGGGCCCTGCTGTGAAATATTAGATCAAGAATTGTAATTACATGCCCCTGTTGAAAAGGGGCTGAAAAATTGGGCCTTAGGCGCTTGTGCTGGTGCCATAACACTGCAACCCCTCACAGATACTCTAGTTGGAACGCAGAAACGAGCCCTGCTGCAAAGTATTGCATCAAAAATTGTAATTACACGTCCCTGTTAAACAGGGGCTGAAAAATTGGGCCTTAGGCACTGGTGCTGGTGCCACAACACTGCAACCCCTCACAAATACTCTAGTTGGAACACAGGAATGAGCCCTGCTGCAAAGTATTGCATCAAAAATTGTATTTACACGTCCCTGTTAAACAGGGGCTGAAAAATTGTGCCTTAGGCACTGGTGGTGGCGCCCAGAAGCAAAAATGTTCTTACAAGCTATCAGCGTGATCATTGAGGTGGAAGAGGATAATTACTCAGGATAGTCACTCAGCATCAGCATAGGCAGTCTTTGAAGGGATCTGAGATTTCAAAAAAAATTATTCGGTTACATCAGCATCAGGTGCTTGGTAGCTGGTGGTGATCCAAGACTGATTCATTTTTATGAAGGTCAGTTGATCGACCGAGTCGGTGGACAGACGCACCCTGTGATCAGTTACAAAGCCTCCAGCAGCACTGAATGTGCGTTCCGAAAGAACGCTGGATGCAGGACAGGCCAGTAGCTCAATTGCATACTGTGCAAGCTCTGGCCAGTGATCCATCCTCAAGACCCAGTAACCCAGAGGATTTTCGGTGGGAAAGGTGTCCAAGTCAGATCTTGCCCCAAGGTATTCCTGCACCATGTAAAACAGACGCTGGCGATGGTTGCTGGAACCGATCATATCTATGGGCTGCGGACCAAAAAATTGTCTGAACGCATTGGTCAGACGGGCACCTTCTCCACCGCTCCTTCTTTGACTGACCGAAGCCTCAGCAACACGTTGTCCAGAAACAGGAGTTTGTAACCTCTCAGTCTCTGGGAACGCGTTGCACAGACCTTTCTGCAAGGCCTCCCGAAGATGTTTCATCCTCTGCTCCCTCTGCGATGGCAAGATAAGGTCCTCAACCTTACCCTTGTAACGTGCATCAAAGGGTTGCCAACCAGTACTGGTCCTTCTCCTTGATAACACGAATACGAGGATCCTTACGCCGGCTTTGCAGTATCAGGGAGGCCATGCAGCGTAGGTTTGCTGAGGCATTCGGTCCGGAGTCCTTTGGGTCACTAAGGACGACATGGTCCGCAGCCACCTCCTCCCAGCAAAGTACATGTCCATGTGTTTCTTGGGACTGATCCCTTAAAGACTGCTGCTGATGCTGAGTGCCAGGCTCCACCTCCATACTGACACAATCCTCCTCCTCCTCGTCCTCGTCCTCTTCCTGTGTGATCGGTGGGCTCGCAGGAACACTGTCTGGATAAAGGGGGCCTTGAGAGCTAAGGAAGTCCTCCTCTTCCTGCCTCTGTTCTGCCTCAAGTGCCCTGTCCATTATTCCACGCAGCGTGTGCTCCAACAGGTGGACAAGGGGGACAGTGTCACTGATGCATGCACTGTCACTGCTCACCATCCTCGTGGCCTCCTCAAATGGTGACAGGACAATGCATGCATCCCTGATCATGGCCCACTGGCGTGGGGAAAAAAAAAACAAGCTCCCCTGCCCCTGTCCTGGTGCCATAGTCACACAGGTACTCATTGATGGCCCTCTGCTGCATGTGCAGCCGCTGCAGCATGGCCAACGTTGAGTTTCATCTGGTGGGCATGTCACAGATTAGGCAGTTTTTGGGCAGGTTAAACTCCTTTTGGAGGTCTGCCAGCCAAGCACTGGCATTATATGACCTGCTGAAATGCACACAGACTTTCCTGGCCTGCCTCAGGACATCCTGTAAGCCCAGGTACCTGCCCAAGAACCGCTGCACCACCAAGTTAAGGACGTGAGCCAAACAGGGCACATGGGTCATTTGTCCCTGTCGGAGGGCAGAGAGGAGGTTGGTGCCATTGTCGCAAACCACCATTCCTGCCTTATGTTGGCGTGGTGTCAACCACCTCTGAACCTGCCCCTGCAGAGCTGACAGAACCTCTGCCCCAGTGTGGCTCCTGTCCCCAAGCACACCAGCTCAAGCACCGCATGGCATCTTTTGGTCTGCATACTTGCGTAGCCCCTTGAATGGCTACGGAGCACCGCTTTTTCTGAGGACAAAGCACAGAAAGAGGCCATGGAGGAAGAAGAAGAGGAGGCAGTATGCTGCTGCAGGGGGAGCATGACTGCCAGATTGCTGTCCTTCTTTGGCACCCCCTCTGTCCGTGCTCATGTTACTGCCTTCATCTAGCTCAGTATCATCATCAGAGCCTTCCAAATGCTGGGCATCCTCCTAGAGCATGTACCCAACACTGTGGTCAAACAGTTCGAGGGACTCCTCAGGAGGACATGGTGGAGCTAGGGAAGGAGTCACTGATGACATTGAGCTGAGGGAAGAGGCCGCTGCTTTGCCAGACAAAGTACTCTGAGCATGGGTAAGAGAGGATGAGGAGGATGAGGACGGCTTGGTCATCCACTCGACCAAGTCTTCCGCATGTTGCAGATCAACGCGGCCAGCTGCCAAAAAAAGGCCAAGCATGTCCCACGACTAATTGCTGATGAGGATGCACCGTCTCCACGACCAGCACTGTTGCCTCTAGACACAGAGCCTGCTTGCCCTCTTTTATTGGCTTGTGACTGTCTGCCTCTCCTTGTTGGCCTTCCAGACATACTAATGGCCTGTAGCTGCACTAAGCTGGGATATATATATATATATATATATATATATATATACTGATACTGCAGCTAGCAAAATCAACTGCCTGCCTGTAGATTGAGAACACCACCAACCTTCTACATAACTTGTAGCTTATTTAGCTGCCTGCGGTAGTGATAGGATCAGGAAAACACCACCAACCTTCTACAGGTAGCTTTAGGTGAACACTGTGCAGAGCTCACCAAAAAATAACTTGTAGCTTATTTAGCTGCCTGCGGTAGTGGTGGGATCAGGAAAACGCCACCAACCTTCTACAGGTAGCTTTAGGTGAACACTGCAGAGCTCGCACTACACTAACTTGAAGCTTATTTAGCTGCCTGCGGTAGTAATAGGATCAGGAAAACACCACCAACCTTCTACAGGTAGCTTTAGGTGAACACTGTGCAGAGCTCGCACTACCCTAACTTGTAGCTTATTTAGCTGAGTGCAGGAGTAATAGGATCAGGAAAACACCACCAACCTTCTACAGGTAGCTTTAGGTGAACACTGTGCAGAGCTCGCCAACAAATAACTTGTACCTTATTTAGCTGCCTGCGGTAGTGATAGGATCAGGAAAACACCACCAACCTTCTACAGGTAGCTTTAGGTGAACACTGTGCAGAGCTCGCCAAAAAATAACTTGGAACTTATTTAGCTGCCTGCGGTAGTGATAGGATCAGGAAAACACCACCAACCTTCTACAGGTAACTTTAGGTGAACACTGTGCAGAGCTCAAACTATACTAACTTGTAGCTTATTTAGCTGCCTGCGATAGTGATAAGATCAGGAAAACACAACCAACCTTCTACAAGTAGCTTTAGGTGAACACTGTGCAGAGCTCGCAATACACTAACTTGTAGCTTATTTAGCTGCCTGCGGTAGTGATAGGATCAGGAAAACACCACCAACCTTCTACAGGTAGCTTTAGGTGAACACTGTGCAGAGCTGGCACTACACTAACTTCTAGCTTATTTAGCTGCCTGCGGTAGTGATAGGATCAGGAAAACACAACCAACCTTCTACAGGTAGCTTTAGGTGAACACTGTGCAGAGCTCGCACTAAACTAACTTGTAGCTTATTTAGCTGCCTGTGGTAGTAATACTATCAGGTAAACACCAACAACCTTCTACAGGTAGCTTTAGGTGAACACTGTGCAGAGCTTGCCAACAAATGACTTGTAGCTTATTTAGCTGCCTGCGGTAGTGATAGGATCAGGAAAACACCACTAACCTTCTACAGGTAGCTTTAGGTGAACACTGCAGAGCTCGCACTACACTAACTTGAAGCTTATTTAGTTGCCTGCGGTAGTAATAGGATCAGGAAAACACCACCAACCTTCTACAGGTAGCTTTAGGTGAACACTGTGCAGAGCTCGCCAACAAATAACTTGTAGCTTATTTAGCTGCCTGCGGAAGTAATAGGATCAGGAAAACACCACCAACCTTCTACTGGTAGCTTTAGGTGAACACTGTGCAGAGCTCGCCAACAAAAAACTTGTAGCTTATTTAGCTGCCTGCAGTAGTAATAGGATCAGGAAAACACCACCAACCTTCCACAGGTAGCATTAGGTGAACACTGTGCAGAGCTTGCCAACAAAAAACTTGTAGCTTATTTAGCTGCCTGCGGTAGTGATAGGATCAGGAAAACACCACCAACCTTCTACAGGTAGCTTTAGGTGAACACTGTGCCGAGCTTGCCAACAAATAACTTGTAGCTTATTTAGCTGCCTGCGGTAGTGATAGGATCAGGAAAACACCACCAACCTTCTACAGGTAGCTTTAGGTGAACACTCTGCAGAGCTCGCACTACACTAACTTGTAGCTTATTTAGCTGCCTGCAGTAGTGATAGGATCAGGAAAACACCACCAACTTCTATAGGTACCTTTAGGTAAACACTGTGCAGAGCTCGCACTACACTAACTTGTAGCTTATTTAGCTGCCTGTGATAGTAATAAGATCAGGAAAACACCACCAACCTTCTACAGGTAGCTTTAGGTGAACACTGTGCAGAGCTCGCCAAAAAATAACTTGTAGCTTATTTATCTGCCTGCGTTAGTGATAGGATCAGGAAAACACCACCAACCTTCTACAGATAGCTTTAGGTGAACACTGTGCCGAGCTCGCACTACATTAACTTATAGCTTATTTAGCTGCCTGCGGTAGTAATAGGATCAGGAAAAAACCACCAAACTTCTACAGGTAGCTTTAGGTGAACACTGTGCAGAGCTCGCCAACAAATGACTTGTAGCTTATTTAGCTGCCTGCGGTAGTGATAGGATCAGGAAAACACCACCAACCTTCTACAGGTAGCTTTAGGTGAACACTGTGCAGAGCTCGCACTACACTAACTTGTAGCTTATTTAGCTGCCTGCGGTAGTAATAGGACCAAGAAAACACCACCAACCTTCTACAGGTAGCTTTAGGTGAACACTGTGCAGAGCTCGCCAACAAATAACTTGTAGCTTATTTAGCTGCCTGCGGTAGTGATAGGATCAGGAAAACACCACCAACCTTCTACAGGTAGATTTAGGTGAACACTGTGCAGAGCTCTCACTGCACTAACTTGTAGCTTATTTAGCTGCCTGCGGAAGTGATAGGATCAGGAAAACACCACCAACCGTTTACAGGTAGCTTTAGGTGAACACTGTGCAGAGCTCGCACTACACTAACTTGTAGCTTATTTAGCTGCCTGCGGTAGTAATAGGGTCAAGAAAACACCACCAGCCTTCTACAGGTAGCTTTAGGTGAACACTGTGCAGAGCTCGCCAACAAATAACTTGTAGCTTGTTTAGCTGCCTGCGGTAGTGATAGGATCAGGAAAACACCACCAACCTTCTACAGGTAGATTTAGGTGAACACTGTGCAGAGCTCTCACTGCACTAACTTGTAGCTTATTTAGCTGCCTGCGGAAGTGATAGGATCAGGAAAACACCACCAACCGTTTACAGGTAGCTTTAGGTGAACACTGTGCAGAGCTCGCATACACTAACTTGTAGCTTATTTAGATGCCTGCGGTAGTAATAGGATCAGGAAAACACCACCAACCTTCTACAGGTAGCTTTAGGTGAACACTGTGCAGAGCTCGCCAACAAATAACTTGTAGCTTATTTAGCTGCCTGCGGTAGTGATAGGATCAGGAAAACACCACCAACCTTCTACAGGTAGCTTTAGGTGAACACTGTGCAGAGCTCGCCAACAAATAACTTGTAGCTTATTTAGTTGCCTGCGGTAGTCATAGGATCAGGAAAACACCACCAACCTTCTCCAGGTAGCTTTAGGTGAACACTTTGCAGAGCTCACCAAAAAATAACTTGTAGCTTATTTAGCTGCCTGCGGTAGTGATAGGATCAGGAAAACACCACCAACCTTCTACAGGTAGCTTTAGGTGAACACTGTGCAGAGCTCGCACTACACTAACTTGTAGCTTATTTAGCTGCCTGTGGTAGTCATAGGATCAGGAAAACACAACCAACCTTCTACAGGTAGCTTTAGGTGAACACTGCGCAGAGCTCGCACTACCCTAACTTGTAGCTTATTTAGCTGAGTGCAGGAGTAATAGGATCAGGAAAACACCACCAACCTTCTACAGGTAGCTTTAGGTGAACACTGTGCAGAGCTCGCCAACAAATAACTTGTACCTTATTTAGCTGCCTGCGGTAGTGATAGGATCAGGAAAACACCACCAACCTTCTACAGGTAGCTTTAGGTGAACACTGTGCAGAGCTCGCCAAAAAATAACTTGGAACTTATTTAGCTGCCTGCGGTAGTGATAGGATCAGGAAAACACCACCAACCTTCTACAGGTAACTTTAGGTGAACACTGTGCAGAGCTCACACTACACTAACTTGTAGCTTATTTAGCTGCCTGCGATAGTGATAAGATCAGGAAAACACCACCAACCTTCTACAGGTAGCTTTAGGTGAACACTGTGCAGAGCTCGCAATACACTAACTTGTAGCTTATTTAGCTGCCTGCGGTAGTGATAGGATCAGGAAAACACCACCAACCTTCTACAGGTAGCTTTAGGTGAACACTGTGCAGAGCTCGCACTACACTAAATTCTAGCTTATTTAGCTGCCTGCGGTAGTGATAGGATCAGGAAAACACAACCAACCTTCTACAGGTAGCTTTAGGTGAACACTGTGCAGAGCTCGCACTACACTAACTTGTAGCTTATTTAGCTGCCTGCGGTAGTAATAGGATCAAGAAAACACCACCAGCCTTCTACAGGTAGCTTTAGGTGAACACTGTGCAGAGCTCGCCAACAAATAACTTGTAGCTTATTTACTTGCCTGCGGTAGTCATAGGATCAGGAAAACACCACCAACCTTCTCCAGGTAGCTTTAGGTGAACACTTTGCAGAGCTCACCAAAAAATAACTTGTAGCTTATTTAGCTGCCTGCGGTAGTGATAGGATCAGGAAAACACCACCAACCTTCTACAGGTAGCTTTAGGTGAACACTGTGCAGAGCTCGCACTACACTAACTTGTAGCTTATTTAGCTGCCTGTGGTAGTCATAGGATCAGGAAAACACAACCAACCTTCTACAGGTAGCTTTAGGTGAACACTGTGCAGAGCTCGCACTACCCTAACTTGTAGCTTATTTAGCTGAGTGCAGGAGTAATAGGATCAGGAAAACACCACCAACCTTCTACAGGTAGCTTTAGGTGAACACTGTGCAGAGCTCGCCAACAAATAACTTGTACCTTATTTAGCTGCCTGCGGTAGTGATAGGATCAGGAAAACACCACCAACCTTCTACAGGTAGCTTTAGGTGAACACTGTGCAGAGCTCTCCAAAAAATAACTTGGAACTTATTTAGCTGCCTGCGGTAGTGATAGGATCAGGAAAACACCACCAACCTTCTACAGGTAGCTTTAGGTGAACACTGTGCAGAGCTCGCACTACACTAACTTCTAGCTTATTTAGCTGCCTGCGGTAGTGATAGGATCAGGAAAACACAACCAACCTTCTACAGGTAGCTTTAGGTCAACACTGTGCAGAGCTCGCACTACACTAACTTGTAGCTTATTTAGCTGCCTGCGGTAGTAATAGGATTAAGAAAACACCACCAGCCTTCTACAGGTAGCTTTAGGTGAACACTGTGCAGAGCTCGCCAACAAATAACTTGTAGCTTATTTAGCTGCCTGCGGTAGTGATAGGATCAGGAAAACACCACCAACCTTCTACAGGTAGCTTTAGGTGAACACTGTGCAGAGCTCGCCAACAAATAACTTGTAGCTTATTTAGTTGCCTGCGGTAGTCATAGGATCAGGAAAACACCACCAACCTTCTCCAGGTAGCTTTAGGTGAACACTTTGCAGAGCTCACCAAAAAATAACTTGTAGCTTATTTAGCTGCCTGCGGTAGTGATAGGATCAGGAAAACACCACCAACCTTCTACAGGTAGATTTAGGTGAACACTGTGCAGAGCTCTCACTGCACTAACTTGTAGCTTATTTAGCTGCCTGCGGAAGTGATCAGGAAAACACCACCAACCGTTTACAGGTAGCTTTAGGTGAACACTGTGCAGAGCTCGCATACACTAACTTGTAGATTATTTAGATGCCTGCGGTAGTAATAGGATCAGGAAAACACCACCAACCTTCTACAGGTAGCTTTAGGTGAACACTGTGCAGAGCTCGCCAACAAATAACTTGTAGCTTATTTAGCTGCCTGCGGTAGTGATAGGATCAGGAAAACACCACCAACCTTCTACAGGTAGCTTTAGGTGAACACTGTGCAGAGCTCGCCAACAAATAACTTGTAGCTTATTTAGTTGCCTGCGGTAGTCATAGGATCAGGAAAACACCACTAACCTTCTCCAGGTAGCTTTAGGTGAACACTTTGCAGAGCTCACCAAAAAATAACTTGTAGCTTATTTAGATGCCTGCGGTAGTGATAGGATCAGGAAAACACCACCAACCTTCTACAGGTAGCTTTAGGTGAACACTGTGCAGAGCTCGCACTACACTAACTTGTAGCTTATTTAGCTGCCTGTGGTAGTAATACTATCAGGTAAATAACAACAACCTTCTACAGGTAGCTTTAGGTGAACACTGCAGAGCTCGCACTACACTAACTTGAAGCTTATTTAGCTGCCTGCGGTAGTAATAGGATCAGGAAAACACCACCAACCTACTACAGGTAGCTTTAGGTGAACACTGTGCAGAGCTCGCCAACAAATAACTTGTAGCTTATTTAGCTGCCTGCGGTAGTGATAGGATCAGGAAAACACCACCAACCTTCTACAGGTAGCTTTAGGTGAACACTGTGCAGAGCTCGCCAACAAATAACTTGTAGCTTATTTAGCTGCCTGCGGTAGTGATAGGATCAGGAAAACACCACCAACCTTCTACAGGTAGCTTTAGGTGAACACCGTGCAGAGCTCGCACTACACTAACTTCTAGCTTATTTAGCTGCCTGCGGTAGTGATAGGATCAGGAAAACACCACCAACCTTCTACAGGTAGCTTTAGGTGAACACTGTGCAGAGCTCGCACCACACTAACTTGTAGCTTATTTAGCTGCCTGCAGAAGTAATAGGATCAGGAAAACAAGACCAACCTTCTACAGGTAGCTTTAGGTGAACACTGTGCAGAGCTCGCACTACACTAACTTGTACCTTATTTAGCTGCCTGCGGTAGTAATAGGATCAAGAAAACTCCACCAACCTTCTACAGGTAGCTTTAGGTGAACACTGTGCAGAGCTCGCCAACAAATAACTTGCAGCTTATTTAGCTGCCTGCGGTAGTGATAGGATCAGGAAAACACCACCAACCTTCTACAGGTAGATTTAGGTGAACACTGTGCAGAGCTCTCACTGCACTAACTTGTAGCTTATTTAGCTGCCTGCGGAAGTGATAGGATCAGGAAAACACCACCAACCATTTACAGGTAGCTTTAGGTGAATACTGTGCAGAGCTCGCATACACTAACTTGTAGCTTATTTAGATGCCTGCGGTAGTAATAGGATCAGGAAAACACCACCAACCTTCTACAGGTAGCTTTAGGTGAACACTGTGCAGAGCTCGCCAACAAATAACTTGTAGCTTATTTAGCTGCCTGCGGTAGTGATAGGATCAGGAAAACACCACCAACCTTCTACAGGTAGCTTTAGGTGAACACTGTGCAGAGCTCGCCAACAAATAACTTGTAGCTTATTTAGTTGCCTGCGGTAGTCATAGGATCAGGAAAACACCACCAACCTTCTCCAGGTAGCTTTAGGTGAACACTTTGCAGAGCTCACCAAAAAATAACTTGCAGCTTATTTAGCTGCCTGCGGTAGTGATAGGATCAGGAAAACACCACCAACCTTCTACAGGTAGCTTTAGGTGAACACTGTGCAGAGCTCGCACTACACTAACTTGTAGCTTATTTAGCTGCCTGCGGTAGTAATAGGATCAGGAAAACACCACCAACCTTCTACAGGTAACTTTAGGTGAACACTGTGCAGAGCTCGCACTACACTAACTTGTAGCTTATTTAGCTGCCTGCGGTAGTGATAGGATCAGTTAAACACCACCAACCTTCTACAGGTAGCTTTAGATGAACACTGTGCAGAGCTCACAATACATTAACTTGTAGCTTATTTAGCTGCCTGCGGTAGTGATAGGATCAGGAAAACACCACCAACCTTCTACAGGTAGCTTTAGGTGAACACTGTGCAGAGCTCGCACTACACTAACTTCTAGCTTATTTAGCTGCCTGCGGTAGTGATAGGATCAGGAAAACACCACCAACCTTCTACAGGTAGCTTTAGGTGAACACTGTGCAGAGCTCGCACTACACTAACTTGTAGCTTATTTAGCTGCCTGCGGAAGTAATAGGATCAGGAAAACACCACCAACCTTCTACAGGTAGCTTTAGGTGAACACTGTGCAGAGCTCGCACTACACTAACTTCTAGCTTATTTAGCTGCCTGCGGTAGTGATAGGATCAGGAAAACACCACCAACCTTCTACAGGTAGCTTTAGGGGAACACTGTGCAGAGCTCGCACTACACTAACTTGTAGCTTATTTAGCTGCCTGCGGAAGTAATAGGATCAGGAAAACACCACCAACCTTCTACAGGTAGCTTTAGGTGAACACTGTGCAGAGCTCACCAACAAATAACTTGTAGCTTATTTAGCTGCCTGCGGTAGTGATAGGATCAGGAAAACACCACCAACCTTCTACAGGTAGCTTTAGGTGAACACTGTGCCGAGCTTGCCAAAAAATAACTTGTAGCTTATTTAGCTGCCTGCGGTAGTGATAGGATCAGGAAAACACCACCAACCTTCTACAGGTAGCTTTAGGTGAACACTGTGCAGAGCTCACCAAAAAATAACTTGTAGCTTATTTAGCTGCCTGCGGTAGTGATGGGATCAGGAAAACACCACCAACCTTCTACAGGTAGCTTTAGGTGAACACTGCAGAGCTCGCACTACACTAACTTGAAGCTTATTTAGCTGCCTGCGGTAGTAATAGGATCAGGAAAACACCACCAACCTTCTACAGGTAGCTTTAGGTGAACACTGTGCAGAGCTCGCCAACAAATAACTTGTAGCTTATTTAGCTGCCTGCGGTAGTGATAGGATCAGGAAAACACCACCAACCTTCTACAGGTAGCTTTAGGTGAACACCGTGCAGAGCTCGCACTACACTAACTTCTAGCTTATTTAGCTGCCTGCGGTAGTGATAGGATCAGGAAAACACCACCAACCTTCTACAGGTAGCTTTAGGTGAACACTGTGCAGAGCTCGCACCACACTAACTTGTAGCTTATTTAGCTGCCTGCGGAAGTAATAGGATCAGGAAAACACCACCAACCTTCTACAGGTAGCTTTAGGTGAACACTGTGCAGAGCTCGCACTACACTAACTTGTAGCTTATTTAGCTGCCTGCGGTAGTAATAGGATCAAGAAAACTCCACCAACCTTCTACAGGTAGCTTTAGGTGAACACTGTGCAGAGCTCACCAACAAATAACTTGCAGCTTATTTAGCTGCCTGCATTAGTGATAGGATCAGGAAAACACCACCAACCTTCTACAGGTAGATTTAGGTGAACACTGTGCAGAGCTCTCACTGCACTAACTTGTAGCTTATTTAGCTGCGTGCGGAAGTGATAGGATCAGGAAAACACCACCAACCGTTTACAGGTAGCTTTAGGTGAATACTGTGCAGAGCTCGCATACACTAACTTGTAGCTTATTTAGATGCCTGCGGTAGTAATAGGATCAGGAAAACACCACCAACCTTCTACAGGTAGCTTTAGGTGAACACTGTGCAGAGCTCGCCAACAAACAACTTGTAGCTTATTTAGCTGCCTGCGGTAGTGATAGGATCAGGAAAACACCACCAACCTTCTACAGGTAGCTTTAGGTGAACACTGTGCAGAGCTCGCCAACAAATAACTTGTAGCTTATTTAGTTGCCTGCGGTAGTCATAGGATCAGGAAAACACCACCAACCTTCTCCAGGTAGCTTTAGGTGAACACTTTGCAGAGCTCACCAAAAAATAACTTGCAGCTTATTTAGCTGCCTGCGGGAGTGATAGGATCAGGAAAACACCACCAACCTTCTACAGGTAGCTTTAGGTGAACACTGTGCAGAGCTCGCACTACACTAACTTGTAGCTTATTTAGCTGCCTGCGGTAGTAATAGGATCAGGAAAACACCACCAACCTTCTACAGGTAACTTTAGGTGAACACTGTGCAGAGCTCGCACTACACTAACTTGTAGCTTATTTAGCTGCCTGCGGTAGTGATAGGATCAGGAAAACACCACCAACCTTCTACAGGTAGCTTTAGATGAACACTGTGCAGAGCTCGCAATACATTAACTTGTAGCTTATTTAGCTGCCTGCGGTAGTGATAGGATCAGGAAAACACCACCAACCTTCTACAGGTAGCTTTAGGTGAACACTGTGCAGAGCTCGCACTACACTAACTTCTAGCTTATTTAGCTGCCTGCGGTAGTGATAGGATCAGGAAAACACCACCAACCTTCTACAGGTAGCTTTAGGTGAACACTGTGCAGAGCTCGCACTACACTAACTTGTAGCTTATTTAGCTGCCTGCGGAAGTAATAGGATCAGGAAAACACCACCAACCTTCTACAGGTAGCTTTAGGTGAACACTGTGCAGAGATCGCACTACACTAACTTCTAGCTTATTTAGCTGCCTGCGGTAGTGATAGGATCAGGAAAACACCACCAACCTTCTACAGGTAGCTTTAGGGGAACACTGTGCAGAGCTCGCACTACACTAACTTGTAGCTTATTTAGCTGCCTGCGGAAGTAATAGGATCAGAAAAACACCACCAACCTTCTACAGGTAGCTTTAGGTAAACACTGTGCAGAGCTCGCAAACAAAAAACTTGTACCTTATTTAGCTGCCTGCACTAGTAATAGGATCAAGAAAACACCAGCAACCTTCTACAGGTAGCTTTAGGTGAACACTGTGCAGAGCTCACCAACAAATAACTTGTAGCTTATTTAGCTGCCTGCGGTAGTGATAGGATCAGGAAAACACCACCAACCTTCTACAGGTAGCTTTAGGTGAACACTCTGCAGAACTCGCACTACACTAACTTCTAGCTTATTTAGCTGCCTGCGGTAGTGATAGGATCAGGAAAACACCACCAACCTTCTACAGGTAGCTTTAGGTGAACACTGTGCAGAGCTCGCACTACACTAACTTGTAGCTTATTTAGCTGCCTGCGGAAGTAATAGGATCAGGAAAACACCACCAACCTTCTACAGGTAGCTTTAGGTGAACACTGTGCAGAGCTCGCACTACACTAACTTCTAGCTTATTTAGCTGCCTGCGGTAGTGATAGGATCAGGAAAACACCACCAACCTTCTACAGGTAGCTTTAGGGGAACACTGTGCAGAGCTCGCACTACACTAACTTGTAGCTTATTTAGCTGCCTGCGGAAGTAATAGGATCAGGAAAACACCACCAACCTTCTACAGGTAGCTTTAGGTAAACACTGTGCAGAGCTCGCAAACAAAAAACTTGTACCTTATTTAGCTGCCTGCGGTAGTGATGGGATCAGGAAAACACCACCAACCTTCTACAGGTAGCTTTAGGTGAACACTGCAGAGCTCGCACTACACTAACTTGAAGCTTATTTAGCTGCCTGCGGTAGTAATAGGATCAGGAAAACACCACCAACCTTCTACAGGTAGCTTTAGGTGAACACTGTGCAGAGCTCGCCAACAAATAACTTGTAGCTTATTTAGCTGCCTGCGGTAGTGATAGGATCAGGAAAACACCACCAACCTTCTACAGGTAGCTTTAGGTGAACACCGTGCAGAGCTCGCACTACACTAACTTCTAGCTTATTTAGCTGCCTGCGGTAGTGATAGGATCAGGAAAACACCACCAACCTTCTACAGGTAGCTTTAGGTGAACACTGTGCAGAGTTCGCACCACACTAACTTGTAGCTTATTTAGCTGCCTGCGGAAGTAATAGGATCAGGAAAACACCACCAACCTTCTACAGGTAGCTTTAGGTGAACACTGTGCAGAGCTCGCACTACACTAACTTGTAGCTTATTTAGCTGCCTGCGGTAGTAATAGGATCAAGAAAACTCCACCAACCTTCTACAGGTAGCTTTAGGTGAACACTGTGCAGAGCTCGCCAACAAATAACTTGCAGCTTATTTAGCTGCCTGCATTAGTGATAGGATCAGGAAAACACCACCAACCTTCTACAGGTAGATTTAGGTGAACACTGTGCAGAGCTCTCACTGCACTAACTTGTAGCTTATTTAGCTGCGTGCGGAAGTGATAGGATCAGGAAAACACCACCAACCGTTTACAGGTAGCTTTAGGTGAATACTGTGCAGAGCTCGCATACATTAACTTGTAGCTTATTTAGATGCCTGCGGTAGTAATAGGATCAGGAAAACACCACCAACCTTCTACAGGTAGCTTTAGGTGAACACTGTGCAGAGCTCGCCAACAAACAACTTTTAGCTTATTTAGCTGCCTGCGGTAGTGATAGGATCAGGAAAACACCACCAACCTTCTACAGGTAGCTTTAGGTGAACACTGTGCAGAGCTCGCCAACAAATAACTTGTAGCTTATTTAGTTGCCTGCGGTAGTCATAGGATCAGGAAAACACCACCAACCTTCTCCAGGTAGCTTTAGGTGAACACTTTGCAGAGCTCACCAAAAAATAACTTGCAGCTTATTTAGCTGCCTGCGGGAGTGATAGGATCAGGAAAACACCACCAACCTTCTACAGGTAGCTTTAGGTGAACACTGTGCAGAGCTCGCACTACACTAACTTGTAGCTTATTTAGCTGCCTGCGGTAGTAATAGGATCAGGAAAACACCACCAACCTTCTACAGGTAACTTTAGGTGAACACTGTGCAGAGCTCGCACTACACTAACTTGTAGCTTATTTAGCTGCCTGCGGTAGTGATAGGATCAGGAAAACACCACCAACCTTCTACAGGTAGCTTTAGATGAACACTGTGCAGAGCTCGCAATACATTAACTTGTAGCTTATTTAGCTGCCTGCGGTAGTGATAGGATCAGGAAAACACCACCAACCTTCTACAGGTAGCTTTAGGTGAACACTGTGCAGAGCTCGCACTACACTAACTTCTAGCTTATTTAGCTGCCTGCGGTAGTGATAGGATCAGGAAAACACCACCAACCTTCTACAGGTAGCTTTAGGTGAACACTGTGCAGAGCTCGCACTACACTAACTTGTAGCTTATTTAGCTGCCTGCGGAAGTAATAGGATCAGGAAAACACCACCAACCTTCTACAGGTAGCTTTAGGTGAACACTGTGCAGAGATCGCACTACACTAACTTCTAGCTTATTTAGCTGCCTGCGGTAGTGATAGGATCAGGAAAACACCACCAACCTTCTACAGGTAGCTTTAGGGGAACACTGTGCAGAGCTCGCACTACACTAACTTGTAGCTTATTTAGCTGCCTGCGGAAGTAATAGGATCAGAAAAACACCACCAACCTTCTACAGGTAGCTTTAGGTAAACACTGTGCAGAGCTCGCAAACAAAAAACTTGTACCTTATTTAGCTGCCTGCACTAGTAATAGGATCAAGAAAACACCAGCAACCTTCTACAGGTAGCTTTAGGTGAACACTGTGCAGAGCTCACCAACAAATAACTTGTAGCTTATTTAGCTGCCTGCGGTAGTGATAGGATCAGGAAAACACCACCAACCTTCTACAGGTAGCTTTAGGTGAACACTCTGCAGAACTCGCACTACACTAACTTCTAGCTTATTTAGCTGCCTGCGGTAGTGATAGGATCAGGAAAACACCACCAACCTTCTACAGGTAGCTTTAGGTGAACACTGTGCAGAGCTCGCACTACACTAACTTGTAGCTTATTTAGCTGCCTGCGGAAGTAATAGGATCAGGAAAACACCACCAACCTTCTACAGGTAGCTTTAGGTGAACACTGTGCAGAGCTCGCACTACACTAACTTCTAGCTTATTTAGCTGCCTGCGGTAGTGATAGGATCAGGAAAACACCACCAACCTTCTACAGGTAGCTTTAGGGGAACACTGTGCAGAGCTCGCACTACACTAACTTGTAGCTTATTTAGCTGCCTGCGGAAGTAATAGGATCAGGAAAACACCACCAACCTTCTACAGGTAGCTTTAGGTAAACACTGTGCAGAGCTCGCAAACAAAAAACTTGTACCTTATTTAGCTGCCTGCGGTAGTGATGGGATCAGGAAAACACCACCAACCTTCTACAGGTAGCTTTAGGTGAACACTGCAGAGCTCGCACTACACTAACTTGAAGCTTATTTAGCTGCCTGCGGTAGTAATAGGATCAGGAAAACACCACCAACCTTCTACAGGTAGCTTTAGGTGAACACTGTGCAGAGCTCGCCAACAAATAACTTGTAGCTTATTTAGCTGCCTGCGGTAGTGATAGGATCAGGAAAACACCACCAACCTTCTACAGGTAGCTTTAGGTGAACACCGTGCAGAGCTCGCACTACACTAACTTCTAGCTTATTTAGCTGCCTGCGGTAGTGATAGGATCAGGAAAACACCACCAACCTTCTACAGGTAGCTTTAGGTGAACACTGTGCAGAGTTCGCACCACACTAACTTGTAGCTTATTTAGCTGCCTGCGGAAGTAATAGGATCAGGAAAACACCACCAACCTTCTACAGGTAGCTTTAGGTGAACACTGTGCAGAGCTCGCACTACACTAACTTGTAGCTTATTTAGCTGCCTGCGGTAGTAATAGGATCAAGAAAACTCCACCAACCTTCTACAGGTAGCTTTAGGTGAACACTGTGCAGAGCTCGCCAACAAATAACTTGCAGCTTATTTAGCTGCCTGCATTAGTGATAGGATCAGGAAAACACCACCAACCTTCTACAGGTAGATTTAGGTGAACACTGTGCAGAGCTCTCACTGCACTAACTTGTAGCTTATTTAGCTGCGTGCGGAAGTGATAGGATCAGGAAAACACCACCAACCGTTTACAGGTAGCTTTAGGTGAATACTGTGCAGAGCTCGCATACATTAACTTGTAGCTTATTTAGATGCCTGCGGTAGTAATAGGATCAGGAAAACACCACCAACCTTCTACAGGTAGCTTTAGGTGAACACTGTGCAGAGCTCGCCAACAAACAACTTTTAGCTTATTTAGCTGCCTGCGGTAGTGATAGGATCAGGAAAACACCACCAACCTTCTACAGGTAGCTTTAGGTGAACACTGTGCAGAGCTCGCCAACAAATAACTTGTAGCTTATTTAGTTGCCTGCGGTAGTCATAGGATCAGGAAAACACCACCAACCTTCTCCAGGTAGCTTTAGGTGAACACTTTGCAGAGCTCACCAAAAAATAACTTGCAGCTTATTTAGCTGCCTGCGGGAGTGATAGGATCAGGAAAACACCACCAACCTTCTACAGGTAGCTTTAGGTGAACACTGTGCAGAGCTCGCACTACACTAACTTGTAGCTTATTTAGCTGCCTGCGGTAGTAATAGGATCAGGAAAACACCACCAACCTTCTACAGGTAACTTTAGGTGAACACTGTGCAGAGCTCGCACTACACTAACTTGTAGCTTATTTAGCTGCCTGCGGTAGTGATAGGATCAGGAAAACACCACCAACCTTCTACAGGTAGCTTTAGATGAACACTGTGCAGAGCTCGCAATACATTAACTTGTAGCTTATTTAGCTGCCTGCGGTAGTGATAGGATCAGGAAAACACCACCAACCTTCTACAGGTAGCTTTAGGTGAACACTGTGCAGAGCTCGCACTACACTAACTTCTAGCTTATTTAGCTGCCTGCGGTAGTGATAGGATCAGGAAAACACCACCAACCTTCTACAGGTAGCTTTAGGTGAACACTGTGCAGAGCTCGCACTACACTAACTTCTAGATTATTTAGCTGCCTGCGGTAGTGATAGGATCAGGAAAACACCACCAACCTTCTACAGGTAGCTTTAGGGGAACACTGTGCAGAGCTCGCACTACACTAACTTGTAGCTTATTTAGCTGCCTGCGGAAGTAATAGGATCAGGAAAACACCACCAACCTTCTACAGGTAGCTTTAGGTAAACACTGTGCAGAGCTCGCAAACAAAAAACTTGTACCTTATTTAGCTGCCTGCACTAGTAATAGGATCAAGAAAACACCAGCAACCTTCTACAGGTAGCTTTAGGTGAACACTGTGCAGAGCTCACCAACAAATAACTTGTAGCTTATTTAGCTGCCTGCGGTAGTGATAGGATCAGGAAAACACCACCAACCTTCTACAGGTAGCTTTAGGTGAACACTCTGCAGAGCTCGCACTACACTAACTTGTAGCTTATTTAGCTGCCTGCAATAGTGATAGGATCAGGAAAACCCCACCAACTTCTACAGGTAGCTTTTGGTAAACACTGTGCAGAGCTCGCACTACACTAACTTGTAGCTTATTTAGCTGCCTGTGGTAGTAATACTATCAGGTAAACACCAACAACCTTCTACAGGTAGCTTTAGGTGAACACTGTGCAGAGCTTGCCAACAAATGACTTGTAGCTTATTTAGCTGCCTGCGGTAGTGATAGGATCAGGAAAACACCACTAACCTTCTACAGGTAGCTTTAGGTGAACACTGCAGAGCTCGCACTACACTAACTTGAAGCTTATTTAGTTGCCTGCGGTAGTAATAGGATCAGGAAAACACCACCAACCTTCTACAGGTAGCTTTAGGTGAACACTGTGCAGAGCTCGCCAACAAATAACTTGTAGCTTATTTAGCTGCCTGCGGTAGTGATAGGATCAGGAAAACACCACCAACCTTCTACAGGTAGCTTTAGGTGAACACTGTGCAGCGCTCGCACTACACTAACTTGTAGCTTATTTAGCTGCCTGCGGTAGTAATAGGATCAGGAAAACACCACCAACCTTCTACAGGTAGCTTTAGGTGAACACTGTGCAGAGCACGCCAACAAATGACTTGTAGCTTATTTAGCTGCCTGTGGTAGTGATAGGATCAGGAAAACACCACCAACCTTCTCCAGGTAGCTTTAGGTGAACAATGTGCAGAGCTTGCCAAAAAATAACTTGTAGCTTATTTAGCTGCCTGCGGTAGTGATAGGATCAGGAAAACACCACCAACCTTCTACAGATAGCTTTAGGTGTACACTGTGCAGAGCTCACCAAAAAATAACTTGTAGCTTATTTAGCTGCCTGCGGTAGTGATGGGATCAGGAAAACACCACCAACCTTCTACAGGTAGCTTTAGGTGAACACTGCAGAGTTCGCACTACACTAACTTGAAGCTTATTTAGCTGCCTGCGGTAGTAATAGGATCAGGAAAACACCACCAACCTTCTACAGGTAGCTTTAGGTGAACACTGTGCAGAGCTCGCCAACAAATAACTTGTAGTTTATTTAGCTGCCTGCGGTAGTGATAGGATCAGGAAATCACCACCAACCTTCTACAGGTAGCTTTAGGTGAACACTGTGCAGAGCTCGCACTACACTAACTTGTAGCTTATTTAGCTGCCTGCGGTAGTGATAGGATCAGGAAAACACCACCAATCTTCTACAGGTAGCTTTAGGTGAACACTGTGCAGAGCTCGCACCACACTAACTTGTAGCTTATTTAGCTGCCTGCGGAAGTAATAGGATCAGGAAAACACCACCAACCTTCTACAGGTAGCTTTAGGTGAACACTGTGCAGAGCTCACCAACAAACAACTTGTAGCTTATTTAGCTGCCTGCGGTAGTGATAGGATCAGGAAAACACCACCAACCTTCTACAGGTAGCTTTAGGTGAACACTGTGCCGAGCTTGCCAACAAATAACTTTTAGCTTATTTAGCTGAATGCGGTAGTGATAGGATCAGGAAAACACCACCAACCTTCTACAGGTAGCTTTAGGTGAACACTCTGCAGAGCTCGCACTACACTAACTTGTAGCTTATTTAGCTGCCTGCAGTAGTGATAGGATCAGGAAAACACCACCAACTTCTACAGGTAGCTTTAGGTAAACACTGTGCAGATCTCGCACTACACTAACTTGTAGATTATTTAGCTGCCTGTGGTAGTAATACTATCAGGAAAACACCAACAACCTTCTACAGGTAGCTTTAGGTGAACACTGTGCAGAGCTCGCCAAAAAATAACTTGTAGCTTATTTATCTGCCTGCGGTAGTGATAGGATCAGGAAAACACCACCAACCTTCTACAGGTAGCTTTAGGTGAACACTGTGCAGAGCTCGCCAACAAATGACTTGTAGCTTATTTAGCTGCCTGCGGTAGTGATAGGATCAGGAAAACACCACCAACCTTCTACAGGTAGCTTTAAGTGAACACTGTGCAGAACTTGCCAAAAAATAACTTGTAGCTTATTTAGCTGCCTGTGGTAGTGATAGGATCAGGAAAACACCACCAACCTTCTACAGGTAGCTTTAGGTGAACACTGTGCAGAGCTCACCAAAAAATAACTTGTAGCTTATTTAGCTGCCTGCGGTAGTGATGGGATCAGGAAAACACCACCAACCTTCTACAGGTAGCTTTAGGTGAACACTGCAGAGCTCGCACTACACTAACTTGAAGCTTATTTATCTGCCTGCGGTAGTAATAGGATCAGGAAAACACCACCAACCTTCTACAGGTAGCTTTAGGTGAACACTCTGCAGAGCTCGCACTACACTAACTTGTAGCTTATTTAGCTGCCTGCAGTAGTGATAGGATCAGGAAAACCCCACCAACTTCTACAGGTAGCTTTAGGTAAACACTGTGCAGAGCTCGCACTACACTAACTTGTAGATTATTTAGCTGCCTGTGGTAGTAATACTATCAGGTAAACACCAACAACCTTCTACAGGTAGCTTTAGGTGAACACTGTGCAGAGCTCGCCAAAAAATAACTTGTAGCTTATTTATCTGCCTGCGGTAGTGATAGGATCAGGAAAACACCACCAACCTTCTACAGGTAGCTTTAGGTGAACACTGTGCAGAGCTTGCCAACAAATGACTTGTAGCTTATTTAGCTGCCTGCGGTAGTGATAGGATCAGGAAAACACCACCAACCTTCTACAGGTAGCTTTAGGTGAACACTGCAGAGCTCGCACTACACTAACTTGAAGCTTATTTAGCTGCCTGCGGTAGTAATAGGATCAGGAAAACACCACCAACCTTCTACAGGTAGCTTTAGGTGAACACTGTGCAGAGCTCGCCAACAAATAACTTGTAGCTTATTTAGCTGCCTGCGGTAGTGATAGGATCAGGAAAACACCACCAACCTTCTACTGGTAGCTTCAGGTGAACACTGTGCAGCGCTCGCACTACACTAACTTGTAGCTTATTTAGCTGCCTGCGGTAGTAATAGGATCAGGAAAACACCACCAACCTTCTACAGGTAGCTTTAGGTGAACACTGTGCAGAGCACGCCAACAAATGACTTGTAGCTTATTTAGCTGCCTGCGGTAGTGATAGGATCAGGAAAACACCACCAACCTTCTCCAGGTAGCTTTAGGTGAACAATGTGCAGAGCTTGCCAAAAAATAACTTGTAGCTTATTTAGCTGCCTGCGGTAGTGATAGGATCAGGAAAACACCACCAACCTTCTACAGGTAGCTTTAGGTGAACACTGTGCAGAGCTCACCAAAAAATAACTTGTAGCTTATTTAGCTGCCTGCGGTAGTGATGGGATCGGGAAAACACCACCAACCTTCTACAGGTAGCTTTAGGTGAACACTGCAGAGCTCGCACTACACTAACTTGAAGCTTATTTAGCTGCCTGCGGTAGTAATAGGATCAGGAAAACACCACCAACCTTCTACAGGTAGCTTTAGGTGAACACTGTGCAGAGCTCGCCAACAAATAACTTGTAGCTTATTTAGCTGCCTGCGGTAGTGATAGGATCAGGAAAACACCACCAACCTTCTACAGGTAGCTTTAGGTGAACACTGTGCAGAGCTCGCACTACACTAACTTCTAGCTTATTTAGCTGCCTGCGGTAGTGATAGGATCAGGAAAACACCACCAACTTTCTACAGGTAGCTTTAGGTGAACACTGTGCAGAGCTCGCACCACACTAACTTGTAGATTATTTAGCTGCCTGCGGAAGTAATAGGATCAGGAAAACACCACCAACCTTCTACAGGTAGCTTTAGGTGAACACTGTGCAGAGCTCGCCAACAAACAACTTGTAGCTTATTTAGCTGCCTGCGGTAGTGATAGGATCAGGAAAACAACACCAACCTTCTACAGGTAGCATTAGGTGAACACTGTGCCGAGCTTGCCAACAAATAACTTGTAGCTTATTTAGCTGCCTGCGGTAGTGATAGGATCAGGAAAACACCACCAACCTTCTACAGGTAGCTTTAGGTGAACACTCTGCAGAGTTCGCACTACACTAACTTGTAGCTTATTTAGCTGCCTGCAGTAGTGATAGGATCAGGAAAACACCACCAACTTCTACAGGTAGCTTTAGGTAAACACTGTGCAGAGCTCGCACTACACTAACTTGTAGATTATTTAGCTGCCTGTGGTAGTAATACTATCAGGAAAACACCAACAACCTTCTACAGGTAGCTTTAGGTGAACACTGTGCAGAGCTCGCCAAAAAATAACTTGTAGCTTATTTATCTGCCTGCTGTAGTGATAGGATCAGGAAAACACCACCAACCTTCTACAGGTAGCTTTAGGTGAACACTGTGCAGAGCTCGCCAACAAATGACTTGTAGCTTATTTAGCTGCCTGCGGTAGTGATAGGATCAGGAAAACACCACCAACCTTCTACAGGTAGCTTTAGGTGAACACTGTGCAGAGCTTGCCAAAAAATAACTTGTAGCTTATTTAGCTGCCTGTGGTAGTGATAGGATCAGGAAAACACCACCAACCTTCTACAGGTAGCTTTAGGTGAACACTGTGCAGAGCTCACCAAAAAATAACTTGTAGCTTATTTAGCTGCCTGCGGTAGTGATGGGATCAGGAAAACACCACCTACCTTCTACAGGTAGCTTTAGGTGAACACTGCAGAGCTTGCACTACACTAACTTGAAGCTTATTTAGCTGCCTGCGGTAGTAATAGGATCAGGAAAACACCACCAACCTTCTAAAGGTAGCTTTAAGTGAACACTGTGCAGAGCTCGCCAACAAATAACTTGTAGCTTATTTAGCTGCCTGCGGTAGTGATATGATCAGGAAAACACCACCAACCTTCTACAGGTAGCCTGCGGTAGTGATAGGATCAGGAAAACACCACCAACCTTCTACAGGTAGCTTTAGGTGAACACTGTGCAGTGCTCGCACTACACTAACTTGTGGCTTATTTAGCTGCCTGCGGTAGTAACAGGATCAGGAAATCACCACCAACCTTCTACAGGTTGCTTTAGGTGAACACTGTGCAGAGCACCCCAACAAATGACTTGTAGCTTATTTAGCTGCCTGCGGTAGTGATAGGATCAGGAAAACACCACCAACCTTCTACAGGTAGCTTTAGGTGAACAATGTGCAGAGCTCGCCAAAAAATAACTTGTAGCTTATTTAGCTGCCTGCGGTAGTGATAGGATCAGGAAAACACCACCAACCTTCTACAGGTAGCTTTAGGTGAACACTGTGCAGAGCTCACCAAAAAATAACTTGTAGCTTATTTAGCTGCCTGTGAAAGTGATAGGATCAGGAAAACACCACCAACCTTCTACAGGTAGCTTTAGGTGAACACTGCAGAGCTCGCACTACACTAACTTGAAGCTTATTTAGCTGCCTGCGGTAGTAATAGGATCAGGAAAACACCACCAACCTTCTACAGGAAGCTTTAGGTGAACACTGTGCAGAGCTCACCAACAAATAACTTGTAGCTTATTTAGCTGCCTGCAGTAGTGATAGGATCAGGAAAACACCACCAACCTTCTACAGGTAGCTTTAGGTGAACACTGTGCAGAGCTCGCACTGCACTAACTTGTAGCTTATTTAGCTGCCTGCGGTAGTAATAGGATCAGGAAAACACCACCAACCTTCTACAGGTAGCTTTAGGTGAACACTGTGCAGAGCACGCCAACAAATGACTTGTAGCTTATTTAGCTGCCTGCGGTAGTGATAGGATCAGGAAAACACCACCAACCTTCTACAGGTAGCTTTAGGTGAACACTGTGCAGAGCTTGCCAAAAAATAACTTGTAGCTTATTTAGTTGCCTGTGGTAGTGATAGGATCAGGAAAACACCACCAACCTTCTACTGGTAGCTTTAGGTGAACACTGTGCAGAGCTCACCAAAAAATAACTTGTAGCTTATTTAGCTGCCTGCGGTAGTGATGGGATCAGGAAAACACCACCAACCTTCTACAGTTAGCTTTAGGTGAACACTGCAGAGCTCGCACTACACTAACTTGAAGCTTATTTAGCTGCCTGCAGTTGTAATAGGATCAGGAAAACACCACCAACCTTATACAGGTAGCTTTAGGTGAACACTGTGCAGAGCTCGCCAACAAATAACTTGTAGCTTATTTAGCTGCCTGCGGTAGTGATAGGATCAGGAAAACACCACCAACCTTCTACAGGTAGCTTTAGGTGAACATTGTGCAGCGCTCGCACTACACTAACTTATAGCTTATTTAGCTGCCTGCGGTAGTGATAGGATCAGGAAAACACCACCAACCTTCTACAGGTAGCCTGCGGTAGTGATAGGATCAGGAAAACACCACCAACCTTCTACAGGTAGCTTTAGGTGAACACTGTGCAGCGCTCGCACTACACTAACTTGTGGCTTATTTAGCTGCCTGCGGTAGTAACAGGATCAGGAAAACACCACCAACCTTCTACAGGTAGCTTCAGGTGAACACTGTGCAGAGCACCCCATCAAATGACTTGTAGCTTATTTAGCTGCCTGCGGTAGTGATAGGATCAGGAAAACACCACCAACCTTCTACAGGTAGCTTTAGGTGAACAATGTGCAGAGCTCGCCAAAAAATAACTTGTAGCTTATTTAGCTGCCTGCATTAGTGATAGGATCAGGAAAACACCACCAACCTTCTACAGGTAGCTTTAGGTGAACACTGCAGAGCTCGCACTACACTAACTTGAAGCTTATTTAGCTGCCTGCAGTAGTAATAGGATCAGGAAAACACCACCAACCTTCTACAGGTAGCTTTAGGTGAACATTGTGCAGCGCTCGCACTAAACTAACTTATAGCTTATTTAGCTGCCTGCGGTAGTGATAGGATCAGGAAAACACCACCAACCTTCTACAGGTAGCCTGCGGTAGTGATAGGATCAGGAAAACACCACCAACCTTCTACAGGTAGCTTTAGGTGAACACTGTGCAGCGCTCGCACTACACTAACTTGTGGCTTATTTAGCTGCCTGCGGTAGTGACAGGATCAGGAAAACACCACCAACCTTCTACAGGTAGCTTTAGGTGAACACTGTGCAGAGCACTCCAACAAATGACTTGTAGCTTATTTAGCTGCCTGCGGTAGTGATAGGATCAGGAAAACACCACCAACCTTCTACAGGTAGCTTTAGGTGAACACTGTGCAGAGCTCACCAAAAAATAACTTGTAGCTTATTTAGCTGCCTGTGAAAGTGATAGGATCAGGAAAACACCACCAACCTTCTACAGGTAGCTTTAGGTGAACACTGCAGAGCTCGCACTACACTAACTTGAAGCTTATTTAGCTGCCTGCGGTAGTAATAGGATCAGGAAAACACCACCAACCTTCTACAGGAAGCTTTAGGTGAACACTGTGCAGAGCTCGCCAACAAATAACTTGTAGCTTATTTAGCTGCCTGCAGTAGTGATAGGATCAGGAAAACACCACCAACCTTCTACAGGTAGCTTTAGGTGAACACTGTGCAGAGCTCGCACTGCACTAACTTGTAGCTTATTTAGCTGCCTGCGGTAGTAATAGGATCAGGAAAACACCACCAACCTTCTACAGGTAGCTTTAGGTGAACACTGTGCAGAGCACGCCAACAAATGACTTGTAGCTTATTTAGCTGCCTGCGGTAGTGATAGGATCAGGAAAACACCACCAACCTTCTACAGGTAGCTTTAGGTGAACACTGTGCAGAGCTTGCCAAAAAATAACTTGTAGCTTATTTAGTTGCCTGTGGTAGTGATAGGATCAGGAAAACACCACCAACCTTCTACTGGTAGCTTTAGGTGAACACTGTGCAGAGCTCACCAAAAAATAACTTGTAGCTTATTTAGCTGCCTGCGGTAGTGATGGGATCAGGAAAACACCACCAACCTTCTACAGGTAGCTTTAGGTGAACACTGCAGAGCTCGCACTACACTAACTTGAAGCTTATTTAGCTGCCTGCAGTTGTAATAGGATCAGGAAAACACCACCAACCTTATACAGGTAGCTTTAGGTGAACACTGTGCAGAGCTCGCCAACAAATAACTTGTAACTTATTTAGCTGCCTGCGGTAGTGATAGGATCAGGAAAACACCACCAACCTTCTACAGGTAGCTTTAGGTGAACATTGTGCAGCGCTCGCACTACACTAACTTATAGCTTATTTAGCTGCCTGCGGTAGTGATAGGATCAGGAAAACACCACCAACCTTCTACAGGTAGCCTGCGGTAGTGATAGGATCAGGAAAACACCACCAACCTTCTACAGGTAGCTTTAGGTGAACACTGTGCAGCGCTCGCACTACACTAACTTGTGGCTTATTTAGCTGCCTGCGGTAGTAACAGGATCAGGAAAACACCACCAACCTTCTACAGGTAGCTTCAGGTGAACACTGTGCAGAGCACCCCATCAAATGACTTGTAGCTTATTTAGCTGCCTGCGGTAGTGATAGGATCAGGAAAACACCACCAACCTTCTACAGGTAGCTTTAGGTGAACAATGTGCAGAGCTCGCCAAAAAATAACTTGTAGCTTATTTAGCTGCCTGCGGTAGTGATAGGATCAGGAAAACACCACCAACCTTCTACAGGTAGCTTTAGGTGAACACTGCAGAGCTCGCACTACACTAACTTGAAGCTTATTTAGCTGCCTGCAGTAGTAATAGGATCAGGAAAACACCACCAACCTTCTACAGGTAGCTTTAGGTGAACATTGTGCAGCGCTCGCACTACACTAACTTATAGCTTATTTAGCTGCCTGCGGTAGTGATAGGATCAGGAAAACACCACCAACCTTCTACAGGTAGCCTGCGGTAGTGATAGGATCAGGAAAACACCACCAACCTTCTACAGGTAGCTTTAGGTGAACACTGTGCAGCGCTCGCACTACACTAACTTGTGGCTTATTTAGCTGCCTGCGGTAGTGACAGGATCAGGAAAACACCACCAACCTTCTACAGGTAGCTTTAGGTGAACACTGTGCAGAGCACTCCAACAAATGACTTGTAGCTTATTTAGCTGCCTGCGGTAGTGATAGGATCAGGAAAACACCACCAACCTTCTACAGGTAGCTTTAGGTGAACACTGTGCAGAGCTCACCAAAAAATAACTTGTAGCTTATTTAGCTGCCTGTGAAAGTGATAGGATCAGGAAAACACCACCAACCTTCTACAGGTAGCTTTAGGTGAACACTGCAGAGCTCGCACTACACTAACTTGAAGCTTATTTAGCTGCCTGCGGTAGTAATAGGATCAGGAAAACACCACCAACCTTCTACAGGAAGCTTTAGGTGAACACTGTGCAGAGCTCGCCAACAAATAACTTGTAGCTTATTTAGCTGCCTGCAGTAGTGATAGGATCAGGAAAACACCACCAACCTTCTACAGGTAGCTTTAGGTGAACACTGTGCAGAGCTCGCACTGCACTAACTTGTAGCTTATTTAGCTGCCTGCGGTAGTGATAGGATCAGGAAAACACCACCAACCTTCTACAGGTAGCCTGCGGTAGTGATAGGATCAGGAAAACACCACCAACCTTCTACAGGTAGCTTTAGGTGAACACTGTGCAGCGCTCGCACTACACTAACTTGTAGCTTATTTAGCTGCCTGCGGTAGTAATAGGATCAGGAAAACACCACCAACCTTCTACAGGTAGCTTTAGGTCAGTGGTTCTCAACTCCAGTCCTCGGGACCCACCAACAGACCAGATTTTAAGTATTACCTTGGGGAGTTGCAGACTAGAATACTGCAATCACTGAGCAGCAAGTGATATCACCTGTGATGTATTTCAGCTATCTTGCAAACCTGGCCTGTTGGTGGGTCCTGAGGACTGGAGTTGAGAACCACTGCTTTAGGTGAACACTGTGCAGAGCACGCCAACAAATGACTTGTAGCTTATTTAGCTGCCTGCGGTAGTAATAGGATCAGGAAAACACCACCAACCTTCTACAGGTAGCTTTAGGTGAACACTGTGCAGAGCTGGTAAACAAATAACTTGTAGCTTATTTAGCTGCCTGCGGTAGTGATAGGATCAGGAAAACACCACCAACCTTCTATAGGTAGCTTTAGGTGAACACTGTGCAGAGCTCGCCAACAAATAACTTGTAGCTTATTTAGCTGCCTGCGGTAGTGATAGGATCAGGAAAACACCACCAACCTTCTACAGGTAGCTTTAGGTGAACACTGTGCAGAGCTCTCACTGCACTAACTTGTAGCTTATTTAGCTGCCTGCGGAAGTGATAGGATCAGGAAAATACCACCAACCTTCTCCAGGTAGCTTTAGGTGAACACTGTGCAGAGCTCGCACTACACTAACTTGTAGCTTATTTAGCTGCCTGCGGTAGTAATAGGATCAGGAAAACACCACCAACCTTCTACAGGTAGCTTTAGGTGAACACTGTGCAGAGCTCGCACTACACTAACTTGTAGCTTATTTAGCTGCCTGCGGTAGTGATAGGATCAGGAAAACACCACCAACCTTCTAAGGGTAGCTTTAGGTGAACACTGTGCAGAGCTCACCAAAAAATAACTTGTAGCTTATTTAGCTGCCTGCGGTAGTGATAGGATCAGGAAAACACCACCAACCTTCTACAGGTAGCTCTAGGTGAACACTGTGCAGAGCTCGCCAAAAAATAACTTGTAGCTTGTTTAGCTGCCTGCGGTAGTGATAGGATCAGGAAAACACCACCAACCTTCTACAGGTAGCTTTAGCTGTACACTGTGCAGAGCTCGCACTACACTAACTTGTAGCCTTTTTAGCTGCCTGCAGTAGTAATAGGATCAGGAAAACACCACCAAACTTCTACAGGTAGCTTTAGGTGAACACTGTGCAGAGCTCGCACTACACTAACTTGTAGCTTATTTAGCTGCCTGCGGTAGTGATAGGATCAGGAAAACACCACCAACCTTCTACAGGTAGCTTTAGGTGAACACTAGGCAGAGCTCGCACTACACTAACTTGTAGCTTATTTAGCGGCCTGCGGTAGTGATAGGATCAGGAAAACACCATCAACCTTCTACAGGTAGCTTTAGGTGAACACTGTGCAGAGCTCGCACTACACTAACTTGTAGCTTATTTAGCTGCTTGCGGTAGTGATAGGATCAGGAAAACACCACCAACCTTCTACAGGTAGCTTAAGTTGAACACTGTGCAGAGCTCGCCAAAAAATAACTTGTAGCTTATTTAATTGCCTGCGGTAGTGATAGGATCAGGAAAACATCACCAACCTTCTACAGGTAGCTTTAGCTGAACACTGTGCAGAGCTCGCAAAAAAATAACTTGTAGGTTTAGCTGAACACTGTGAGGAGGACTCACTGCACTAACTTGTAGCTTTAGCTGAACACTGTGCAGAGGTTGCACTACACTAACTTGTAGTTTTAGCTGAACACTGTGAGGAGGATGCACTACACTAACTTGTAGCTTTAGCTGAAAACTGTGCAGAGGTTGCACTACACTAACTTGTAGTTTTTGCTGAACACTGTGAGGAGGACACACTACACCAACTTGTAGCTTTAGCTGAACACTGTGAGGAGGACGCACTACCCTAACTTCTAGCTTTAGCTGAACACTGTGCAGAGGTCACACTAAACTAACTTGTAGCTTTAGCTGAACACTGTGAGGAGGACGCACTACACTAACTTGTAACTTTAGCTGAACACTGTGCAGAGGTCGCACTACACTAACTTGTAGTTTTCGCTGAACACTATGAGGAGGACACACTACACCAACTTGTAGCTTTAGCTGAACACTGTGAGGAGGACACACTACCCTAACTTGTAGCTTTAGAGGAGGACGCACTACACTAACTTGTAGCTTTAGCTGAACACTGTGCAGAGGTCGCACTACACTAACTTGTAGTTTTCGCTGAACACTGTGAGGAGGACACACTACACCAACTTGTAGCTTCAGCTGAACACTGTGAGGAGGACGCACTACCCTAACTTGTAGCTTTATCTGAACACTGTGCAGAGGTCACACTAAACTAACTTGTAGCTTTAGCTGAACACTGTGAGGAGGACGCACTACACTAACTTGTAGCTTTAGCTGAACACTGTGCAGAGGTCGCACTACACTCACTTGTAGTTTTAGCTGAACACTGTGAGCAGGACGCACTACACTAACTTGTAGCTTTAGCTGAACACTGTGCAGAGGTCTCACTACACTAACTTGTAGCTTTAGCTGAACACTGTGCAGAGGTCGCAGTACACTAACTTGTAGTTTTAGCTGAACACTGTGAGCAGGACACACTACACTAACTTGTAGCTTTAGCTGAACACTGTGCAGAGGTCTCACTACACTAACTTGTAGTTTTAGCTGAACACTGTGAGGAGGACGCACAACACTAACTTGTAGCTTTAGCTGAACACTGTGCAGAGGTCACACTAAACTAACTTGTAGCTTTAACACTGAACACTGTGAGGAGGACGCACTACACTAACTGTAAATAGTCTAGCTGCCTGACTGTGGTACTAATAGGATCAAAAGAACACCAGCAATTTTCTTCAGGTAGCTGTAAATACTGTAACAAGACAATCTTGCCTGTCAGTAGGAAAATAACAGGAATGGATCTAGCTAAACTGAATACAGTGTATATATATATATATATATATATATATATATATATGCAACACCTGGGATGCATATATATACACAATACACTGTAATTGCAGCTAACTCACTAAATGTCCTGCCTAATCTAGCTAACTCAAATGAAATGACACTGTCTCTCTCTCTCTCTAAGCTCGCCGGAACACACTACACAGGGCCGTCGTGTAGGCGGCCTTATATAGTGTGGGCCGTGTTCTAAACCCCCTGAGCCATAATTGGCCAAAGCCACCCTGGCTTTGGCCAATTACAGCTCTCTCTACCAATGGCGCTGTGATCATCAGCCAATCATCAGCTAGCAATGCACTGCGATGCCGCAGTGAATTATGGGCCGTGACGCGCCACACGAATTTGGCGCGACTGGCCCATAACGTTCGCAATTCGGCGAATGATCGAACAGATGATTTTCGAGTCGAACATGGGTTCGACTCGAACGCAAAGCTCATCCCTAATCATAAATTATAATATAATAAATAACTATATATAATTATATCAAATAATAATATAGTAATAATAAAAATTATTCAATAATGTAATCAAATCAAAAACACTGAAATTTGCTCAGTTGCAGAATTGTCGCTGTCATTACTTTTCATTGTTCGATGACGGATCTCCCCACAAATCACTATCGCTCAATTCTGTGAGTGATTCTAATTTATTATCGCTGTTTTCTAGCTGGTCTAAAACCCCTTTTGATGTAAAGGGATGGTTTTGGTTGCTATGGACAATCTCCAGTTTCCACGCAGAAAGAACAGTTTTTAAAATATAAAATTGCATGCAGGGCACTGGACAGACCACTAGGGACAAAAGGGATGTGAAATAATTTCATACAGTAATGTAATCTGTAAGATTACAATGTACTGTATGTATTGTGTGTTTTTCACTTTTTGAATTTGGCGCCGTTCTCCATCCCTGTGTGTCGCAACGCTAGCAGGGAACGGAGCCCGGCTCCGTGATGAATCGAGCAGAGGACGAGCCGCTCACACAGCGGGGAGACATTGCAGGATCCAAGGGACAAGGTAAGTAAGCTCTTCCTGGATCCTGTGATACGATCCCGAGTCTGGCTCGGGGTTACCGCTTTTTCTTCTGAAATTCCACCCCGAGCCACACTCGGGAGTCGGGAATACCGCCAGGGAGGTTAAATATGAGAGTGGTTTCAAAAATAGTATCCACAAAAAATGCACTTCCATGTTCTTTGCTGCAATTTATATCTGCCTCCTACATCCAAAAAGCTATACATCGGGTACTTCAAATCTCTCTACTAAAAAAATTAACCCCACAATGCAATAGGACAGCACCTTAGTTTCATAACAATAGCAATTACATTGTTCTTAAAATCAACAAAGAACAATAGAGCATAGTTTAGGCATTCAAGTACTTTCTTCATGCCAAGCAGAGCAATACAAATCAGATAACATTTAATTTATATTGTTCAAACATTCAGATGTCATTATCCTAATTAAGTGATTAAAATAAAGAAGTGTATGTCTGCACTTATAACTTATTATGGAAGCAAATACTCTCTTTTTTGTGTGTGGATGGATATACATTTTTTGGCTGTATTTTATG
This sequence comes from Aquarana catesbeiana, assembly GCF_042186555.1. Taxonomy (NCBI): domain Eukaryota; kingdom Metazoa; phylum Chordata; class Amphibia; order Anura; family Ranidae; genus Aquarana; species Aquarana catesbeiana. Next base: position 678,011,012 of record NC_133324.1, on the reverse strand, counting down.
AAAACTAAACCTGTTCTATTTGAACCTGTTCTTAAAGTAGCAAAGATGACTGTCATTTATTTATTTATTTATTTATTTATTTCAGGTACTTATATAGCGCCGTCAATTTACGCAGCACTTTACATATACATTGTACATTCACATCAGTCCCTACCCTCAAGGGGCTTACAATCTAAGGTCCCTAACTCACATTCATACATACTAGGGACAATTTAGACAGGATCCAATTAACCTACCAGCATGTCTTTTGGATAAACATGCATTGATTATAAAATGTATGGAAGGTGCAAATATATTATATCCATATATGTATATCTATATATATATATGTATATCTGTACAATGATTTGATGTTAAAAGGTTTGGAGCAAAACTTTTATACATATCCAATCAGGATCTTTTAAAAGACTATGGATAGATGAATGAGCCTAACACTATGGGAGCTATTGTACTTTGGTGAAAAGAACATAATCATCAAGCATAGACTCGTAATTTACCCAAATATCTCTGGGGAAGATAAAGTACATCTACACTTCTACCACTTCCCACTCTATATTTGTGGGGGCACCAATGGACCAGGAAGGAAGTGGAGCTGGCTTTCTTCTATCCCCATTGAACACCTTTCAAGTCCTTCTTACACCTCCCTCTCTATCCTTTTCCTCTTTTGTGGCTCACTGTATTTGTCTGTTTTCTCCAATTTCTCTGGGGACTGCAATCATTTATTGGCCTCTTGAACCAGTGTCATGTTTCCTTCTCTGCCTGTCTACTCTACAATCTCTCCTCTGATTTCTTTAACAGTCCTGTTAATGTTAGCGCAATGGATATACATTTCTACCCACTCTAAAGGAAATACCCTTAACCTTGTATTCTCCATATCTCTGAACTCCTTGCAACCTTTCCAACATGCCCTTTCATCTCTCTGATTACAACCCAATCAATTTCACAGTGTCCCTGTTTTCAACTTCCTATCCCTCCAAGCAGCAAATGAATACCCAAAGAAACCTTTGCCACTTTAGGCCTTTTCTTCTCTGTTCTTCTACAGACCACCTTTATGAACACAATGTCACCCCTCTCCTGCTGGATGCACTTGATACACTCACTAAACACAGAGGGGTTGATTTACTAAAGGCAAATAGACTGTGTACTTTGCAGAGTGCAGTTGCACTCTGCAAGAGCAGTTGTTCCAGAGCTTATTAAATGAGAGGGCGCTCTGCTGACTTCCATCATCCAATCAATCATGTGCAAGTAAAAAAGCTGTTTTTTATTTTATTTTCCTTGCATATGATTGGGTATTCTTTGCAAAGTGAAGCTTTACCCAGGGCCGGATTAACATAGGAGCTATTGGAGCTGCAGCATCAGGCCCCTACCATAATATAGGTCCTGGCTGGCCAGATTCACTGTCACTGCTATTTTCTGTCACTTGTAAACACAGAAGCCCAGCTTCTGTGCTACAAGTGATAGCATGCTGCTCCCTCAGAACCTCCCTGCACAGCACTCGGACACAGACACAGCTGGCTGGGCACGGATATGTTATGGGCATCACCAGAGGGCTTGCTGGCTGAGAAACAACCTGGTGTTCGAATGCTGATGCCCCCTGCTGGACGATCTTACTGCTGGCCGTTGCTGCTGTCCAGTGAAGGACAGGCAGAGCCACAAATGGACTGTGTGGGAGGCTGAGACTGACTGCTTCTGAGGTAAAGTGAGGGGGGTCAGTTTGTGCAAAGGTGAGGGGAGGTGAGGGGAAGGGGGAAGGTGATGTGAGGGGGGTCCGTTTGTGTAAAGTTGAGGGCAGTGGGAAAGCAGGACTCAAAGCTAAAGCAGCAGAATGCAGAGCTTAACTGTTGGGGGAGGGTTAGGAAGTGGATGTGGGGGCAGAAATCTCCATAGCAAACCTCTGAACCCTGCTCTCTGTGTATTATACTCTACTGACCCCAGCACTCTGTGTGTTACGCTCTTCTGACCCCAGTGCTCTGTGTATTACACTCTCCTGGCCCCAGCACTCTGTGTATTATGCTCTTCTGAACTCAGCACTCTGTGTATTATGGTCTGCTGACCCCAGCGCTCTGTGTAGTACCGTCTCCTGAACCCAGCGATCTGTGTATTACGCTCTTCTGAACACAGCTCTCTTTGTATTACGCTCTACTGAACCCAGCTCTCTGTGTGTTACGCTCTTCGGAACCCAGCAATCTGTGTATTATGGTCTCTTACCCCAGTGCTCTGTGTATTATGGTCTCCTGAACCCAGCCCTCTGTGTATTGCGCTCTTCTGAACCAATTGCTCTGTGTACTACATTCTCCTGAATCAGCACTCTGTGTATTATGCTCACCTGAACCCAGCGCTCTGTGTATTATGGTCTCTTGAACCCAGCGCTCTGTGTATTGTGCTGGAAGGCTTGTATTCTGTGTATTCTGGAATTCTTACTGGAATTTGTGGCTACACAATTAAGTGCAGCAAACACACTTTGATAATGCCAATCATGTGGAGTATGATGAATCCTCTCATTTTATCCTTATCTCTGGAACTCCAGACAGCCTGGAAAAAGAAAAAAAACTAAAAAAATGAATATGGTATAATATTGTTACCACTCTGATAAATTACACCCAGGTGAGTAACACTCCATGCATAAATTATAAGTGCAACTGCCAATCACCAGCCTCCACCAGCTTTCACCCAATGCAGTGCGCACTCCCTGAATAAAAGATCATAAGAAACATCAAAGGTGAAAACAGGGCTATCCACAGGATAGCAAGGATTTCCTCTCATATTATCTCACTTCACAGGGTAGAGCTGCATTCAATGGTCCCAAAATACCAAAGGTCATAAACAAAAGATATGCCTGATTGTGTAGTATTTATTAAAAAGACATACAATGAACAGGTATTTTTTATGTATATATATATATATATATATATATATATATATATATATATATATATATATATATATATAAATTGGATAGTATTATTATGGCCGCTGTTATACACGTTACACCATGCAAATCGCGAAGGGTAGGATTTCAGAGCCAAAACGTCGCACCACGTCGCAGTGGAGGTCCATGTGGTGTTGTTATATGTAAGTCTAGCGGCATGATATATTGTTTTTATGCAATTTTACCTGTTCATTGTATGTATTAATAAATACTACACTATGAGGCATATCTTTTGTTTATGGCCTTTGGTATTTTGGGACATATGAATGGAGCTTTACCCTGTGAAGTGAAATAATATGAGAGGAAATCCTTGTACTAAAACCTGTGGACATCCCTGTTTTCACCTTTAATGCTTCTTATGATCTTTTATTTTGTGAGTGCGCACTGCATTGGGGTGAAAGCTGGTGGAGGCAGGTGATGGGCAGTTGCACATATAATTTATGCATGGAGTGTTACTCACCTGGATGTAATTTATCAGAGTGGTAGCAATATTACACATATTATTTTTTTTTCTTCCGGCCTATCTGAGGCTCCAGAGATAAGGATAAAAGGAGAGGATTCATCATACTCCACATGAGAGGCATTATCAAAGCGTGTTTGCTGCACCTAATTGTGTAGCCGCAAATTCTGGTAAACCTTCAATCCTAATGGTGGTCCGACACCTTCTGTTGTACTTACTGAGTGGGAACTTTGGACTTTTTTGTTTAACATAGCCATGCAACCAAATCCCTGCAAGACTTCGCATTATACCCTCCTAAAATACAATTTCTGCCTTTGTGCTCCAATACAAACCTATTTCGGCATTCTCATTAACACCCTCTCATCCAATCCTCATGAGCCCTTCTCTACCTTTAGGGCAGGCCATAGACAATGATTTTTTTTTGTCAAACAGTGGGTGGAATGAAAAAAAAATATTTGATTCCCCTTCAACACATTTAAAGCGTTCCTTCAGTGTTGCCTATTTCCTCCTCTCCACTTTCTCTTTCTGTAGGGGTCTCCCAAGGCTCTCTTCTTGGACCTCTACTCTTCTTTATCTACACATCCTTCCTTGGTCACTTGATAATCTCCCACAGCTTGCAATACAATCTCACTACTCACCTCACACCTTCAGTCTCCTCTCGCATTACTAACTTACTAACTGACACATCAGTATGGATGTCACACCATTTCCTAAAGCATTATAAAACAAAGTCTTTCTCCAGCTGAGCTCATAATATTTCCCCCTGCTGTGCCCTTCTCCTTAACTTTTCAAACAAGCTCAACAATACAATTATCAGTCCCTCCCTTTATCCGAGGGTGTTAGGGGTAGTCCTGGACTCTGACTTATCTTTTCAGCCCCAGATCCAATTACTGTCCAATCTTGTAAACCTAACCTCCATTTCCAAACATTTCCAAAATATATCCTTTCTTAACCAATGAAACCAGCAAGCTACTCGTTCACTCTGTTGTTATCTCTTGCCTTGGGTATTGCGATTTCTTCTCATAAAGCCACCTCTACACAGGCTTTCCCCATGTAGACTATTATGAATACTGCTGCAGACTCATTTACCTTACCTGGCACTCAGTGTCTGCCGCTCCTCTCTGCCAATCCCTCCACTGGCTTCCAATTGCACAATGAACAAACATGTCAAATACTAACAATAACAACATACAAAGACCTTTACAACTCTGCCCCAAGCTACATCACCAATGTTGTCTCAATATATCATCCAAATCATCCTCTCCACTCCTTTCAAGACCTCCTGCTCTCTAGATTCCTTGTCTCCTCCTCCAATGCTCGTCTGTGGTTTTCTCCAGAGGCTCTCTCATCCTCTGGAATCGCCTACCTAAATTTGTCCAGCTATTTCCTACTTTGTCCACCATTAGGCAATCCCTGAAAATGCATCTCTTTAGGAAAGCCTATCATGCATCCACCTAAAGACTGAAATAACAGTGAGAGAAAGGTAAGGGGATTATCACGGTGTCAAACAGTTATTGGATTGCAAACATTTAAAATTAGTATAATGTTTTATTAACAAATGATCAAAAAGATATACAAAAACTGTACATATCAGGGGTGTGAACATACAAAAAATGGGAATTATAAAAAGCCAACTGTACAACAGTATTACAAAACCCGGCCTATGGCGTGGTGGCAGGTTTTGTGAGCAGGTATTTGAGGTCCTACATGTTTCGCCTATAATGGCTTACTCAGGGACAGTTAGTTATACCTATATTGGTATCTTGGATTCTACAATAAAAAATCACAGTCAGAAAGGAAGGAACAATATAATGACACCAAGTAATAAAGCTACAAATGAAAATAAGTATATATTGCAAGGCTGTCAGATATGGTCACAGATTGCCCCACATAGAGAAAATGCTGGAGCGAATGGCTCATCCCATCAACATCCCCCGAGAGACAACTCTCCACCCAAAGGGTACCCCAGGAGCCCTCATCACATTGGATGGTAAAATACCTACCAGTGGGTCCCAGGGGGCGGGCGTGAAAGATCCCAGGGCGAATACAAGGTCTCTATGCACAGTAGGAGGCTGTAGGGGGCAAAGAAGAGGACCTGGCAAATAAAGGAAAAGTTTGATGTAGATTATGTGGTTTTAGTAAACCCCAGAAATAGTCTGGGTAAAAGGACCAAAAGAAAAAAGGAAAAAAACATTGGGCTAACAAAAGCCTCAGTAATACTCACAGTATAAACAACTAACAGGAAAAAATCAGGGCACCCAATATCCTGGCTTAACTATCAACAGGGATAGCGAATGAACAAAAACTGAAAAGAGAGGAAAAAAAAATGGGAATGGGTAAGGATAAGAAGGAGGATGTTAATGAAGCCATAATAGAGTATGTTATAGTGGCAATGTCTAGAGGTACAATGGGGTATAGTATAATTAGCAGTGCTATAGTAAATACAGGGAAGTAGACACATTTACCCAGAGCTCCAATAATGCTATTGGAGTGAGATGGGCTATAGAGCTTCAGTGTAATAAGGGTGGTACAAAAGGCTCACAGAAACTACACTGTAGGGAAAACATAAAATAAGTCTGAATATAGGATGTGGAGCGAACACAAATAGGTAGCAAGGGGATTTTAAACTTACCATTCTATATGACAGCACCAGCGTGGGTGCCCTGGAAACGCCAACAGCGGAATGACCGAAGGAGCCAGCCTCTTATGCCCCCACACACGTGCGGCGTCTGACGTAGCCGGACATGTGAGTGGATGAGGGTCTGATGCTTCGTGGATGGTGAACGGAGCGGAGTATTCAATAGACTGCGGAGCCGATCAAAACAGCGGCGCCGCAGTCTACCAGATGGTGTCATAGTGATCCAAAGATTATCTGCATGGCAGTGGCTGGGGGCGGGCGGGTACTGACAATAGGCAGCACCGCCCTTGGGTGTCAATACAGCCAAGGTGGTGGGAGAGGCCAAGGTTCACCACAACAGGGATCGGCCAAACCCACCACCCCAATTCCAAATGGAGATAGATGTGGGGAGCTAAGAAATAGGGGAACCGCGAGGTGGCAGGGGAGAAACCAAGGGGAGGGGAAAAAAAGGGGGGCCAGCCGCAGAGATCCAGCAATGTGGGGGGAAGAACCAGAAGTACACTAGGGACAAATGACCATGAGTCACCCACACACCATTTGGGGGAACAGGGGCCAGGTCCCTAAGGTAGTCCCGCAATAGGCCAAGTCTGACAGCCATGCAACAATAGCAAAGTATAAATTAATATAAACTTGGAAAACATAACATGAATGCATTTTATGATGGTCCGAGTACACATTTAACAATAGCCATAATTATGTAGATATTAGCAATTATAAAGAAAAAAGTGGTGCATAAATAAGGTTCTAGTTTTAATATAGGGAAATATTGATCCAAGAATCCATGATGTGACTTCAAATTGGGGAGGAACGATTGGGAGAAGGGAGAGATGTATAAGTGAGTAACAAAAAATCTCATAGAAAGTGATTAAAGGAAAGATTTAAAGCTAATGTACTCATTTAGCCCTGGGAATTTATTAGCCTCCAGGGTGTGTATCCACTTGGTCTCAAGTTGGAGTAACTTTTGGTCAATGTCGCCACCCCTGGCGTGTAGGGGAACATGCTCAAGGGCAGTGAATCCAATGACCTGAGGATTAAAGTTATGTTCTAGTGCCACGTGTCGGTTAATAGAAGTTGATGTGGTATGTTTATAGAGTGGTTTTATGTGGTCTCTAATACGTATACAGAACGGGTGTTTGGTTTTTCCAACATAATAGCATCCACAACGGCAGGTGGCTAAGTAGACTACTCCCACGGTTTGACACGTGATTGTATGTTTGATTTTAGGGGTGTGGCCATTGGGAAGCGGAGTCTCCCGAGAGTCATAAATGAATTTGCATACGTCACAATTTCCACATGGAAATGTGCCAAAGACAGTTAAAGTAGACGCAGATTTGGGAGAATGGTGGCTAGTTATTATAACGTCTCTTAGTGACGATGATCGTCGATAGGTTATGTCTGGAAATGATTTGATGTATTTTTTAATGGTGGTATCCGCTGTAAGTAGTGGCCAAAATTTATTGAGAATATCTCTTACTTGGTTATGATGTTGGTAAAACTGTGTAATAAGGCGGACAGGTTGAAAAGTATCCCGATTCTTATTAGAGAAAATGAGTTTTTTCCTATCCAGTTTTTTAACCTTGTCAAAGGCACGCTTCAAAAGTGTATGACTATATCCTCTGTTTTTGAGTCTGTGGTACAGGTCATAGGAGGCTTTAAAAAAATCTGTTTCATGTGAGCAGTTTCGTTTAATATGAAGATACTGGCTAAAGGGAATGCTGTTTAATAATGGTTTTGGATGTGCGCTTCCAGCGTGGAGGATGGTATTTCCGGATGATTCCTTTCGATAAAGTGCAGAAAAGAGCTTTCCATTGGAGTCCAAATGGATCTCCAAGTCCAAGAAAGTAATTTTGGTCTGACTACAAGCCATGGTAAATTTCAAATCATAAATTTTGGTAGCCAAAAGGTCAACAAATTGGGACAATTGTTCACGAGTGCCAGACCAGAAGAAAAGCACATCATCTATGTACCTGTGCCAGGACACTACATGGCACAGATGATGAGTTAAATCAGGGTTAGCAAACAATTCCCTTTCCCACACCCCCAGGTACAGGTTGGCGTAAGACGGGGCACATTTAGTGCCCATAGCCACACCCTGTACCTGGAGGAAGAGGGAAGAGCCAAACATAAAATGGTTTCGTGTTAGAATAAACAGTAAGAGATTTGTGACAAATTGACCATATGCTTCAAATTTAGGACCTCTTTCTTGTAGTAGTTTAGTGATCACTTCAATGCCTTTATTGTGGGGAATGGCGTTATAAAGGCTCTCTACGTCTAGAGCAACCAACCAAACATTATGAGGCAGAGGCAGATCTTCGAGGATATGAAGAAGATGTATTGTGTCCTTGACATAGGAAGGAAGTGATGTGACATGCGGACTAAGATACTTGTCAACAAGTGCACTTGCATTTTCGGTAAGGCATTGGCACCCGGACACGATAGGGTGTCCGGGCGGGGACTCTAGTGGTTTATGCAATTTTGGTAACACATAAAAAGTTGGTATTTTGGGGTCTTTAACATTCAAAAATTTCCAAGTGTTACTGTCGATAATACCCTGTTGGTAGGCAGAAAAGATCAGTTCATAGTATTCGGTAGCAAAGTTGTGAGTAGCCTAGAAATGGGTCGATACTATTCCTTGTTGTCCAGGATATTGCAGCACATGGTTTCATAGGCCGCAACATCCATGACAACCACGTTTCCGCCCTTATCGGCTGGTTTAATAACCAGCCCAGGGTGCTTTTGTAAAGATTTCAAAGCCGTCTGTGGGCAAGAGACAAATTGGAGGAATGGGAGTTGGGAATCTTTACAAAACCACCCTGGGCTGGTTATTAAACTAGCCGATAAGGGCGGAAGCGTGGTTGTCATGGATGTTGTGGCCTATGAAACCATGTGCCGCAATATCCTGGACAACAAGGAATGGTATCGACCCATTTCTAGGCTACTCATTGACAACTTTGCTACCGAATACTACGAACTGATCTTTTCTGCCTACCAACAGGGTATTATCGACAGTAACACTTGGAAATTTTTGAACGTCAAAGACCCCAAAATACCAACTTTTTATGCGTTACCAAAATTGCATAAACCACTAGAGTCCCCGCCCGGCCGCCCTATCATGTCCGGGTGCCAATGCCTTACAGAAAATGCGAGTGCACTTGTTGACAAGTATCTTAGTCCGCATGTCACATCACTTTCTTCCTATGTCAAGGACACGATACATCTTCTTAGTAAACATTACCAAACATAATGTTGTGTTGGTTGCTCTAGATGTAGAGAGCCTTTATAACGCCATTCCCCACAATAAAGGCATTGAGGTGATCACTAAACTACTACAAAAAAGAGGTCCTAAATTTGAAGCATATGGTCAATTTGTCACTAATCTCTTATTGTTTATTCTAACACAAAACCATTTTATGTTTGGCTCTTCCCACTTCCTCCAGGTACAGGGTGCGGCTATGGGCACTAAATGTGCCCCGTCTTACGCCAACCTGTACCTGGGGGGGTTGTAAAGGGAATTGTTTGCTAACCCTGATTTAACTCATCATCTGTGCCATGTAGTGTCCTGGCACAGGTACATAGATGATGTGCTTTTCTTCTGGTCTGGCACTCGTGAACAATTGTCCCAATTTGTAGTCAGACCAAAATTACATTCTTGGACTTGGAAATCCATTTGGACTCCAATGGAAAGCTCTTTTCTGCAATTTATCGAAAGGAATCATCTGGAAATACCATCCTCCACACAGGAAGCGCGCATCCAAAACCATTATTAAACAGCATTCTCTTTAGCCAGTATCTTTGTATTAAACGAAACTGCTCACATGAAACAAATTTTTTTTAAAGCCTCCTATGACCTGTACCACAAACTCAAAAACAGAGGATATAGTCATACACTTTTGAAGCGTGCCTTTAACAAGGTTAAAAAACTGGATAGGAAAAAACTAATTTTCTCTAATAAGAATCGGGATACTTTTCAACCTGTCCGCCTTATTACACAGTTTTCCCAACATCATAACCAAGTAAGAGGTATTCTCAATAAATTCTGGCCACTACTTACGATGAATACCACCATTAGAAAATACATCAAATCATATCCAGACATAACCTATCAACGATCATCATCACTAAGAGACTGTCTAATAACCAGCCACCATTCTCCCAAATCTGCATCTACTTTAACTGCCTTTGGCAAGTTTCCATGTGGAAATTGTGACGTATGTGAATTCATTTATGACTCTCGGGAGACTCCGCTTCCCAATGGCCACATCCATAAAATCAAACATACCATCACGTGTCAAACCGTGGGAGTAGTCTACTTAGCCACCTGCCGTTGTGGATGCTATTATGTTGGAAAAAACAAACGCCAGTTCTGTATACGTATTAGAGACCACATAAAACCACTCTATAAACATACCACATCAACTTCTATTAACTGACACGTGGCACTAGAACATAACTTTATTCCTCAGGTCATTGGATTCACCGCCCTTGAGTATGTTCCCCTACACGCCAGGGGTGGCAATTAGGGATGAGCTACGAGTTTGAGTCAAACTCATGTTCGACTCGAACATTGGCTGTTCGCAAGTTCGCCGAACAGCGAACGATTTGGGGTGTTCGCTGCAAATTCGAATGCCGCGGAACACCCTTTAAAAGTCTATGGGAGAAATCAAAAGTGCTCATTTTAAAGGCTTATATGCAAGTTATTGTCATAAAAAGTGTTTGGGGACCTGGGTCCTGCCCCAGGGGACATGGATCAATGCAAAAAAAAAGTTTTAAAAATGGCCGTTTTTTTAGGAGCAGTGATTTTAATAATGCTTAAAGTCAAACAATACAAGTGTAATATCCCTTTAAATTTCGTAGCTGGGGGGTGTCTATAGTTTGCCTGTAAAGGGGCGCATGTTTCCCATGTTTAGAACAGTCTGACAGCAAAATGACATTTCAAAGGAAAAAAGCCATTTAAAACTACTCGCGGCTATTGCATTGCCGGTCCGACAATACACATAGAAGTTCATTGATAAAAACAGCATGGGAATTCCCCACAGGGGAACCCTGAACCAAAATTTAAAAAAAAATGACGTGGGGGTCCCCCTAAATTCCATACCAGGCCCTTCAGGTCTGGTATGGATTTTAAGGGGAACCCCTCGCCAAAAAAATAAATAAAACGGCGTGGGGTCCCCCCAAAAATCCATACCAGACCCTTATCCGAGCACGCAACCTGGCAGGCCGCAGGAAAAGAGGGGGAACGAGAGAGCGCCCCCCCTCCTGAACCATATCAGGCCACATGCCCTCAACATTGGGAGGGTGCTTTGGGGTAGCCCCCCAAAACACCTTGTCCTCATGTTGATGAGGACAAGGGCCTCATCCCCACAACCCTGGCCGGTGGTTGTGGGGGTCTGTGGGCGGGGGGGCTTATCGGAATCTGGAAACCCCCTTTAACAAGGGGACCCCCAGATCCCGGCCCCCCCCCTGTGTGAAATGGTAAGGGGGTACTTCCTATCATTTCACTAAAAAACTGTCAAAAATGTTAAAAATGACAAGAGACAGTTTTTGACAATTCCTTTATTTAAATGCTTCTTCTTTCTTCTTCTATCTTCCTTCATCTTCTTCTTCTTCTTCTTCTGGTTCTTCTGGCTCTTCTGGTTCTTCCTCCGGCATTCTCATCCAGCATCTCCTCCGTGGCATCTTCTATCTTCTTCTCCTCGGGCCGCTCCGCACCCATGGCATGGGGGGGCTCCTGCTCTTCTCTTCATCATCTTCTTCTCTTCTTCATCTTCTTCTCTTCTTCATCTTCTTCTTTTCTTCTCTTCTTCTCTTCTTCATTTTCTTCTCCGGGCCGCTCCGCATCCATGCTGGCATGGAGGGAGGCTCCCGCTGTGTGACGGCGTCTCCTCTTCTGACGGTTCTTAAATAACGGGACATGACGGGACTTCCCTGTGGCATTCCCCGTGACGTCACAGGGAAGTCCTGTTAAGTCACCGTGCGTCAGAGGGGGCAGGGTCACTGGGTGGCCCCGCCCCCGTTATTTAGGAACTGTCAGATGAGGAGACGCCGTCACACAGCGGGAGCCTCCCTCCATGCCAGCATGGATGCGGAGCGGCCCGGAGAAGAAAATGAAGAAGAGAAGAAGAGAAGAAGATGAAGCAGAGAAGAAGATGAAGAAGATGAAGAAGAGAAGAAGATGAAGAGAAGAGCTGGAGCCTCCCCCCATGCCATGGGTGCAGAGCGGCCCGAAGAGAAGAAGATAGAAGACACTGCGGAGGAGATGCTGGACGAGAACGCCGGAGGAAGAACCAGAAGAGCCAGAAGAACCAGAAGAAGAAGAAGAAGATGAAGGAAGATAGAAGAAAGAAGAAGCATTTAAATAAAGGAATTGTCAAAAACTGTCTCTTGTAATTTTTAACATTTTTGACAGTTTTTTAGTGAAATGGTAGGGGTATTTTGTACCCCCTTACCATTTCACACAGGGGAGGCGGGATCTGGGGGTCCCTTTGTTAAAGGGGGCTTCCAGATTCCGATAAGCCCCCCACCCACAGACCCCCACAACCACTGGCCAGGGTTGTGGGGATGAGGCCCTTGTCGCCCTTGTCCTCATCAACATAGGGACAAGGTATTTTAGGGGGCTACCCCAAAGCACCCTCCCAATGTTGAGGGCATGTGGCCTGGTACGGTTCAGGAGGGGGGGGTGCTCTCTCTTCCCCCCCACTTTTCCTGGAGCCTGCCAGGTTGCGTGTTCGGATAAGGGCCTGGTATGGATTTTTGGGGGGACCCCACGCGTTTTTTTTTATTTTGGTGAGGGGTTCCCCTTAAAATCCATACCAGACCTGAAGGGTCTGGTATGGAATTTAGGGGGACCCCCACGTCATTTTTTTAAAAATTTTGGCCGGGGTTCCCCTTAATATCCATACCAGACCTGAAGGGCCTGGTATGGAATTTAGGGGGACCCCCACATCATTTTTTTTTTTAATTTTGGTTCGGGGTTCCCCGTGGGGAATTCCCATGCCGTTTTTATCAATGAATTCTATGTGTATTGTTGGACCGGCAATGCAATAGCCGCGAGTAGTTTTAAATGGCTTTTTTCCTTTGAAATGTCATTTTTCTGTCAGACTGTTCTAAACACGGGAAACATGCGCCCCTTTACAGGCATACTATAGACACCTCCCAGCTACGAAATTTAAAGGGATATTACACTTTTATTGTTTGACTTTAAGCATTATTAAAATCACTGCTCCTGAAAAAACTGCCGTTTTTAAAACTTTTTTTTGCATTGATCCATGTCCCCTGGGGCAGGACCCAGGTCCCCAAACACTTTTTATGACAATAACTTGCATATAAGCCTTTAAAATTAGCACTTTTGATTATTTATGTTCGTGTCCCATAGACTTTAATGGTGTTCGCGTGTTCAAACAAACTTTTTTCCTGTTCGCATGTTCTAGTGCGAACCGAACAGGGGGGTGTTCAGCTCATCCCTAGTGGCGATATTGACCAAAAGTTACTCCAACTTGAAACCAAGTGGATACACACCCTGAAGGCTAATAAATTCCCAGGGCTAAATGAGTACATTAGCTTTAAATCCTTCCTTTAATCACTCTCTATGAGATTTTTGTTACCCACTTATACATCTGTCCCTTCTCCCAATTGTTCCTCCCCAATTTAAAGTCAGACCATGGATTCTTGGATCAATATTTCCCTATATTAAAACTAGAACCTTATTTATGCACCACTTTTTTCTTTGTAATTGCTAATATCTACATAATTATGGCTATTGTTAAATGTGTACTCGGACCATCGTAAAATGCATTCATGTTATGTTTTCCAAGTTTATATTAATTTATACTTTGCTATTGTTGCATGGCTGTCAGACTTGGCCTATTGCGGGACTACCTTAGGGACCTGGCCCCTGTTCCCCCAAATGGTGTGTGGGTGACTCGTGGTCATTTGTCCCTAGTGTACTTCTGGTTCCCCCCCCACATTGCTGGATCTCTGCGGCTGGCCCCCCTTTTTTCCCCCTCCCCTTGGTTTCTCCCCTGCTGCCTCGCGGTGGAGATAGATGTGGGGGGACATCTATCTCCATTTGAAATTGGGGTGGTGGGCTTGGCCGATCCCTGTTGTGGCGAACCGTGGCCTCTCCCACCACCTTGGCTGTATGGACACCCAAGGGCGGTGCTGCCTATTGTCAGTACCCGCCCGCCCCCCAGCCACTGCCATGCAGATGATCTTTGGATCACCATGACACCATCTGGTAGACTGCGGCGCCGCCGTTTTGATCACCTCCGCAGTCTAGTGAATACTCCGCTCCGTTCACCATCCACGCAGCGTCAGACCATCCCGCAAAGCTCCCTGGATCTTGTAGGCCTACGGAGCTATTGTCGGGCGCATGCACAGTGGCACTACTCGTCCGCTCACACATCCGGCGATGTCAGACGCCACACATGTGTGGGGGGCATAAGAGGCCGGCTCCTTCGGTCATTCCGCTGTTGGCGTTTCCAGGGCACCCACGCTGGTGCTGTCATGTAGAATGGTAACTTTAAAATCCCCTTGCTACCTATTTGTGTTCACTCCACATCCTATATTCAGACTTATTTTATGTTTTCCCTACAGTGTAGTTTCTGTGAGCCTTTTGTACTACCCATATTACACTGAAGCTCTATAGCCCATCTCACTCCCATTGGAGCTCTGGGTAAGTTTGTCTACTTCCCTGTATTTACTATAGCACTGCTAATTATACTATACCCCATTGCACCTCTAGACATTGCCACTATAACATACTCTATTATGGCTTCATTAACATCCTCCTTTTTATCCTTACCCATTCCCATTTTTTTTTCCTCTCTTTTCAGTTTTTGTTCATTCGCTATCCCTGTTGATAGTTAAGCCAGGATATTGGGTGCCCTGATTTTTTCCCCTGTTAGTTGTTTATACTGTGAGAATTACTGAGGCTTTGTTAGCCCAATGTTTTTTTCCTTTTTTCTTTTGGTCCTTTTACCCAGACTATTTCTGGGGTTTACTAAAACCACATAATCTACATCAAACTTTTCCTTTATTTGCCAGGTCCTCTTCTTTGCCCCCTACAGCCTCTTACTGTGCATAGAGACCTTGTATTTGCCCTGGGATCTTTCATGCCCGCCCCCTGGGACCCACTGGTAGGTATTTTACCATCCAATGTGATGAGGGCTCCTGGGGTACCCTTTGGGTGGAGAGTTGTCTCTCGGGGGATGTTGATGGGATGAGCCATTCGCTCCAGCATTTTCTCTGTGGGGCGATCTGTGACCATATCTGACAGCCTTGCAATATATACTTATTTTCATTTGTAGCTTTATTACTCAGTGTCATTATATTGTTCCTTCCTTTCTGACTGTGATTTTTTATTGTAGAATCCAAGATACCAATACAGGTATAACCAACTGTCCCTGAGTAAGCCATTATAGGCGAAACATGTAGGACCACAAATACCTGCTCACAAAACCTGCCACCATGCCATAGGCTGGGTTTTGTAATACTGTTGTACAGTTGGCTTTTTATAATTCCCATTTTTTGTATGTTCACACCCCTGATATGTACAGATTTTGTAGATCTTTTTAATCATTTGTAAATAAAACATTATACTAATTTTAAATGTTTGCAATCCAATAACTGTTTGGCACTGTGATAATCCCCTTACCTTTCTCTCACTGTTATTACCAATTTTATTGGGATGAGGTGCCGTATTATAATGAGGACTATCCAGTCACTAAAACCCCTATTTTTCAAACCTAAAGACTGAACTTTTAACTTCTCCATCAGCTCCTCCTTCACAGTTATTACTTTTTTTGTACAAATTTCCCCTCCCCTTTAGATTTTATCTCTCGTGAGCAGAGCCATCCTAATCATTTTGTATTGAATTGCATTGTAACTGTACATTTTCCCTTTATATTGTAAAGTGCTCCCAAACTGTTGATGCTGGACAAGTCCTGTATAATAATAATGGTGCAGAAAAACCTGGTCCCCTGCAGCGCTAGTCTGGAGCTTTGATGGTATAAAGGCTATCATTAACAGGACAGAGATCCCACTAATTTGTTATTATTTGCCCTTTATTTTCAGTTCTTGACTTAAATCAATGTAAAGTTAAACTTGAATAACACCGACACTGTAAACCAAAAACTGTATTTTAAAAGTTATTTAGGGTTAGAATGAACGGTTTATTTCTTGCAACCTCTCTTTTTCTCTTTCTCTTGTCTTACACAGCCTCCATTTTAGAAATAGGTTTAATGGCTGTAAAAAATTGCTTTATGCTAGCAAAACCTTTGACTACTTTCTAACACATGCATTTTAAAAGTATACTAAAAGTCATTGTATTTTTTTTTAAGGAATAGAGGGCAGCCAAAGTCTGTACGCTACTTTTAATAATTATTTTAATGGATGCAAAGTGCAAGAATGAAGCTAAGGAATTCTAGAACTACTTCCCATTTATTTGGCCTTTTTTTCTGGTACAAGCTACTGCAGTTTGGATGGTCCTTATCCTTGCAGCATAAAGACTTACTTAACACCATTACCTATATTAGTAGCACTCTGGTGGCTTTACACTATTGTTATATACTTTTATTCACCTAATTGAAAACTCACATGCTGAAAAATACTTTTTCTTTAGAGAAATTGAAAAAAGGGCTTTAGATATTGCTAACATATAATTATTCTTTTTTAATAGCTTTCATGTAAGATTTTCCTTTTGTCAAACTCTCAATATTCTAGATGATAGTCCCTTGTCCAATTTGCAAATGAATTTGATCATAATGTTGTGGAGATTATATTCACTACAAGAGGTCATTACTATTAAAGTATGCTTAATGTACTCAAGGGCAGCAGGCAGAACATTCAAAAAGTATGATAATTAAATATAGTCTTCAAGGCAAGATAATATAATTTCACTTGCATAGTCGTTGCTGTGTTGTAATATTATGTTTACATTAAAGCAGCAACCACTTGCCGGCTGCATAATGCCGTTATATGGAGACAAGGTGGCTCTCATGTGCTGGATCACATACCTAGTATGTGATCCGGAACTTCCAGGTAGGGGGCAAGTGCGTGCATGATTGGTCCCAGCAGATGCCTATCAGCAGGTGTCGGGCAATGGATGTCCGCCAGCATCCGCTGATTGGTGAGGAGAATGACAGAACTGAGCTCTGCCAATCTAAACAAGGCAGAGCACTGTCCTGTCAGTGGGGATGTGCTGGGCTTTGTTTCCCTGGAAAGAAGGGAATAATATTCAGCACATCCCCTAGTAAAAGCACCACATAGTAAACACATAACCACTGGTTAGGCACACATTTAACCCTTTGATCGTCCTAGATGTTTAACTCTTTCCCAGCCAGTGTCATTAGTACAGCGACAGGGCATATTGTTGGCACTGATCACTGTATTAGTATCAGTGGTTTCTACAAAGTTTCAAAAGTGTCAGTTAGTGTCAGATAGTCACAATATTGCAGTCTTAATATAAGTCACTGATCGCCGCCATTACTAGTATAAAGAAAAAAAAATTCCAATATTTACAGTCCTGTATGGTCTGCTTATGGAGAACGCCCATGATGGTACCCTTGGTTATAAGTGAGAAGTTTATTACATCTGTGATGTTTGTGGTTCTACATGCTGTGCATTCTCTGACTATGATGTTGGGTTGTCTTTTGGTCTCCCCTTAATCCTGATATCCTGGATGGTTTTAAGATTTTGAGTTAGTGATAAAGTGAGCAAGCCCTGAAAAAATTGATACACAGATCACGAAACATGTTGGCTACTTGAATGTAATATCTCTGTTTGATATATTGTGTATATATACCATGATTTTATATGTAGGAATTTGTAAGTTATTCCACTACTGTTCTGTGTCTATATGTGATTTTTCAATTTTCTAATAAATATTCAAATATATATATATATATATATATATATATATATATATATATATATATATATATGTTTATTGTTATTTGTCTGGAGAAGACCATTTAATGCCCAAATCCATTTGAACTTCCTTTCCCAATACTTATATTTAGGGTTGGAACTTCATGACAATATCATATGAACTTTAGTCCAAGAGCCTGGACTATACTTTTTCATCACACTAATGACTCCTCTACCACTGCACTGTGCTGTCTGTGTCACAGGTGCGGTGGTGGAAGGGAGCTCAGCTGCATTGAGAATGGAATGTCCATATGGACATTTTACCTTATTTTGCCTTCACAGGTGGTGCTTGCTACAAAAGCATGTGCCTGTTTCCAATAGGTGCCTGAATCTGTAGCCCAAATGGACATTGGTTGCATGGAGACATGACAGAATTCTAAAGAGTTTTGGATAAACTGTTTATGAATTCCCCCAAATCATCGTATTTATTATGTTTATTTCATTTTTTGTAGTCCCATCGAAGGGGACTGTTTGGGCTCCAAAAGGCATCAGTTGCATAATATTTCCTGTTGTCATTTGTAATACAAGGAGAGGATTTCTGGGCTCTTGAAACAGCTGTTTGGCTCTCTCTTTGGCTTATTTAAGAATGTGATAAGGATGTCAGAAGAGCAAGAAAACTCAAAAACTAACACCGGGAATGTTCTGCCTAATTGTTTCAGTGTACCAAAAAGCATTTTTTTTTCTCAGGTAAAATTAATTTGCTATAAGCAATTTGCTATATTTAAGCCAGGGAAGAGAGAAAATAGCTCAAAAAAAGATCAAAGAGCTTTGTTAAAAACAGCATAGTATATACTCACAAAATAAAATCTGAGAGAGTGCATATAGTCATCAATAAAGAGCCCACTCAACACACAACACAATCACAAGGAAAGGATGGATTAACAGCCACGGTGTCCCGGCCACTGTATGGCCAGCTGACAGGTGAAGAGTAGGGATGGCTGAACAGTTCAGCTTGAGCATTAGTTCGGGCCGAACTTTGGTTGTTTGGACGTTCGGCGAACAGCAAACATTATGCGGTGTTTGCGGCAAATTCAAAGGCGGCGGATCTCCATTAAAGTCTATGGGACACTAACATGAAAAACCAAAAGTGCTCATTTTAACCTCCCTGACGGTATTCCCGAGTCTGGCTCGGGGTGGAATTTCAGAACCAAAAGCGGTAACCCCGAGCCAGACTCAGCATCACATTGCAGGATCCAGGAAGAGCTTACTTACCTTGTCCCCTGGATCCTGCAATGTCTCCCTGCAGTGTGAGCGGCTCGTCCTCTGCTCGATTCATCATGGAGCCGAGCTCCAATCCCTGCGAGCGTTGCGATGCACGGGGATGGAGAACAGCGTTCAAAAAGTGAAACACACACAATACATACAGTATACTGTAATCTTACAGATTACATTACTGTATGAAATTATTTCACCTCCCTTTTGTCCCTAGTGGTTTCTCCAGTGCCCTGCATGCAGAAAGTGTTCTTTCTGCCTGGAAAATGGAGATTGTCCATAGCAACCAAAATCATCCCTTTACATCAAAAGGGGTAGAAAACAGCGATAATAAATTAGAATCACTCGCAGAATTGAGCAATAGTGATTTGTGGGGAGATCCGTCATCAAACACTGAAAAGTAATGACAGCGACAATTCTGCAACTGAGCAAATTTCAGTGTTTTTGATTTGATTACATTATTGAATATTTTTTATTATTATATTATTATTTAGTGTAATTATTTATAGTTATTTATTATATTATAATTTATGATTTTGTGTTTCAAACTTTATCATATCCGAGATGTCTACTAGACTCTTGTTTGGACAGATTTAAGTGAGTTATTCCTAAGAATTACAAGCCTACAATATAAAACGCCAAATTTTCATGCAAAATAATGGTACAGTACCGCTTTCAGCATCAAAAATCTGAAATAATCATACCGCCAGGGAGGTTAAAGGCTTATATGCAAGTTATTCTCATAAAAAAGTGTTTGGAGACCTGGGTCCTGCCCCAGGGGACATGTATCAATGCAAAATAAAGTTTTAAAAACTGCAGTTTTTTCCGGGAGCAGTGATTTTAATAATGCTTAACCACTTGCCGACCGCCTCACGCCGATGTACGTCGGCAGAATGGCACGGGCAGGCAGAACCACGTACCTGCACGTGATCTGCCTCCCGCGGGCGGGGGGTCTGATCGGACCCCCCCCAGTGCCCGAGGCGGTCGGCTAGTGTCTGGGAGCGATCAGACGTGAGGGGGAGACCATTCATTCATGGCCCCCCACTCACGATCGCTCCCAGCCAATCAGATCATTCCTCTGCTGCTGTATGCTAAACAGCAGCAAAGGAAATGATGTAATCTCTCCTTGGCTCGGTATTTTCCGTTCCGACGCCAAGGAGAGAAGACTGGAATGTGAGTGCACAACACACTCAGTAGAACATGCCAGACACACAATACACCCCCGATCACCCCCCGATCACCCCCCAATCACCCCTCCCCCCAGTTTTTTTTTTTTTTTGATTACTGCATGGTATCAGTTTGTGACAGTTAGTGTGGTAGGGCAGTTAGTGTTATCCCCCTTTAGGTCTAGGATACCCCCCTAACCCCCCCCTAATAAAGTTTTAACCCCTTGATCACCCCCCGTCGCCAGTGTCGCTAAGCGATCATTTTTCTGATCGCTGTATTAGTGTCACTATTGACGCTAGTTAGGGAGGTAAATATATAGGTTCGCCGTCAGCTTTTTATAGCATCAGGGACCCCCATATACTATCTAATAAATGTTTTAACCCCTTGATTGCCCCCTAGTTAACCCTTTCACCACTGATCACCATATAACTGTTACGGGTGACGCTGGTTAGTTCGTTTATTTTTTATAGTGTCAGGGCACCCGCCATTTATTACCTAATAAAGGTTTAGCCCCCAGATTACCCGGCGGTGCCTCCCTTAGTGGTATAGTATCTGAACGGATCAATATCTGATCCGATCAGATCTATACTAGCGTCCCCAGCAGTTTAGGGTTCCCAAAAACACAGTGTTAGCAGGATCAGCCCAGATACTTGCTAGCACCTGCGTTTTGCTCCTCCGCCCAGCCTAGCCCACCCAAGTGCAGTATCGATCGATCACTGACATTTACAAAACACTAAACGCATAACTGCAGCGTTCGCAGAGTCAGGCCTGATTCCTGCGATCGCTAACAGTTTTTTTGGTAGCATTTTGGTGAACTGGCAAGCACCAGCCCCAGGCAGTGTCAGGTTAGTGCCAGTATCGCTAACACCCACGCACGCACCGTACACCTCCCTTAGTGGTATAGTATCTGAACGGATCAATATCTGATCCGTTCAGATCTAAACTAGCGTCCCCAGCAGTTTAGGGTTCCCAAAAACACAGTGTTAGCGGGATCAGCCCAGATACCTTCTAGCACCTGCGTTTTGCCCCTCCGCCCGGCCCAGCCCACCCCACCCAAGTGCAGTATCAATCGATCACTGTCACTTACAAAACACTAAACACATAACTGCAGCGTTTGCAGAGTCAGGCCTGATCCCTGCGATCGCTAACAGTTTTTTTGGTAGCGTTTTGGTGAACTGGCAAGCGCCATCGGCCTAGTACACCCCGGTCATAGTCAAACCAGCACTGCAGTAACACTTGGTGACGTGGCGAGTACCATAAGTGCAGTTCAAGCTGGTGAGGTGGCAAGCACAAGTAGTGTCCCGCTGCCACCAAGAAGAAGACAAACACAGGCCCGTCGTACCCATAGTTCCCTTCCTACTGCATTCGCCAATCCTAATTGGGAACCCACCACTTCTGCAGCACTGGTACTTCCCCCATTCACATCCCCAACCAAATGCAGTCAGCTGCATGAGAGGCATTTTCTTTATGTTCTCCCAAGTACCCCTACCCAACGAACCCCCCCAAAAAAGATGTCATATCTACAGCAAGTGCAGATATAGGCGTGACACCCACTATTATTGTCCCTCCTGTCCTGACAATCCTGGTCTTTGCATTGGTGAATGTTTTGAACGCTACCATACACTAGTTGAGTATTAGCATAGGGTACAGCATTGCACAGACTAGGCACACTTTCACAGGGTCTCCCAAGATGCCATCGCATTTTGAGGGACCCGAACCTGGAACCGGTTACAGTTATAAAAGTTACAGTTACAAAAAAAAGTAAAAAAAAAAAACACAAAAAAATTATAAAATAAAAAAAATAGTTGTCGTTTTATTGTTCTCTCTATTGTTCTGCTCTTTTTTACTGTATTCTATTCTGCAATGTTTTATTGTTATTATGTTTTATCATGTTTACTTTTCAGGTATGTAATTTTTTATACTTTACCGTTTACTGTGTTTTACTGTTAACCATTTTTTTGTCTTCAGGTACGCAATTCATGACTTTGAGTGGTTATACCAGAATGATGCCTGCAGGTTTAGGTATCATCTTGGTATCATTCTTTTCAGCCAGCGGTCGGCTTTCATGTAAAAGCAATCCTAGTGGCTAATTAGCCTCTAGACTGCTTTTATAAGCAGTGGGAGGGAATTCCCCCCCACCATCTTCCGTGTTTTTCTCCGGCTCTCCTGTCTCAACAGGGAACCTGAGAATGCAGCCGGTGATTCAGCCAGCTGACCATAGAGCTGATCAGAGACCAGAGTGGCTCCAAACATCTCTATGGCCTAAGAAACCGGAAGCTACGAGCATTTCATGACTCAGATTTCGCCGGATGTAAACAGCGCCATTGGGAAATTGGGAAAGCATTTTATCACACTGATCTTGGTGTGGTCAGATGCTTTGAGGGCAGAGGAGAGATCTAGGGTCTAATAGACCCCAATTTTTTCAAAAAAGAGTACCTGTCACTACCTATTGCTATCATAGGGGATATTTACATTCCCTGGGATATCAATAAAAATGATTTAAAAAAAATAAAATGAAAGGAACAGTTTAAAAATAAGATAAAAAAGCAAAAAAAAATAAAGGAAAAAAAAAATCACCCCTGTCTCCCCCTGCTCTCGCGCTAAGGCGAACGCAATCGTCGGTCTGGCGTCAAATGTAAACAGCAATTGCACCATGCATGTGAGGTATCACTGCGAAGGTCAGATCGAGGGTAGTAATTTTAGCAGTAGACCTCCTCTGTAAATCTAAAGTGGTAACCTGTAAAGGCTTTTAAAGGCTTTTAAAAATGTATTTATTTTGTTGCCACTGCACGTTTGTGCGCAATTTTAAAGCATGTCATGTTTGGTATCCATGTACTCGGCCTAAGATCATCTTTTTTATTTAATCAAACATTTAGGCAATATAGTGTGTTCTAGTGCATTAAAATTTAAAAAAGTGTGTTTTTTCCCAAAAAAATGCGTTTGAAAAATCGCTGCGCAAATACTGTGTGAAAAAAAATGAAACACTCACCATTTTAATCTGTAGGGCATTTATTTAAAAAAAATATATAATGTTTGGGGGTTCAAAGTAATATTCTTGCAAAAAAAAATAATTTTTTCATGTAAACAAAAAGTGTCAGAAAGGGCAGGAGAAGCAGCTGAATGTATTTTGGGGTGCAATTCCACATATGCCCATGGTCTGTGTGCGCAATATATCATTTAGTGACAACATTTTCTAATTTTTTTTTTGTCATTATTCAATCACTTGGGACAAAAAAAATAATATTCAATGGGCTCAACATGCCTCTTAGAAATTTCCTTGGGGTGTCTACTTTCCAAAATGGGGTCATTTGGGGGGGGTTTGTACTGCCCTGCCATTTTAGCACCTCAAGAAATGACATAGGCAGTCAAAAAAAAATAGGTGTGTAAATTACAGAAAATGTACCCTAGTTTGTAGGCGCTATAACTTTTGCGCAAACCAATAAATATACGCTTATTGACATTTTTTTTACCAAAGACAGGTGGCCGAATACATTTTGGCCTAAATGTATGACTAAAATTGAGTTTATTGGATTTTTTTTATAACAAAAAAGTAGAAAATGTCATTTTTTTTCAAAATTTTTGGTCTTTTTCCATTTATAGCGCAAAAAATTAAAACCACAGAGGTGATCAAATAACATCAAAAGAAAGCTCTATTTGTGGGAAGAAAAGGACGCAAATTCCGTTTGGGTACAACATTGCATGACCGCGCAATTAGCAGTTAAAGTGACGCAGTGCCAAATTGTAAAAAGTGCTCTGGTCAGGAAGGGGGTAAATCCTTCCGGGGCTGAAGTGGTTAAAGTGAAACAATAAAAATGAAATATTCCTTTAAATATCGTGCCTGGGGGATGTTTATAGTATGCCTGTAAAGTGCCACAGTTTTCCCATGTTTAAAACAGTACTACAGCAAAATGACATTTCTAAAGGAAAAAAAGTAATTTAAAATGGATCCCGGCTGTAATGAATTGTCGAGTCTTGGTAATACAGATAAAACCCATTGTAAAAAATGGAATTGGTTCCCCCCAGTCCATTACCAGGCCCTCTGGGTCTTGTATGAATATTAAGGGGAACCCCAAACCAAAAAATAAAAAAAATTGCATGTGGGTCCCCCTAAAATCTATACCAGGCCCTTCAGGTCTGGTGTGGATATTAAGGGGAATCCTGCGCCAAATAAAAAATGGCGTAGGAGTCCCCCAAAATCCATACCAGACCTAACTGGTATGAATATTAAGAGGAACCCTGCACCAAATTAAAAAAATGGTCCCCCCGAAATCCATACCAGACCCCTATCTGAGCATGCAACCTGGCAGGCCACAGGAAAAGAGTTGTACCAGGCCACATGCCCCCAAAATGGGGAGGGTGCTTTGGAGTAGCCCCCCAAAGCACCTTGTCCCCATATTGATGGGGACAAGGGCCTCATCCCCACAACCCCTGCCCAGTGGTTGTGGGGGTCTGCGGGCGGGGGGATTATTGGAATCTGGAAGCCCCCTTTAACAAGGGGACCCCCAGATCCCGGCCTCCCCCCCATGTGAATTGGTAAAGGGTACATTGTACCCCTACCATTTCACAAAAAAGTGTCAAAAATAGTAAAAAAGACAGAAGACACTTTGGGACAAGTCCTTTATTAAAAAATAAAAATGCCCCGCAATGTAGATCCATCTCACGCCATCCAACGAGCCGAAAAAAGCAAAAAAAGCTGCAACAGCTCCGCCTCCATGGGAGGCTCCCACTGAGTGATGCTTCTTCTCGATTACAGTTGTTATATAGCTGAGGGCGGGGCCACTCGGTGATGTAAATGGATGACCCTGCCTTCCTCTAATGCCACGTGGATATTTAAAGGAATATTTCATTTTTATTGTTTCACTTTAAGCATTAATAAAATCATTGCTCCCGAAAAAACGTTTGTTTTTAAACTTTTTTTGTATTGATACATGTCTCCTGGGGCAGGACCCGGGTCCCAAACACTTTTTATGACAATAACTTGCATATAAGCCTTTAAAATTAGCACTTTTGATTTTTCATGTTCGCGTCCCATAGACTTTAACAGTGTTCATCCAAATTTTTTGCCTGTCCGGCTCATCTTTAGTGAAGAGCTAGGCTGGATGCCAGAAGTCTCTGCTCCCACTCAGCTCACTCAGACCCAAGGACAGCACTCAGTGTACAGTGGTCTCCTTAAAAAGTGTGGTCACAGGATGCGTTTTGAGGACTCCTCTTCAGCTAAACGGGTAACCAGCTAACCTTCTTTAGTGTTAGCTAAAGAAGAGGAGGAGTCCTTGAAACACATCCTGTGACCCCACTTTTACAGGAGACCACCGTCCACTGAGTGCTGTCCTTGTGATTGAGGAAGCTGAGTGGGAGCAGAGACTTCTGGCATCCATCCTAGCTTTTTACCTGTCACCTGGCCATATAGTGGTCCGGACACTGTGGCTGCTAATCCATCCTTTCCTTGTGACTGTGTTGTATGTTGAGTGTGCTCTTTTTCCTGGACTATATGTGCTCTCTCACATTTTATTTTGCGAGTACATACTATGTTGTTTTTAATAAAGCTCTTTGGCCTTTTTACTACACCAGAGGTCTGTGCTGTTTTCTCCCTTCCCTTGTTTTTGTCTTCACAGGTGGAGATCCCTCTCCCAGATTACAGCAGAACTCCCCCTCCTAGTGTATAGTAGTTCTGTCTCTAGGTGTTAGGCTATCCGCTCAGTAGTTAACATTAATTATTTCTGTATTTATATGTATTAATTGAGGCCATATTCATGTCATACATATCCTTCTGGTTTATTATGGTCAATCCAGGAAGAGTGTAGCTCTGTGAGCCAAACTCTCTCTTGGTGTAAGGCTTTTTGTTGAATTTATCATTTTTGATAGTTTTTTGTTAAACAGCTGTAATTTTTTAATAGAAATAATAAACTGAAGTATTAACATGATTGGACTTTTGTTTTGGAAGCATTTAGGTTTATGTGAAAATCATTTGAAAACCTTTCAAACATTTTTGTGTTTCTGCCCCAATCATTTCTATGCTATTCTGGAAAAAAAAAAAGTATATATAACAGCATCTATAAAATTTTGTATACATTATAACAGCATCCCACTATTTTAAACGTCGTACAGCCTATGTGAATTAGTTCTTAATTTAGTACAGGGTATACTGTATAAGTAGGAGTGAATAATTTGCTTGAAAGTTTTATTTTGCTCTTTTGTTTTTATTTCATTTCTAATTTCTTACTATGGAAAAGGGCAAATAATGTGGCTAATACGGGACTGTGTTTGGTGCAGCTTCAATAACTCTCAAGTGCTATTTAAATCCAATGCACCCTTAAAACCAACAAAGAACACCCTCATTTTGCCTTCCCTATTGACTCCAATGCTTTTTGAAAAAATTGGGGTGATTGTAGCCGTATTAGTGCAATTGTGATAGAGAAAATTGAGTACTGTACATGATACTTTTTTATTTGCACTAACATACACTGAAAAAATTGGGAAATTTTGCAAAAATCTCCCAATTTTTGTGATAAATTAGAGCTCCTGTTTTTACCCAACTGCAACAACTGCATTGAGTATTGTATATGTTTTTTTGCTGGCCCTTTCTCTGAAATCATAGATCATTAGTAATAGCAGAGCTTTCTTTCAGAAATGTTGTGTCATTAGTTGATATATCCTTTGAATTAAGATAAAGAAGTATCTTGATTTGAAATAGTGTGAAGCATAATCTGATTTTACAAGAACAAGAATGTTCGCAAGTTTTCAACATATTTGACGTTACTTAATTGGTGCTGAATAACACATTCCTTTTGTAAGAAAATTATACTTTTGAGCTTCATTGCATCTATTAATTTGAAGGCAATATTATTAGCACTAATCACAACCTGTCTGTAGTGTTGTATCTAGATAACACATTCTCCCATCTGGCTTTTTCTGTAAAATAGATATATTTTGAATTGCAGAGAAAGCAAGAGGTTTCTTAACGCTTTGTTTAGTTTCAAAAGCCTAAAGAGTAACTTTGGTAGGTTTGCAGGAGTTCTGTTGCACATCCCTTTTTTATGCATCATCAATATAGCTCAAAAAACAATTTCATTTAAAAAGTTATTCTAGATTTAAAGAGGTTATAAATCTCAGACATGAAATATGAACAAAGCATATCCCTCTATACTGTGTACTTGTCTCTATTCTAAGCACTAATTGTGGTTTCTTTCTGCTGCCTCAGACTTCTGCTATCAGCAAGAGTCACATTTTGAAAGTTTTCCTGACACCAATAAATAAAAATGTGATGAGGAGGAGCATACAGCCTGTGATTTGATATTCTTAGCTCTGCATGTAAGGGGGGGGGGGCTTCCTTCCCTTCAATCAGGTCTCAGAGCTATCCTCAGATACATACACAGATGAAATACATTTATGAAAGCTATTTTACCTGTCAAATCATCTTGATTTGTCTGATAAGGCAGAAGACCTGGTTTTGCTCTTTCAAAGTTTCCTGTTGACTTTCAGATCTTCTCTCCACTCTCACCCTTGACTGTACAGTGACTGGAGAAGCAATATGCTGATGAGTAGAGATGGGCTCGGGCATGTTCAGGATCCTAGCCCCAAACTACCTGCCAGATCCTGCCAGGAAGCTGACACTGCACACCCCTAATCACAGGCAGGAAGACATTTCCCAGTCTGTGCAGCTACAGACCCGGAAATGCCTCACTGCCTGTGATTAGTGGTGTGCCGTGTCAGCTTCCTGGGTGGGATTGGGCAGGTGGGTTGGGACTTGGATCCCGACAATGCTAGAGCCCATTCCTGCTGATGAGCTACAGCAGACACAACTGATACCTTGTGCTGCTTTTCCCTGCCCCTCTCTGAGCTTTCCTGTTCAGTAGACTGCAGTGGCTGATACTAAGGCAAATGTGCATGCTTACATTGCTTGCATTAAAAAAAAAAGAAACAATATGTGTAATGTTGCATTATTTATTACAAAGCTCCAATAATTTGTGTATTTTCTACATTCTGCTCATTAGTATTTGTAAAAAATATTTCTGTTAATACAGAAATAAGATAAAATCACAATAACATGGGCCTGGATTAATAGTCATGCAGGTATTAATTTGCAACCAAGCAAATGTTTTAACTTGAATGAAAAAAAAAGAGAGTTTGTAACAGCTCGAATGGAGGGTTTTGGTTTTAGCAGAGTTTGGTTAACTTCAAAGAAGTTCAGATGCCAAACCTTAACCCCGTGGAAATTAATGGGAGCAAAATCTGTCAAATTAAAAATGCCCATATTCTGGTCTAATAAGAAAGGAATGTCAACAAATGTTATGGGGGTGTGCACTGCCTTGGGGAATATATACCAATGATTTTTTTAAATGCTTAAAGTAAAACTCTAAGTGCTAGTTCACGCCAGATGCAGTTCCGTTCAGTTCCGTGCGCTTTTTTTCTGCACAAAATGCATGCACAGTGTTTTCAATGTATTTTAATGGCTCTAGTTCACACCATGCATTCAGTTTCTGCAACTGACTGCATGGTGTGATCTACGTACATCCAAAGAGTGAACCTTTTATCACAAGCTCCAAAAGGAGTACCTCTCACCTGCCCAATACTATTACATTGGGGTGTATATACCCCTTGTGATACCAATAAAAATAAATTAAAAAAAGAAAAGAAAAAAGTTTTAAAATATATAATTATAACAAAATGTATTTTTTTTTAAATAGCCATAACCCCCGTTGCCCCACACACACGTGCAAACCCAAGCACAGGGTAAGCGTATGTAAACCGCATTCACACCAAGCATGTGACATATCGCTGGAATTGTCAGAGTGAGAGCAATTTTTTTAAAATTTGCGTTTAATAAACAGTTGCACATGTGATATAAAAATTTGCAACTATCACTTTTATTCTACAGGGATTCTGTTTTTGGAAAATATATAATGTTCTGGGGGTTATTTGTATTGCCAAAAATCTAGTTTTTATATGTATGTGAAAAATATAAAAAAATACTCTGGAGCTTAACTGGTAAAGGGGGTACCTTATCCAAAAAAAAAAAAAAACAGCGTGAATTTCCCCTGCTCCTTAACCATATCAGACCACATGCCCTCAACATGGAGGGGGTGCCTTGTCTGGCAATGCACCTTGTACCACTGTTGATGAGGATAAGGGCTTCTTCCTCACCACTCATGACCAGTGGTTGTGAGTGTCTGGCAGGCGGGGAGATTAACAAAACCTGAAAGCCCCCTTTAAAAAATAATAAATAATAATAAAGGGCCCCCAGTTACTGCCCCTCCACATTAATTAGTATGGGGTACTGAAATCAATGGGAGACATATCTGTCAAATCAAAAATGCTAAATTTTCTAAGCTATTAGGCAAAGGAGTTTTCTACCTGGGCGGGTGAAGCCTGCTGAGGAACCGATCGTTTTTTCCTTCAATGATCCAATATATTTATTTTCTCCAAGTGTGCAACGGAACCTTACTCTATAATATTGGACATATCCACCATAACATACTCTGTATGGTCAGCAATGTGGAAGAGACACCACAGCCATGTTGTTTAAATACTGTAAATCAACCCCATTGTGTCATCTGGATTTTTCTACTTACAGACTTATAACAATATAATCAGACATACAGCAACCCATTGGAATATACAGGTCTCGCTTACTTACAAGCTTGTTTACAAGACTAAATAGCATATTAGTGTTAAATAAAAATAAGTAGGGAGTAGCCTATTAGGATGTGTTTTTTGTAAATGTATTGAACAATATGGGAAATAGTAAGAAGAGAGCAGTACAAGTAAGGCTGTTTTTTTCTTTTTTATTTAAATATGTATTTTCCACATTTCATGAAACAATTTTGGTATGTGCAATAAATTTTATTGAGATGGTTTTACAAGCAGTTTCTCCCTTTTTTTAGAAATATTGATAATTGTTGGATAGTGGTTAGTTTGAGTCCAAATCAGTTTTTTCTCTTTGTGTGTTTATGATTTAGTACCCAGAACTCCAGCACTCATTACAAATAACTTAATAGTTGGGATTAAGATTTTTGTTTATGTCGTGAACATTGACCGGGAATAGTACTCTTTTAAAGCACAAAAAAAATGGATTTGCTGACAAATTACATTTCATCTCTAGCTTCTATTTTTTAAAGAAATGTAATTCAGACCCCCAATGGTTCCCAAAATATTTAGGGGGGCTTTGGAAGAGTTTGTGTGCTGTTTTTTTTATTTTGAAGCTGGCAATCAAATGTAATTTTGTAATTTTATAAATGGCACTTTTTCTAAAGCACAATGCAAAGCATCCCCCAAAATACATATCAATCCCACTGAGCATGGTATAGATTTTAGGAAGGTACAGTGAGGAACAGAATAACAACAAAAAAATCCAGAAAACCGCATTTCAAAAAAGTTATAAATTGATTTGCATTTTAATGAGTGAAATAAGTATTTGCCCCCTTCGCAAAACATGACTTAGTACTTGGTGGCAAAACCCTTGGCAATCACATAGATCAGACGTTTCTTGTAGTTGGCCACCGGGTTTGCACACATCTCAGGAGGGATTTTGTCCCACTCCTCTTTGCAGATCCTGTCCAGGTCATTAAGTTTTCGAGGGTGGCGTTTGGTAGCTCGAAATTTTAGCTCCCCTCCATATGTTTTCTATGGGATTAATGACTGAAGACTGGCTAGGCCACTCCAGGACCTTAATGTGCTTCTTTTTGAGCCACTTTTTTGTTGCCTTGGCCGTGTGCTTTGCTATGCTGGAATACCCATCCACGACTAATTTTCAATGCCCTGGCTGAGCGAAGGAGTTTCTCACCCAAATTTTACAGTACATGGCCCCATCCATTGTCCCTTTGATGCAGTGAAGTTGCCTTGTCCCCTTAGCATGAAAACACCCCAAAAGCATAATGTTTCCACCTCCATGTTTGATGGTGGGGATAGTGTTCTTGGGGTCATAGGCAACATTCCCCCTCATACAAACATGGCAAACAAGTTGAGTTGATGCCAAAGAGCTTGATTTTGGGCCCATCTGACCACAACACTTTCAGTTCTCCTCTGAATCATTCAGATGTTCATTAGCAAACTTCAGATGGGCCTGTACATGTGCTTTCTTAAGCAGGGTGACCTTTCATGTGCTGGAGGATTTCAGCCCTTCATGGAGTAGTGTTTTACCAATTGTTTTCTTGGTGACTATGGTCCCAGCTGCCTTGAGATCATTGACAAGATTCTCCCCCGTGTAGTTCTGGGCTGATTCCTCACCGTTCTCATGATTATTAAAACTCCACGAGGTGAGATCTTGCATGGAGCCATGCAGATCGAGGGAGATTGACAGTTATTTTGTATTTCTTCCATTTGCGAATAATCACACCAACTGTTACATTTTTGTGAAGACTTCCACAACCACTGGCCAGGGTTGTGAGGAAGATGCACTTGTCCTCATCAACATGAGGACAAGGTGCTCACACTGAGACATTTTTGCGTCTGTAAACTGCCTCTTCTGCACCCCGAGTGTGAAAGCCCGAGTGCTTTCACTCTGGGGTGGTGCACTTGCAGGACAGGAAAAAAAGTCCTGCAAACAGCATCTTTAGGGCGGTGGGGGAGCGGTGCATACACCGCTTCTCCACTGCCTCTGCCCATTGATTGAAATCAATGGGCACCACTTTCAAAGTGCCTTAAAAGCCCTTTGAAAGCAGAGCTAAGCGAGCGCTTTTAACCCTTTTTTAACCCCTTCTGGGGGATTAAAAGCTCCCCGCTAGCAGCGCCAAAGTGCCGCTATAGCAGAGGTAAAAACTAGCGGTGCTTTACTGCTAACACCTGCACCGCCCCAGTGTGAAAGGGATCTTAGAGAGGATCTACCTGGCAAGGTATTCCCCATGTTGAGGGCATGTGGCCTGGTATTTTTCTGGAGGGAGGCCACATGCTGTTCCTCCTTTTACTTGCCAGCCAGGCTGCATGCTCAGATTAAGAGTCTGGTATGGATCTTTAGGAAGAATTCATGCATTTCTTATCTTTTTTTTTTTGCATGAGGTACAGTGAGGGGAAAAAAGTATTTGATCCCCTGTTGATTTTGTACATTTGCCCACTGACAAAGAAATGATCAGTCTATAATTTTAATGGTAAGAAAGAGAGAGAGCGCACCAGCCTAGTGCATTATCCTTGATAAATTTATTAGTTAAAACCAAGATTAAAATCTACTCACAAAGGTAGAAGAAAAAATCACTTTGTATACAGACACAGAGGCGATTGGTCCACTGGTAGCAGTTTTCCAGGTCCTAGGAAGAGGACGTATGGATTGCTGCTGGCTAACGCGTTTCGAAGGTGTCACTTCTTCATCAGAGCCTTAGTGGTGCTAGTCTCTTACTAGTCTTTATACATGTGTCCATCTGAGAAGCACTCTTCAGATTGGTGCTGAAACCCCTCCCTTAATTGATGGGCGGTCCTACAAAAAGGATGGGCCTTGGCTTTGTTAATGTAAGACAATAGTGTATTTGTATTATAATTTTATTTTAATTTTAATTTTAATTTTAATTTCTATTTACTTTGATTTAACTCAACAGCAATACATGCATTTAGAAGTGTAAGCATCCACTAGCAGGCAGGCCGAGATTGTCCTGCAGATATCACTATGAAGGTGAGCCAGGGCATATCTAACATTGCTTGGAACCCCCCTCTCTTTTAAATTACAGGCATCAGAGGACAGAGATCAGAAATCAATAATCGAAAATCAAAAATCAGATATAAAATTACATACCATGTAGTGTACAGGGCAAATGGCGACTCTCTAGTTCTAATAGGGTGCCCCTGTGGGAACTGTAGCTGTTCCGGCGTCCATAACTGTCCATTTCTGGCCGGTTACATGTCCCAATGCTCCGTAGTGCCGAGTGGAATGCACGCCGCACCATCGCTTCCGGGTTGCGGTCCACGGGGCGGAAGTGTGGCCATGACGTCATTGACATACTATAGTAAACTAAAGCCTCCATTTTACCAAAGAAAATGATAGAGGCCAAAGCCGGACAGAAGCGTCTAGGTGATGGATTAAGAGGGGCACTTAACTCACAGTGGAGCCTCTAGAGGGGGAAAAAATACATACATATGTATATACAATCAGTGGCTCTATCCTATTTTATTTCTATTTAATTTAATTTAATTTAATTTAATTCAATTTAATTTAATTTAACTTACTTATTCATTTAAATTAATTAAATTAAATTTATTTTGTTTTATTTCATTATTTATTCTATATACTTATCTTACTAAAAAAGGATACTAAAATTAGTGTTCATACTTTTACTATATTCCTTTTTTTTTTTTTTTTTATTTATTTTTCATTTTTTTTTATTACTATTATTATCATTATTAGAATATCATCATCATTCTTAATTGTTATTCATCATTATATAATTTCTTATAACGATTCTGTTATCTCTTTCTTTGGTGTCTATTCAACAGCCTCTGTATGTACATGTAGCATGTAGGGGCATTTTAACTATAGCTACACAAGAAATAATGTGCAAAACTATTATATGTATTATTATATATATGTGGTTTTAAAAACCCTTTTAAGTTACATTGGTAGTGTACATAGGGACCGGTCCTGATAATATACGGGGGTCCAAGTACACATACCTCTACATATATGTACGGATACTTTTATTACTGCATTTTTATTACTGAACTTTTATCATTCATTTTATTTATACATGCATATATATGTGTATATAGATATATGTATTTTTTATTACTAATTCCAGTGCACCTCTTGCTCATCTTTTAATACATGTGTCCATGAGTCTCTATAGCTACGGGTTAATTCCTATTCGCTAGTTACAGTCATGAATTCATTTCCCTTTCCTGCCTTTCTTTTGATAATAGTTCTTTTTTACATTTTTATTATCATTAATTTGTATAATATTTGTATAAAACTATATATGCCTAGCATCCGGCAATTGATTGTATCCTTTTCCCCCACTTTTTTCCCCCTCTAGAGGGTCCACTGTGAGTTAAGTGCCCCCCTTAATCCATCACCTAGGCACTTCTGTCTGGCTTTGGCCTCTATCTTTTTCTTTGGTAAAATGGAGGCTATAGTTTACTATAGTATGTCAATCCCGTGCGCCATTGGGCGCACGGGAAATGACGTCATGGCCGCACTTCCGCCCCATAGACCGCAACCCGGAAGCGATGGTGTGGCGTGTGTTCCACTCGGCACTACGGAGCATTGGGACATGTAACCGGCCAGAAATGGACAGTTATGGACGCCGGAACAGCTACAGTTCCCACAGGGGCACCCTGTTAGAACTAGAGAGCCGCCATTTGCCCTGTACACTACATGGTATTTAATTTGATATCTGATTTTTTATTTTCGATTATTGATTTCTGATCTCTGTCCTCTGATGCCTGTAATTTAAAAGAGAGGGGGGTTCCAAGCAATGTTAGATATGCCCTGGCTCACCTGCATAGTGACATCTGCAGGACAATCTCGGCCTGCCTGCTGTTGGATGCTTACACTTCTAAATGCGTGTATTGCTGTTGAGTTAAATCAAAGTAAATAGAAATTAAAATTAAAATTAAAATAAAATTATAATACAAATACACTATTGTCCTACAATAATGAAGCCATGGCCCATCCTTTTTGTAGGACCGCCCATCAATTAAGGGAGGGGTTT
This sequence comes from Aquarana catesbeiana, assembly GCF_042186555.1. Taxonomy (NCBI): domain Eukaryota; kingdom Metazoa; phylum Chordata; class Amphibia; order Anura; family Ranidae; genus Aquarana; species Aquarana catesbeiana. The sequence goes on along the minus strand of NC_133324.1, from coordinate 677,976,054 downwards.
CAGCACCAATCTGAAGAGTGCTTCTCAGATAGACACATGTATAAAGACTAGTAAGAGACTAGCACCACTAAGGCTCTGATGAAGAAGGGACACCTTCGAAATGCGTTAGCCAGCAGCAGTCCGTACGTCCTCTTCCTAGGACCTGGAAAACTGCTACCAGTGGACCAATCGCCTCTGTGTCTGTATACAAAGCGATTTTTTCTTCTACCTTTGTGAGTAGATTTTAATCTTGGTTTTAACTAATAAATTTATCAAGGATAATGCACTAGGCTGGTGCGCTCTCTTTCTTTCTTATCATTACTACTAGGATAATCCCATCCTGAAGAGCAGCAAGGCCGAAACTCATAGTCCTTCTTGAACCCTTGGGGATCATTTAGCCAATACACCTGTGCGCAAGAGTATTTAGCGTCTATATACTATAATTTTAATGGTGTGTGCTTTTAACAGTGAGAGACAGAATAACAACAAAAATATCTAGAAAAAAAAGTCATAAATTGATTTGCATTTTATTGAGTGAAATAAGTATTTGATCCCCTATCAATCAGCAAGATTTCTGGCTCCCAGGTGTCTTCTGTACAGGTAATGAGCTGAGATTAGGAGCAATCTCTTAAAGGGAGTGCTCCTAATCTCAGCTTGTTACCTGTATAAAAGACACCTGTCCACAGAAGCATTCAATCAATCAGAGTTCAATCTCTTCACCATGGCCAAGACCAAAGAGCTGTCCAAGGATGTCAGGGACAAGATTTTAAACATACACAAGGGTGGAATGGGCTACAAGACCATCGCCAAGCAGCTTGGTTAGAGGGTGACAATAAACATCATGTAAAAATCAGGTTTTTTTTTGCTAGAAAATTACTTAGAACCCCAAACATTATATTTTTTTTAAAGCAGAAGCCCTAGAGAAAAAAATTGTGTGTGTTGCAATTTTTTATGTCACACAATATTTGCGCAGCGGTTTTTCAAACACAATTTTTTTGAAAAAAATACTTTAATGAATTTTAATGCACAAAAACACAATATAATACTCAATTGTTTGGTAAAATATAAATGATCCTATTATGCTGAGTAAATAGATACCAAACATGTCACACATTAAAATTGTGCATGCCTGTGACAAACTACGTGAATTATATTATCCCTAGGTGATGCTTTTAAATCCTTTACAGGTTACCACTTTAGATTTACACAGGAAGTCTTGCTCTCAATCTGCTTTTCATGTACCCATCTTTGTGCAAAAGCAAGGGGGGACGTGGTGCTTTAAAAAAATATTATTTTATTTATTTATTTTGTCACTTTTTTATTTATTTTCTCACATTTTCTCACATTCCCTGTGATAGCAATAGGCAGTTACAGGTCCTATTTAGTGAGACATCTGTTGTCTATTAGTTTTGGATAGTGCTAAGATCAGTATGATTAGATGCTTTTTTACAAACCACTAATGGTTTGTTTACAACTGGCAAAACCAGAAGTGACAAAATATTTGTCATAGTTAGTCTGGTTGAAAAAAAGACACAAGTCTATCTAGTTCAATTAATATCACTTCCAGTTTCTTAGACTAGGTGTCTCCAAACTGTGGCTCGGGCCAGATGCAGCCCTTTGTTTGCCTTTATCTGGCCCCTGAGTCACTACTCATCCAAATGGCACCGATAATGGGGCATTGTTTTCTTTCACTGATGCTGAGGCATTTTCTGCTCCCACTAGCCACAGTCTGGCCCCCTTAAAACCTGAAGGACAGTAAACTGGCCCTTTGCTCAGAAAGTTTGGAGTCCTATTTAACTGCCTTTGGCTTTTACAAAAAAGTGCTCCGCCAGCTGGAAAAATACATTACTGGGATGATGGTGCAGCTGCAAGCATCATCCCGGTTTAAGCACTTAAATTTGGGAAATGTACCTAAAAAGTCCCTTGATGTAAATTTATCATCAATCATGATGCCCATGGCCTTCCAACACACCAAATTAAAAAAAAAATCCACAGATCTGGCATACACGATATATCCTGACAATACTGTTCATTGATAGACAGCTCTCTGTGTTGTCATTAGCTATATAAAAGAAGAGGAGGTGCGCCAACTTTAGGAACCATTGACAGTTTGAAGCTGTCATATAGAAGTAGTAGAAATGCCTATTCCCAAACAGCCAAAATTTGGTCCGAATATTGGTTCAGATTAAATCATTGATTCATCCCTAGCTAAGAGCCTTTTCTTGTCACAATGTCTCAGTCACAATGTGCAATCAGTGCACCCTTTCCACAATGAAGTAACTATACAGTAGATAATTGCTGTGTTTATTACAGTTACTAGTTCTTCTTCCTTTTCACTCTGTAACATAAACAATCACAACATCTACTGTGCATTTGCTAGCTGCCTATGTTCACTGCAACTGTCTCTAATTCTTCAAACTTCTCATTCAGTGTCTTATATGATCATCATTACTGTTCATCACAAAAATCCCAAGGCATTTGCTAATTGGCAGTGTTCACAGCAAGCTGTCATATTTCTCCTCATGTCTTTAAAAAAGGAATGAACACACAAAATCTTAATTGGTTCAAGAGGGTCTTCTTGCTTTCTTTGTCCAAAACTAGGTCTCCTCTTCAGTGAAAAAGTGTGAAGTGTGAATTTGTTGCAGCAATGTACATTCACCTGATTGAATTTTTTATAGAAAATCATAATAGTAATTGAATTTCAAAATTTAGCTGTATCTTTTTCAAAAAATGTTTTTACTAATATAAAATGTTGTCATCCAGTGTGTTTATTTCACTATTTATTTGCATTAGGTGAGCAGGCAAGGTCTCATGCATACTGGAAGTGCATGAGATCCCGGAGTTTTGCTGAGGTTGGAAGGCACAGGTGCACTGTCCAGCCGTGCTGCCAGCAGGCCGTAAAACTCTATGAGAGTTTGAGAGCTGCTGCAACTAGATGATGGAAGGTACTGGTTGCTGGTACTAACGCTTAGGGCAATATGTGCACAGGGACAAATGCCCAGAACACAAACAGTCCAAGTTCTGGGCATTCATCTCTGGGGTATTTGCCCAATCTCATACTGTGCACCATCCAGTCCTGTCTAGCTGCAGTAGCTTTACAGGGTGGTGGTAGCCAGGCTGGATGGCGCATCTATGCCTTCCACCTGCAATAAAATGCCATCTAATGCACCAGGGCTAAAAATCCAATGTACATAGGGCCTAAGAAGTTCAAGGTGCCTTCTGTCAGGAGTAGCCTCAGAGCAGATTAGTTGCACATAAACAGTTTTTTTCTGAGAATGGGTAAGACAACAAGCCAGCCAGCACTGAATTCACCTGAGCCTTTTTGAAGAAACTGCTAGATGCTAAAGGTTATATGGACTAGTAACACCATGGCATGGTGGTAAATGCATTCAGCCCCAAACATATATGCATCTGGTATATGCATCCTGGCTCATGCATCAAAGTGCTATAAATCTAGCGGTAACATTCCACATGGGTCAAAAGTTTATAGATATTAGAATGATTTAGTCTTCAATTTAGTCTTCACAAAAATGTGTATATTTGGTATCAAACTCGTAACACACATGTTTACACACTGTATAAAATACCCTATCATATTTCCCTGAATTCAATAAATATTTTTCCAGTGTTAAAGTTAATATGATTTTAAGTGGGCAATTATGCTTTACAAATACCAATAGTTCAATACAAGGGTTTTGCTGTCTTGCGGCTATTGCAACATGTCAAGTGATTTGTCAATTTCACTATTAATTGGCAAAATTCCTAAAGCTTTGCAGTTGAGTAATGTCTGTGTTTGTGCTTTTCATGGAGATATGAAAGCTCACACTTGGCATATTTACTAATTCTTACAATGAGCATTCCATATTCCACCATGATTCTGGAGGTGATTTTGGGTTATTATAGAATTGTGGACTTTTCTAAATATTGCTACATTTATAGGATCTGTATGTGTTGCTGGACCAGCAAGACATACTGTATATACCCCATATTAGGGGGATCACATCTTTATGAAATTTGGTGTTCCAATGAGCAGGATGTAGAAAGAACATATGCAATGTACAATAAAAATGTGCCAAATGTTAATAGATACTCTAATATATTGCATGTCTGTGTCCATATTACCTGTCTGTTAATATATTTTTAGTCTACTGAAATGTTTCATATTGCTATTTTTTTAGGGCTCCTGTGCACGAGCCAGCTAAGCTAGTTCAGCGTAATTCCCAGCATATTTCCTCTGCCCAAGCAGTCCAGGTGTAGTGTATAGCCTGTCATTGACATGAATGTCGTGGCCCACTGTATACAGCAGTGCTGTCATAAACACAAGCAGAGACAGATTTAGACCTTGTGGGGTCTGGGGCACTTCAGGTTCCGGGGGGCCCTTATACGCAGAGATGGTTAACGAGCGACAGTTACACATTTTTAAAATGCATGACACAATGTCATTCTGAGGTCACACATGCCCACACACACACACACAGTCATAGCGCTCTATGTGTGGTTTGATTGAGCCAGAGAAATACATTTTTGAAAAATGATTCAATTGGGTTTTTTTACTAAAGGCAAATCCACTTTGCACAACAAGTACACTGCAAGTGTACCCTGATCTCCCATTCTCACAGCTAGCAGGGGACCTTCTCCCCCCCCCCCCCCCCGCAAGCTGTCACAATCTACAAAAAACGCAGCCGAGTGGCGCTCTACTCGCCTTATCATCCATTCACAAGACTACAAGGTTCAGCAGCCTTTGCAGCTGCCAGCTTGTAGTTCTCAATGAACTACCACGGAGCTGTTGAGCAAGGCTGGGTTGACACATGTGCAGTGTGAATTGAAGCACCGTTTTCACAGCTAATTGACAAAGCAGTTGTTCAGCGTTTCACGTCAGTTTTTGATCAGGATCAGGTCAGGATTGCATCAGTATAAGGTCAGGTTTACATCAGGATCAGGTCAGGATTTTATCCTGTTCACAACGGAATGCATATGCAAATCAGATGCATTCCCATAGAAGATAATGTGCTTGCAATTCGCACAGCAATGCCCAGAAAATGCTAACGTTTTTTGGGCAATGCGGAGTGCAAAAGTAACGCACATATGTGAACCAGCCTCATTCAAATGAACATATTTTTAAATGTCATGCAAATTGGATGCGGTATAAACTGCATCCAATTTGCATAGGTGTGAACCCAGCCTAAGTCTTCCTGACACAATTTAACTGTCTGGCCATATTGGTGCGGCCAGCCAAATACACATAGTCTGCAGAACCGTGGCATTACACCCACGATCTGCTGATCATGGGTGCAATGTTTTACAGGTCTATTAAAAAAATAATAATAAATGCATATTTTTTTACATGCAAAAGTGCATTTATTTTTTTTTTTTTGTAAAGGTGAACTTATTCTTTAAATGCATAGTGTGTTTTGTATTAACCAAAGCAGAACAGTAAATATGTGAACATTAATCGGGGAGAATAATCAACTTTTCTGCACAAGGCATTTCCATGTGACATTTTTTTTTAATGAGATTACGGCTTTATTCACAAGTACTGCTACTAAAAACTAGCCCAGCAGCAATGTAAAACATGCCCTGGCCTGACCACTTCTAAATGTGTGTGTATTTTAAGTTCCTAACTGTTTCACTGAAATATACGCAAAACCTTCCACTGTTCAGGATTACCGGCACAGAGGTTGCAAACACACACAAAACTATTGCAAATCCTTTCTTAAGTAAAGGTGGTTCAGTGTATGTCAGACATCTGCCTGATTTTATAGAGATAGCATAGTACACAGAAAAATGAATATGAATTTGAAAGGAATATTCTCAAGCTCCCTGAGTTTTCTGTGCGAAGAAAAACATGAGCCAAGCAGACTCACGTCTTTTAAAGTGCAGTTTCAGTGCAGTGATAAGGTATTCTAGGAAAGTGCACTTAATTTAAAGCACTCCCAGCCCACTGCATGGAAGGGTTTGTAAAAAGACTACAGAAAGTGTATGCACACTAAACCCCAGCAATAAACTTGCTCTCTTTTGGTCTGTTAAATATACCATTGGAAAAAACCTGTGTGAAAGGTAAAGTTCCTGTTGACCTTGTCAGAAATTGAGAGTTGTCTTGCGTCCTTTTCAAACAGCACCCCTATGTTTTAACTTGGACTACAGATTTGCCTTTATGTTGTAAAGATGTGTGTGTGGTTGAGTAGTTTAGCAAAAGGCAACTGGGAGGGCTGACACCTCTCCAGTCAACAACAGCGCTAAAGTGTAAAAAGAGAACCTTGCGCCAAATAATACTTAATAAAATAAACCTTAATATACGTATAGCTGCTCCCCAAATGACTATGAAAAAACACTGTGCAATTGGAAAAAATAAATGACAGGGGACACTGTGTGATTATAATATGTGCCTAAACTTAATGACCTAAATTACATGGAATAAAGTGACATGTGCAATAAAAGTGCTGCGTGAGGTATCTGATACCTGCCAGAAAAAAAAAACTTGGGGTATAAATTGTTTAAAAAATATAAAGTGCAACAGAATATATACCATATGTGACAAAAATTTCTAAAAAAATAATAGAAATAAAACAGTAATAAAGTCCATATTATGAATTGATGGTGACTTAAATCTTGATGGCAGAAAAAGAAACCCATCACCATGAACATAAAACACCCTCAGAAGTGACCATATATGAAAACTGCTCACCAAATGAATATGATCTCTTTAACCACCTCAATATAGGGGAACTTAACCCCCTTCCTGCCGAGGCCATTTTTCATCTTTCAGTGCTGTCACATTTTGAATGACAATTGTGCGGTCATGCTACACTGTAACCATTTGAAATTGGTATCATTTTCTTCACACAAATAGAGCTTTCTTTTGGTGGTATGTAATCACTCCTGGGTTTTTTATTTTTTCCTTAAAAAAAAAAAAGACCAAGAATTTTGAAAAAAAAAAGTTTTTTTTAGTTTCTGTCAGTAAGTTTTGTAAATAAGTAATTTTTCTCCTTCACTGATGGGCGCTGATGAGCCAGAATTGATGGGCACTGATAGACTGCACTGATGGGCACTGATGAGGTGGTATTATGGTCACTGATGAGGCGGCACTTATGGGCACTGATGAGGAGGCACAAATATGCTGCACTTATGGGCACTGATAGGTGGCACTGATGAGCACTGATAGGCGGCACTGATGGGTGGCACTGGTGGGCACTGGGCACAGATAGGCGGCACTGGTGGACACAGATAGGCGGCACACATAGGTGGCACTGATGGGTGGCATTGATGGGCAGCAGTGATGAGAACTGATGGGCAGCACTGATAGCCAGCACTGACTGGCATCACTAATGGCCACTGATTGCTGGCACTTGTGGGCACTGATTGCTGGTACTTGTGGGCACAGATTGGTGGCAATTGTGGGCACTGGTTGGCACTGATTGCTGGCGGTGGTGGGCAATCATTACTGGCGCTGGTGGGCAGATAATTGTAATCAGGCACTGATGATCAGTGCCCTGATTACATACCTAGCTGTCCCCTGTGAGGAGATGCTGCTGATCGGCTCTCCTCTCCTCACACTCTGTCAGTGTGAGGCAAGGAGCACCGATTACTAGCATCTCTGTGTTTACATGTGACCGGCTGTGATTGGACATTTATACAAACAAACAACAGGATGCCTATTATGGATCCCTACTATGGTACAATCTGAAGTGTTTTGATACACTATGTTTTTTGCCATATTGGTGATATGTTCGTTAATCCTGGAATGTAACTTACGCGTTGTTCTACCCACATATTGCATTGGGCAGGGATATTCCAACACATAAGTCACGTACTCTGAATCACATGTAATGAGTGACTTTATTTTATGTTCTTGTTTATTTGTTACTGATTGAAATCTGTCTATTTTTCTACTTTTCCTTTTCATAGTTTTGCAGGCTCTACATCTAGTACAGTAATGGAAACCATCTCTGTCCAAAAATGTACTTAATTTCTTTGGAGGATCTTCATGACGAGGCCATTTTTTTGTGTTACGGCACTGCATTACTTTAACTGATAATCGCACGGTTGTGCAATACTGTACCCAAATACAATTGTTGTACTTTTTTTCCCACAAATAGAGCTTTCTTTTGGTGGTACTTGATTACCTCTGCAGTTTTTATTTTTTGCCCTATAAACAAGAAAAAATGCCAATTTAAAAAAAAAAAAACTTTCTGCTATAAAACATACCCAATAATTTTTTTAAAAAAATCTAATTTCTTCATCATTGTAGGCCAATATATATTGTGCTACATATTTTTGGTAAAAAAAAATCCCAATAAGCGCATACTGATTGGTTTGCGCAAAAGTCATAGAGTCTACAAACTATAAGATATTTTTTTTTTTTACCAGTAATGACGGCGATCGGTGACTTATAGTGGGATTGCGAGATTGCAGTTGAACAAATCAGACATCTAACGGACACTTTTGACACTTTCTGGAGACCGGTGACACTAATACAATGATCAGTGCTAAAAAATATGCACTGTCACTTTACTAATGACACTATCTGGGAAGGGGTTAACATCAGGGGTGATCAAAGGGTTAACTGTGTGCTTAGGTTGTGTTTACTCACTGTGGGAGAGATGGTTTGACTAGGGGAGGGCAAAGATCTGTGTTCCTGCTTAGCAGAAATACAGGATCAATGTCTTCCCTTCTGACAGAACCACAATCTGCCTTGTTTACATAGGCAGATTGTCGTTCTGTCTGTGTTCTGTGAAATCAGTGGGTGCTGGCAGGCATTGAGTCTGCGGTACCCACCGCTGAGCTCCCACTGTGTGTGATCATAGCTGGAGCGGGACACCAGCGGCACGCACCCCAGATCCAGAAGTTTTAGATTACGTACTAAGTGCGTGATCTGGTGCAGAACAGCCGCCCTGTTGCAGTATATCTATGGTGGGTGGTCCGCAAGTGGTTAAAAGGTTAAACACAGGAAATGTGCATGTGTTGCAGAAATGTACTTTTTTGGGGGGGGCTTGACATGCACTTTAAGCACCAGTGCTGCAGTGCAAACGGCACCATTCCAGCAGCTGGGAAGGAAATGTGCTTAGAAAAAAAAAATAAATATAAAGAAGCTCTTAGTAAAGTTTTTTCTTATCACTATCTAACATGACTTCTGAATCTAGGGCAGTGTAAATCCGGTATAACATCAAAATTTGGTTGGTTCAGTAGTAACCGGATAAATTTTGATCCATGTATGGGCAGGGTGGTTGTACAGACGTCAATCTACTGATCAACTTCTGTACAACCTCCCTACTGGAAAATTTCAGCTCAATAAGTGTAGCCAGCTATAGCTGACATCACTAATCAGTGTATTCTGAAGGTGGGGAAGTCTCTCAGCTGTCAGAATACAATAGCTCAGCTGGGAGGATTCCCCCATTCATATCTCAAGTGCGTGGATGGGGAAATTGAGTCCTTTTTTTTTCTTTAACCCGCTGGTTGAATAAAAAAAAAAAAATGACTAATGTATGGCCAGCTCAACTGTATCAAGGCTAAAAATAGTCAGATACCAAGTCCCCATTATGGAAAATTATCACTGAATTTGTACCTGGGCTTTTTACGATGTTTAATTTGCTAAGTCACTGAGCGCTTCCAATAATAAGGTTTATTTTTAGTAATGTTACTCTATACTGCCATCCGTTTAGCTTACATTTATAAACCACTGTATCTTGTGATATAAAAATTCTGTACAAGGGATCTGTGGAGGAATACTTTATAAGGATTAGCACTGTCTGAGGTGAAGCAATGTTTGAACAATTTTTCAACAGGAATTGTTAAAGGATAGTGTTCTATATTCAGGATTTATGTGGACACTACTGCTTCTCATACAAAACAAAATCTATTTAAGTGTCGAGTTACTATTCTATTCTATATTATTCTATACTACTGTATAATTGAGAAAATCACAAGAGTATGGTTTATATATGTAAAGGATCCTGATTCTGTTAATATCTAGATTGATAAATACCCACTATAAAATCATATGAAATTTAATATAACATAAGGCAAGGCAAAAAAGGAATTTCATTTTTATAATACAACTGAGTGTGCTTGTCGCCGTATGATGTTTGTCATATCTGTAAATCCACTTCAAACTAAATGCATAAAAATATTGTCTTATGGATAAATAAGAAAATAACAGCTGAGTGCAGAAGCACATTTAGCTCCTGTGTAGTGTAGTAGGCATGAATATCTAAAATCACAGTGGGATGCTTTCTTTAAACTAACCCCTGTGATGAAAAAGTTTTTAGGAAAACAGATGGAAATTTGTACCGGCAAGAAAGTGGGTAGTTCCAGTGAAACACTTTAAAGTGGTTGTAAAGTCAGAAGATTTTTTATCTTAATGCATAGCCTTCTGTGTGTAGCAGCTCCCCTCAGCCCCCTAATACTTACCTGAGCCCCTTCTCTGTCCAGGGATGTCCACGCATGTGATGGCCGTCCGAGAAGCTCCCTCCTGATTGGCTGAGACACAGCAGTGACACCATTGGCTCCCGCTGATGTCAATCAAATTAAGTTAGCCAATCAGGAAAGATTTGATACATGGAGCTGTGACTCGGCTTGGGTGCCCCCATAGCAAGCTGCTTGCTGTGAGGGCACTCGACAGGAGGGAGGGGCCATGAGCACAGAGGAGGGACCCGAGAAGAGGAGGCTCTGGGGTGCTCTGTGCAAATCCCATGCACAGAGCAGGTAAGTATAATATATAGAAAAAAAAACAAGACTTTACAATCACTTTAAGTAGAACGGAAAAATGTGAAAGGTTTCAGTAAACCTTGATATGCCTAGATAAAATAAAGTGTATGTAAAGCCAAAACTTTTTTCTTGAAATTTTAGGGGGGTTAGAACCCCTGAGGGTTAGAACCTAGAGGGGAGGGAACTTTTGGCAGGTTTATTTTGCTGTGTGTACTCCCACTGTTTGAAGTGGTTGTAAAGGCTGAAGATTTTTTTTACCTTCATGCACTCTATGCATGAAGGTAAAAAAACATTCAATGTGCAGCTCCCCCCCTCAGCCCTCCTAATACTTTACTAAGCCTGATCTCGATCCAGCAATGTGCACAAGACCCAAGGCTCTCCTGGGTCTCTCCCTCCTGATTGTCTGAGATGCAGCAGCAGGAGCCAGTAACAGCCAGTGAGGCTGGAGCAGGGGGTGGGGCTGAGCCGTGTTTGCTGTGTCTTATGGATGCGGGGAGCTAGCTCAGGAGTGAGCATGCATGAATGCCCCCACAGAAGCGGCTTGCTATGGGGGCACTCGGCAAAGGGAAGGAGCCCAGAGCACCAGTGGGAGACCCGAGAACAGGAGGATTGGGGCTGCTCTGTGCAAAACTACTGCACAGAGCAGGTAAGTTTGACATGTTTGATATTTTTTTAAATAATATTTTTTCCTTTACAATCATTTTAAGGCAGCCCATAAATGAGTCAGTTTTTCTTTTCTTTCAACCAGCGGGTTAAACAAAAAACTTGGCTCAATTTCCCCATACACACATTTGAAATGGATGGGGGAATCGTCCCAACTGAGCTATTTTATTCTGACAGCAGGGATCCGCTGATCAGCACAGTGGTTGTCACTTCTAACTAGTAGCACTAGGGTTGTTGGTTTGAATCCCAGACACAGGACTACCTGCCTGGAGTTTGCATGTTCTCCATGTGCTTGTGTGGGTTTTTTTTCCCACACTCCAAAGAAAAGCTGGTAGGTAAATTAGCTCTGGAATGTGACTAAGGCTGGCCATACATGGTTCGAATCTCGGCTGGTTCCACAGTAGCCACTAGTGATAATCATTGTCTTCACCCAGCGGGGATGGCCCCCCCACCAGGAGAAGCCAATTGCCCAGCAGGAGGGAGTCCCACAGCAACACTGTCTGTGTTGATGGTCGAATCGAGCACGTTTTTTTATGCAACTTGTGGTTGCAGGAAAGAAATTTGGTCTGTGTATGGCCAGCCTTAGGGACCTTAGATTGTAAGCTCCTTGAGGGTAGGGATTGATGTAAATGTACAATATCTACATAAAAGTGTTCTGTAAATTGACAGATCTATATAAGTACCTGTAATAACTAAATCTGCACTGCTGTTTATAGCAAGCAGAAAAAATCCAACTGGGTGGTTGTATAGAATGTGAAATCTGAAAGTACAGACAGCTGCACTCTGAAAAAATGTCCTACTTTATTCCAATAGTAAAAGCACTCAAACACAGCACTAAACCCCTGAGAGGACATAGAGGAAAGTCTTCATTGTCTTCACCCAGCGGGGATGGCCCCCCCACCAGGAGAAGACAATTGCCCAGCAGGAGGGATTCCCACAGCAACACTGTCTGTGTTGATGGTCGAATCGAGCAAATTTTTTTATGCAACTTGTGGTTGCAGGAAAGAAATTTGGTCTGTGTATGGCCAGCCTTAGGGACCTTAGATTGTAAGCTCCTCGAGGGTAGGGATTGATGTAAATGTACAATATCTACATAAAAGTGTTCTGTAAATTGACAGATCTATATAAGTACCTGTAATAACTAAATCCGCACTGCTGTCTATAGCAAGCAGAAAAAATCCAACTGGGTGGTTGTATAGAATGTGAAATCTGTAAGTACAGACAGCTGCACTCTGAAAAAATGTCCTACTTTATTCCAATAGTAAAAGCACTCAAACACAGCACTAAACCCCTGAGAGGACAGAGAGGAAAGTCAACACATTTTGCGCTATCTTAGCTCTTACTCATTATAATTGATCGTTGGAATAAAGTTGGAAGTTTCCAGAGTGCAGTCATGCAGACTTTTGGATTTCATTGTATGCAGTTAGAAAAGCTTGGCTAGCACCTAGATATTTGAGGTGTGTGCAGGACAACAGCAGCTAGCTCACCTCCAGCAGCTGTCTACTTTCCATTATACTGGACGTGGTTGTACAGAAGCTGAATAGTAGTTTGACTTCTGTACATCCTTGCCCATGCATGGATCGAAATTTGGCTGATTTTTTATCTATGTATGGCCAGCTTAAGAGGAGATTTACCCTTGCTTTGGAGAAATCTCCTTTTAATTTCCACTGTGTTGCTGGGACAGGAAGTGAAGGTAAATCCCCCTGACAGTGCACAGGGCTCTTACTTATTTCCTACTCTATTCAAAGCTTAAAGTGTATTTGCACTCCACTTTTGCAATCAAATTCAACTATAAGTTTGCTATGTATTCCTATTCAGACAGCATACTAAGAAAAAAAAATCTTACCTTTTCGATGTTTCTGAGGAGAAGGTGTCATGGTTAACTGCAATATTTCTCAGCTAGCTCGGTGTGCTGTATCCAATAGCTGAGGTGGGGACTGATCCAGTTCTCATCAATATACAATGGCGAAGCTTAACTCCTAGACCTTTAACTTTCTGTTAAAAGAGAAGTTCAGAAATGAAAAAAAACAAACATTTATACTCACCTGAGTGGACACAGCATTGGTTCAGTGCTGCATCTATCCCCCACCACTTCTAAGACCAAAAACTCAGGGATCAAAGACTTCTGAGAGTCTGAGCCATATGCCGGTCCAGGTATCTGGGTGGATAAAGTCAGGATCTCTCCAGAGCCTGGACCGGCTCAGTGATGTCAGCTGACAGCGGACTTTAGCCTGCTGTCAGTTGAAAGTGGATCACAGGAGTGCAGAACATAGTACACTCCTGTGATCCCCAGGAGGAGTAAGGCCAAAAGAACTTTGGCCTCCATCTCCTTTAAGACAGACAGTGTTCAGATATGGTACAACTGCTGAGAATATCTGCCTGTATTGTACAGACAGGCTTAAATATGGCAATTACAGCATATATTTTTTTCCTTGCTGTAAATTTCAGAAAAGTGCATCTGAAAAAGGTAAGCTGTATTTTTTTTTAAGTTATGCTATGTGAATGGGGACATGTAACAAATATAATGTAGGTGTTATTCTATGTTGCCTGCAAATGTGGAAATACACTTATAAAACACAAGGTGTTTAGAAAACTGGTCCTATAAAGTGACTCTGAAAAATACTGATAACAAGTATACTGAGAAAGCATCATAGAAAGATTTGACAAACCTCTGGCACGTCTTAGAAATAGCAAAGTTTTCTTGGACCATGCATCCTCATATACATTAAACCTGGCCAATAAGGCAGCCTACTAAAGTGTCTGAACATATATCCCAACTGCTCTTTTTGGCAGCAGATAGCATCACATTTGTTGCAGAAGACAATTTCTAAGATGTAAATGAAAATAAATTGACACAAAAACTGCATTTGCTACAAGAGCAGTTATATATTTAATGCAAGTTTGCCCTCCACTGGAGAATATAGTGCAGTCTCAAGAAAAGGCAGCCTGTAACATACATTTATTCTTCCTTTGTCTTTATGTTTCATTCAGTACTGTATGCTGCATGTTTAATCCTAAGTAGTAAATGCTGTATGCAGAGTTTAGACAGTAAATATGTACAAAGCCAAACATTTGGTACTTTCATCCTGTTAAAATAGTGTCCATATTATACTGATTTGGTGTAATGCACACAGATAAAAAAAAAAACATCCAATATTAATCCGTGCAGTTTTTAAAAAATGTGTGTTGTATGTGAATATACCAGTGATGTGACTCTCACTAATCTTGGCAGATACAAATAAATAAATTGTGTCAAAATACATTAATAAAATATAATGAAAACAAAAAACAAGCTGGGAAATTGGGAAAATTAGACAAATGTGCCAGTGCTGCAAATGTAAAAACCCTTGAATATTCTTCAAAATAACACTTTCATAGGTCAATAAGATAGTATATAGAAGCAAGTGCAATGATATGTTCAATCTATCTTTATCTAGATTGTACATATCATTGTACATGTTGCTATACTCTCTTGTTTTTTGTTTTCAGTTTTATTTTTATTTATTTAGTTTGACACAATTTATTTATTTGTGTCTCCCAAAATTAGTGGGATTTACACCACTGGTATATTCTCATAGAACACACATTTGAAAAAAAAAACACACAGACATGATCACTATTGGATGGTTTTATTATCAGCTATACCAATTTTGTATATAATGGACACTTTTTTTAGGTGTTAGCAGCAGCTTAGGGGAACACCTTTATCAATAAATTGACAGCACATAAGTCATTCACAATTTATTAGTCTAACAGTGTCCATTAACTACATTTCAAAATAACTGTAAATTGCATGAACATACCTGAGATTTCATGAACAATAATAAACAAAATGACAGAATAGCAATGATTGCTCTAATCAGATGGTTTACATGGTGAGCAATTGAACAATCATATGCATTATATATATATATATATATATATATATATATATATATATATATATATATATGTATATATATATATATATATATATATATATATATATATATATATATATATATATATATATATATGTATATATATATATATATATATATATATATATATATATATATATATACGCTCTGTATCATTATGATCACGTTATTTCTCTTTCTTTATAAGTGATCACATAACCTCTGTTCTCAGCTGCATAAGGGGTTTAGAGAGCTGGGGGTGGGGAAACAGCAGTACACTGATGTCCCCTGTGAATAGCAGTGCCAGGATGTGTGTCAACAGAAGTCTTGGCCATTGGAGGACAAGCAGGCTTTTCTCCCAGCACAGCTAGAAAGCTGACCATGCTGGGATGGATGTACGCTCATTCCTTGTGTGGTCAGTTTGAAATAGGAAAGCATTGGGACTGGCAGGATCATCAGGTGTTGCACACAAAGCGAGAAATACAAAGAGAACAGGATACTTATTATTATACTAAGTGCATGATACAATAGGCACATATCAGGAATATGAAATGTAACCTACTCTTTAGATCAGTAATTAGGCAAAAAACTACATGTATTAAAGTTTAATTAAAGGCATTTTTTTAGTTTTTGATAGAGTGGAGAAGGATTAGAACCACTGTCAGTTATATTTGCTGTCTGTGCCCCCATTAAGGAGATTGACCCTTTTTATTTGTCCTGCTAACCATTATCATTAACCAGATGCCACCCCGGTCACGCAGATATACTGCTGCAGCAGGGCATGTGCAGGCTCAGTCATGTATATATACGTGATTAAGCCTGTTGCAGTTTAGGAACACGCTGCGTGTCCCTCCCTAACTCAGGGTATTATGCGATCGCTATGACTGGTCATAGCAATCACATGATCACGATGTAAACAACTTGTCATGAATGGCTTTCCGTTCATGAACAGCTTGCTTACTGTTGCGATCTGTGATTGGCCCAAAGCAATCACATGGTCCCTAGCTACCTGTACCATGTGATTAGCTTAGCCAAGATCACAATCAAAAGCAAGCTGTTAGTGAATGGGAAGCCCATTCATGAAAGCTAAAGCTATTGCCTCATAAGGAAATAATCCAGGACAACTGCACTTCCAAAAATCCTTTTATTGAAGCTTCATATGACCAGTGGTTGACAGATGGAGCAGGGGACAAAGCGGTAGACGCGTTTCGCACAAATGTTAGCGCTTAGTCATTACGTACAGCATGCGAGCTGGGCTAGTACCTGACTAGTGTGTGTGTGGGGATTAACCAGAGACTCACTCACCTGAAGCAGCTTTTTTTTTTATTCAGTAAAGCTATTGCTTATAAATTGATCATCACTGTATAAGCAATAACAGTGTATCCCTGATCATCCCCACACCAGTCATATGATGATGCTGTACTGCGCAGGTGGCAGTATGCAAAAAGAATTGTGAAAAAAATTTACTTAATTTCTTAATTTTCACAAAAATTGTGACAAAAAATTACAACTTCAAAAACCTGTCCATGCATCTTACTAAATGCCTCAAACTGTCTACACGGTCTGCACAGGTGCCGCCCCCCCATCCATGCGTCCGGCCCCCTGATCTACATGCAGGGTGCTGGCGCATGGATTCCAATGGGGGAGTGTTTATTTTGGAAGTACATAATTAGAGCCAGAGGCTCTAAGGCTTGATTCACATCTATGCATGTTGCTTTTGAGCGTTTCTGCAGTGCTTTTTGCATTTTTGGACACGCATTTTACCGCGATTTTACCACTTTTTTGCCGCGATTTGCATTTTGTGTTTTTTTAAAAACTGTATATAGCTGGTTGCTAAGGAGAGGACCGGGAAGCTGGCCACTGCTTCCTTAACAACCGATGAGTCAACAGCTGTCAGCGGGTCTCCCGCTGAATGTAAAAAAAAGTTGCTGGCTATAAAAAAAACGTCCTTGGGTCTAGTATGGATTCAGAGGGGGCCCCCCACGCCAAAATTGAAAAGAAAATGGCATGGGGTCCCCCCCAATCCATACCAGTCCCTTATCTGAGCATGCAGCCCAGCAGGCCAGGAAAGGGAGAGGGCGAGCGAGCGCACCCCCGAACCATACCAGGCTGCATGCCCTCAACATGGAGGGATGGGTGCTTTGGGGCAGGGGGGCTCTGTGCCCCCCATACCAAAGCACCTTGCCCCCATATTGATGGGGACAAGGGCCTCTTTCTGACAATCCTTGCTCGGTGGTTGTCGGGGTCTGCGGGCAGGGGGCTTATCTGAATCTGGAAGCCCCTTTAACAAGGGGGCCCCCAGATTCCAGCCTCCCCCCATGTGAATGAGTATGGGGTACATTGTACTCCTACCCATTCACCAAAAAAAGTAGTGTAGTGTTAAAAAAATACAGTCAACAGTTTTTGACAAGTCAGTTATTAAAAATATCTTCTTCTTCCCCGCTTCTTCCTCCGGTCTTCCTCCATCATCTCCCACATCTTCCTCCTCCGGTCTTATCCTTCTCCCGCTACTTTTTCTTCCTCTCTTCTTCTTTCTTCTGTCTTCTTTGTCCGGTGTTCTTCTTCCTCTGTCACCGTTGACCCTCCTCCAATGCTGAATTCCGCTCCCACTGACGATCCTCCTTCGATGCTGCATCCCGCTGATCTGTCCGCATCGATGTCAAGCATTTCTTAGATAATGATGGGGGTGTGGCAATCGGATTATGTCATCCAGAACTGCAAAATGTATCAAACAAATGCATTAGTGAGAATAGAGCCTTATAGGCTTTAAAAAAGTGTGGGCTTTTCGCACAGAGCACTGCGCTCCGAGATCTTTCAGTTATGTGACAATTACGAATGAATATTCGCTATTCTCACACTGATTCTCCTCTCAGCCAATCAGGAAGCAGGTCCAGAGACCTGTTTCCTGATTGGCCGAAAAGAGAAGCAATCCTATTGGCCTAGAGGGAGGGGGCTGGAGGAGACGCATGGCTGGAGGAGACACAGGGGAAGCCAGACCCACCAGCCGCCAGCTCCATGTCCTATGTTTCGGACTCCGACTCAGACTCTCTGCTGTCCCCTGCCAGCTCGGAGGGGTGAGATTTGCTCAGGGGCCCCAGGTTCTCCGCCTGTATCCAGGAGACCGTGTACCAGGTCCTGAAGGGCTATGACTGGTCCCTGGTGCCCATGCTGGTCCGGGGCTTCAGCTCCCTCAAAGCCAAGCCTCATGTCAAGAGATGAGGGGAAGCCCAACCCACAAGCGGCCACTGAACTGCATGAGGGGAAGCCTGACCCACCAGCTGCCACTGCTTCCAGCACTCCCCGGCTCAGACAGGGGAGATCAGAGTGTCATCCTGTAAGGTAAGGAGGCCTTTCACATTTCCATCCATCCGTCTTCCATGGGGGGTTTTACAGTTGTTCCCCACCTTCATGTCCGTCTCCCGTGGCTTTCCGCGGGGGCACCCGATGAAGAGGAGGTGTCTGGAACGCCGGTGGGGTACCCCAGAAGAAGAGGTTCATGGCTGCTCTGTGTTTTATTTTTTTAATGAGGTTTTACAACCCATTTGAGCTATTGTGGCCACAAGAAAGTCCAGTGCTAGAAGCTACTGTGTGTGCAAACCCCACTTTCCCTACCTACCAAAAACAAACTGCCTTTGGTAGAATTTCCATTAAAACACATCAGAATGTAAGTGCAATATTTCTACAAAAATTATTGAACTTTTTCATTATTAGGAATAGCTTACCCTTGAATATAACGTAAGACACAACTGAAAGTCCATAATTTTATGACTCTATAACTAATTATCTATACTGCTTTTCATTTTATTATGCCATTAAAATGCCATTGTTATCTTTTTTTTTTTTTATTAGGGATAGATAATCTCAAGCCTTCCTGGAAAGGATGTAAGACCAAGAAATGTTATCACCAAACTCCCGCAATCACACAATATGTGATGGGGAAAACAGATGTGAAACATAGTAAAATGTATAATTGCCTCATTAAACGATCAGAACATGCCTTTTGCTACTTTACTATATAGTGAATGATTTGATTTGGACTTAAATCCTTAGGGGTTTTTTATGTTCTAGTAAACTCCAGAGTCCACCTAATATTATAATAGTATCCATTATTTTGCATAAGATGATAATTCTAATGGAATAAGTCACTTTAAACATCCAATGAATGTATGTGAAGAATCTTTGGTTCTTCCAAATTCCTCTACACACATTTGACTAAAACACAGGTATACTTTTCTTCACATCACACTATAATAAAAAAAAACCTATTGATTTATTCATCGATATCTGTGGTACACACAGTTATGTGAGACTTTTTATTCAAATTCATATTCAGAAAATTTTATTAATCCCAAAGGGAAATTATTATTTCTGATGGATACCTATTTATTTGGGGAAATATGTAATAAAGAGTACATTAAAAACAAATTTTAACTTTTATTTTCCAAGTGCAGATTAGGAGAGGAAAAAAGACTTGATCCCTTAGTCCAGAGAGGATTATTAGGCTACTTTCACACTGGGGGCATTGGGGGTGTCGGCGGTAAAGCGTTGCTATATTTAGCGGCACTTTACGGTCATTTTTGCGGCCCCATTAAAAGTTCCGCGCTTTGCCGTCACTTCGGCGTCACTGCCCATTGATTTCAATGGGCAGGGGCAGTGTAGGAGCGGCTTGCAGGACTCTTTTTTGGTGTCCTGCCAGCTCACTGCTCCAGTGTGAAAACACTCAGGCTTTCACACTGGAGTAAGAGGAGAGGCTCTTTACAGGTGCTATGCAGGCGCTATTTTTAGCACTATATCACCTGTAAAGCGCCTTATTGTAAAAGCAGCCTTATTGTGTCACCACGGTTTTACTAACATCAGAGCATTCCTTACAGAACATGAAGACATTAACTGTGTTAGAGACAAGATCAAAGGGTGGGTAAATAAAATGTCTTTTTTTCCTTCAGATATTATCCTTTGTTTTGCAATCTCACATTTATCTTGTATAGTGTAATGCCTGAAATTTCGTAAAGTGACTCAAACAATAAAAAATGCTAAAAAATGTACCCACTACAAAAAGATAATTCTTATCTCTCCCACTGCCCATGCTGCCAATTGCCTCTG
This sequence comes from Aquarana catesbeiana, assembly GCF_042186555.1. Lineage (NCBI taxonomy): Eukaryota > Metazoa > Chordata > Amphibia > Anura > Ranidae > Aquarana > Aquarana catesbeiana. The sequence goes on along the minus strand of NC_133324.1, from coordinate 677,955,709 downwards.
TATCCTATTCTGCAGGAGACTGGGAATCTAGCATTCCATAAGTGTTGTATTCTGAATATCCTTCAATATTTTTCAGTAATAAAGTGGCCATTGGGATAGGTGAAAAGGAAGCACATTATTTTATATTTTTATTTTAGTGACAGAATTATGCAATGAAATCAGATTTTTTTTTAATCACTTGACTACTTTACCAGCTCTAACCTAATGATCACACGTAGGCTGGAGGTTTCATTGTCACAAATGAAAGCCTTCAGCCTGCAGATGAACACACTGCCGCTTTTTAGGCTGCTATCTATTTAATAGTTCAACTGTCAGATACAGTTGTATGTAAAGAATGATAATAATAATAATAATATGAATACATTAATATTAATATAGAAAACAGTTAAAAAAGCTGCTTGCTGTGGGGGCACGCGACAGGAGGGAGGGGCCAGGAGCACAGAAGAGGAACCCGAGAAGAGGAGGATCCAGACTGCTCTGTTCAGAACCACTGCACAGAGCAGGTAAGTATAAAATGTTTGTTATTTTTAAAGGAAAAAAAATAAGACTTTAGTATTACTTTAAAAAGTGTTTAAGGGGTTCAAATGACTCACAAATACAAAGAACACATGAAAAAAATCTGGGTAGAGTGATGGATTTAAAATCCTTGTCAAGATTTTACTGCTCTCTGTGTCCTTGTTAGCAAGAGGACTTTTACGGACCAGTTGGTGTGGACATATCTGCAGAGCTGGATTAAGCCAAAAACATTGCTGGTGGCGGACGACAGACTTAAGTGAGTATATAATTATTCACAACAAATAGGTGATAATTTAAATAAAAATTAAATCTGACTATTCCCAAAACTTGATGTGCATGTGTGGTAGTTTGTTTAAAACACTGAAAACCATGTAGATAGCATTTTTGTGTAATTTACTTTTCTTTATGTAAATTCTTTCAGCAACTACTTTTATTTTATATATAAAAAATATTCCTTTATAAAAACACTACATTCTTCAAACAGAAACTTGTATAATGTAAGGGATATTCTCTTACCGCGTAATACACATTATCACAGAAAACACCTTGATGTTCTGTAAGTGAATTTAGCTTGTGGCATTGGGCTTTTATACTCTTCTCTGACCTCTTATATTCTTGTTTTTTACAGCAGATGGTATATAATTCCCAAAGGAACACAGTAAGGTATATATGTGTGACATAAGCAATATAGCCATATAGGTATTACTTTCATCTTGCTTTTTCAAGAAAGATGAAAGAAAAAGCAGCTATAAATTTCCTGAATAAGTCTATTCTGGATGCAGCGAATACTGTTGTGTACATATTTGTATGTGGTCGTCTTCTCAAGGGCATCAAGGCTATAGTAATCATGATCATTTACACAATCAATTCATGCATTTTTACTTACTCTGTAATTATTTCATTAATAATAAGTCCTCTACAATCAAGAGGTTGTGAAAAAGGTTTGAACGTGAATTCTTTTCTTTTTTTGGATGGGTAAAGATGTATGGATATTATACCCTTATACATATTTAATGTCATCAGCGACCAGAACATTTCCTGGAAACATGAGACAATGTTTTCTTTTTAATTACCATATTCCAAAACGTCATGCAGATTACTTTCTTTTTATAAAAGAATGTGACAAAGTGTTATCCAATGAGATCTACCATTATTCAGTAAAGAGTTCTTATGCTTAAACCCCAATTAAAGCCAGCTTGCTACAGAGAAGGACCCTTGATTTATGTATGAAAGCAGTGGTCTCTCTGCTAAATCAAAACAAGAGCTCTCTAATTAGCACTGCAGCATGAACAATTTGCTGATTGCAGAATTGTAATCCTTTCTCAGCTGGGAGTATGTTGAACCTCCAAAAAGTGATAACTGCTTCCTCACAGCATGCTGGCAAGGGAGAGGATTTTTTACTTAGGATGTGGCTGCTTTTTAAAGAAAATGACTGTAAGGCTGGCCATAGAATGATGGACGGTTGGCTGAAAAACTAATCTAGCTAATTTTTCTGTCCACACTATACAGCATGGATAGAGGAATCACCCTGCTGGACTATTGTATTCTGACAGTCCTCCCCTCCCTAGTGGTGAGAAACGTATAGACTGAACTGGGGATGTGCAGCCTAGTGCATATTGTGCAGAAGATTGTGGATAGGCAAGTAAGGATCCTTCATTGCAGAAGAGAAATAAAATGCCTTGACTTTAATAAAAAGCATACAGGTTCTCATATTTTTAGTTACAGTTCCATTTTAAAAAGTCCCCAGCTTCATTACGATGCTGCTATTAAAAAAAAAAAAAAAACATATCCAGCAAATACTTATCCTCCTACTAGAGCTGTAACAAGTATGCATAAGTAGAAGAGAAAACAGCAGACAGCCACAATTCTTGCAATCTTGCTCCAACAGATAGGTATGTTTTAAAGAGACTAGCAACTATATATATATATATATATATATATATATATATATATATATATATATATATCTATATCTATATCTATAGATATAGATATATATATATAGAGAGAGAGCGATATATATAGATATATATATCTATATCTTTATATAGATATATATCTATATATATATATCTATATATATATAGATATATATATATAGATATATATCTATATATATAGGTATATATAGATTTTTTATTTTTTTTAAATGGCAGTAATTAATAATAAGAGACATAGCAGTATAGGTACACTGCAGGCTGAATAAGTAATTCATGATAAATAAAGTGACACCACACCACTCTTTAGTGAATGTAGTTATCATAGCTGCCGGGCAGTAACTGAAGCAGCCTTTTTCCACTAAATGTGTTCTCTAGTTTTTATTGAATATAGTTCTTCTATTTTCTACCACCACTGACATTTCTAGAAGTGTCAGAGACTTTCTGCTTCTGGTAGCCACAGCTGCGCCTCCTTACAGCCCTGACAACGCTAGCTGCCAGGGAGGCCTTGCAACATCTGAAAAGCCAGTCTGCCTATGCACAACTACTGCCATAGACTCCTGAATGTGTCAACAATCCACTCCCGTGAAGTGTTCTGTTACATTTTGTACAGCACGCAAGGGATGGGGCCTGGATGGGAGATATGTGTCCCCATTGTTTGGATTATGGTCCCTTTAGGGAGGATAATTTGATTACAGTTTTGGAGCATTCAGAAGTTCTCGACCATGCAGGGTGAGAGGTTCTGGTTATAAAGGGGAAAACTGACTTGCAGTTTTTCCAAGATTGTTAAGTCCTTCGGAGGCTCAGAGAGAATTTGGGTGGGAAAAAAACATCCAACTCTGAATACGGGTGCTGTGGTCCTAAGTGGGAGAGGCCTGTAAATGAACAGGAAGCAGTCAGCAGATGTCTGTACGGTGGAGTGGTGCATGACACAGCTGTATGAGAAGTGTGGCCTGGCTTGTGACTGAGACTGCCCAGCTTTTGCAACATTTTTGGACCCTTGAGTAGGCGGGAAATTTAAAAACCTTGTGGTGGGACCAGCATGTGACAGCAGTGAGCCAAAAGCTTATTTGTATGGACTGTTTTATTTAGTTTTCCCATGCTGAAGCAAGTTGTTTTCATTTAATATTTTAGAAAATAAAGAGAGTGTTGCTTTTACCTACATGGCTGGCTGGTGATAAAAATACTTAAAAATAAAATAAAAAATGAATAAAAAAATACCTAGATTTGGTCTAGGTCAGTACCAGGGTAAATGTTTGGGTCAAGTAAGGGTCAAAGGTTAATTTCAGGGTCAAAGGTCAGGGTCAGTATATTTTGAGCAGCATGTTTTTTTTTTAGAGTCAGTGTGTTTTAGGTAGGACAGCAAAAAAAGCAAAAATGTGCACTATTGTTTCTGCCTCCTGTTGAGTGCTCCTACTGCAAGCAGCTTGCCATGGGGGCACCCGAGCCTAGCCGCAGCTCAGTGTGTCCATTCAGACACTGAGCCATGACCCAGCCCTGCCCCCTCCCTCTCCTCATTGGCTCACTGTCTTTGATTGACAGCAGCGGAAGCCAATGGCGCTTCGCTGCTGTCTCAGCTAATGAGGAGGAAGAGTCCCGGACAGCCGAGTCTCTCATACAACATCGCTGGATTGAAGTGGGGCTTAAGGGAAGTATTAGGGGGCTGAGGGGGGCTGCTGCACTCAGAAGGCTTTTTATCTTAACTACTTGCCGACCAGCCACCGTCGTTATACGGTGGCAGGTTGGCTCCCCTGCGCGAATCCCCATAGCTGTACGGGGGCCGCTTTAAGGGCTATAGGGGGCGCGCACCCACAACACTGGAGCCAATGCACGTGGCCAGCGGCCGCGAACATTCCTCAGAGAGCCAGAACGGGGATCTGTCAGTGTAAACAGACAGATCCCTATTCTGTCAGGGAAGTAGAGAGAGATCTGCTGTTCCTAGTGATCAGGGAGTCTCTACTCCCTGTCAGTCCACTCCCCCCACAGTTAGAAACACCTCCCTAGGAAACACTTAAACCTTGATCACCCCCTAGTGTTAACCCCTTCCCTGCCAGTGACATTTATACAGTAATCATTGGCTATTTTTAGCTCTGATCGCTGTATAAATGTCAATGGTCCCAAAAAAGTGTCAAAAGTGTCTGATCTGTCCGCCGCAATGTCGCAGTTCCGCTGAAAATCACTGATCACCGGCATTACTAGTAAAAAATAAATTAATAATAAAAATGCCATAAATATATCCCCTATTTTGTATACGCTATAACTTTTGCACAAACCAATCAATATACACTTATTGCGATTTTTTTTTACCAAAAATATGTAGAAGAATACATATTGGCCTAAACAGATAAAGACTTTTTTTTTATTTATTTATTTTTTTGGGATATTTATTCTAGCAAAAAGTTAAAAAAATTGGGTTTTTTTAAAAATTGTCAGCCTTTTTGTTTGGGTACAGCGTTGCACGACCGCAAAGTTAAAACGATGCAGTGCTGTATCGCAAAAAATGGCCTGGTCAGGAAGTGGATAGATCCATCTGGGGCTGAAGTGGTTAATGCATTTAATGCATTAAGATAAAAAAACCTTCTGCCTTTAAAACCACTTTAAGCTCTGGGGAAAAATCTCTTGCAAAGTGCAACTTCCCTTGTAAAGTGAACAGTTTATTTGCTTTAATACATCAATCCCTGTGTCTCTAAAACTCAAAATGTATATAGTCTACCAGCCTACCTGTTGAGGGCTTTAGTTTTTTTTCTAGGCATTCACACAGTGACTATTCTCTGGAAAACATTTTTGTGGAGCTCTTTGTAATGCTGGAGAGTAATTCTCAAACATCTCTGTAGACACCTTACTGCCTTTCAAATAAAGAGTCAGACTTTTATCAGTGTCAGTACTGGAAGTTTTCCTTCCGTTTCTGACTGTCTGAAGTCTTCACCTCTATAGCAATAAAGCAATTATATAGCCCATACTTTACCCAACTTGTTGCTTGGAATTGCCTGTTAAAGAGAAAAAATCATAATAATGATAAGAAAGAAAGAAAGAAAGAAAGAAAGAAAGAAAGAAAGAAAGAAAGAAAGAAAGAAAGAAAGAAAGAAAGAAAGAAAGAAAGAAAGAAAGAAAGAAAGAAAGAGTAAATACTTCCCACTCCGGCTAATCCATTGTGCTTCAAAACTTATGTGCTAACATGGAACATCGTGGGACAATTAGGTCGGACAATTAATATGCACATTTTGGACAGTTTCTGATAAACCATCTGAAATCTGCTATGTGGGTGGCCCCATTGACCCTTTCTCATCTGACATTCTTCAATTGAAAAATGAAAGGAGTCGGATGGAAAATGATGGGCTAAACAGCAGCTGCATCCAATCAGATGCAAATTCTGCTTGGGTATTCTGACAGCCATTGGTACCAGTTGCCAGAATACAATAGGCACAGCAGAAGATTTCTCCATCTGTGCTGTATAGCACAGGATGATTGAAAAAAATCTAACAGTGTATGGCCATGCTTTATGTTTTAATCTGATTATGAAAGAAATTAAGTTTATTGCAGCACCACTAACATGTTATATCATTCAGAGTATGGCTCAATAATTATTACTTTCTAAATACAGTTCATAAGGCAGTTTTCTATCCATACATAGACTGAAATCCTATAATCCGTAAAGTGGAATCAAATTCACAAAAAATGCTAATAGGCACATTTGTAGTAGCAGTGATGTTGTATATTTCTGCTACCAAAAAATTAATTTCCCTTTGTCCTACTGATATATATTTTTTTACTTTATAAGCCTGTTGCCTGCTATGTGAGAACAGTGCAGTGTTCACTTCGGCATCTTTAAGATACTAAAGAGAGGAGCCTAATGCTGGAATGGTTCAACTTTATCACACTTGTATAGTAGTTGCTCTTAATTTTCTACCCAGTGGTGAGTGATGAACACACCAACCTCAGAAGAAGCTGGAGAGAAGATGGCATGTGGAACTGTGGAGTAGAGAAGAGAGAGAAGAAAGAGCTGTCATTGCTGACACATCGCAAACATAAAGGTAAGTTTGTTGCAATGTGCAAGTATGTTCATAATGCAAGGCTTTTTTTACAGGCCCCACGCTTAGTTCCTCTATAACTTATATGTAAGCTATTTTTGGGTAACTGTGTCAAATGCTTTAACAAATTTCAAATACCATACATTTATAACTACCCCTTTATCCAAGAATTTGCTTCTGTACTTACTTTTTTTAGCTACACATTGCTTATTTTACTTACTTAGAGAAGTCATGGTTAGATGATAAACTCACTTCACGGAATGGTTGCCCATTATTAAAAATGTACTCACTGCTTTTGTCATACTATACAAATAATACAATTAGATGACTTGTTAAAATAATATTTAAAAGCAGAAAATAAGGTTACTAATATGTAAGCTGCCATTAGTGACTTGGCTTTAAAAGCCTCAGGGGCTGTCATTCTGATCCTGGGTCTGCTACCTTGTGAATCACTGAGCAAAATCAATTATGCATGATTAGGGTTCAAACTTTTAAAGATCATAGACTGTATGCATGTTCAGCATCAGTGATTAGTTAGGGAGTGATGCCAGGATTAGGATGACAACCCCAAAGTCCTTATCTTTAAAACACAACAGCAGTAGCAGCTCCCATATTTTCCCTCCTTTTTCCCTCTTCTCTGTGCAGTGCATCTAGGAAAGATCAAAGCAATTCTGATTGGTCAGTGACAACACAAAACATTACTATGATCCATCTCTGAAGTTATGCAAGAGGGAGAGCATCATGGATTTCAAATCCCCAGACCACTGCACCAGCTGTATAGGCAGCACCATCTCATCACTCATGGAGATTAGTACAGCAAGGATTTGGTGGGGGGGGGGGGGGGGGGTGCACTGTTGGTTAATCTTTTGTTTATTTCTGAAAACCTGAACTTACACTTTAAGATAAGATTGCGTAAAGTGGTGAATGCCCATGTAGTGCCCCTTAGGCAATAGCCGTTTAAAGCCTCACATGCTCATAGTCCTCATGTTACACTTTCTATGCACATTTCATTTTGGCTAATAAAAATAGTTACAAAAAATAAAAAGTTGCTAGGTAACAGAATAATTAAATCATTAAATTGTTTAGGACCATTTTTAAACAGAAGCATGTCACAAAATTATTATTTTTTTAAATGTGCCAGCTCTCGATTCCTAAACTGATTACAAATGCAGTGTGAGCAACAAATATTTTAATTAATGAGGCTGAAAGCCTTGCCAGGCAACTAATAAGGAGCCATATATGCTTTTTCCAAGATGTTCAGGTATGCATGGAGCCATGTCCATCCTTAAGCCAGAAAGAAATGAGAGGGGCCTGGAAACTAAGTATAGAGCAGGAAATTATGCCTCTTGTTTCCGAAGGATGTCGAGATATTATAATTAGAGCAGTAACTAGGCTACAGCTTCCTTGTCTTTGAAAGACTGCGAAAGGGCATCCGCCATATCTTTTTAGACTTGCACATCTGCTATGATTTTATAAGCTTGAAGTAATCTGTACTGAGAGAAACATTGAGGCTGCCATTGCTGGCCTCCTTTTAAAATGTTAGTTGCCTGTCTGTGGAGTCAAAACCCTGGATCTGCATACTCAGTCTGAATAAGCGACATAGAAAATACTAAAAACAACAATATCAACCTGTCAGCCAGCAAACTAGCACATTAGGAAAAAATAGGCCAGCAGTGGCAGCTGCCATACTTCCTCAATACAGATTCCATTTAAAGTAGAGCTATAGGCAAAACTTTTTTTTTTCATTTTGGATAGAGCAAGGGAAGGTTATAACCTCTGTCAGGTTTTTTTCATCATCCGTGTCCCATCGTGGAGATTTCCCTTCACTTCCTGTCCCATAGCCAAACAGGAAGTGAGCAGAAATTGCTGCAAATTAAGGGAATTGAGGTCCTTGGGGACCTCCAGAACTAGTGTCACCATTGCAAAATTTCCCCTCTATTAATTTTCTGGGGACAACCCAAAATTTAGGATTTTCTTTCACTTTCAATGATAATCGCAAACAGGACAAACAGAGTGGCAGAATCTCCTTAACCACTTGCTTACTGGACACCTAAACCCCCCTCCTGCCCAGACCAATTTTCAGCTTTTAGTGCTGTCACTCTTTGAACGACAATTGCGCAGTCATACAACACTGTACCCAAATGAAATTTTTATCATTTTTATCCCACAAATAGAGATTTCTTTTGGTGGTATTTGATCACCTCTGGGTTTTTTTATTTTTTGTTAAAGAAATTAAATTAGACCGATTAGAAAAACAAAACCGTTTTATATTTTGTTAATACATTTTGCAAACAGGTAATTTTTCTCCTTCATTGATGTACGCTGATGGGGCTACACTGATGGGCACTGATAGGCTGCACTGATGGGCACTGATAGGCTGCACTGATGGGCACTGATAAGGCTGCACTGATGGGCACTGATAAGGTGGCACTGGTGGACACTGATAGGTGGCACTGGTGGGAACTGATAGTTGGCACTGGTGGGCACTGATAGGTGTCATTGGTGGGCAATGATGGGTGGCACTGATGTACGGCACTGAAGGGCATTGATAGGTGGCACTGAAGGGCACTAATAGGTGGCACTGATAGCTGGCACTGATAGCTGGCACTGATGGGCACTGAAGGGTGGGACTGATGGGCAGTGATGGGTGGCAGTGATGGGCACTGATAGGTGACACTGATAGGCAGCACTGCTAGGTGGCACTGATGAGGCACTGATTGGCACCACTGGTGGACATTGAAAGGTGGCACTTGTGGGCACTGATAGGTGGCACTGATGCACTGTGGGCACTGTGGGTACTGATTTGTGGCACTGATTGCTGGCATTGGCAGGAGGTACTGGTGGGCACAGAGGCTCTTCCTCTTCAGGATCGATGTCCCTTCAAACAGAAGCCGGCAATCGGCTTTTTTTCTTCTCACGCTGTCAGTGTGAGAAGAAAAAAAAAACGATTACCGATCCTCTGTTTACATCACGTGATCAGCTGTCATTGGCTGACAGCTGATCATGTGGTAAGGGGTCAGGATCAGCCCCTTACTCGGATTTGTCATCACCTGAGTCACATTGACTCGGGTGATTACAGTGCGCACCCCCTTCAGGGGGGAGTGGCCAACTTTGAAAGGGGAGGACATCAATAGACCGCCTCCCGGCAAAGCAGATCCATGCTGTAGCCGTCATTCGGCTATAGCGCGGATCTGAACAGGTTAACCTGATATCCCTTCAAACAGAAGCCGACGATCGGATTTTTTTCTTCTCTCGCTGTCTCTGTTTACTTCATGTGATCAGCTGTCATTGGCTGACAGCTGATCATGTGGTAAGTGCCGGGATCGGCCCCTTACTCAGATCTGTGACCACCTGAGTCTCATTGACTCTGGCGATCACAGCGCGCGCCACGCGCCCCCTTTGGCCAACTTTGAAAGGGGAGGACGTCAATAAATGGCTTCCTGGCAAAGCAGATCCGCGCTGTAGCTGCCATTTGGCTATAGCGCGGATCTGAACAGGTTAACGTGGGCACAGACAATAAAAGAACCTGAACAGGTTAACGTGGTTAAGACAACAATAAAAAAAAGTGTTCTAATCTTTTTCCACTCTTTCCAAAACTAAAAAAAAAAAATGTGAAACTTTACCTTTATACTTCATTTTCTTAATCATGCCAGTAACACACTTCCTGTCCTAGGGTGACTGCAAACACCTCCTACTCTTTCTCTTCTCCTCTCCTCTCCTCCATAACATAGGTGGCAGGTGTCCTTTAGTTGTCCTAAATTGCTAAATATTAGGTGTACAAATGCGGTACCCCTACTGAATTAAAGCTATAAAGGGTGTACAGATAGTAAAATAAGGTAATATGTACAGAGAAAACAGTGAATTAGCTACTCAAACACAAACATGCAGTAAATCCTAAACTATCTATTAATCCTAGTTTACCCATCAACAAAGTATTAATTCATCGCCCGACACAAAAAATATTACTTAGCTCTAAATCAGAGGCTTTAATCAGTTCTAATGGTTGATTCATGGATTTCTAGATGGGGTCCTCATCTTGGTCACAGCACAGATACTATTGCTTATTTGCAGATTTCTTGTTCTCCTCACTAGCAAATGGCTGTCTTTGTTTCCTGTTGAACCACAATCCCCCTGAAATTCCACTTCCTGCCATATACCTAACTCCCTCCTTAATGTTTGATAAGATTAGCTGGCATGGCAACTACTTTAGCATTTAGACTAGTCTACTGACTGCATAAACAAACCACTAAGTAGACAGATGAAATACATTTTTAGAAACTGTTTTCCTTGCCAAATGGTTCATGTTTCTCTCCATGTTGTACTGAGATAGCAGATAGCTAAGAGAGTACAACCTGGTTGGTTATTTGAAGGTTCTCTACAGCAGTTAAGCAATACACCTAGATTATCTCTCCCCATCAGCCTGTCATGGAACAGTGAAAGTGGAGCAGCACACTGATGGGTCAGTCAGAACATATGCATGTTGGATATCTGATTGGCCTCTGGCGCTGTCCCTCAGTCTCAGGTTTGCAACAGGCTGATATTAATTCCAACTCAGGTAACTTACTCTAGCTACACATTTAATTATTTGTTTGAATATTTAACTGAATTGATTAGAGATTTTTATTTACCTGGAATTTAGCTCCAAAGAGAAATGTTTGGCAAAATGAGCATATACTGCACATTGTGCAGAATTAACATTAAGAAATATGAAAATCATTGGATTTATTTGAAAACACTTTACAAATAATAACAAACAGGCAATATTCCTAAAGCAGAAAAGGATAGATTAGCTGACCATTCATAACGTTTTGTCCTTTTTTTCACAAAAGTCTATCAAAAGATTTGTCACGTTTATCCAGTTAAGCCCCGGACCATTTGGCTGGCCAAAGACCAGAGCACTTTTTGCGATTCGGCACTGTGTTGCTTTAACTGACAAATGTGCGGTCATGCGACGTGGCTCCCAAACAAAATTGATGTCCTTTTTTTCCCAGAAATAGAGCTTTCTTTTGGTTGTATTTGATCACCTCTGCGGTTTTTATTTTTTGCGTTATAAACAAAAATAGAGCGTCAATTTAGAAAAAAAACACATTATTTTTTACTTTTTTGCTATAATAAATATCCCCAAAAAATATATAAAAACCATTTTTTTCCCTCAGTTTAGGCCGATACGTATTCTTCTACATATTTTTGGTAAAAAAGATCGCAATAAGCGTTTATTAATTGATTTGCGCAAAAGTTAGAGCGTCTATAAAATAGGGGTTCGTTTTATGGCATTTTTATTAATAATTTTTTTTTTTACTAGTAATGGCGGCGATCTGCAATTTTTATCATGACTGTGACATTATGGCAGACACATCGGACAATTTTGACACATTTTTGGGACCATTGTCATTTTTACAGTGATCAGTGCTATAAAATTGCACTGATTACTGTAAAAATGACACCGGCAGTGAAGGGGTTAAGTGTGTCCTAGGGAGTGATTCTAACTGTTAGGGGGTGTGGCTGTGAGGGACACGTCACTGATCACCGCTCCCGATCACAGGGAACTATGATCAGTGACAGTGTCACTAGGCAGGATGGGGAGAAGCTTGTTTACATTAGCATTTCCCTGTTCTTCAGCTCCGTGAGACGATTGCGGGTATCCCCGCAGACATCGAGTCTGCGGGACATGTGATCCTACTCATGGAGCTCACAGCAGGGTCACGAGCGTGCCGGTGGTGGCACACGTGACCACACAGCGGCAAATTCAAAGGGACATACAGGTACTCCCATTTGCGCAGCCGTGCCATTCTGTCTATGTATATGTACATGCGGGGGTCGGCAAGTGGTTAAAGAGCACATTTTCATCTGCATTTGCCTATACCCATCCGATCAGGTTTCATTTACTGTTCAACATGTGTATTTCCCATACTTAAGTGGGCAATCGAGATCTCTTTAAAGCGGAAGTAAACCCATTGATTTAATAGTTTCATAAAACAGTTAAATTTCCGGCACATGCCAGGAATGTAACTGTCACATTGGTTGTGCTCTCAACCAAACTGTCAAACCATCCAATGGCTGGTGTCATAACTGATCACATGTGCAGCAACATGGCAGTTGAAGATTAAATAATGGCCAAGATGGCAGCTTCTTTGGCTGAAAATGATAGGAGGGTTTACTTCCACTTTAACACTGCCCATATTTCTAATACTGCCATTGTCACATTTGCCAGCATTCATGCTTTTCCACATTTACTGTTTTCAAAAGTCAAATGATTGATTTTATTATTGATTCATTATTGATTCTAACAAATTTCTACCACACTCTATGCCAGTTGCTCATTACTGCTTGTCATAAATAAAAAAAAAAAAATTGCTGTCCCCACAGGTGGCCAAAGCTTAGGTAACTTGATTAGATTTTAACACCCAGAGACACTACAGAGTGCATTCGTTTTTCTCTTAGACCAGGTTTGGCAGACATGCAATGAGCTAAACTTAGCAAGGCAAAAAATTATGAAGCACTACTTATAGAAGGTTATACGCAAATACACCTTCTCATATACATTTATATTTACAATTTATTTACAGGATCTATGCTTTAGTGAAAAGAGTAACACAAATTGAAACTAGTATGAAAAGAGAAGTAAAGGATTTTTTTTTTCCTATTAATACTTACCCAAGTGGATGCAGCATGGGTCCAATGCTGCATCTGTCCCCTGCCACCTCTACACTGAGAACTGAGCGATCGAACACAGCCAATCGCTCGGTTTTCAGAGCTCCGTGAACAGAGAACTGTAGACTTTCAGTCACAGCTCTCTGCTCTTCTTCCTCCTCGCTCACTGGAGCGGCTCGCTGAGAGGCTGAGCAGGGTGTCAGTCAAGGCACCTGGCAGTTCTAGATTCCATGGTCGGGATGACCCTGGACTTACATTGGTGATGTCATCAGAGAGCGGACTTCGGTCCGCTCTCTGCTGAAAACGGGTCACAGGAGTGCAAAACGAATTGCACTCCTGTGATCCATAGGAGAAGTACAGCCAAACAGGTTTGGCTATACTTCTCCTTTAACATCAAACTGACTTTTGTCACATGCATATTAAAACATTTTAAAAAGACCATAGTTCCCTTCTAGAGGAAGGAGGTTGCTAAAGGGAGAAAACACAAGAGTTCTGTCTCTGTGGGGTCGATTTACTAAAACTGGAGCATGCAAAATCTGGTGCAGCTCTGCATAGAAACCAATCAGCTTCCAGGTTTTTTTTTCAAAGCTTAATTGAACAAGCTGAAGTTAGAAGCTAATTGGCTAACATGCAGAGCTGCACCAGATTTTGCACTCTCCGGTTTTAATAAGCCAACCCCTGTATAGCAGCAATGAGAGCCAAAAACAAACATTTGGTGAAAAGGTATATTTCCAGCAACAGAATGTCTCCAGACTATAAGCCAACCTCAATGCATTATTTAATTGAGCAATTATGAGGCAAATGAGATGTAATGTTGGTAAATGTAAAGTTATGCATTGGGGGCTAAAAACATGCATGTATCATACATTCTAGGAGGAAACAGTTGGAGGAGTCAATGGTTGAGAAGAGTCTAGGTATTAAACTTAAAAATAGCATGCAATGCCAAGTTGAAGTTTCTAAAGCTAGCAATAATACCTTCTTGTGTCAAAAGAGATATCAACTCCAGAGAGATAGACAGCATTTAGCCCCTCTACAAAGCACTAGTAAGATCGCATCTGTATTATACACTTCAGTTTTGGACTCCAGGTCACAAAAAGAATATCAGAGAACTGTTGGATGTGCAGAGAAGGACAGCCAAACTCATAAGAGGCATGGAGGGGCTCAGCTATGAGGAAAGATTAGCTGAACTGAATTTATTCTCTCTTGAGAACAGGAGATTAAGGGGGGACATGATCCCCATGTATGAATTTGTAAGTGGTACATTAAGTGAACATGGTGTTGCGTAATTCACTTTCATGCCACTACAGAGAACAAGGGGCCACTCTTTATGTCTGGAGGAAATGAGATTTAACAACCACATACAAAAATACTTATTCTGTAAAAATTGGAATAACCTCCCTCCAGAACATTTTTTTTGCCAGCTCACCACATTGTTTTAAAAAAGAGCTGGATCATTTCTTAAATGCACAATATATAAATGGATATTAACATGTATAACAAAAGTGAACAAACTTGATCCAGGGAATATTCGATTGCCTCCTGGGGGGATCAGGAAGAATTTTTCCCCACTGCTGAAGAAAATGGGAGTATGCATTATAGGGATTTTGTTTTTGCTTTCCTCTGGATTAACTTTGGGTATAAGATTGTGTATACACAGCTTTCTATTTATTTAGTTTTTTTTTCTATTGGTTGAACCAGATGTACTTGTTTCAACATGACTAACTATATAACTATACTTGATCAAATATGCCGCATACGGCTGCAAATTATTTGGAGAGGGGATACAACAAAAGGAAATAAATATGCACTTACAATGTGCTTTATCATCGTAATTTTATTTCTGAGCAATTTCAAGTTTTTGTTTAAAATTTTCCAATTTAGAACAGATGCCATTTTTTGAAAATGCAGTATTTGTAAATTTTTTTTTTTAAATACATTCATTTAAATGTGTATCTGCATATGCAATTGAATTTGGAGTTTTTTCCTAAATTAGCTGTTTAGTAAAATGCTTTCTTCATGGCTGTGTCATTGATAAAATCATAGCGGCTAAATCTCAGTTTAGTAAGTACACATCTAAATGAAAGCAAGAACTTGGTCAATGTGTATTTTATATAAGCTTTGTCACAGCTTAGATAAACAACTCCTGTGTTTAGTTTACATACACTCTAGACTAGAGTACATGGTAAAGTATGTGGTCAAGTCCAGGATTAACCAATATTTAACTTATGACACCAACATCTCCTAAATACGGATACAAAGAAGACTAAGTAGGTGATACAGATCTTTATAGTGCGTTTAGTACAAATACATATGGCACAATCAATTAAAAGAGAGTATTTATTAAATCACATAGAAAAAGATAAAAACACTTCATACAGTACATCAGCGTCCATTGAAGAATAAAGGACATGACTTTTTGAGTTACATTGCTATTTCCACGCTCTTAACTCTTTTCTTCAGGAAAAGGCGTGGTGTCATAGCTACTGAATAAATAAACAAACGCATATCAAAAGCTAACATAAATGTAATGTAAATACATGAGTATAAACAGTAAGCACATCTTTAGCTGAATAAAAGAATATACAAATGCATCCCCCCAAGAGTTTAACTTCAGTATACTTTAGAACAGAATACAATTAAGCACTATTGATGAGTTATATAGTGAGATTTCACTTCATTTTGAAAAAAAATCTGGACATTTGGCAAAAGTTCACCATCTGATGAAATTGGGAACATCACCAGCACTGGTGAAGAATGGTTTGGTTTATGAACAAAGTCATTACATAGTTACATAGTTAGTCAGGTTGAAAACAGTAACAAGTCCATCTAGTTCAACCATAAAAAAATAAAAAAATAAAAAAATAAAATCAAACAATCACATATCCTATACCCACAGTTGATCCAGAGGAAGGCGAAAAACCCCAGTAAATCATGATCCAATTTGCTACAGCAGGGGAAAAAATTCCTTCCTGACCCCCAAGAAGCAATTGGATTTTCCCTGGATCAACTTTACCTAAAAAATCTTAGTACCCAGTTATATTGTGTGCATTTAGGAAAGAATCCAGGCCTTTCTTAAAGCAATCTACTGAGCTTGCCAGAACCACCTCTGGAGGGAGTCTATTCCACATTTTCACAGCTCTTACTGTGAAGAAACCTTTCCGTATTTGAAGATGAAGTCTTTTTTTTCTCTAGGTGTAAAGAGTGCCCCCTTGTCCTCTGTGTTGACCGTAAAGTGAATAACTCAACACCAAGTTCAGTATATGGACCGCTTATATATATGTACATGTTGATCATATTCCCCCTTAATCTCCTCTTCTCAAGAGAGAAGAAAATTCAGTTCCTCTAATCTCTCCTCATAGCTGAGCTCGTTTATCACCATGTCAGCATTAGAGCATGCATATAAAATAGTGAATATTTATGTCTCCTCAGCCAACCACTAGGAGGTTTTTTACCAATGGTGCAGGCTGGTAGGGGGTATAATATTTGGATATGACATTTTGAAAGTCATACTTCCCCTGGGCCCCCTTCCTGAGGGAGGGATGTGATTTTATGATATAACCTCTGGGCCCTGTATCCTAGAGCAGGTGACCATGTGTTTGGAAAAATACCTGGGTTTGAGCCTGAGATACTAATTAAGGGGACTGAAACACCATGGAGAAACTTTACATTAAGTGGGGTACTTAAGAAGCTTTGTTCTTGACTTAAGTCTGGTGCTCTCTCCATAGGAAGCAGTAGCTGGAACACCAAATGCTTTGTAGCCAGGAGCTTGAATCACAAGAAGCCGAGTTGGCTTCCAGGTTCTCTGCCTGTAAAGGCTGTAAGTACTTCATGTCCCATTTCTGAAGTTTTCCACATCTGATGGGTGTCATATATCCTAATCCCCTTCCCAGGAGATTGAACAGAGCCAAAAAACTTCATATTCACTCTAAAAAGTGATAGGCACCCATCTGACACATCACTACACTATCACCAAGAATATGACCCTGAGGTGAAATGTTATTTTACCCAACCACTGGGGGTTCCTATCTGCTCTCAGGGTATGTGAGAGTGCTACAATGTTACAAAGTAGCTTTATCAAGGAATAAATATTAGGATTTTTATGGAAGCAAGTACCAGTGGACTACATGACAATCAAAATGACAGCCTAAACAGACCATTCCCAACCTTAACAAGTTTCCCAAAGAACAATAGTTTTTTTATTGACTGTATTTGCTCCCTGGAGCTGATATTTAACTCACAAATGAACATGCAACACACATGTTTGTTCTAATTTGTTGTGAATTCCAACACCAGGGCATTTGCTGGCTTTATTTATTTTTTTATAGTATATATTCCTATGAGCATGCAAGTTTACCTTTACATCTGTGGAAACACACATCCTTGCACATTTGGGAAAAAGTTTACAATCTACTCTTGCAAAAAATCTAATTATTAAGCCATGGTCATACAAGGTACAGGAATCTAAAGCTATAAGCTAGGGGTCACTGGAAAAAAACATTGTTTTGTCATAAACATCTGCCTCCCTTGGCTCATTAGTCATTTTACTGCTAGATAGTGCCCATGCATTTTTTAAAGCTTATTGGCCACAGTCCCATAAATCACAAAAGCACAAAATACCTCTCATCTTAAAGGCATCAGATTATTAAATTAGATTGTATAAATGGTACATGTACACGCATATGTATGAATGGATCATTCAGAAAGGCTGGATTTACACAAAAGCATAAACATGTAGCAACAGGCTTTACAGTGCCATAAGGCAGCATGGATCTCATGCATGTTTAAAGCAGACCTTCACCCATTTGTACAACAGGCTCTTAGCAGCCTTCTCTCTTTAACCTCTCACACAGTTGCAGAAAATAATTAACATTAAATACCATTTTTGTGTTTAGCTAACTGCTTCCCTAATCATCGGCTAGGTGAGGATGACATATACAGGCATCACTGTCTCCTGGAATGTCTATGTTACACATCCCAAAGGCTGTGTACCAGATTATGTGTATGCACAGATACACTGTGGTTCTCTGCTAGAAAGCTAACAGAGCCCAACAGCATATCTGTGCATGAACTAGGTCCCCCTTCACATGTGCAGATAGAACCTAGCAGAGACCAGGGGAATGTCTGCACATATGCCGCATAACTTTTCAAGATGGCAGTATCAGAAGCTGAATGGAGAAAGGGGAACTTCCTGGCATGAAGGGATATTTGGGAATTTTACATTTCATTTATGGTACCTAGGTTGGAGTCTGTTGGAAGTCTGTTTTAAGCATCCACTACTCTTTCAGTAAAAATAATACTTTCTAAGATTACTCTTAAGTTTTCCAATTGCTAGTCTGAGGCCGCGTCCCCGTGTTCTTAACTAAGGTCTGTTTTTTAATTCACTCTTCTGAACCTTTTACACTCATAATGTATTTAAAACATATCTAAAGACAAAAACAAAAATGTAATATATTGCTTACCAGTCCTTAGATATAGTGGATTTGTTTTCACTTTTCGGTAGGAGTCTTGTCAGTTTCAGTGAAAGCACAAAGAACCTCATCTTTATTGTGTGACTACTACATCAATCCACCATTTAATGGAAATGAACAAAGGGAGACATGTTCACAAGTAGGGATGAGCTTCGAGTTCGAGTCGAACTCATGTTCTACTCGAACATTGGCTGTTCGCAAGTTCGCCGAACAGCGAACAATTTGGGGTGTTCGCGGCAAATTCGAATGCCGCGGAACACCCTTTAAAAGTCTATGGGAGAAATCAAAAGTGCTAATTTTAAAGGCTTATATGCAAGAGCGGAGCGCCCCTTTACAGGCATACTATAGACACCCCCCAGGTATGAAATTTAAAGGGATATTACACTTTTATTGTTTGACTTTAAGCATTATTAAAATCACTGCTCCTGAAAAAACGGCCGTTTTTAAAACTTTTTTTTGCATTGATCCATGTCCCCTGGGGCAGGACCCAGGTCCCCAAACACTTTTATTGACAATAACTTGCATATTAGCCTTTAAAATTAGCACTTTTGATTATTCATGTTCGTGTCCCATAGACTTTAACGGTGTTCGCGTGTTCGAACGAATTTTTTTCCTGTTCGCATGTTCTGGTGCGAACCGAACAGGGGGGTGTTCGGCTCATCCCTATTCACAAGCATAGGAAGTGTGTTATTGGCAGGATTGCCAGGTAAAATTTGAGAAAAAAAAAACCTGAAACATGATAACGTATGCAGCCACCTCTTCTAAGGACTGCTGAACTGCAATATATTGCTTTTTTTTTTTTGGCTTTAGATATGCTTTAAAGGTTTCAATCACCTCTACCTCCCTACCATCACCATCATTTGCCTTCTTTCCTAGATGCTGTGGGGTTGATTTACTAAAGGCAAATAGATTGTCAATATCCAATCACATGCAAGGAAAATAAAAAAACAGCATTTTTGCTTGTACATGATTGGATGATGGAAGCCATAAAAAGGAAAAGAATAACTGGCGCACAACAAGTACCACAATAGCATAAATAAATGAGTCCTTAATATTTGTGTACAATGTCCATAAGTCCAGGAAAATTAGTAGTAAAATAAATTAGGTGGCAGCCATCCCAAGAGTGTGTCCAGAACCTCTGTAAGAAATGACAGAAAAGAAAAGAAGAGGGAGGAGCACCTAAGTGTAGTATAGCCACCTTCTCTATTCTTAAATTCTTGACATAGGAAAGTGTTTAAATGAAATATACTATTAAAGTGATTGGATACATAGAATTGGCACCCTATGAATGAGGAATATGCAAATGAAGCTGCCCCTTGAAGGTGAACAAATCACAAAAGCGTAGGAAAAAACATATAAGATGGCGCTAAGCATATACAAGTGAATATACAGTATATATCACGAACCAAAATCATAAACATTAAATATACTACACTATGAGACTTTCTCTCTCGTCTTCCGTGGAGTAAATTTTTATGCCCTAGCTTTATCTGGAGGGTCCATTGGAGCAGAGTGGTGTTGGTAGTGGGAATCAATTTGTTATTCCAAATGCGCAATTTGACCTACTTTAAAAAGTGGTCAAACACCTGTGGTTAGTTGCCACCTTTCCATTGAGCACCTGTGGTGGAAGAACTAGAAGCTTCATTTAAAAGCATTTTTGGTGTTGGGAATGCTATCACTAATAGACTTTTTAGCTTGCTATATGTTTAACAATATATGTGGGTTTTTTTTCGCAGTAATATATGTTTATGATTTTGGATCATGATATACTGTATATTTACTTGTAAATGCTTAGCACCAACTTTTATATATTTTTTCCTAAATATGGTATTAACTACATAAGTGTAGCGGTTGCTCTGGGATATTGTATTCTTATGCCTCGTACACGTGATCCGATTTTCTGACAGGAAATGTGTGATGACAGGCTGTTGGCAGAAAATCCGACCGTGTGTATGCTCCATCGGACAATTGTCGGATTTTCCACGGACAAATGTTGGATAGCGGGTTTTAAAATTTTTGTTGTCGGATTTTCCGAGCATGTGTACACAAGTCCGTCACAAAAAAGTCCAAAGCACAAACACTCATGTTCGGAAGCAAGGACGAGCCAGAAGCGGTCGGTCTTCTAAACTAGTGTTCGTAATGGAGAATTAACATTCGTGACGTGGCAAATGATGAAATCTCAAAATGCAGCGCACATTCTCTTCTTCTTTAATAGGATAATAATGAAGCTGCTTTGCTGGTGATACTGATGGAGTTATTGCAAACAAATTTTCAAAGGCTTTTTTTCTAGTGATATCAAGAATAATAATATTATTTTTTTTTTTTTTTTTTTTGGGCAAGTTACCACAACATCATTATTGCGTAATTTTTAAGATCAAAGATACAACTATGTTGGTGTCCTTTGTCAATTTTTCATTGTATTTTTTTAAATGTAACTGCCTACTCCCAAACTGTCATTTGAAGTAAAACACATAGCCAAGTATTATTCTACACAATTTTTTTATTGTGCATTAAAAAAAGAAAACAAATAAAATTATACATGCTATCTGTCAATAGAACTTAACCAAAAAGTGCATCTATGCATCCAAAAATATAGAAAATATAACAAATCAAATCATTATTCAACCAAGAAAATTATGTCAAAGCAATAACTCCAAGGCCAATAATAAATAACACGTTATCGCCTCCGATTCCGCAACATGTCTGGTTGACGAACAGCCGTTCAAAAACGAACTGAAAAGCATGAAATGAAAAGTGCGAATCAACACTCACCAAACTTCTACTAACATGAAATTAACAGAAGGAGCCCAAAGGGTGGCACTAAAGAGCTGAAAAACCAAGTAGTAAGTCACTACGTTCGTGATTGTTGGCCAACAATTGTGTGCAATTGTTGCAAGACAAGTTTGGGCCAACGCCCTTCGGACAACAGTCCACGGTGTTGTTGGCCAACAATCCAATCGTGTGTATTAGGCTTGAGACTTAATGTTGGATGATATGGGGGAGGGGAAGAGAGAGAGAAGGAAATCACTTTCTTTTTTTCTTACCGTTTTCTTCTAGGTTGTTTTTTTCTTTTCCCTCTCTTGAATACATTTTGAGGGAATGGACTAAAAACTACTGTTATTGATGCTGATTTATCTGCTTAAAAGGTAAGGAAGAAGGAAAAGAAAGAAAATGTTTATTGTTAAAACGTCAGTTATTCCCCCCCCCCCTTTTTTTGTTGTTTTATAGTATTTGTTTTGTATGTAATTCGCTATAAAAATTTTCAAAAATCTTATTAAAAAAAAGGAATATTACAACACAAGATGTATTGCTTGAGATTAAAAGCACTCACAAGATGTAAGATTACACATGCTTTCATCATCCTCAGGGCTCCGCTATGCAGTGTGTCTGAACGGGGTCCAGATGGCTATGCGGAGAAGAACTAGGATGCCAGTAGCATCCAGGAAGTCCAAACAAATTGTCTTGGACCGCACGGGAGGAAGTGACATCACCAGAAAGGTGGGACCCGGTTGTTGGGAGAATATGAAGTCTGTGCAAACAGGCTATGCACTCGGAGCACACAGCTCCTTCTACTGGCCTCTGTAGAAGGAGTAGAAGGAGCTGTGTGCTCCAAGCGGGCAGCCTGTCTGCACAGTCCTCATGTCCTCCCACGATCCGGGTCCTGCCTTTCCTGTGACGTCACTTCCTCCCATGCGGTCCATGACGGTTTGTTTGGACTTCCTGGATGCTACTGGTGTCCTAGCTCCTGCTCATAATCCTAGCTCCTAAGCTCTGGAGCAATTGCTCTTGCAGAGTGCAACTATACTTTGCAAGGTGCACAGTCTATTTGTCTTTGGTAAATTAACCCCTCTATATGTTAAAGCTGAACTTCAGGGCAATATAAAAGACAAAGAATAATTTTTTTCTTGGAAAGGTGCATGTGATCAGCACAGGGTCAATCAGCACTGTCCAGACAGAGGCTCTGGGTTCCTGCAGCCTCATAGGACAGTCAGAGTAGAATGAAAACTCCTCCTACAAGCTTTAACCAAACACTGACAAAAGTCACAAGACTGCTTATACTGCTGATGAGAAAAGGTATTTAGCAGTTTATATTTACTAAAATTATTGCATTTCCATCTTCTGTGCACTGTGGGAGACCAGATATAGTGAATGCAGGGTCCTGGGTTTAGTAACACTTTAACCCTAACTTGTTTTAAAACTGCCCCTCCCTCCTCCTAACACCTATGCTTAAAAGAGAAGTATGTTGTTTTTTTGCCCATCATACTTACCTAGGTAGATGCAGAATCGGACACTGAGAACAGAGCAATCGAACACTGCCAATGGTTTGGTTCTCTCAGCTCCCCAAGCAGAGAGCTGCTGACTTCTGAGCTTGCGTGCAGAAGCGAACACATAAATGAGTAGCGCGCGCATATGAAAACGGTTTTCAAACCACACATGTGAGGTATCACCGCGATTGGTAGAGTGAGAGCCATAATTCTAGCCCTAGACCTCCTCTGTAACTCAAAACATGCAACCTGTAGAATTGCTTAAATGTCGCCTATAGAGATTTTTAAGGGTAAAAGTTTGTGGCCATTCCACGAGCGGGTACAATTTTGAAGCGTTACATGTTGGGTATCAATTTACTCAGCGTAGCATTATTTTTCAATCTAAAAAAAATTGGGCTAAATTTACTGTTGTGTTATTTTTTAATTTAAAAAGTGCGCAAATACGGTGTGACAGAAGGTATTGCAATGACCGCCATCACCCGTTACGTAACCCCACCCCCTTCTGACATCACGGAGAATGCCACAGGGAAGTCCCCGTTAAGTCCCCGTGCGCCAGAGGGGGCGGGGTCACTGGGTGGCCCCGCCCCCGTTATTTAAGAACCGTCAGAAGAGGAGAAGCGTCACAGCCTCCCTCCATGCCATCATGGATGCGGAGCGGCCCGAGGAGAAGAAGGGAAGAAGATGCTGTGGAGGAAGATGCCAGACGAGAACACCGGAGGAAGAACCAGAAGAACCAGAAGAAGAAGAAGATGGAGGAATAAACCGAAGGAAGATAGAAGATAGAAGAAAGAAGAATTTAAGGAATTTTGAAGGAACTGTCAAAAACTGTCTCTTGTCATTTTTAACATGTTTGACAGTTTTTTTGTGAAATGGTAGGCCCCTTACTATTTCACACAGGGGGGGCTGGGATCTGGGGGTCCCCTTGTTAAAGGGGGCCTCCAGATTCCAATAAGCCCCCCACTCGCAGACCCCCACAACCACCGGGCAAGGGTTGTGGGGATGAGGCCCTTGTCCCCATCAACATGGGGACAAGGTGTTTTGCGGGACTACCCTAAAGCACCCTCCCAATGTTGAGGGCATGTGGCCTGGTACGGTTCAGGAGGGGGGGCGCTCTCTCGTCCCCCCTCTTTTCCTGCGGCCTGCCAGGTTGCGTGCTCGGATAAGGGTCTGGTATGGAATTTTGGGGGGACCCCATGCCATATTTTTTTTAATTTGGGCGCGGGGTTCCCCTTAATATCTATACCAGACTTGAAGGGCCTGGTATGGAATTTAGGGGGACCCCTCACGTCATTTTTTTTTTTTTTTATAATTTTTGTTTCGGGGTTCCCCTGTGGGGAATTCCCATGCCGTTTTTATCAGTGAACTTTTATGTGTATTGTCGGACCGGCAATTCATTAATAGCCGCGAGTAGTTTTAAATGACTTTTTTTCCTTTGAAATGCCATTTTGCTGTCAGACTGTTCTAAACACGGCAAACATGCACCCCTTTACAGGCATACTATAGACACCCCCCGGTACGAAATTTAAAGGAATATTACACTTTTATTGTTTCACTTTAAGCATTATTAAAATCACTGCTCCCGAAAAAACGGCCGTTTTTAAAACTTTTTTTGCATTGATCCATGTCCCCTGGGGCAGGACCCAGGTCCCCAACACTTTTTATGACAATACCATGCATATAAGCCTTTAAAATTAGCACTTTTGATTTCTCCCATAGACTTTTAAAGGGTGTTCCGCGGCTTTCGAATTTGCCGCGAACACCCCAAATTGTTCGCTGTTCAGCGAACTGGCAAACAGCCGATGTTCAAGTCGAACATGAGTTTGACTCGAACTCGAAGCTCATCCCTAATCCCTGATCACTGCCACACCAGTTACAGTATCCCTGATCACCACCACACCAGTTAATGTATGCCTAATCACCACCACACCAGTTACAGTATACCCAACCACCACCACACCAGCTACAGTATCCCTGATCACAACCACACCAGTTACAGTGTCCCTGATCACTGCCACACCAGTTACAGTGTCGCTGATCACTGTCACACCAGTTACAGTGTCCCTGATCACTGCCACACCAGTTACAGTGTCGCTGATCACTGCCACACCAGTTACAGTGTCCCTGATCACTGCCACACCAGTTACAGTATCCCTAATCACCGTCACACCAGCTACAGTATCCCTGATCATTACCACATCAGTTACAGTGTCCCTGATGACCACCACACCAGCTACAGTATCCCTGATCACCACCACACCAGTTATTGTATCCCTAATCATCACCACACCAGTTACTGTATCCCTAATCACCGCCATATCAGTTACAGTGTCCCTAATCACTGCCACACCAGTTACAGTGTCCCTAATCACTGCCACACCAGTTTCACTGATCACCACCACAGCAGTCATTATGTCACCATAAGTACTTATTCACATGTGCGATGCTCTCTGAAGTTCATATCGCTCTTCAAAGAGCATTTGACAGGCAGTGAAAAAGCATTGTACTGTATGACCTTCTCACCATCTGCTTTAATCCCTTGGACCCTGCACAAGAAACCCCATTTATTTGAATAGGTCACAATTAGTGAGCTAACAGGGGGTTTAATTCCTGCCACAGCTGTGAAGCTAAGCATCACAACCATGGCTGTTGTATACCCCAAGCTACTGCCTCTGAAACTAAAAGGGGTAGCGGTTGAGGGGTGGTAAAACCACAGCCCAACCACAATGTTTTAATGTCCCTCAACCTCACATGTGAACGTAATAGTGCAGCCAGTCTCAGTTCTTCGATCACCACAACTCCAGCCACAGGGTCACCAGACCAGTGTAGCTACAATCTGTGTTCCTGGTTTGCTTGTCTATTGACCATGTTTCTGTCTGTTGCCTGCACTGATCCTTTGACCATATGCTGACCATGTCTCTGCTTGCACCTGAACTGACCCATCTGCACGTTCAACTGACCATGTTCCTGCGAGACACCAGACCCAGGAATCCCCTGTGGACAATTGCACGCCTGGAACCAAAGGAACTCTTGTTCTTCCTTTCTTTAGCCTCCTTTACATCCTTGCTAGTAAACATGGCATTCCAGGGGGCAGCCATGTGCCAGTAGGTTAGTCTTGATTGGTTTATAGGAACTGGGACTGCTATAGATATTGATACACTAAGTTATATTCCCCAACCACTTGTATAGAGGCGACCATTACAGTACAGGTTCTGTTAGTTTGATTTGTGTGATACACAAGATCAGTGGCGGCTGATGCTCAATTTTTTGTGGGGGAGGGGGCGGTAAACCAACACCAACCCAACCCCCTTCCCCCGGGAGACAGATGGGAATGTGGCGATCCCCCCCCACCGCGGAATCTGGACAGGAATGCGGCAGCGATCAGAGGTCTCCTTACCTTAGGATAGAGGCAGATCAGGCTGACATGGATCTGGGATGCAGCTCCTCGCTCCGGGGTCATCGCTTCTCCTCCAGGTCGAACAGGAAGTGGGTCCTGACTGAGACCAGATTGGCCAGGAGTCCTAAGACTCCCTGGCCTATCAGGTCTCAGGAACTGCTTCCTGAATGGCCGGGAGGAGATTCAGAAATACAATAGCAAATATTAATTCGTTATTGTTACACAAGTGGGTGGGCTCTGCACCCCGAGCCCACCCTTTTTTGAAGTCAGTTAGAGCCTCAGTCTCTAAGCATGAGCTTAAAAAAAAAACCCATTGAAATCAATGTGTTTTGCACTCCGCATGTAGATTAGGGGGCCAGACCCATTGATAGGGCGGGGGGCGCCCGTGTGCCCCCTATGAATGGGCCACCACTGCACAAGAAACAATGTCCAGTACAAATTCAGTCCAGACAGTGAAAAACTCTCACACATGTGGTATCGCCATACTCAGCAGGAGTAGCAGAATGCGTTTTGGGTTGTAATTCTAAGTATGCCGATGATGTATGTGAGAAATATCCTATTCAAATGACGACTTTGCATAATGACATTTTATTTTCTCATCTTGCCGAGGGATTTACTGGTGTTTGATGTGCGGTTTACCATTTTACACTTGTGAGTAGTTTTTTAATATAATAAAAGCTGTATTTTAATATTACTACACTATGAGAGATCTTCTTCCACTTGCCTAATATTGATTTATATTTACCATGTGGTGGATTGCTGCGACCGGCGGGATGAGCTCCGTCTTTCCAAAGCGCAGCCAGACCTCCTTTCCATTGAGGTCTGAGGATCTGGTAAGCAGTTTGTGACAGGCAGTCCACACAAGAGGTGAAGAGTTTTACTTACCTGTGGGATTACTGGAATTATATTTGCACATGATTTTTTTCTATGGCCATTGACTTTGCACTGAGCACTTTATGAATATGTGGGACTTTATTGATTAGAATTTTTGAGCACTCATATGAATTTTTTGCTTTCTCACTTGATGAACTTTCTATATATTAGATTTTTATTTCCTTTTTTATTTATGCACTTGCACTTTGTATTTTTGGACAGCGCAGCACAATTAGGTTAAATAGTAGTGCATAAACACCACCAAAATAAAGCTCTATCTGTCTAAAAAAAAAATATAAAAAATTCATTTGGGTACAGTGTTGACTGTGTAATTGTCTTTGAATGTGTGACAGCTCTGAAAACATAAAAATGGCCTGGACATTTATTGAGATATCTGGGGACACTTGATCCTTCTTTTGCCCTCAAAGGCAGCTACCTTCCTGAACAGTAACAGCTAGTAAATAAAAAACCAAACAAACACACGCTCCAGGAAGATTCACCTACAGTGAATGTTTGGTAAATGACACGTTCACTGCTTAATAGCTATACTCCTTTATTGTGAATACAACCTTAGTTTCTATTTTTTTTTTTCAATCAAGTTTTTATTGGAATTTTCAAACAAGAATCAGCATGTTACAGAAGAATCGTAAGAAATTGTTTGTAACTGCAGTAATGCGGACGCAGCCGCTTTGGTAGTAAGATTTAAACAGTAACGTTACAGATAGGTTATGCTTGAGAAATTTAAAAAGCAAATGGGTATAACTTTTGTCACAGTAAATCTGGGGATGGTAATGTGTGTTCTTATTGGCAACAGATGTAGTAATTTATACGAATAAGAGTATAAGTATATCACTATTTCTCATTGGGTATTGCATTAGGGTTAGTTCGGGGTAAATCCAGCATTGTCGCTGGTGTATATATATATGGCGTCTGTTGCCGGGGCACCGGCTAGGGTTGGGGCGGGATATGTAGGAGGCCTACGAGGTATGTAGGTGGGGGAATTCGGTATGGTAAGTCAATTGAATGGTGTGATAATTAACAGTCTAGTTTATGATTACGGGGGAATATTGAGTGGTATTGGGGTGGGGGAGTGGGGGGAGAGGAAAAAAGGAGGAGAGCAAGAAGTTTGTGGTGAGGGGGATATGTGAAAGCATGGAGGGTGAAGTCTAGGAATACAGTGGGGTAAAGGGACCGGAAGGTACCTAGTTCCTGCCACAGCCCAGTGAGGGTATTCATGTTATGTATTGTTGGTATACATCCGTTGTAGTAAAGTGTATCCAAGAGGTCCATGTTTTGGTGAACCTTGTTTGAGTGTCATGGGATTGGTGGATGAGGTCTTCCATTACTTGTGTATGCTGTATACGATTGAACCACTCCTTCATGGTAGGTGGTTCAGGTGAGCGCCATTTAGGGGGTATGCACATTCTTGCAGAGTTCACCAAATGCATGGCTAGAGAACGATGGTAAGCTGGTATGTGAAAGGAAGAATGATGTAGAAGGAACATTGCGGGGTTGAAGTCTAGAGTGTAAGTAGTGATACGTGTGATGAGGGTGTGCACTTCTTTCCAGAAAGGTTGGATTTTGGAGCAAGACCACCAAATATGTAAGAGTGAACCCGTGTCTGTGTTACATCTCCAACATGTTTGGGGAATTGTTGGATTAAAGCGGTGCAATAGTAGTGGAGTTCTATACCATCTGGAGAGTAGTTTATACGCAGATTCTTGGACTTGCACGTTCATCGAACCTTTGTGGATTAAAGTGTGGACGTTAGTCCATTCTTGAGCGCTTAGTTGCATTGAAAGGTCTCGTTCCCATTGTCTATTGGTCCAATATGTTGACATGTTGTGCTCATTGAAGAGGAGGGTGTATATTTGTGAGATCAGGTGTCTTTGGGCGCAGTTGCTTAGACATAAGTTTTCAAATGGAGTTGTGGTTCTGGACTAGTTCGGTTTGGGGTTTGGTTTGTTGAAGAAATTACGTATTTGAACGTACGTCCAAAAAGGGAAGGAATCTATTTTTAGTTTGCAGGCTAATGCTGATTGTGATAGGAGGTGGCCTCCCTCACAGAAATGTTCTGCTCTGACATGTTGGTGGGGCCATATAGATGTCAGGAATGAGGCATGCATTCCCGGGGAGAAGTCAGGGTTTTGTCTAAGAGGTGTCATCGGACCGTTTACGGAAGAAATGTTGTGTTTTTTACAGGCGTTCCTGAAAGAGATCAGTGTAGGGTTGATGAGTGGATGTTGGGAGTATTCAGAGAGCGATGCGTGGGATTTAATCCACGGTGAGTTTTGGATGGGTACCGTCGAGAATGCTTGTTCTAAGTGAACCCAATCTTTATGTTCTGAGTGTACATTCCAATCAACGATTCTAGCCAGGTGGCATGCCTGTTGGTACTTGAGTATGTCTGGAGCACCTATGCCTCCTAATGGTTTGGGTTCGGTCAGTCTTGAGAAGCTCAATCGTGGGCGCGTCTTACCCCATATAAACGTTGTGCAAGCTTTTCGGTAGATAGTGAAGAATTTGGGTGGTATTTTGATCAGGATTGTTTGTAGGAGGTATAGGATTCTGGGCAATGTGTTCATTTTAACAATAGCTGCCCTACCAAACCAGGAGAAGTAACCGTAGGACCATTTCTTTAGGTCAGCTTGTATTTTTTGGAGGAGTGGGGCATGGTTCAGGGTGTATAAATTGTTTAGAGAGGTCGGCACTTGAATGCCTAAGTACGGGAGTGCAAGTTTCTTCCAGGTGAATGGGAAATTGAGTTGGCATTGTTGACAGATATCTGGGGGCAAGGTGATGTTCAGGGCATTGGATTTAGAGAAATTGATTTGGAGATTGGAGAGAGTATTGAAGGTTCGGAAATCTTTAAGCAGGTTTGGGATCGTGGTAAGTGGGTCTGTGAGGAATAGGAGGATGTCATCCGCGAATGCAGCTAGTTTATATGTGCGGTGTTTAATTTGTATTCCTTTGATGTCTGGATTGGAATTAAGGCGACGAATAAGAGGTTCAAGATAAAGAATAAAGATTAAAGAGGAGAGTGGGCAGCCCTGACGTGTTCCATTGGACACGGAGAAGGCATCCGACAGGTGGCCGTTAACTTTAACTTTTGCAGTGGGACTGGAGTACAAAGCTGATATGTAATTTAGCATCGTTTGGGGAAGGCCTATAGTTTTAAGTGCTTCTTGCATGTAGTCCCATGCCACCCTGTCGAATGCCTTCTCCGCATCAAGGGAAAGCATAAATCCTTTGTTTTTGGTGGATGTAAGCCAGTGGTGGATATTGAGCGTTTTGAGCGTATTATCCCTCGCTTCTCTTCCGGGGACAAAACCTACTTGATCAAGGCCAATTAGTTGGGGGATTAATGGTAGGATTCGATTTGCTAAGGTTTTTGCAAACCATTTGAGGTCAACGTTGAGAAGAGAGATAGGTCTGTAATTGGTGACTAAGGAATGATCTTTGTCAGGTTTGGGAATTACAGCTATGTGGGCTGAAAGGAGGTCTCTCGGAGGTTCGATTGGTTGTGCGAAAGAGTTGAAAGCTTGCAAGAAGGCGGGTATAAGCAATTCTGCGTATGTTTTGTAGTAGCCTGCAGTGAGGCCATCTGGGCCAGGGCTTTTGCCCGTTTTCATCTGTTTTAGAGCCAATTCAACTTCAGTGCAGGAAAGCGGGGTGTTTAATTCCTGGGCTATGGATTCCGATATAGGGGTTGGGCTGTATTGTTTTAAAAATTCGGATATCATTTGAGCGCGGGTAGGGTCGCCAGGGGGGGGAGTGGGTTTGTCTAGTTTATATAGTTTACTGTAATATTTGACAAATTGTCGGGCAATATCTGGGGTTTTGTTTAGTTTATTGCCTGCGGGGTCTATGACATGATGGATTGTCGTGTTGGATTTAGATGTTTGTAGGGCCCTGGCTAGCATTTTGCTTGCTTTGTTGCCGAATTCATAGAATTTTCTTTTAGATAGGATATATTTGCGTTGTATTTGTTTGTCTAGCAGTTCCAGAAGATCCTTTCTGGCTTGTAATAGGTCATTGAAAGTGGTGTGTGCTTGTGATTGTTTGTGTACTCTTTCAAGTTTGCGAATCTTGTCTATCAGATCTGAGTGTTGTTGTCTTCTCTCTTTGTTTCGTTTTGCTGCAGCTGCGATGAAGGTGCCCCTAATTACGCTCTTGTGCGCTTCCCAGTTAGTTAATGGGGATGTGTCTTCTGGGTTATTTTCTTTAAAGAAGTTTTGTAAGGTGGAATCTATTGTCACCGTGACGGAGGGATTGGTGAGTAAAGAGGGGTCTAACCTCCAAATTCTCGAGTTTGGTGTTGTTTCGGGGAATTGGAGCGATAAAGAGACAGGGTGGTGGTCCGAAATGGTCATGGGTTCAATGGATGTTTGATGAATCCGATGCAGGTCAAATTGTGATAGAAAAATGTAGTCTAATCTGGAATATCTGGCGTGCGGAGGAGAATAGAAGGTGTAGTCTTTTGTATCTGGGTTTACCGTACGCCATGTGTCATGAAGTAGTAGTCTTGTAAGTAGGGATTTGATTTCTCTGAGGGCCTTATAGGAAAGTGCTGAGGCTCCTGTTGAAGTGTCTTGGATGGGGTTTAGTGGGACATTAAAGTCGCCGCCTAATACAAGAGTGCCTTCTTTGAAGGTTGTGGGAGCATTTGTTACAGACCTAAAGAAAGGGACTTGGTTCTTGTTTGGTGCGTATATGTTCGCTAATGTTATTGTTTTGTTATGTAGAGAGCCTTTTAAGAAAAGATATCTGCCTTCTGCGTCTAGAAGCGAGTCCTTGATCTGGAAGGGGCAGTTTTTTGCAATGAGAATCGAGACTCCTTTTGTTTTGTGTAGAGGGTTTGTGGCATGTAACACT
This sequence comes from Aquarana catesbeiana, assembly GCF_042186555.1. NCBI lineage: Eukaryota > Metazoa > Chordata > Amphibia > Anura > Ranidae > Aquarana > Aquarana catesbeiana. The sequence continues at coordinate 677,923,702 of NC_133324.1, read as the reverse complement.
GTTGGGTACTGAGCATTGCATAATTTCGGAATATTATTGGAACGAAAGTGTGTTTCCGGTAGAAATATGATATTAGCTTTCAGTCTGTGCATGGTAAGGAGGAGTTTGGAACGTTTTTCTGGTGTATTGAGTCCCCGAACATTAAGGGATACTATTTTGAGAACTGGTTTATCGTTTGTTATCGTGTGCGGTAACATGTTAACGGTAATTTTTATGTATTCTTACAGCGTGGTGTGGGCTGTGGCAGGAGGATGGATGTGGGGTGGGATAAGATCTGGGTAGTAAGGTAAGGGAAGTTTTACAGAGGGGACAGGTACAAGGGCCGGTACTGTGTGGTGTTCTGGGCACCTAAACAGTGGTCCAAGCCACAATTATGTATTCACCGGTAAAATTCAGTGGTTGCAATCTTATAAAAAGGTGTGTAGGGGTTAGGTAAAATACTTTTGACCACTGTGTGGGGGGTTGGTTTGTCAAGTGAGAGATATGGAGTTTCAAGAAGGAAAAAAAAACCAGAGGGGAGAAATGGATTTGACCATATTGGCCCATCTCACCAGCAGCCATATGTCATGGGACTGGGGGTATATGCGTGGCAATGGGTGTTAGTGTGTGGGGTGTATATGGAGCAATCACAGAGATGTGTTGGCTCCTATGTATAGAGCGGGTGTGATATGTGCAGTAGGTAGAAGTTTTTTTAGGTCGTTAAGTAAGGTGGTGGTCGTATAGGGTGTGACTCTGCCTGGGATATCTGTGAACGAGCAAGTTGGTGTGTGGGGTTGAGAGAGGGGTATGTGCATATAAAGTAGCATGGAACAGTTGTTTATATCGATCCAAGTTGAGATAATGGGTGACCATTTTGTTTGTGACATTTATGCAATTCCGATACATCGCTCAAGGAATTCATGTGTATGCAGTCAGTTATACCAATTGTTTATAACCCGTAAAATACATTCAAAGTGTAATAACATAAAAGCAGTTTAACTGAATATAACATATTCAACGTAGCTTCTGTGGTTTGTTTGTCATCCATTTGTGAAGAGTATTATGCCGCGTACACACGGTCGGACTTTCTATCCTACTTGGTCCGGCACACTTTCCGACGGACTTTGTCCGCCAGGTGCGCCGGACTTTAAAACGGACGGACTTGCCCACACACACCCGGACTTTCCGGCGGGCTAAGTCCGCCCGTCTTTCCGACGGACTTTCGCCGGAGTTCCGGCGGACTTTCAGAATGAACGGACTTGCCCACACACGGACAAGTCCGTTCATTTTGAACGTGACTCAGGTGCGACGGGACTAGAAAAGGATGTCAATCTTGCCGCTTTTATCGGCGAGATTGACACCTTGCGAGCCCCGTCGCGGGGCATACCAGGCCCTTAGGTCTGGTATGGATTATAAAGGGAACCCCCTACGCCGAAAAAACGGCGTGGGGTCCCCCCTAAAATCCATACCAGACCCCGATCCGAGCACGCAGCCTGGCCGGTCAGGAAAGGGGGTGGGGACGAGCGAGCGCCCCCCCCCCCCTCCTGAACCGTACCAGGCCGCATGCCCTCAACATGGGGGGTGGGTGCTTTGGGGGAGGGGGGCGCCCTGCGGGGCCCCCCCCTCCCCCAAAGCACCTTGTCCCCATGTTGATGAGGACAAGGGCCTCTTCCCGACAACCCTGGCCGTTGGTTGTCGGGGTCTGCGGGCGGGGGCTTATCGGAATCTGGGAGCCCCCTTTAATAAGGGGGCCCCCAGATCCCGGCCCCCCACCCTATGTGAATGAGTATGGGGTACATGGTACCCCTACCCATTCACCTAGGGAAAAAGTGTAAGTAATAAAACACACTACACAGGTTTTTAAAATATTTTATTAAACAGCTCGGGGGGGGGATCTTCCTCCGGCTTCGGGGGTCTTCTTCCGGCTTCGGGGGTCCCTCCGCTTCATCTTCTCCCGGCGTCCGGTTGGTTCTTCTCCGCTCTCTTCTCCCGGTGTTCCTGTTCTTCGGCCGGCTCCTCTGCTGTCTTCAAGTAGCTCTCTTGCCAGCAGAGGTCCGGACTTCTGGGCTTCTGGGCTTCTGGGCTTCTGGGCTTCTCTTCCCCAGATGTTGACACGACGCTCTCTCCTGCTGGACTGCTCTCCGAGGGCTGCGTTGTGACTTATATAGGCGGAGACCCCGCCCCCTTTTGATGTCACAGTCCCTGGGCATGCTGGGACTGTGACGTTTTAGGGGGCGTGGTCAACATCACCCAGTGACCACGCCCCCTAAAACGTCACAGTCCCAGCATGCCCAGGGACTGTGACATCAAAAGGGGGCGGGGTCTCCACCTATATAAGTCACAACGCAGCCCTCGGAGAGCAGTCCAGCAGGAGAGAGCGTCGTGTCAACATCTGGGGAAGAGAAGCCCAGAAGCCCAGAAGCCCAGAAGTCCGGACCTCTGCTGGCAAGAGAGCTACTTGAAGACAGCAGAGGAGCCGGCCGAAGAACAGGAACACCGGGAGAAGAGAGCGGAGAAGAACCAACCGGACGCCGGGAGAAGATGAAGCGGAGGGACCCCCGAAGCCGGAAGAAGACCCCCGAAGCCGGAGGAAGATCCCCCCCCCCGAGCTGTTTAATAAAATATTTTAAAAACCTGTGTAGTGTGTTTTATTACTTACACTTTTTCCCTAGGTGAATGGGTAGGGGTACCATGTACCCCATACTCATTCACATAGGGTGGGGGGCCGGGATCTGGGGGCCCCCTTATTAAAGGGGGCTCCCAGATTCCGATAAGCCCCCGCCCGCAGACCCCGACAACCAACGGCCAGGGTTGTCGGGAAGAGGCCCTTGTCCTCATCAACATGGGGACAAGGTGCTTTGGGGTGGGGGGGCCCCGCAGGGCGGCCCCCTCCCCCAAAGCACCCACCCCCCATGTTGAGGGCATGCGGCCTGGTACGGTTCAGGAGGGGGGGGGGCGCTCGCTCGTCCCCACCCCCTTTCCTGACCGGCCAGGCTGCGTGCTCGGATCGGGGTCTGGTATGGATTTTAGGGGGGACCCCACGCCGTTTTTTCGGCGTAGGGGGTTCCCTTTATAATCCATACCAGACCTAAGGGCCTGGCATGCACCGCGCTCACCGCAATAGGAAAATTTGTTTTTCCTATTGCAGAGAGCGCGAGATACAATACCCTGCCCTCGCGTCGCATCTGGTCCGTCGGACCAGCCTACACACGAGCGGGCTTTCCGTCGGACCAGCACACACACGAGCGGACTTTCCGCCCGAAACTGAGTCCTACGGAAAGATTTAAAACTTGTTTCAAATCTAGGTCCGGCGGGCTTTTGGGAAGAAGTCCGCCGGAAAAGTCCGCCGCCGCCCACACACAGGCGGATTGTCCGGCACACTCTGGTCCGCCGGACCAAGTATGCCGGAAAGTCCGACCGTGTGTACGCGGCATTAGAGTGGTTGTTTATTGAGAGTACAGTATTGTCTCTATATGTCTAATGTATGTTGATTAAAGGGGATTGTATTCTGAGCGCCAGTTATAGAGAGAGCATACAATCTATAACCATACATACAATCAATCACAGAAAATACGATGGCAAGTGTAGCGAATAAAGGTATGTATGTCTACATGCTTTCTTTTCTATTAATCTACAAGGGTTGTTGTTAGTTTGGCAGTAAAATGAGTGTAATATAGTATATCAGCAGTTAATGTGTCTCCCAGGGGGTATAGTGGAAAAATTAGCAGGTGTAAATGATAAAACTTTCAGATCTCTAGCTCCAACTGTGGTTAGTGTTGTCTGCTGTATGTTTTGTATGATAGGTATTAGATCTGTTAACCTCCCAGTTGTAGGTAGGAACGGGAGGCAATGTGTAGCTAGGGGATGTGTGTCTCTGCAGGGTATGTTGTGCTTAACCTTATCTGTCTGTGTTGGATCTAAAAGTGGTGTTAGTATAGGTGTATTGTAAGACGATGTGTCGGTGGTGTCATGAGATCTGAAAGGGTGGAATGGGAGAGCAGATGTTCGGGAAGAGTATTGATCGTGTATTTCTCTGTACCATCAGTGGGATATCCTAAGTGTAAGATGTCTGCGTGTATGGTGTTAACTGGATATAAACCCTTTATGTGAAATGAGGCATGCTATAGTACAATAAAGTTCATGTAGGCAGAGCTGGTGTTACATACGGCTTTGTAGATGGGTTTCGGTGGGTAGATAAGCAGTACTTCGTCCGTCGGATGAGATCAGAGGGGTGAAGCTGGTCTTGGAAGTGTTGAATAGATGACAGTCGTTCAGGTGAAGGGAAATGTCTTGGTGCAATGTCTCATTCTGTTGTCGGGATTCATCTGTTCCTCCGTTGGTGTCATCTGCGTGTGAATCGAGGGTCCGGTATTTGTCGTTCGGTAAAGCAGGGAAAACGGTCTTCGTATCGGCTCACAGCACGGGTGGGAGATGCAGTAAGTGTCTCTTTCCTGAGGGGGTGAGGGTTCTTAGCGGTCTCGGCGGGCTCGGCGAGGCAGGGGTGCCGTCATGGGGCTGGATGGTGGGAGACGAGAGCCTGAAGAGGAGTCGGTTCTGGCGGCTGAGGGTGAACGTCTCCTACGGAAGCTGGAGTTGAGCGCGTCCATCGGTTCATCTGCCTGAGGGATTCGATTGGAAGGTTGTAAGTCGAATTCCGCATACCAGTTGGGGACGGGGGTGTACGGTATATCTAGCGTACGGCAGAAGGCATCCAATTCTTCTGGAACTCTGAGAAGAGCCGTGCGGCCTTGGTGTGAGGCAGAGAGGCCGAAAGGGAACTTCCAACGATAGCGTATGCCTTTCGCTCTCAAGACCTCCAGTAGAGGGCGTAGGTCCTTGCGGTGTCGCAGCGTGATAGCAGAGAGGTCTTGATATATATGGATGGGGTAGCCATCATACTCCAGTGTAGTTTTTTCGCGGGCTTTTTGTAGTATTTCTTCCTTGACAGAAAAATCATTCACATGGCAGATAATGTCCCTTGGAGGATCAGTGTCTCTCCCTTTTGGGCGAAGCGCTCTATGTATGCGCTCCATAGTGATTGGTGTGAGCTCCGGGCGGTCTAGAAGGTGGTTAAAAAGTCCTGTCACTACGGGGAGAATTCGATCTTGATCAATGGATTCGGGTATACCTCTTACCCGTAGGTTATGTCTTCGGCCCCTGTTATCGAGATCTTCAACATGGCGTTGAAGATCTCTTAATTGCATTGTGTGGAAGTCTACTGTATTGTGTATGATCTTCACTGCGGATTGTTGGCGGGCAGTTTTGTCTTCCACACGCTGTATGCGGCCTGTGATGGCCTGTAGTTCATGACGCAGGTCATTGATCGCAGAGAATAGGGTGTCTTTTATGTCAGCCGCCACTGCCTGCAGGTCCAGGAGGCTCGGTTGTCGGTGGGAGAGCAGAGACGGTTCCTGTAGAGAGCGGTTATGATCCGTTGGAGTTAGGATGATATCGGCAGGAGGTAGAGGCGAGGTTGCGGCGGGTGGATGAGACGCCATTGTAGTCCGCTGGGATCGGAAGATCTCCGGGATTGTTTGACTTGAGCGGTTAGCAAGGTCTCTCGGGGATCGGGATCTGCTGTGTGATGTTCCACGGGAAGATGTTCCCATTATTGAGGGGTAGATGTCGTCCGGGAACCCCGTTAACAGCGAATTGTAGGCTGTGGTGAGAGGGAGCCAGAGGATCAAGTAGCCATCTTCTCTTACGGCAAACCACGCCCCCCAACCTTAGTTTCTATTAATATTATCCATAGTGTATTCTTCCGTAAAACAAACATTTTTTATTTATTTATTTATTATTTTTTTAGAAGGATACAACACCAAACACATTAGTTATCTGTAATAGCTTATATCCCTGCATGCTGCTACTTTTGTAAAAGTCCTCACTTCATGCCGCCTTCATAGCTGCCAGGTTTTCCCCTGAGCAGATTTTCCCCTGTGCTGTATGGTTTAACAACAGCCGCAGCTAGTGTGAAGAGGTGTGCTGCTCACCTGCCCATTTCTGCTATCTTTGTCCTGCAAGAGAAGCAAATGAATGACAGGATCTCCACCACCTATTCTCAAAATGCATTGTAGAAGAATAGTAGCATGAGGTCCAGGAATAGCGGAGAGAGCAGATGCCCTGCCTGCCCCAGTCAAGTGTGTGGGTAGAGCAGGTAAATGGCGGAGAAGTGGATAAATGACATGATTCCCTCCATCCATTCACAGAACGTGATGCATTATGATTGAATAGTAGTACGGAGTTTCTGACTGTTGGGGGGGAGGGGGGCAGAAGAGCACAGACAAGTATTGAGGACAAGTGGATGAATGAAAGAGAAGAGGATGAATGACAGGATCTCCACCGTCCTTTCATATAATGTGTTGCATTATGGGAAAATAGTAGTATGAGGTGTCTGAATGGTGCAAAAAGGCAAGAGGGGGCTGCCAAATGTCAAGGAGGAGCTGATAAATGGAGGAGGAGTAGAATGACAGGATCTCCGCTGTCTATTCAACTGATGCGATGCATTGTGGGAGAATAGTGGTATGAGGTGTCTGAATGGTGGAGAGGGCATGAAGTGCTACTGAATGTCAAGAAAGAGCAGATAAATTATGGAGAAGTAGAAGAATTACAGTATCTCCACCATCTGTTCGCAGAAAGCAATGCATTGTGGGAGAGCAAAGTACATTGGGTGTGAATGGCAGAGAGGGCAAAAAGGAGCAGGTGAGTGGCACAACTCACTTGCAGTGACTGCAGTTAACCCATACAGCACCAGAAGATAGCCACTTAGGGTGATATCTGGCAACTATAAAATCGGCAGCATGAAGGGAAAATTTACATTGGACGCACACCATTACACATAACTATTCGATTGTAAGCTCTGATGAGCAGGTCCCTCTTAACCCTCTGTATTATTGTTCTGTATTGTAACTGTACTATTGTATTTTATTGTATTGTAAATGTACTGTCTCCCTGTAAAGCGCTGCTCAAACTGTTGGTGATACTTGAAGCTGTAAAATATTAACAATAATGATAATAATAGCTAATGTGTTTGGTGCTGTATCCCCCCCCCCCCCCAAAAAAAAAAAAAACAGGCTTTAATCTGGTATGAATACACATCAAAGTACATGACTGCAAAGTATAATTAGACATCTGACAGCTGCTTTCAACCTGTCATCCAAGTTTGTTATACCCATTTGATTACAATCAAATCATTTTGCATTAATTTAAAATATGTGACCTAATTATTAAACCTTCCTACTTCAGAAATCTTGTATTGTCTTACTTGCTTGAATTGATTGCTTGAGGGAAGAAAAAAAAAAAAACCATGAGCATGTCAGGTTTTTCTTTATCTGAAATTTTATGACACCACTGATTGAAGGTGTCAGGAACTGTGTGGTATATTACACTTCTTGCTTGTCTATGACACATGCTGGTGTGTAAAGAAGGGTCCCAACTGTATAGTGACAGGTTTTGCTTTTTTTTTTATTTATTTGCAAATCCTTCAGGAGTTTCTAATAAACCACTCTGGTGTGAAAGGAATGCAGCTGATCTCCATTGGAAAGGATCCATGTGTTACATCCCACTATCTGGATGACATCACAACTGCTTCTAGTCCTTGAGAGTCCTGAGGGTGATCAGCCGAAGGAATAGGCAGCTTCTGCCAATCATAGTGCTGCAAAGATGCAGTTATAGTTCTAGTGATAAGAGGGAGAGAGGAGAGTAAGCAGCAAGGAAAGAACTGACTGTAGCCCAACAAGACGCAGCCAGGAAGACGCAATCAGCAGCTGGTGTTCGTGAGATTAAATAGTTTTCACATCATTTTTTGTGTGCGTGTGTGTGAGTGTATGTGTGTGCTATTCCCTGAATCCTCCCTGGTGGAATCCTCATGTCCATAGAGGAAGGTGCATTTTAACGGTGTGTTGCACAGAGGTGCGAATCATTCCAGCTGGCTGAATGCTTAGAAAACGACACTGACTGTTACGTGTGTCTATTCATGCTGGTATAAAACAGAAAGGGCTTTACTGTAAGGAGTTCAGTATTTTGCTGGCTTTGTCATTGAATAAGCTGATGCTGAGGACAGACAGGTAGCCCCCCCAACTCTACCGGATATACAGACAATAGGGCTTATTCATTGGAGGCATCCCTGAACTCAACTGAAAAGTGCAACATTGCTCTTTAAGGTAAGTCATCCTAGTTCCAAAGTGTCACAACTGTCATTTCATGCTGTTGATGTTTTTATATTATACGGTGTGTTGTTATGCGATAGATCACAGACTTGTTCTAAAACAAGCTGACGTGTGTTGGCAAACAATAAATCCTTGAATTTCTTTGGAATATGCTGTATTATGAGGATTACTTAAACATAACCTATGAAAAAAAAAAGAAGAGCTTTAATTTCCAGCGTGCTTTGTAGCCTTTTTTTCCTGATGCTGATACTTTCATGGAACTTAATGAAGAATAATTACAAACCATTTCTGGCAATTACAAGAATCATTCTCCGGTACATTCATGCATTGCTTACTTTATTTGTGCATTTATCCTTATTTTATTTTTTTTTCTTTCTCATTAGAGATGCTAGTGTGATAATAACAGCTAGAGCTGTGATTTATAATTTATAGCGCCTCTTGCCAATCAGTCTCCAAATTAAAGATCAAGCTTTATATGTGTATACGGCTCTGCTTGCTGCTGTTATTTGCTACTAAGCCTCCTCATGTGTTGTTTGAAACAGAAGTGTATTTTCTTTGTTCTCAGCCAAACTAATAAATCAATTGGACAGCCAGTGTAACACTGTTGTCACATCTGTGCCAGCTAGTTCAACTTCATGAGAGTTTATCAAAAGTAAATCACACTATTGCTCAGCACTGGTCATGGCACTAACTGTATGCCTGATGCATACAAAGGATGGATGCTTAAATATTAAGAAAGATTATGCTTTTCTGTGGATAGTGTGTGTTTATTGCATGGCCAGACATGGAAAGTCTTAAGAAAAGTACATTAACGTCTCGATTTACAATAAACCGTGCCATCAAACCAGTCCCACGTTTCCATTTGACATTGTCTAAGTGAAGAGAGTATTTTGTCTTTCATGTATTAATTATAATATAATTTATTATTCAGGAACCACTTACATTATATAATCTATTATCTAGACGGTTTGAGACCAAGAGCTTTTAAGATAAGTAATCTTTCTGTAGCTAGAAGCGATGCTCCTTAATATGTATTAACTTACATTTTAAAAACTGGCTGCCTCCTTGCCCCCTCCCCATCTTTTCAGCTCAGTTCTTATTCATCTGTTTAGCAGTGCTCCACACAGTGACTGTAAAATGCCCGTGTTTAAAATATTTCACAGAAAATGAGATATCATTCACATATTCCTTTTTTTCCATGAAAAAAATAGAAATAAGCCTGTTTCTCTAATTGCTAGAAATGAAATTCTGGCTCCACTGCAACTCCAGTTAAAAATCTATGCAAGTTTTTTTTTTTTAGATCTATACGATTCTAGAAGTTTAAAAAAGCTACTCGTTACGCTTCATTATGTAGTTGTCATTATTTGTAAATAAATAGGCATAATGACATAGAGTCGCAATGTACTGTGTGCAAACATTTCAAAATAATGTACTTAGGATCATGTGTAATTAAATCAATGACTTCTTTAGTTCTCAGGCCTGAGAAAACTCAGTTAGTATAAATCAGATGTAATTGTTTTTACTTACCATCCTTATTAAAACTTCTTTCACCAGTGACTCACAGTACTCCCTGTTGCTGGGCTGGAAAGTATTTTAATTTAAAGTTTTTAAGGGATTTATACACAGCTCTAGTCATACAATTCTAATCAGACACAGTAACTTGCCAGTAGACAGTTCATCAGTAATTGCATAAGGGAAAATTTAATTTATCTGCCTTAATAGTGGTGGAGAAGCTTTTAAGCCCCTCAGGAGCTGAAGTGGTTAAGGTAAGGTTGACCTTGTTCAGGAAAACACTTTGTGTATTATTGATCAAATTTTCCAGAAATGCAAGACAAATCATACAGAGAGACAGCTTCTTCAGCATATGGGGAAACAAATAAATCTATTTACATTTTTAAATGCCCAGAATGTTGAAAAGCTCTCTACCTGTATATCTCAGTTTGCCTGTAAACGTGACCATTCCAATATACAATTAAATGTATCTTATGTTACTTATGTTAGATTATGTCTGTCTACAAATATTATAATAAATCTGACATCCCATAGATAACACAGAAAGCGCACAGGTTATATATTCTGTTATATAGTGGCTACTGTGTACTTTGTCATGCTAATTGTGAGGTCCATTAGTGCGCAAAAATTCAGAGCTTCATTAAATAGGAAAATGCGACTAAAGATGTCATTATAAAGGAAAACTGTTCAGATTCACTTTTTGAAACTGATATTTTTAGCAGTTTGCTGCCTCTCTGTAGTTAAGCTTATTAGAGGATATCCATTGAAAAGGAACCATAGCATAGCCCCCAGTTTACTTGTCAGTTGTGGTGTTCTGAAATTAATGTTACTCCAATAGGAACATGACAGTATTTATTAAACACAGGTATTTATACAGCACTGAATTCATGCAGTGCTTTACATATATTGTACATTCACACCTGCCCCTGCCCTCAAGGAGCTTACAATCAAACACATACTAGAATGTGTCTACAAGCATTTCTTTAGAATGCAGGATCAATACACAAGTACAGAGAGAACAAACAAACTCCATGCACTTAGTGCCCTGGTTGGGATTCAACCCCTAGTGCAACCAGGCAGAAGTGCTAACTACTAAGCCACTGTGCTGCCCACAGTCATCTCTCTGCACAATAATATGCAGATGAATGCAACCTTTTTAAAATCCAGTTTACAAATTTGGGTGTCAGAGTGATCCTGGGATAGGGATAACTTTATTAAGACTTATTTGTTCTAGTTAACATTTACTGAACTTCGTACTGCTCATTTTCTGCACCCATTGTTAGAAAGGCCTAATAATACATAAGACTTTCCTAAATATGTGCCAGTCATACCACACAAGCTGGTTGTTACTATAATGAAAATGCCAGAACTCTGACTAATGAATGTGGGAAAAACTGAATTAGGGTAGTCTAGGAAGCACCTGTATTTATTTACTTATCCCTTATGTCATGTCTATTCAAATACATCATAGCTGGTGAACGTTAATGTCAAGTGTAATTAGTAACCTGTACCTTTAAAGGGTGCTTAATTTAGGAATGTATGTATTGTGTAGTTAGTTAAAGCTGATGTTTGTTATCTGTGAATTTCAAGGTTTTTGTATTTGAACCCATTTACAGTTCCACCTATTGACAGCCTATGCAGGTCAGCAGGTGAGTGTCTGTGCCAACTGTACAGAGAAGCCCCTGTAAATTAAGATTGTATATTCACTAGCATGCACCCATCTCTCATCAACGGCGATTTTATATTTTATATACAATGTAGTGGGTGTAACTAGGTGGGTTTTGGAAAGTCCTTCCCCTGGTCTAGTGCATGTAGACAACATTTTTCAGAAAAAAACACAAGCATAGCTCCATTACATGACACATCCAAGATAGTTTTAGTCCATACTTATACAAACAGTTTGGTGTGCATCATGCTGAAACCTGTGTATCTTAAGAAATAATGTAAACTTGCTTTAAAAATGAAATATTAGAAGATAACTTGTGCTAACCTAGTTTTGTCTATACAGAAATATCCTGCCTGATATTTCAAACATAAATTATTGAATATGACTATAATATTAATATTATTTACTCAGCATTACACAAAAATGAAAAAGCCTGAGATATGGAGGTCAACAGCAGCCACCTTGTCATATTTTACTTAAGACTTGCTCATTCTCTTACCAACAAATTACACTCCATGCTGCTCCCATGTATTAGTTGTGCACAAGACAATAAAATATCTGATTTCTGATTAGGATTATGATTAAAAATAGTTGTATTTACAATAATACAATAATATAAGTTGTTCTTATATCCATGATTAAGAGCAAAATGTTTAGGTCTTTTTATAGGGAATGCTTGGAGATGTATAAACCAGTCTACCTCACTAGGTTTGGTACAGATTATATACACAAATATGAAACAGTCCCAATATATAGTGGTGCTCATGCTCAAAGTTGATATATCCGTGCTCCAATGTGCTCAGACTTGGGTGCCCTACATAGATGTAAACTCACCCCCTAGGAGATGACCAACTATCGCTAGTATGGTCGTTTGCGCATGTGGGGATACCCCTGTAGAGATCCGCTGCTGGTGTCTCGTGCAGTGCAGTGCCTCATACAGATAGACAAACCAAAGAAATCCTCATTACATTAAATATTGTTCCACAAATGTATTAAAAACAGTTAAAAGTAAAAAACAATACTCACATGTCAGGGTGCCTAAACATCCTGGCACCCAGCGTGTGTAACAGGTGATTTTTGGGGGGAAAAATTGGCCCACAATGGTGGTGTTTACCGCTGGTCGCAGTGCTGCTCTATTTCCTGTATTCATTCAGGTGGAAGTAAGTTGCGGTGACGCGATAATGCCTCGGCCGGAAGTAAGTCGCAGTGACGCTATGGTGTGTATCAAAGTTGTATGACATTTCATACATGACAGAAATTCTGTCCTGTTTTACTATGACCATCAATGGGCCTGGCTTCATGCATGTGAAAACCTACCACTGCCCACAAACGTCAATCTTATAATTAAAAGAGCTGAAGTAGATGCAAAAGGAGATCTCACAATGACGTGTGTTAGAACTCTTGTTTCTGTCTTAGTTTGTACAGGAACGATATACATTTATTGAAGATTGTGGAGAAAGATGAGGAGTATTGTGCATAAGTATGAAGTCTCCAATTGGGAAAACTCTGGTTAAAGAATGATGATTGTATTAACAGTATATGACATTGCACAGGATTGTGGTTTCCTTTTCTTCAGGGCTATCATTAGGAAGGGACCCCTGTCCCTGTAGAAGGGGAAGCTGCAATCCCCAAATATAGCCAAAATGTGTTGGTTATATTTTATATTACACAGTTATGAAGTGATCATCATTCTTTAACCAGATGGAATCTTCAGGACTTTCTATTCATGCACAGCATTCCTCACCCACCAACCCAATCTCCACAAGCTTGAGAGGACCCACATTTCTCAGATTCTATAAGTCAAACTGCCACAGACCCACTTATCACAAGATTTAGTGCTACCTCACCCCTACGCTAACATGATTTCACAAGAAGCATTGTATGGGACTGTGGTAATGCAAAAAAAAATGTTACCAATACTTTAATAAAAGTGTCCCCACAGTGTAAAATGTTTGCACACACATTAATTCGGTGAATTGTATCTGACTGCTCAAAACTGCCATTATGATCCTGCTGTGCAAAGTTGTCCAACTGGTAGCCTCATGCCTGCATGCAGCAGTGACATTTCTTGAGGCGTCTGTCCTTGAATTATAAGCAGATACAGCTTTTTTTTTTCTTTCTGAACAGTATTCAGATAAGTAACATGTGACATTGTAGATGTGGCTCTTTGTATTGTGAGCCCCATTGTTAAATCTGAATGGTGTAACAATCAAAATATTTTTACTTCACAAAAATACATTCCCTGAAATAATTAACTGAATCAACATTCAAAATCAGATTTTATTACATTTTTTTCACTAGATCTGTAAATGTATAACTTTTAACCATTATATAAAAAGCAAGTATAACAAGTTCAAATATCTGCAAACAGGGAATGACCTAACCAGTGAAGGAGTTGTAATAAACTATACCAGAAGTAATTCTTCTTCTCATAAATATTTTGTTGTATTATGTGTTGCTTCCTCAAAAAAATACAGGTTTTCCTATTTCTCATCAAGTATTTTTTTTAATCACCACTATTTTTTTTCATGGATAAAAGACTAGATATTACACAGTGACTGTACAGCTAAATTAATGTGTGCACTATTACTTGTTTTGTATAGGACTACAATAAAATAATATTGTTGATGGCAAATGGCAAACATACGTAGATACCATATGAAAGAATTAGAATAACTTTGCACAACACCTTAGCTCAGATATTTTTAACTTTACCACCCTTATATAACCATAGGAGATTTAACTTAGAACTATCTTTTAAAAGATAACGCAGCATATACTATACATTGAAGTACCTGAGGCATCAAAGTTATCTCCAATGAGAATATAAATCATCCAGCTGTTAAGTTCATTGGTTTTAGATAATATAGGCTTCAAAACAGCATCTTGTTGTTCACTTTTTTCATTTTACTTAAGTCTTTGTATATGTTGTCTCTTTTAACTATAAACAACTAAAAACCGGTAAAATGTTTTTGTCAGGTAAATATAATATACAGTAGCATATGAACATGTACACATTAAGCCAGCGGTGGCTAATTTTCAATTTTTAGCAGATCCTTGGCTGCTTTATTGAAAACAGTCTGTTGTTTACAAATCTCAGTAGCTAAAGCTGAAGTGTAAGCACACAACTCAGTGAAGGTGCTTTAAACCTGGTACACACGTGCCGAACATCAGCCGGTATTGGCCGGTTCAACAGGAACCAGCCATCATTCAGCCCGTGTGTACATAAAACTGTCTGACAGAAGCTGATTGAAAAGCCAGGTTCTGTCAACCAGCATCCAATCGGCTTCCAATCAGCGTTGTAGCCAATGGCTACAAGTGCTGATGGTGTGTTCTGGCGGGGGGGAAAGTCCCCATGTCAGAACACAATAGCCCAGTGGGGCGATCACCGTACTAACATTGCATGGAGGGGGCGGGAGTGGCTGGCTCAACCTTTCAGCAGCTCGCTGAGAGGCTGAGCCGGGTGCCGGTCCAGGCACGTGGGCGGATCCCGACTCTATTGTCGTGATCTCACCCAAGCCTGGACCGGCTCTGTGATGTCAGCCAACAGTGGGCTTCAGCTACTGTTGTCTTCTGAAAACGGGTCACAGGAGTGCAGAACAAAATGTGATGCACAGGAGAAGTACAGCCAAACGAGTAACAAACTAACATATACATTTAATTAATGATAAAAATCTGTTTTAATAGCTATGAACTTTATACTTGTCACATGTTAAATCATTTGAAAAAAATGTTTGCAATTGGGCAAATGTGGCCCTCTGGTGCCTACTTACTGGCCTGTAATTCACAGTAAAGTCACATTTGTGCAGGATGTGGCTGATTTTCTCTATCATGATTGCCTTGGGGGAGCTAAGGCTGCTTTGATAGTGTTACTATATAAAACACTATAGTTTCCTGGTTATGTACTCATAAGAAAGCATAAGCTTAAGGTTGTGTGTTCAGATCAAAACCTGGATGTTTGGGTTTTAGCTAAGGATCTGGTGTGGATCTTTAGGCAGGAGGTGGACCCCTTAAAATTAATTTCAGACCTGAAGGCCGTGGTTTGAGTTAGAGGCGTTCCCCATGCTGTTTTTCAATGGTTCAATCTAGGGTAGGGGTCAGATATAGATAAAAGAAATTGCACATTGTTTACATAGAGAACAAATCCACTGGGAGCTATCATTTTTCTGGCAATTTTTAAAGCAATTTTTCTTTATAAGGCCTGGATCACATGTATGCTGTTTCCGGCGGCTATGTCGGCTCGAACACAGCAGTCCATTCATTTGAATGGGCTGCTGCACCCCTGAAACACACAGGGAAAAGACCCCTGCATCTTTTCCAAAAACGCGGCCAAAGGAAAACTGCATAGTACAAAGCAGGTCGCAGCATTGGTAATCTCGCTGCGGATAATCTGGATAATAGCCATACTGTTTTTTTAACATTTGGCTCCCTTCATATCCACTAACATAGTCTTAAAGCTTAATTCCAGACAGACAGCCAAACCTGAGATTTATAGATGTATACAGCCATGCCAAATAGCAGAGTTGGTGACCCATCATCTCTTCTGTAGTTAATCGCCGCAGTCAGGGTCGCTGATAGGGCAGTACAACTGGCCCTGTTGTACCGGGCCCAGCCCCATCAGCTCCATAAAGGGGCCCAGCAGCATTACAGTTAATTTCTGCATGTTAAAGAAAATAGGACCTTCTAAAGGTTTCCCTTACTTTTACTTGCTTGGGGGTGTAATTACATTTTCCTGGGCCCCGTGAGGTTAACAGAGGGGCCCAGGAGATGAGTATGTGTACACTAGTCCTGCGATGTTCTGCTACCATCTAGTCCCGGCTGATGCTGCCTTAATAATGCTCCGCTCAGCTCCCTCTTCCCATCCTCAGGTGCCGAGACTTGTGTGAGAAAACAAATGGCTCAGAAGCTGACAGGGAGCAGCAGGAGGACAGCATGGCTGCACTGTACACAGTGTATGAAGAAGAGATGATAGAGTGCTCACTGTGTTCTATGATCATCAGCATGAAAATCACACAGTCAGCAGGTGCCCTGTCACAGTGTGTCACGTGGCTGCTGGGGGTGCCAACTGTATTACGCTATGGCTGTACTGAGTGTTACAGACTGTAACACAGTACAGCCATAACAAAGTCAGCACCCAACAGCCACGTGACACACTGACAGGGCATCCGCAGACTGTGCTGCCTGTGTTATTTTCATGCTGATGATCATAAGACACAATGAGATGCTACTTTACACTTGCGTTATGGGGGGGGGGGGGCAGTAAACATGTGCAGCTGAACTGCAGTTTTAACCCACCAATTCCCTTTAGCCGCTTCCCACCCAGCGATGCACTGGTATGTCGCTGCATTGGAAGGGTGATATCTTGGTCATCACTGCAGCAATTATCACAATATTTTTTTAGCCCCAGCGATTTTGCACAAAGTATAAGTGATCCTAGTGGCTAAGAAGTCACTGGATTACTTTTATGGGTGGCAGAAGGGCCCTCCCCTCTCCCGCCACCACCTTTACTGGGCTCTCCCAAGCGATCGGAGAGCCTGGTAATGTGACCAGCAGCATTTGGTTCCTAGGACACAGTGAGAGGAACTGATGTTGTTCTTTCCACTGTGTGATGTCAGAAAACAGAATCAGTGAGGATTTTATTATTCCTGGTTTCTGTCTTATGTAACCAAACCATTACCGGTTTGAAAAAGCATCTGATCAAATAGAGTTTGGTTTGATCAGATGCTTTGGAGGCCAGAGGAGTGACATGGGGTATAAGAGAACCCAGATCTCTCCATAAAGAGGACCTGTCATGGCCCATGCTATCATAAGGGAAGTTGATCTCTTCTGATAGCAAAAGAGATTAAAAAAAATTAAAGATACAGTGTAAAAAAAAGTAATAAAATGCATAATTAATTTAAAACCTTTTTAAAGGCCCCGTTCCCTCATGCTCTTGCTCTATTGCGAATGTGCATTTTGTTTTGCAGCGGGACTGGGGGTGGAGTGAAGGGGGCCCCATCAGGTAGGCTGTACAGGGCCCAATAATTTATAACAGCAGCCCTGGCCACAATTTGGTCACCATTCTATCCAAAGTCTGTGAATGAACATTAAAGGAGTAGCAACAGACAGATGAGGCCATCTTTCTGCTCCTTCCACTTGTTTATTTTTTACCACATGTGAATTCAGGACAGCCCTCCCTCTATCAAAGTGCTGCTTTATTTAGTATTAAAAGAGACTGAAATGCAGATATTTACACTGTTGCATGCATTATAAATTTAATCTTTTTTAAAGAAATGCCAAACTAAATTTTTTTATACCTTTAACTATGTTCAATAGCAAGAAAAATGAAGCTAGCATATCAGATCCCTTGTCAATATGAACTTTGGTGAATTACAGGAAAAATTACAGGAAAAATCTGATATGACCTCTTCTATTAAAGTAAAGTCTTTATGCTGCCAATATATGTAATTTTCTAAACCTCATAAATTGGAATAGGACTGACCTGTGTGCATGATTTGAAATGAGGGCTCTCTAATTATCTCATTATTTTTTATCTAATCTTAACAAGCTGATACTCTTTTGGGCCTAATTGTAGAGATGTTGAGAAATGATTTAGTTTCCCAGTTTTACACACACACCTTTTTGATAGACCTTGCAGGCAGCTCTATAGGTATTCATAAAACTGGAAAAATTGGGCCTGCAATGTGCAAAAGCTAAAGTAACTAAATTATCTATATGACAATCAAAACAATTACCAAATCAGTTTTTTAGGTGTCATGCAAGTAAACATTTTTTTTTATATATTTTACCTTCACCAAATCCAAATCCTTCATGTGTGTCTCTCATGCCCCCCTTCCCGAGGGTGTTGTCAATCCAAAAAGCAATGATCAGGACTAGGTGTGGCGAGGTACTGACTGACAAGCTACAGGCTACAAGCTACAGGCTTTAACTGCTTCAGATCCACGCTGTAGCCATAATTCGGCTATAGCTAATTTGCCGGGAGTACGTCTATTGACGTCCTCCCCTTTGCAGGGTCGCCATGACCCCCTGAAGGGTGCGTGCAGCATTATTAAACAGAAGCATTATTAAATAGAAGATCGGTAATAATTTTTTTTTCTTCTCATGCTGACAGCGTGAGGAGAAAAAAAGCCGATCACCAGCTTCTGTTTGAAGGGACATCGGTCCCAAAGAGGAGGAGCCACATATGTGCCCACCAGTGCCACCTGCCAGTGCCACGAATCAGTGCCCACAGTAAGTGCCAGCAATCAGTGCCCAGAGTAAGTGCCAGTAATCAGTGCCACCTATCAGTGCCCACAAGTGCCACCTATCAATGCCCACCAGTGGTGCCAATCAGTGCCTCATCAGTGCCACCTAGCAGTGCTGCCTATCAGTGTCACCTACCAGTGCTGATCAATGCCCATCACTGCCACCCATCAGTGCCCATCAGTGCCAGCTATCAGTACCACCTATTAGTGCCCTTCAGTGCCATCTATGAATGCCCTTCAGTGCCGCCCATAAGTGCCACCCATCAGTGCCACCTCTCAGTGCCCACCAATGCCACCTATCAGTGACCAGCAGTGCCACCTCATCAGTGCCCACCAGTGCTGCCTATTAGCACCCATCAGTGCCACCTTATCTGTGCCCATCAGTGTCACCTTATCACTGCCCATCAATGCAGCCTATCGGTGCCCATCAGTGCAGCATATCAGTGCCCATCAGTGCAACCTATCAGTGCCCATCAGTGTAGCCTCATCAGCGTACATCAATGAAGGAGAAAAAATACCTGTTTGCAAAATTTATTAACAAAATATAAAACGGTTTTGTATTTTTTTTTTTTATTTGGTCTTTTTGAATTTTTTTAAGAAAAAATAAAAAACCCAGAGGTGATCAAATACCACCAAAAGAAAGCTCTATTTGTGGGAAAAATTATAAAAATTTCATTTGGGTACAGTGTTGTATGACCGTGCAATTGTCATTCGAAGAGTGACAGCGCTAAAAGCTGAAAATTGGTCTGGGCAGGAGGGGGGGTTTAGGTGCCCAGTACGCAAGTGGTTAAGTCAGCAGTGACAATGCTGATAGATATTCCTCCTGCAACATAAATATATATCACAAACAAACAAAAGATTTCCCAGTACACTTACTAGCTAGCCTGCAAAACAACCAAATTAACCTTATCTAAGAATTTACGTTAACAACAGAAAGTTTTTTTGAACACATTTGCAAATATGTGCGTAAGCCGCAGTGCCCATGTCAAGGCTCCTCTGTAAACTGTGGTCCAAACTCTTTAATTTTCAGAGTCTCCTTAGTAGAAGCACATATGGCATTGGATAGAATAACCTCCCTGGCGGTATGATTATTTCAGATTTTAGGTGCTGAAAGTAGTACCATTATTTTGCACAGAAATTTGGCGTTTTATATTGTAGGCCTGTAATTCTTAGGAATAATTCACTTAAATCTGTCCAAACAAAAATCTAGTAGACATCCCGGATATGATAAAGTTTGAAAAACTAAATAAAAAATTATAATATAATAAATAACTATAAATAATTATAACAAATAATAATATAATAATAATAAAAATTGTTCAATAATGTAATCAAATCAAAAACACTGAAATGTGCTCAGTTGCAGAATTGTCGCTTTGGTTACTTTTAGTGTTTGGTGACGGATTTCCCCACAAATCACTATCGCTCAATTCTGCGAGTGATTCTAATTTATTATTACTGTTTTCTTGCTGGTCTAAAGCCACTTTTGATGTAAAGGGACAGTTTTGGTTGCTATGGACAATCTCCAATTTCCAGGCAGAAAGAACAGTTTTTATAATATAAAACTGCATGCAGGACACTGGGCAGACCACTAGGGACAAAGAGGATTTATTATGTAATTTATTGTGTAATTATTTGATACAGCACTGTAATCTGTAAGATTACAGTATACTGTATCTGTACTGTGTGTTTTACTTTTTGAATTTGCCGCCGAACTCCGTCCCCGTGCATCGCAACGCTCGCAGGGAACGGAGCTCGGCACTGTGAATCGAGCGAGACACGGCGGCTCGCCGATCACAGCGGGGAGACATCGCAGGATCCTAGGGACAAGGTAAGTAAACTCTTCCTGGATCCTGCGATGCAATCCGGAGTCTGGCTCGGGGATACCGCTTTTGGTATTGAAAATCCACCCTGAGTCAGACTCTGGAATACCGCCAGGGGGGGTTAAGGGTGTGGGAATGTACTGGTACTTTTCTGCCATTGTGCTCTTGCTGGGCATCACGTGGGGTCCCTCCAGGAAAGCCTATCCTTAATCTGTCCATTACTATATGTGTTCCTACTTAGAAAATATAAAGTTAGGACCACAGTATATACAGAGAAGCCTTGATGGGGGAACTGTTGCTTATGCAAAACCCTCTGTTTTCAACGTAAATTGTTAGACAGGGTCCTTATGGGTTGTATTATAGGTTGGCTGGTAAGTGTGCTGGGAAATCTCTTGTTTGTTTGTGATGTGTGTTACCTTTCTATGTGCACCTTACTGCAAAGACTAGTTATAGGTTAGGGTGGTTGACGCTTATTTTTACATAAATAATTTATCTTCAAAGTACCCACCTCTAATAGTCTTGCTCAGTTTCTGATGAAATTACACTGCTATGCCACATCACTCTGGCTGATATATTCTTGGAAACTTGACACTGCATATCTCTTACCACTGATTAACTGATCTATAGAAGAAGCATGACAAGATTTCTGAGCAAGATTCATCTACTTTCAGCCTTGGTGTATGTTGCTAATGGAACCCCAAGCTATTGTCATGAAATGGCTTGGAGCAAGTCGTTAGGATTGGTTTACTAAAAGCAAAGAGGCTGTTCACTTTCCAAGGGAATTTTCTCAGAGCTTAGTGAATGAGGTGAAGATCTGCTGACTTCCATTATCTAATCATGTACAGCACAGGGGAAAATACTGTTTTTTGGGGTTTTTTTATATTTTTTCCTTGCTCACCTAAGCATGTATGCATATAGCAACCAGAAGTAGGATGGCCACTAAGCCTCCAAAGAGAGGTATGATCCTTGTGCTTCAAAATATTGGAATAAGATAGTAAAGACTAGCACATCTAAATGATTGCAAGATTGTTCAGAAGTCTGAAACTATGCAGTGAATTCACTGGGAGATAATAAAAACTCTGGGGTTGATTTAGTAAAACTGGAGAGTGCAAAATCTGGTGCAGCTCTGCATAGAAACCAATCAGCTTCCAGGTTTTATTGTCAAAGCTTAATTGAACAAGCTGGAGTTAGAAGCTGATTGGCTACCATGCACAGCTTCACCAGATTTGCACTCTCCAGGTTTAGTAAATAAACCCCTCTGTGTGGTTGATTTACTAAAGGCAGACAGACTGTTCACTTTTCAAGTGCAGTTGGACTCTGCAAGGGAATTTGCTCTGGAACTTAGTAAATTTTTAGGACTTCTGCTGACTTCCATCATCCAATCATGTGCAAGTGTTTTTTTTTGTTTCCTTGCATGTGATTAGGTATTCTTTAAAAAGTGATGCTTCACCTCATTTACTAAGCTCTGGAGCAAGTGCTCTTGCAGTGTGCAACTGCACTTGCAATGTGAACAGTATATTTGTCTTTAGTAAATCAACCCCAATATGTTGTTTATACAAGTTAGACAACTGTTCAAAATTGGTAATTTCATTCTGTATACTTTAACTACTTGGTGGCTGCACTTCTGCAATGTACTGCAAGTGAGAGGCTGTTGTAGGCAAAGCAACCTACTCGTAAGTCACTGCCTACAGTGGGGTTTA
The DNA here is from genome assembly GCF_042186555.1 of Aquarana catesbeiana. Taxonomy (NCBI): domain Eukaryota; kingdom Metazoa; phylum Chordata; class Amphibia; order Anura; family Ranidae; genus Aquarana; species Aquarana catesbeiana. Next base: position 677,901,613 of record NC_133324.1, on the reverse strand, counting down.
GGGCAAAGCAGGGATGAGAAACTGAGAGATCTAATAGTAAGAGTAGCAGACTTTCACACATTACACATAGTTAGGCACATATTTAACCCCATATTTAACGGGTCAAGTTGCATGCTGCACACAGTCTCACTATAAGTCGCAGGTTGCCGTAGTATTAAAAAAAAAAAAATTCCAGTGTATATACCATAGTTTGCAGGTGCTATAACTTTCATGCAAACCAGTCAATATACACTTAATGCCCTGTACACACTGTCGGACTTTCCGATGGAATATGTGCAATAGGAGCTTGTTGTAGGAAATTCCGACCGTGTGTGGGCTCCATCGAACTTTTTCCATCGGAATTTCCGAAACACAAAGTTTGAGAGCAGGCTATAAAATTTTCCGACAACAAAATCCATTTGCGTAAATTCCAACCGTTTGTGGACAATTTTGACGCACCATGTGCCACGCATGCACAGAATAAATTATGAGACAAAAGTTATTGGCTGCTGCCCCATTTATAGTCCCGACGTACGTGTTTTACATCACCGCGCTCATAACGATCGGATTTTCTGACAACTTTGTGCGACCGTGTGTATGCAAGACAAGTTTGACCCAACATCCGTCGGAAAAAATCCATGGATTTTGTTGTCGGAATGTCCGATCAATGTCCGATTGTGTGTACAGGGCATTTATTATCAACAACATGTAGCAGAATACATTTTGGCCAAAATTGATGAAGAAACTCGATTTTTAAATTTTATAGCAGAAAGTAAAGGAGATTGGTTTTTTTTTTGGTTTTTTTTTCAATTATATTGCAAAAAAAAAAAAAAAAAAGACAGTGAAGACAGTGGTGATCAAATACCACCAAAAGAAAGCTCTATATGTGACAAAAAAAACCCCATAAATTTCATTTGGGTACAGCGTTGCATGACCGCACAGTTGCCAGATAGCCGCTTCAGCTCCGGACCATTCGGCTGGCCAAAGACCAGAGCACTTTTTGCGATTCGGCACTGTGTCGCTTTAACAGACACTTGCGTGGTCATGCAAAGTGGCTCCCAAACAAAATCAACGTCCTTTTTCCCCACAAATAGAGCTTTCTTTCGGTGGTATTTTATCACAAAAAAAGAGCGACAATTTTGAAGAAAAGCATTATTTTTTTACTTTTTGCTATAATAAATATCTCAAAAAAATATATAAAAAAACATTTTTTTTCCTCAGTTTAGGCCGATACGTATTCTTCTACATATTTTTGGTAAAAAAAAATTGCAATCGCATATTGATTGGTTTGCACAAAAGTTTTTGCGTCTACAAGATAGGGGATAGTTTTATGGCATTTTTATTAATATTTTTTTTTTTTTACTAGTAATGGCAGCGATCAGCGATTTTTATCGTGACTGCGACATTATGTCAGACACGTTGGACAACTTTGACACATTTTTGGGTTAACACTAAGGAGCGATCAAGGGGTTAATGTGTGTCCTAGTTTGTGTTCTAACTGAAGGGGGATGGGGACTGTGCAGGGAAGCTAACAGATCGCTGTTCATACTGTATGAACAGACGATCTGTCAGTTCTCCCCTCAGAGAAACTCCTGAAACTGTGTGTTTACACATACAGTTCCGGGTTCTCTGTGTGCTCCGAATGATAGTGGGAGCCCGGCAGTCATCGAGACCGCCGGGCACTCGCATCGGCTCAGGGGGCGAGCGGCCCCTAGTGGCCACAGGGCGAAGCGACATTATATAACGTTATTTCGCCCAGCCGTGCCATTGTACAACTGCAGCGGCTGGTCGGCATGTGGTTAAAGTAGCGCAGTGCCGAATAGTAAAAATGGCCTGGTCATGAAGTGGGTAAATGCTTCCGGAGCTCAAGTGGTTAAACTGTAAGTATCCTAATATCCAAACTGCACTTTTTTAACCAGTTTTTACAAACGTTCTTAATATGTTTGCAGAAAGTATTTTTTATGTTCAGATGTACTACAAAACTAAAACCAAAATATCAACATGCAATTAATATTATATACATTTTTCAGTGTACCTTCCTCTGTGCAGATTCATTTTTTGATCCATGGCCATTAATTGGCAGCCCATTCTAAATTAATATGCTGTCTTTTTGCAACCTCTATCATCCATAAATAATGCTGCCACCCAGTCACTGTCCCAGTTTACACTTTTGGAGTCCTCCCTAATTAAGATCTATCATGGAAAAGAGGTCTAACACTTCACTTACAGTCCACCCTATCACATTGCACATCCTTTATCCCATATGCTCACTGTAGTGAGTTTAACTGTGTATTGGGACAGGGATTGAGCACTAGCATTATTTATCTATGGCATAGAGCCAGGCAATGTTTCTGACCTACCTAGAAGTACAATGGTATTTTGATACCTGTAGAAATGTCTAATTGCAACTTACAGTCGCTAGCACACATTCTAGTGTGCCCAATAACACAACAAAATAGACAGGTGTGACGGGGGTTTTAAGGTAATTATGGCTTTAAATGTAAATGCTGCTGCCTTTCCAAGGAATCAAGACATCAAAATGTCATATTCTGTTTGTTCAGGAGGTCCTCTGTAGTATTGTAATGTATCATCATGCCACCAAAGAAAAGAAGTCATGAACTACAAATATCTAACTATCTGTCTATTCATCCATCCATGTCCATCCAGCCACTCTGTTAATGTGCCTGTGATCTGTTGTCTTTAGTCCTTGCTCTTGCTAACCCTGAAATGTAGAACTCTCAGTGACAGCCCAAGATTAAAGTTATTTATGACATTTCCTTGCAAAGCACTGAAAGAATGTGTTTCTTACTAGGCTTTGTTAAAGAAGACAACTTACAGAATAGACTACAATTTTCTAAATACCCTATAACTGAGCTCTACTGCATAATACAATGGATACAATTCAGTAGTCAATAAATTTGAGTTTTCTTTATTGAGACAGCACACAAATGCATTGTTGTATTATGTTGCTGATGTGGGTTTTGCCTGGAGGGTTTTGTCTAAAATTGGTACTGTGATAAATACATTCCATTACATTGCCACAGTATTTGTTGTAAAAAATAGCTAAACCTTTAATACATAATGATTTTATATGTAAAGGTATAGTGATATGCAAAAACATTTTACCGTTATAAAGTGAACATGTTGCTATCTTAAAAAAATGAAAGTAGGTGGACATATGGATATACTGTATATATGGACATATGTGGCTAATTAAATGCATTGTAATCCAAGTCAGGGGACTGGCTTGTTCCTTCCACATATCCAACAAAGGCACAGTGGGGTTGATTTACTAAAGCTGGGGAGTGCAAAATCTGGATGTATGAAGCTGTGCATGATAGACAATCAGCTTCTATCTTCAGCTTGTTCAGTTAAGCCATGGGTGCTCAAACTGTGGTCCCAGGAGGCATTGCAAGGCTGACGGATACAAGCATGACTCCCAAAGGCAGAGGCATGATGGGACTTGTAGTTCCACAACAGCTGGAGGGCCACAGGTTGAGCACTAATGAGTGAAGTTTTGACAAAAAAAAACTGGAAGCTGTTTGGTTTTTATGCAGAGCTGCACCAGAATTTGCACTCTCCAGTTTTAGTAAATCAACCCCACTGTCTCAAGTAGACAGATATTGCTCTAAGCAAGGGTTAAGGGTTTTTGAAACTCCCGGGGCAAGAAGACCTGATCATAAAAGCAAAGTAGAAATCCAGAGCAGAACTGAAACAGAAACCTGAGCATGGTGTAGGAGCACAAAAATGCTGGTACAAGGTTGGGGTAGACAAACAGCAGTGTATTATTTTGCCAAATGAAGTTTAATAGGTTTTCTTTAGGATGCATACAACCGGGAGCATTTGGATGTCAACAGAGCCATTACAGTATGGATGGACTTGCAGCAGCATAACTTCCAGTATGTAAGAATATGCAAACTTGACTGGGTTAAATTCAAGCTAGCTGAACGACACAGAAGTCTATAGGAGATTCATTTTTATATTTTGTTCTGCCATTTTTAAGGTTAATAGGCTAGCTATCATTGAAAAGGGATGAGAACAGAGGGGCGCCAGACTGAGTGCAGTATAAATCATATATTTAATAAAAAAAAAGTAGTAACTCACAGGTTAAATTAGATGAGTTCAGTATATGGTAAAAATTGCCAGTCTTGGAGTGTCATAAACGTCCTATTTGGCATCCTGTTTTCCGTTTGCAGCCTGGGGCACAGGTGTGATCTTACAGATATCCAGAGGAGGCTGGGAACCAGGAAGCAGGAAACAAAAAGCAGCTGGTCGTGACTTCAAAGGAACAGGAAATATGATTAGTCACAGTGGCAAGGAATGGTAATGCATTTCGAAGCTACAGCTTCTTCATCAGACCATGAATGGCTGGCAGGCCCATCAATCAAAAAGAGTTAAAGAGGTAGACGGTTGTAGACTGAAGTGAATGCAAATATAAGTAAAAAGCTTGCTGAATAATAGTATTAATTTGTATGAATAAATTAATTAACTAAAAAATGAATTAAAAAAATTATTATTAAATTATTAACAATTGGTAATCAAATATTATAAATTATAATGAGTTAATAAAATGGTGAAAATGGAGCAAGGAAAGGGCCCTCTGCTAGATATAATATTAAGGGTATATTTGTTATAAATAATATCATGACCAAAAATACTTCTCAAAGGGATAAATCAAATCAAATTTTCAAATAATAAATGGTTAATGGATACTGTTCTTCCATGTTTGTGGTTTACTGTCAACTTGCCCTTGTGGCATGCTATATGTGGGCCGTACAAGCAGGACCCTTCAAGCCAGATTTGGGGAACATCGCAGATTTGTCGAAGCTGGTCTCCCTAAACATAGTGTCCCCCGCAGCTTTCTGGAATATCCTAAGCAATCATCCAAAGAGCTAAATGTTTGGGTCCTTGAATCAATTCCAGATAAATTTTCCCCAGCAGAACGTTTCAAAAGGTTGGGTCGCCAGGAAGCGTATTGGAATTTCACTTTGGATACCATGTCGCCTAGAGGAATGAACGAGGAGATCGAAATCAGCACTGTTATTTAACAAGTGCTGGTGTGATTCCCCCGGTCATGCCTCTGTGGGTCGCCCAGTCACTGGTGACTGGACACCCAGTTTTCTCCACTAAACAGCTCGTATTGGGCAACAAACACGATTTTTTTGCCACCCCCCTTTTTACTCCCCCCACCCCATTCCCCCCTCTCTCTTTTTTGTATAATATTGTGTTCCCTATAGAGAGCATTGGGACAGAAAGATGCTTTTGCATATACTCATGTGTGTACATGCGTTTGTTGCACATGTACATGTTTGCAACTGCACGTATGTGGGTATGTATATGCATGAGCAGTTATCGTATTGTGTACATGTATGATTATATGCACACATATGTATCCAGTAGGTATCACCATCATTGTCCATTAACCATTTTTTTATTTGAGGATTTGATTTGATTTATAACAGATATACCCTTAATATTATATCTAGTGTAGCACTAACTCACGGTGGAGCTGCTGGTTTAAGTGGGTCTGTTACCTTCACTTTGCTTCCCTCTGTTTCACCGGCACCGGGTCTAGGGGTTCCGTTGAGTTTACTGCTGGACGACACATGCACCAACACTGGAGTACGTTTTTAATGCTTTATTGAACAGTCAAACTTTAGGAAGTAGCAGGAAAGAGACGGAAAAGGAAACTCTCAGGAGAAACTCAAATATCTTCTTGCAAAAACCCTAGTGACAAATGTCCCGGTAGGATTCAGGTAATTATGTGGAATGCGTTCCCCTTATGGGATGCACTCTTTGCTCGTCTGGATAGGCCTCTCTCACCAGTCTAGCAGCCAGCACGCAGCACGAATCGAAAGTCTCTGCCACAGACTTATTTGGGGGGTAAATCTGCACGATCCTCTGCCACAGGATGTATCAGATCTTCTGCAGTGAACAGTCAGTCACAGTGCCTGAACCTTTAAGCCGAACCAGCGACACTATGCTGTATGGTTACTTCTTTTGGATACGTCCTCCAGCCGAGTCACCAGGCCCCTCTATAGACCAGCATGCTGCGTGGACTCTCCAAGACGGGTCCACCCCTGGGATCTCCTCGGCTGTCCAGCATCGTCACACAGGACTGACAGCTCAGGACCATTTCTCAGCCGCGGTGTTAGGCCCCAGACAAGCTTCTGGACCCACCCCTGCGCCACAGCATCGTGGGCCTCCCGATTGGAGGACCACGAGGTAGCACCTTAACACATACCTGTCGGCCAGGAGGGCCAGCAGGTGGCTGCAAAACGACCCTAGAACATGGCATCTGGCCCATAAATACCCTCGCCCAGAATGCAACTCGGAGGACCCCCTCCACCGAGCTTGCCTCCGAGACAGAGGAGCATCTATACACTTCGACACGTTGCCCTTCCAACACTGACTAATGGTAACAGCGACACCCACCGGTCAGCACGGAAGCACACACAACGTCAGCCAAGCTGGGACAGAGGCGAACTTTTAACCTTCCTAACACACAATTTACTAAATTTACCTAATCTGCTGTAGATTGTAAATCTACCAGCACTACACTAGCATAGAGTCCTTTCCTTCCTCCATTTTCACCATTTTATTAACTCCCATACCATCACAATACTGCACCCAACCTATTCACATTTGTGTCCACAGAGTAAAGGAGCAATCTACTCTGTATAGCAGAATGTTAAACAATAGAAATTAATAATGATTATAGAGCAGAACCCAAATTCATGTATTAGATTTGCCTTACTTGGCAGCCTTTCAAATCAGCCCAGTCTACACAGTACCATATCTTACCATATCAAATATTTGTCTATTTACTTTGAAGATAAAAAAAACACTATTCTTGTAAAGGTGCCCATGCTATGCATTAGCTTTCAGGGACAATTTAAGATTCTTGACATCTTTTTCAAAGTACAAGATGAGATAACGGATTTTTGCAGGTCATGGGTTCAGGAGATGACATGAACCAGTGAGCAGGTCTAGATTTTTCTTCATTTCTGAAGTAAGCAGTTCAGAATAAGCTGTAACATGACAGGCTTCTAACAGTGACATTGATACATGCTAATGTATGATAAGGCCATCACAGGGTCTTACAACCCTGCAGCTGATTCACTATTAATCATCTCTGTTCAGTGTTAAGATCTCTAGTGAAATATTATAGCATGCCTGTCGAAATGACTTGCTTTTTCTGTCTGAAAAGTATATATTCTTTGTTGTTAACATTACACTTTTAAGGGACAATAAGCCTAAAATACAGGTCACTTTTGTTTAAAATACATAACACGTAAAATAAAGTTCCCACACTTTGAGAGATTCTACAATGATAATGTGTTTATTGTTCTGTGTACAGCCATTTTAGGCTAATAAAGGCTTACAAATGAGAGTTACAAAGCTGAGGAAATTTCCCATTATATTACATCTCTCAGATCAGAAGTTCCCAATACCTGTAAAGTGTATGTAAATTCTAACTATGCATTTCTTTTGGCCTGATAAATATACCATTGAAGCGTTTTCTTATATCTTTTTGACAAGTGCAAACAAATAGCAGTTCATACAATCAGAAATTTTGAGTTCTGACAACCTTCTGTACTCCTTGCATCTGGACTGTTGTCAGCTAGCATTGTTTCCTGCTATTGATGTGGACTACAAAACTCCTCCTCTTATTATGGAGAAGAGAGGGAGGTATTATGTAAATATCCTAACAGTGTTATGTAGTCCTTACACACTCCCTGTCCTAGGGTGACAATTCTGCACAGTATGGTTGTCATCCACAGGAAGTGGGTTAATGGCAGGCTTACTAAATTTTAAAAATACATTTAAAAGGTGTGAAAAAATTAAAACAAATACAGCCGCCACATCTAAAGACTGGTAAGATGCAATATACGATTTTCATTTCTTGGGTTTAGTTATGCTTTAAATATTTAAAGCTGAACTTAAGGAATTCAGACACTTTGCAAAATGTGCTGGTTTACTATGGGTTAAGTCTAAATTGATACATGCCAGCTCGTAGCCTTTTCCCTTTTATTTACCACTGATAGTTTTACTGAGTGCCGGGAGTATAGCTATCACTATACTCTTAGTGCTCTCACACAGCAGCAGCTGTTCATTCAGAGAAGCCTTTGTGTTTTGTAAAAGGCTTCACATAATGCAAAGTGCTCTGTGACTGGTCAGGAGCAGGGAGGGGCTGTGGATCTTCAGCTGCAGGAGCTCAGACCAGAGGGTCCAGTGTCAAAGCAGCCAAAGTTTAGGAGTTAGTGCTCCTGGCACTCAGTAAAAATGTACATTGTAAATTGAATAGATACTGTAAGTACATGAGTTGGCATGCACCCCATTGGGCTTAACCTACAGTAATCTGGCACATTTTAGACATTTCTGGAGCGCATCACATGTGAATGATAAAAGTGATTTTTTTATAAACCAGTTTGTAATGTATAAGTTTTCTTTCAAAATTTTTTTATTATGGAAAAACTAGGATGGAAGTTATACAAAAGTAAACAAAGGCAAATGTCACATCTTGTACAGGCGATAATGAGGCAACAAAATGGAACTGTCGAGCAAAAAACAACAAAATTTGTCACACTTACTATCAACATCGACGGATGGTAGATGGTTAGAAAATAGAGGAGGCATCCAGTAGGCACCCCTAATGGGAGCAAACTATGCTCTGGGGAGGCTTCCTCCATTCTAGAGACTAGAGGAGTAAGTCTGTAATATTTAATAGGTCAAACCTGAAGAAGAGGAGCCTGCATAACCTAGTAGGCTGACTTAGGTTACATATATCTAGACAAGATGAACGCTATTAAAGAGCTGATGGGATAGAGGGAGAGTAGAAGAAGGAGCAGAGGATAGAGATAGGGAAACCAATCACCTAGGAGGGGTTAAAAAGGGTTTACGGAGCCTGGGTAATCATAGAAATGGGGATCCCCACATACTGTGCCCAATGTTCCCAAATAGCTTTGAATTTGAAAGTAGAGTCTGTTAGAATGCTAGATAATTTTTCTTGGGTCATAATCCAAGAGATTTTATGGATGGCTGCTGCGAGGGAGACCCTGGATTGCTTCCATGCTTTAGCAATGGTTATTTTGGCACCAGTAAGAATAAAGAGAATTAGCTTACGTGTGTGTTTGAGTCTTTGGCAAGTCTTTGTTCAGGCGGGGCGATGGCTGGGGTTCTAGGTAGATGATAATTAGTAACTTTGTAGATTAAGTTGAATATCTTTTTCCAAAATTTCCTGATTTGTGGGCATTCCCACCATATGTGGGACATGGTACCCCAGAGGTGGCAATCTCAGAAGCATAGTGGATTTGCCATTGGGACGATGGCTGCAAGCTTAGAAGGAGTTAAATACCATCTAGACATTACCTTTTAGCCTCAATCAGGGAAATATTTAATAAACTGGCATAAGATCTGGAGTAGACCCTCTGCCACTTCTCAAAGTTCCATTGAAACTGATGGTCAACCTCCCAGGCTGTTATATGGGAAGATGTATCAGTTGGGTGGGTTAGAGACTGGTAGATTACAGAGATTCCACCTCTTAGCTCTCCTAGCTGGCCACACCATCGTTCATAAGCTGTAAGAGAGGAGGGATTTGGTTTGTTGGTCCATATTTTATTTAGAAAATGGGTAATTTGTCTGTGTCTGAATTTTTCCAAGTTTAGTAGTTCAAGATTGCTCACACAGTAACTCAAGGAGAGAGGTCCCATGGAATTGAAGAAGTGACCAATTCAGTACAAACCCTTATCCAACCACCACCTAAATTACCTTACGTCCAACCCTGGAGGGAAGTCAGGGTTGTGAAAAATGTGCGCCAGGGGATGGTAGTCCGAGGTTAGGGAGGTCGAGAGTCTCAACTTGTCCCATAAGGCTAGGGCGTGCGATAGGATGGGACATGAAATGGGCAGTCTATTTTAAGGGTGAACCCAGAAGAGAAAGTCCAAAGTGAAGGAGGGAACTGCCTGTCTTTCTAGTTGGATCCAGTCCAGTTTTTCAAGTTTAGAATAAACTGTAGACAATTGTGCCAGTCTAGCTGCCTGAAAATACCATAGTAGGTTGGGTAGACCCAATCCTTCTTTAAGTTTAGGCTGGAATAGAGTTTTTTCAGGAATCCTGCTGCCCGAGCCACCCCAGACAAATTGGATTAATTTTGGAAGAATTTTGGAAGGATCTTAATTGGTCCTTCCTGACCAAAATAGGGAGGGCTTGAAACAAATATAGCAGTCTAGGGAGAAGCATATTAATTGAATGAATTCTGCCTAGCCGGGATAGTTACCCTCTAGACAAGTCGGATTCGAGTTTCTTGTACATGGGGGGAAAGTTGGCTGAATATAAGTTTTCTGTCGTCCGCAAAAAGGGCATCATATCGGTGGCATCCTGGCCATTTGGATCCTAACTAGGGATAACCTAGCTTCTGGGGATATCCTAGTCCCCTTTTACTGTGCGTGCCAGAGGGATCGTGGTCGATGTTCGACTCTATCAGTCTTTGCTGGGAGAAACTAGCTGCATTCAGGAGTTCACTCCAGAAAGGACCAATTCTGTAATCTGTCTGTGTGGTGGCTGAGGGTCATTTGAGTTCCCTGGGTGGACTAAAAAAGCCAATGTCCATGATGTTGTAACGAGATGATGAATTGTGGATCCAACTTTTGGCTAATGAAATGGAATAAAAACACGTGGCCATCACGTTGGAAAGTTGAATAATAAACAAGGGATATAGGTCCAAAGTTAGAATGTCCAATGCAAAAGTTAGGAGCATGAAGTTCAGAGAGGTTAGAAGCTAAAGCTCCAACAACAGGTTGAGCCCCAAATGGAATTTAAGGGTTAAATTGGTTGTATAAAAGTGGTAGCGGGAAAGGCTGCGAGGCCCTATTATCCCTAGTTTAGGGAGGTCTAGTATTAGTGGTTTTCTTGTTCTTGGCCTTGTTCCAGACAGGGGCAACTGGGCTGGAAGGGAGAGGACGTTTTACTGGTCCAATCGCTAAGTTAGCGAAATCCATCGTCGCTTGTGTGATCAGTTTAGAACCATTGAGAAGGGTTCATTCTCCTTCTGGGAAGTCTTTGAAGGTGTATGTTTTCACCTTAAAGGTGAATTTAACAGCAAATGGGAATCCCCACCAGTATTTGATTTCTTTTTGGGAAAGAACATTCAGGAGGGGTTTGAGGGATCGTCTTTTTTGAATAGTTGAAGGAGAAAGGTCTGCAAATATTTGGATTTGGTGTCCCTGACACATCGCCTGAGATTTGGCTCGAGATTGTTGCATGACTTCCTCTTTTGTGGCGTAAAAGTGTGGCTTGACTATGGGGATCCATCCTTCCTGGGGGGCCCAAAAGCTCTGTCCAATTCAAGGTGGTGTTGGGGGATGCCTGGAACCAGGTTCTTTATGAGGTCCTGGATTGCTGTTGGAATGTTTGATTTTTTTTCGGGCAGACCCCTGACCCTAAAATTGTGTCTTCTGGGCCTATTCTCGAGGTCATCTATTCTGGTGAGAGCTGTATCAAACTGATCCTGTAAAACTTGAATGTGGCCGGAGTTCTGATTGGTCCTTGAGACCGTGATGTCCAATTTCTGCTCTATGGCATCCATTCTGGCATACAAATTTTGAAAGTCGGATTTAATGTCCCATGTAATTTTTTCTGCAGTATTGGCCAGTGCCCTGTCCAGTAATTCGGACATTTTGCGTAATAAATCGGCAGTTTGTAATGCAGCATCTGTGCATGGATATTTTGCGTAGTAAATCGGCAGTTTGTAATGCAGCATCTGTGCCTGTCAAGCCAGGAGAGTAGGCCTCAGGGGGTCAGGCTAAGGAAGGCCCTGCTGGGTAAAGGTTGTAATTCTGCATAGTGTGGCCCAGTAAGGATTCTCTGGATGTTGGAGAGGGTGCAGGGAACTGCTGGCCTTTTTGTAATGTATATTTTTCTATTCATTTTTATTCCTCACAGTACATCTCATAGTGTAAATGATTACTGAACCAATCATTTTGCGCATATAATGGCTTTTATAATATTTACTGTGATTCTGAACCTCCCATATCATACCCTTAAGGAGAATTAGAGACTAAGCTGTTGACAGCTGTGTATGGAAGAGCTCGTCTCCCTGGCAGCAGTCATCTTTGACATTTGTACATTTGATACATTTTGATAATCCAAGTATTTACATACACTTGCTCTGTGTTTACATTAGAGAATATGGTCACTGTTATTGAGCTGCTGAGAAAACAATTTTTACAACCTAAGTTCTTCTCCTTTGATCTTTTGAGGATGATTTAATGCACAGTGCCTAAAGCTATGCAGCTACACAGGTCAGGGGTAGCTGCTCATTTACAGTCTGTTTGGAATATGCAAAAACTTGAATGTTCATAGTCTGGCCACATGTTCACTTTAAAGTCAACCTGTCACTAAACGGTGCTAAAGTAACATCACTAGACGAAAAGAGGCCTTTTTACAATTGTGGTAAATATGCTTTAATTTTTGAAACCTCCTTTTTTGGTGACAAGCTGACTTTTAGTGGTCTATAAGGTATTCAAGAAAAAAAAACAGAGATAGCAGCATAAATAACTGTGCTTGTCATCAATTGTTATCAGTTTTGCTCACGTGTGTCTGCTAATTCTTCAAAATGCTTGTCCATTGCTTGTCAGCATTGTTTTTCAACTTGTTTTTCAGTCACAGCACACTTGAGGCCTTATACACATTGGACATTTCTCTTCTAGATGCTTTTCCTCCTGGCAGCAGCGTTTTGTTGAAAAAAAATGCTTGACGCTTGTATACACATTTAGGCTTGTTTAGGCGTGCCAAGCATTTGGGCATTAATCAATTTCATTGTCCAAAATAATAATGTATTCTGGCTATTGAAACTTTTATTATTATTATACAGGATTTATATAGCATCAACAGTTTACGCAGCGCTTTACGATAAAAGATAGTACAATTACAATACAGTTCAATACAGAATGAATAGAAGGGCCCTGCTCATGGAGCTTACAATCTAAAGGGAGGGGGAGGTGGTACAAAAGGTAATGGCTGCAGGGGATGATCTGATGGAGGGGACTCAAATACAGTTCTTAGGTGGAGGTTGAGTAGGCTTCCCTGAATAAGTGATTTTTCAAGCATTGCCTAAAGACAGACAGGGTAGGAGCTAAACAGACATACTGGGGCAGGGAGTTCCAGGGGTTGGGAGGGGCTCTGGAAAAGTCCTGGAGGTGAACATGGGAGGAGGTAACAAGGAAGCTAGAGATCAGGAGGTCCTGGGAGGAGCGGAGAGGACGATTTGGGTGACATCTGCAGATGAGGTTGGTGATGTAGCTGGGGGTGACGTTTTTGGATGGCCATGTATGTTGTGGTTAGTATTTAGAAATTTATAGGGGAAGCAAGTGAAGAGATTGGCAGAGAAATGAGTTAACGTTCAAACGCTAAACTCATCCAGCGTTAACATGCATTTAGATGCATTTATACGTATTTACATGCAACAAGCCTTTTTTCTACCAAAATGCACCGGCTCCTGGTTGCACTGGCAATGGGTTTTGTTTTCTGCCTCTAGATGCCCCTGCCTCAAAAACTCCTCTAAGCACCTATGTGCACAAGGACACCTAGGTTAACATACAGGTACACTTAGAGGCAGAAAGAAAATGCCTCTAGGAGTAGCAGAAAAAATGTCCAGTGTGCATAAAAACCCTATAAGTATGCAAGTATTTTCATTGATGGGAAATCTGAGCCTGGGATGATGCATACAACCGCCTTGCTGAAATTAACTTTACATCAGAGTCCTTTTTCACACCAGAGTCCACCCCTCAATCACATCAGTAGTCCCTCCTTTACACTAGACCCCCCCCATACATTTTCCTTTCAGAGTCCCCCCCATCACAGAGTCCCCTCATCACATTAGAGTCTCCTCATCATAGAGTACCCTTTTTCCAACAGACTCTTTCCTTATGGCTCCAGCAGCATGGAAGAGGGTGGGAACTGGAGCAGGATTTCTTTCCTCTCCTGAATGCTGGGCATGCTCCTGCATGCTGCCCACCCTGTATTAATTTCATATGTTGACATGGTGCAGTTAGGCTGACCACCAACACCATAGCAATGAATGATGCAATGAGTCGTGGCCTCCAAGCATTAGCTTTAATGGTGTGACTGGCTCACCTGCACCATTATTAGTGCAAAAATATGGGCCAAAATGCTTCTTATATTTGGGGCACCTTGGATGAACCCAAATGGCTCCCCACAGTGCGATGAACCCCTGGTTGAGAGACAATGTCATACTGTATTGACTTGAAACAGATTTATTTATAGCTGCTACTTTTTATTCTTCCTATACAAATTTGTATTGCCTTTAATGTCAAAATTCTTTACATTAACCCTTCTCATAAAATGAACGCACATATGATGACCCAAAAAATGTCTAATAATGTCTAATAGGAAAAAATCCTATCGACTGTGAATTTTAGGCAAAAAGACAACAGGTATTTCAAACTTTATCTGTGTCTAATATCAGTAGAGACATATTTCCTGTCTTCTAGACTAGGCCCACTGGCTTTGGAATTCTACATTTATTTTTCAGTTTCTGGTCCAATGTTATCCATAAGTAAAAGAATATCTCCAGATGAATGGATGTCTTTTACATCCTTACATCCTTATGTGTCTAATATCAGTAGAGACATATTTCCTGTCTTCTAGACTAGGCCCACTGGCTTTTGAATTCTACATTTATTTTTCAGTTTCTGGTCCAATGTTATCCATAAGTCAAAGAATATCTCCAGATGAATGGATGTCTTTTACATCCTTGCAAAAAGTATAACTATGCCTGTATTTCTAATGCCAGCGATTGACCAGACTTTTTATATAGAATTAAGGTATAACAGATGTATGCTGATATTACATGTTCAGCTTTTTTAGTATAAAACATATTAAATTTGCAAACCACTAGGAGAAAAATTATGGATGTTATACTTCTTGTTTAAATTGGGAAATTAAACATGTGTTCAGAGCCCAGATGTCAGGTCATAAACCTGTCAAAATGACAGAGGACAAAAGCAAAAAACTCTTACAATCACGGCGGGATAACATATTCTATGCAAGTGAAAAAATGACAGTAGGTATCAAAATAACAATTTCAAGATAATGGTCCACGGTCATATACAAATAACAGCCTTTAAAAAACTCACATTGTCTTTGCATGAGCATTGGGGAAAACTTTGATTTGGCCAGCTGACATTCCTGTCAAAAAAGATGGCCATTTTATTTGGAACTTTTGTTGAACTTATAATATCTACTCTGCTACTTTTCCTTGTGTGATTACATTCTCTTTAAAATATGTATCACCCAACTGCAAAAACAGACACAGACTCCGTCACTAACTGCAGCTTTTTTCTGTGAGAATTTGGTTAGAAACAATATAAACTATGGGGTCCATTTAAAAAACAGCAGTATATATGACTTCAGTGTGACCATTCTGATGCTTTAAACAATACCCCAAGTCATTTTGGAAGCACAGTGGTGTGACTTACAAATGTGCATCATGCTTCACTTGCTTTGTGGCTCTAAAGCAAGGAAAGCCCTATTCATTTTAATGAATGAAAATTAAAAGTGCTGGGAGGAGAAGAGGCCTGTTAGAAGAGCTGTTAAATTCATTTGACCAGTCTATCCTTCTATCTTGAAGTGTTCTCTGCTGTGTTATTCAGATAACACTCCACAGGACACCACAGGCTCCACACTATGCTCTGCATTCTATGAATGATTTTTTAAAATTCATATTACAGTGTGGAACTTACACTGTGGGGTCCACTGGAGAGTGGATAATTCCATTATATATAGCTAAGAATGTATTCTGTTTTGAAACATTTATAAAATTGCTCCCATCAGCTTGGTTAACCTTTCATTTCCCTATACTGTACGTGTCAATCCTCTTATTAAGATTTCCTTTTCAGACAAGGTTTCCACCTACTGGGGTTGAAAAGACCTAGTTCAGACTGTTTAATCTAAATGCTTATTTAATAAAGGAAATAAATAAAATACATCCATTTGTTGAATTTTTTTATGCCCCGGGCACTTAAATAAACTTTCCAACACAACAATTAACTACAAAGAAAGGGGTAAATGCTAATTTCTTCCATTGCACAGAGTGCTGATGAGATTAAATTGTCCTTCAAAGTCAGAGAGTGATACTCTACCAAGTTGCCTGTAGCCCTCAGTGGTTCTTCCTGCCAATGTCATGTTGTTATACTGAGGTCTGCTAAAGGACACTGAAAAAGGACACTCCAGAAAGCATCCATTTCAATAGAGACTTTTGGTGCGTGTGTGTGTGTGTGGAGGGAAGGTGCTCATTAATGCCAGAAGTGGGAGAGGTATTTACCCTCTTCATTACGGGTGACTTTTGCTTTAGCATTTTTGATTAAAATGAAACTACGCTGCATCTGAGCACCACAAACCAAAAACACTCTTTAATTCATTTTTAATATTCAAAGCAAAGTCCCCCAATTATCCATGTCTCTATGCTTTATCGTGCTAAGAAATCACTTTAAAAAACACTTGCTAGCATTTCTGACTATGGCAATATTGAGTAATGGCAGTTGATTCATATAGCATTTACTTCCTGGAGTCCATCTGCCATTAGCTCTGGCATGTCGGCAGTAGGGTGTGTTTAGCAGAGAAGACCCCTCCTCCTCCTGAAGACTCCTGGAATGTATGACATAATTTAGCTTGGTCCGGAATCCAGGAAGTAACTGAAGAAATGTAAAAAAAAAAAAAAATTAAAACAAGTAAATATAATATAACTGCTATATCTATTAACTAATGCTAGCAGCATAAGGATTAAAAATAGTCAATGCTGATTGAGAGAGTAAAGTCCCAATTAAGGTAGCAAAGTCACTTTAACCACTTGCCGATGAGCCGCCGTCTTTATACTGTGGCAGGTCGGCACGATCCCGCGAACCGTTGTAGCTATACATAGGTGCCTTTAATCAGGATAGCAGGCGCGCGAGCCTACTGCACAGCGGGGGTGCCAATGCTCATGACCAGTGGTCATGATGACCGCCAGCCACTCACGATCGCAGGCACGGGAGGCAGAACAGGGACATGTGTGTGTAAACACACACATCCTAGTTCTGTGAGGAGATAGAGAGAGATCGTGAGTTCCTACGAGCTGGGAACCACGATTTCTCATCTTCTATAGTCAGTCCCATCCCCCACAGTCAGAACACACACATAGGGAACACAGTTAACCCCTTGATCGCCCCCTAGTGTTAACCCCTTCCCTTCCAGTGACATTTATACAGTAATCAGTGCATTTTTATAGCACTGATCACTGTATAATTGTCAAACAACCCAAAAATGTGTCAAAAGTGTCTGATGTGTCTGCCATAATGTTGCAGTCTCAATAAAAATCGCAGATTGCTGCCATTACTAGTAAAAAAAAATAATAATAAAAATGCCATAAATCTATCCCCTATTTTGTAGACCCTATAATGCAAACCAACCAATATACCCTTTTTGCGATTTTTATTACCAAAAATATGTAGAAGAATACATATCGGCCTAAACTGAGGAAAAAAATTGCTTTTAAAAAAAAAAATGGGGCTATTTATTACAGCAAAAAGTACAAAATATTGTGTTTTTTTCAAAATTGACACTCTTTTTTGTTTATAGCGCAAAAAATTAAAAGCACAGAGATGATCAAATACCACCAAAAAAAAGCTCTATTTGTGGGGGAAAAAAGGACATCAATTTTGTTTGCGTACAGCGTTGCACGACTGCGCAATTGTCAGTTAAAGTGATGCAGTGCTGTATCACAAATAATGGCCTGGTCATTGAGCAGCCAAGTTTCCCAGGGCTGAAGTGGTTAATTAGCTAACCATTTTTAATTACAACCCTTTCAAAGTTAATAGGAATCTGTCACTTCTGGGAGTGTGGGATCTACTGAGTGGTGCCCCTATAATCCTCCCATGTACTGCTATGTGTCTGCTCCCTGCAAAGCCTCTTATTTCCCATATTCCATATGTCCATGTCTGCGCAGTTCAAGTCAGTATCTGTCCACACATACCCACTATGATGTACATATTGGGAACGCCGGATGCCGTTTTCCTCTTAAAAGGCAGCCGGCACTATACTGTAGTAGGATCCTGCTGCCACTTTGGGCCTTCAGAAATATATCAGCCATATCCTACACATGCGCAATAGTGGCATTACAGACCAGACTCTATCATGCATGCATGGGATCTTGCTGTCATATTACTAGAGGCCTTTTGGGAGTACAGGAAAAAAAATTCACTCTTGCACCAAAATAAACTCATGACCACACGTTTCTGCTGCCCCCCACTGACTCCTCTGCCAAACTTGCCCCTCCCATCACCACTCTACCACATGGCCACCTATCTACCGCTGCTTTCACAATTATTATCTGCCCCCCTCTCCTCTCAGACCCCTATTCCTAACAATTTGCCACTCCTACCACTCTCACCATTCCACTCCACTCTGTCTATAAAATTTCTGCACACCCACCTACATTCTCACCCCTCAATGCCGTACCCCCCTCTCACCACTCAGTTGCGAAACTGCTGTATTACACACATTTTCCCGCACTTTCTCAGTATTCTGCTGCACCCACCCTCATCTTCAGCACTTTTCCTTTAGTCCTCGTTCAGTTTTCTGAGGTATCATGTTGTACTGAATGTACTAATCTAAAGATTAGAAAATATTTAGTGGTTGCAGGTATGTGTCCCAGGAATTAAGGTCTAGTGACAGCACTCTTCCTATGTGTGATTAGAATGCGATAATAACTACAGAACTGTATCCCCTGTATTTTTACATTTCAGCTATTCAATGAAGATTGTATTAGCCTGCGCTTTTTGTTATGTAAGCATGGTACAGCAAAGACAAGGGGTCTAAAATGGTTAAAAAATAAATAGGAACCACACTGTTTAAATAGATTTGAAAAGATTCAAACATGAAGCAAAATTGTGTGGCCTCCCCTCCTTTTATTTTGTGCAGGCTCCGAGTCATTACAAATGTATAGAACCTGGTGTTTTTCTCTCTCGAGACATGTATTTCCTTTTCTGCCACTAGATGGAGCTGTGCATACAGTAAGTGCATTATCTGTATCAGTTTAAAAAATGATGCAGGGATATTATAAATCACATATCTCCCTTCCTTCATCACCCCAGAAAGAAGCTATGACTCATATATCAACATTTACTTACTTGTTTAGTTGTTGGGTTTGTGAGACAGATATCAGAATGTAAAAAAAAAATACCAATGAATATTGCTTTTTAAGCAACATCTGGAGCGCTTCTTTTTAGGAGGGCATTTCTAAATGCATATAGTGATTTTTTGTAATGATGCCATTCACGCTGGGTCTTTACCTGAATTTAGGGGTGGTCAGTTTTGCTGCATTGTAGAAAAGAGAATTATGTGCTTCTAGGGGCAGATTGGAAACTCTTAACGTGAATAAACCTGCTCTAAAGCATGACCATCTAAAAACAGGAAGTGATCTAAAAGATATAAATATTTGTATCACATGTATGGCAAATATGTGGCCAACATGGGAAAATTAAAGAATATGCTACCCTCACATTTGTATATCCCTGATATGTGCCTGCTGTACTATGTATTTATATGAAAAAGTATCCTGTTCTTTTTTTGTATTACTTCCTTTGTGTGAAATACCTGGTGTTCCTTCCAGTCACTCTGCTTTCCAATCACAATCTGACCACACTAGGCATCTGACCACACTAGGCACAGTTTTCTGTCTGTGCTGTAATGCTACAATTATTAGACTTGTGCTGACATGCCCCCCACCCAAGCCAAGCAGCCATGCACTGGGAAGATCAATGTACTGCTGATTATCCTCCCTGAGCTACTTATGCAGCTGAGAACAGAGGGTATGTGATCACTTCCAACAAAGGGAAAAAAAAACATTTTATAAAGTTTTTCTATATACAGCATACACAAATGTTTTGCCTTTCATTTCTATTTTAAACTGACAGGATTGTTTTACAAGGTGAGAGTTCACATATACTTTAAGAAAGAGAGGTGCAAGCATAACTCTTTCACCACTCTTGTAAACTAAAAACAAAAAACAAAAAGCAGAGCAGATGATGCCCCTAATTAACAAAATGGGTACAAGCAATCAATTCACTATTCTATAACAAACACAGAACAGAGAATAAGAGAGCTGAAGCTGCATGCTCTGACCTGTCTTCCCATCCCCACCGCTATGGTCAGCTCAAAGAACGAAGGAGAAAAGATGTTAACCCTGCCGGCTATGCTCATTTAGGTGTCCGTTTATAAAACAGAGATCAGCCGTGATCCTCAGGAGCTATTGTGCTGTGAGTCAGGGCGAATACACTCACACATACACATCCCCCAAATTAAGCGCTTCCACAAGTGCACAACACAATATACTTACATCATGTTTGGTGATCATAATCCGCTTTTCTCACATCTGAACTTTACAATTCTATCATTAAATAATTGATTGCTTGTTTTTAATCATTAATTATTGATAATCAATTATTAATTTGTAATTTTTTAATTCATTTTTATCTTAAACTTTTAATCTTTGATTCATTCCCATGATCATGTGTGTGTATGTAGTATATATATATATATATATATATATATATATATTCTTTATATTCTTTATATATATACAATTTATTTCTCAGATACTATTTTTGGTTACTTTTATATATATATATGTATATATATGGAACACTCTCGATATTACATTATATTACATTATACACTTTATATCATTATATGGTCAATTACACACTTTTATTGTCAATGATGGATATGTCTGTAGGTTGATCAATCCCTTTTTTCATCACTATGTGAATTTGCGCCTTATAGTACTTTCACTCACTCCATCGAGATACCCAGACACTGGCTGTGTGTTATGACTCCTAACCATTTTAGCCACTCCCTTTAGTATCTGCCAGTGTTAGCATCTCATTATAACACATATAGTTGCGGTCCCTATTGGTATCCAGTGTTCCTGGAGAGCCACTACTCTGGCTTTTAGAGATGCAAACGTATGAAAGGCTTTCACCCGCTTGTGTGGAGAGTTAAGTCCCTTAACATTTAAGGTAAGTATATTAAGCGGAGCCATGGATGGGTGCATGGAGAGCTAATATCATGGGGCACAGGGCCCATGCGAGCCGACCGACAATAGGGGAGAGAAAAAGTAGAAGTAGAGAGGAGGAGAAGAGAGAGAGAGAGAGAGGAGAAGAGAAGGGAGTACATGAGGTGTAGGGCACGCCACTGAGATTTCCTTCTAATGGGGAGGCAATAGATCAGTAATGCCCGACCAGACAGTGCACCAACCCTGCAACCAGAAAACCAGTCAGAGAGTGGGTGCATCATAGAGGGGGAGAGCAATGACTGCTCCCCGCCACAAACGGGAATATTAGAATCAGTTTAGGATCGAGACCTTCAATACTGCAGATAACATTAGGGTCTCAACCAAAAAAGGAGGGTAAAAACATACGGAATATTGCATGTAAATAACTGAAAGCTGCATATACTAATGTTTCTCTGGTGCCATTCCCATAAATTAAAAATTTGTAAACGTGGGGGGGTTAAGAGGGAACAGGGGTATGGGGAGGGGGGGAGGGGGAAGGAGGGAAGGGAGTAAGGGAAGGAGGACATGGGGAAAAAGGATAGGGGGAGGGGAAAAGGGCAAGGGGAGGGGCAAAAGGAAGGGAGAGGGGAGAGGAGGAAGGGAGGAGGAGAGTAGGGGAAATTAGGGGAGAGGGATATAGAAAATGATCTAGTAAATTGCATCCCATATGAGCATTATACTAGGCTAAGTATAGAGGGAATGTGATTACTATATTACTATAGTGCCAGAGTGGGAATGGCAGAGTAATGAGGTTAATCTGGCTCACTAAGTGTGGGCCAGATTAAGCGTACTTAAGCGCATATAGCTTACGAGTACATTATTAAGGTAAGTAGCAAAACAGCATTAAAGTAAAACAATAAAACAATAAAACAACTGAACCTGAGCAGGCCCTAGGGGGCCTGGGAGCCCTGTAGGAAAGACATTCAGGACGTAGAGTTAACACACAATCTGACAATTGTCATCCAGCAGGTCCCGGTCGCAGATAAGTCCTCTGGCTGCGATGTGAGGTCAGTCACTGCGGATGCAACTGAGAACCTGTACGCTGGAAAAAAAAAAAGAAGGGGAGATAAAAAAAGGAAAACATCTTCCTGATTGTCAGCGAAGGGCTTGAGATTTCGGGCTAGGGTGGTAGTTTCCAGATGATCATGCTGGGGTTCCTTTCCGGATAGACGATGGATCAGAATTATTCCTCTTTGGGGTCGTGGTGTATGGCTGGGAGGCAGATCTAGCTGGCGTGCGTGGAAGCGATGTTTCCGACTGGTGTGTCTGGGGCGACAGGTGAAGAGACTCCAGCAGATGTTGCAGAGAGTCCGGGGTGGTGCAGGTATGTTGCTGTCCTTGGAAAGAAAACTGCAGGGCAAATGGGAACCGCCATGTGTACTTAAGCTGATGTTGTTGCAATATCTGCAGCTGCGGTTTCATAGCACGACGTTTAGCAATGGTGAGGGGTGCTAAATCAGAGAACAATTGGTAATCATGGCTCTGGAACTGAAGGGAGTTCTTGTTACGTGCTGCTGTTAGTAGTTGTTCCTTCGTGCGGAAAAAATGCAGCTTGACAATGATATCCCGTGGCGGCCCATCAGTGTGGCGACGGGTAAGCGCCCGTAAGTGGATTCTGTTGAACTCAAGGCGCTCAATAGGTATAGAGGGCGCCAGCTCCTGAAATAACGTTGTGGTAACTGATTGTAAGTTACTGCAAGTTGGACCTGCGAGAACGATTTTCAGCGTCTTCAAGATGTGAGAAAAGCATAGAGTTTTCTTCACGGAGGGCAACTTGCTCCTGGGCTTGTTCTTGTAAGGTTAGCTCCATATCATCGACCCTAGTTTCTAGATCTGCTGTGCGTTGGCCTATCTCACGAATTTCTCATGTCAGACTTTTAGTGATCTGGTCTGATGTTGTCTTTAGGGCCTTGTGGAGCATTGATTCCATTAGCCTTATAAAAGCAGATTGTGACATACCTGCCTGTGGAATAGAAGGGGAACCTCCTGGATTAGATTGCATGTCAGACTCTTCCTCGCTGTCAAGCATGTCTGAGCGTGCAGGAGAGGACACCGTTTGTTCAGCTAGGGCTCGGGCCTTCGCCGCCATCTTGGAGGAAGCGTGGGCCAGCACTTCTTTAATGGGTTTTGGCTTCGTCTTGCCACGATGACCCGTTAACACCATACCGGAGGAGGCACTGGCGTGTAGAGAAGTGATCCCTGGAGAACGGGAGCTGAAATGCCGGTTCAGTGGAGCGTAATAGTCCCGAGTATACGGCGGGGAGTGCGGAGCTTCACAGAGAGGCGTCTGCCATGTAAAGCTGCGCGCATGCGCCCCCAACCTATCAGATTTTTATTATTCACACACCGATCTCTAGTCATTCATCCACCCCTTATTATTTATACACCGATCTCTAGCCATCCATCCACTCTGTATATAATTTTTTTCCCTTAATTTTTTTCCCACATTTTTTCGAGGGCATGTTCGTTCCCTGTCTCAAGCTTCCTTTTTAGAACATTGCTTTCTTTGTTTGTTTACACTAATTTCACATGTCATTGTGCCGCATAAACGTCATTACGGCCTTACGGCTGTTGCCAACTAGACGTATGATGCTACCTCGCATCGGTGCAGTACAGACCTTTTGAAACGCCGGCTTGACGTGTGATGCCACTTCGCATCGGCGCAGTACAGCCCTCTTGACACACCTCCCATGGAGTTTGTAGGGATTACGTCATTTCCTCCTGGCGTATACACTTGTGCTCCACGGCCCTTTGGAACGCAAGCTCCAGACGGAAGTTGGAGACGTCACATCACTTCCTTCGGTGCACTTTTGCCATTTCATTTACATTTTTCTTTATTTCACTATCGTGTTTGCACAGCATAATATGGACATGGAATACTCGACACTCAATGACCAAATATGACCGATATGTGGATGTAATGTCCATTCCAGTAACAGGCACTTCTGTCTATCATAGGCCCTATAGTGAGGCGTTACCGGAAGTAACATTGTTTACATGCCAGACACATTGGGGAGTTGACTCTTAATGTGGTAGTCATACTGTCTATATAAACCTTGCTGGCTGCAGTGGGGGACCCCCCAGACGATGTCCAAGGAGAAAAAACGCGTCGGATAGGACCCCACTGCTGCCATTTTACTTATACAGCGCTGTTTTATCCACTTCCATGTGAGTGTATTTCTTTCTTTTTATTAAATTTTGCATACATTTTTATACGGAATTACACTATGTGACCTCTTTTGTTCCTTCTATCCATTGTAACCACTATGCATTCTGGGCATCACCCCTGAGGGACACACTGTTTCATCGATCATCCCGGGATCTTCTCTCAACTTCTTCAGAACCCTACCAGCTGTTTACCATACAAGCTTGTTTGACCCAATTGAACGTACATTTCAATGGGTTCAAACATTCCGGTAAGCTTCTTTATTGTCGGTGGTGGTGTTCTTCTCATTCCAGAAGTCACGTGCACATTGATAAGTCACACACTAGAGGACTTTAATTCCTTCACTTTGTATGAAGTCACATACTTACAGAGGACTATAATTTGTTTACCTTTGATGTTTTTTTTCTTTCTTTTGTTTTTCATTATTGTTCGCCAACCTGATGATGTAATGGCCTTCATTGTACCTATTATGTGGTTATTTCACTTCTCATATTAGCGCTACTCTTATTTAGTTTTCCTTTTTATCATTGCAAGGTAATGCCTGCAGGACCTATGGTCTCATTGGACCTGTGGAGGTAGATATTGTATAGTAGCTTGAAATGGGTATAGATAGGTAAGGACACAGCATCGTATATCTCTACGCATTTTGTGGCTGATACACCACTCATCAGGAGCGTGGTAATCTAAAATAGAAGAATATATATGAGATGATCAGTAGTAGTTGTGGACCTAGGCGGGGGTAGGGTGACACCCCCAATAGCACAAAGGTGCATACTTACTAGTTGGGGTTCACTGGCTGATGATGCAGTGGTGAGACGCCATAAGCATCCGGGATTGCCTTCAACCGGGGGGCCGTGGTGGGCTGCCCAATGGGGACAACACAAACAAGAGGCCAACGGAGCGGACAAGGGACCACGGGGATCACTGCTGGTGAGAGTGAAAATAAACAAAGTGAAGGAGTGCCATGAGTGACTGGAAGTGGAAAAATGGAAGGGTGAGACAAAGAAACCTATACTGGTGAGGAGGGTGATGGTGGGTGGCTGAAGGTGAAAGTGTGGGAGAGTGAGATAAAGAAACCCTTGCTGGTGAGGAGAGTGATGATGAGTTGAAGGCTGGCAGTCAAAGGCTGCCAGGTAATTAGAGTGAAGTGGTAGGAGTGAAGACCAAGAAAGCCATTGAGAAAGAGTGCAAGATGACAATCATACCTGTGTAGGCAGAGAGCCAAATGAGAAAAGGAGGACTGGCAGGCTGTGTGAAGTGAAGTGTGCAGAAAACCTCGAGTGCTGAAGCTGCCCGGAGAGCCACCTGTATATGTGTGTCACCGCGGCACTGCCCACCATCGTCACGCAATGTAGAGTAGGCTCGGGGGAGGGGGGCGCCATTAGCCGGAAGAACGCCCTCCGGCCGAACGGCACCTAGGTACTCATCTGTAGCCCACAAGTGTGGAAACCCATAGCAAGCACACAATGGCGCCGAAGGCATCGCGCATGCTGCGTGGGACACGTGATGTTGATGCGCAGTGCTGGTGCATCCGCCCCCAGGCAAATAAAAGGTAGGGGATGGGCGGAGGCCTGCAGTGCGCGTCACGGCCCACGGAGGAGGAAAGGATGCTAGACACTGTGGCAACCACACCGCAACACCAGTGCCAGCACTCTTAAATAGTTGTGAATAATATGGATTGACATAACGATCAAATAATTAAAAAATAATAATACTGATAAAGGAAAAACAAAAAATATAAAAACAGTTGAGGCTAAACATAAGGTCATTAAATGCAGGAAATATAGTAAAAGTAAATATCAACCAATGGAGCATAGCCACGTGCTTCCATCACTGATTATGTTGAGGAAAGAGAGGAGTGGGGTTATTTAGCGACTTTTAGGAAGCCAAAACCTGGTAAGGTATGTATTTCCATCCCTGTGGGACTTTAAATGAAAACATGACCTGGTAGGGTCATGTATTTCCATCCCTATTAAGTCTCACTCTCTTACACTTTCACCTTCAGCCACCCACCATCACCCTCCTCACCAGCATGGGTTTGTTTGTCTCACCCTCCCATTTTTCCACTTCCAGTAATTCATGGCACCCCTTCACTTTGTTTATTTTCAGTCTCACCAGCAGTGATCCTCGTGGTCCCTTGTCCACTCCGTTGGCCTCTTGTTTGTGTTGTCCCCGTTGGGCAGCCCACCACGGCCCCCCGATTGAAGGCAATCCCGGATGCTTATGCTCACCACCGCATCATCAGCCAGTGAACCCCAACTAGTAAGTATGCACCTTTGTGCTATTGGGGGTGTCACCCTACTCCCTCCTAGGTCCACAACTACAACTGAGCATCTCATATATATTCTTCTATTTTAGATTACCACGCGCATGCTCCTGATGAGTGGCATATCAGCCACGAAACACGTAGAGCTATACAATGCCATGTCCTTACCTATCTATACCCATTTCAAGCTACTATACAATATCTACCTCCACAGGTCCAGTGAGGCCATAGGTCCTGCAGGCATTACCTCGCAATGATGATTTTATCTAACTTGGTTTGGGTTGAACTATGGAATTTTATTATGGTCTGTGTCGAGCTATTACTACCATTTAATTATTCTACTGCTTTCTACTATGCTTATTTTTTTACCTCCCATTCTAGCGGTTATATTTTGAGACATCCTTGTTATCATTATGGTCATTGCTACTATTGTGTCATTTTGTACCTGATATCAACAATTTATGTATATTTACATTATTATATCAATAAAATTCCTTTTGTTCTACCAACTATCCTTTTGCTACCAGGTGCTTCAATTAAAGTCCCACTTCCTTTGTTCTCTTCCTTTTGACTTAATAGGGATGGAAATACATGACCCTACCGGGTCATGTTTTAATTTAAAGTCCCATAGGGATGGAAATACATACCTTACCAGGTTCTGGCTTCCTAAAAGTCCCTAAATAACTCCACTCCTCTCTTTCCTCAACATGTTATCTCATGTATCAGAAAACTTCTCAGAAGTGACTCATGCTGATAACAGAGGAACGAAGCACCAGAGAGAAAAGACACACAGAGCTTTGGAGAGAGACATGTAAACACTACAGATATGTGCTTAGTTCAAATTTCATGACTGGGTGCAACAACCACTTTAATGTGGCGCACACCACTCCTGACAGTTTCCAACAGCATTATAATGACTTAGGAAGCTTAGTTGATTCCCCAGATGTTATCTAAGTACAAGAGTCATACATATTCTTACTTATTTTTAGATCTGTGCAGTAGTCCAGCATAAAACAACTCCTACACATGTCTTGTGCATTACATGGCTTTCCTGTAGAAAAAGACTAGTCACTGCTGCTCTCTTTTAACGTACAGACTGACTAGTCTTGTATCTGCACCCCCCCCCACCCCCTGTAGTTTTTTTCAGGCAACCAGCTGTAGGTGAAACTGCTGGGTTTTCCCCATAGAGTTATGCTCTCTGCATAGCAAAGCCATGATGTCGCTTCTACTACTACTACTGGTAATATCTGAGTTTCTGAAGGCATTTGGCTCACAGAAAATACATTTATATCTAATATGGCTATACATGAATATATTCAAATGCATTTTTTTGTGCCTGGAGTGCAGCTTTAAATTTGTTCTATACCAAAGATTTAAATCACCTCAGTGGGTTGTACTTTAGGAATAAGGATTTTGCTTGAATCATATTAGTGCAGAACTGTAAAATCCTGGTGCCTTATGAACACCTCTTTTTATCTCTTCTGTGCATGGTTTTCATCAGCCCTTCACACACAGCAAGGCTCAGTGCTTCTTCCACTGGCTAGGTAACGGGCTGCCTCATCTAATAGAGGAGTAAAGGCATATTGTAAATGTACCCATAATCACTGATTTATAAGAGGGAATTAAATAATCAGGTTTCATGAGATGGACCTTATGCTAATCTCTTCAATTTTTCTATAAGATCTATTCTCATATTATTTTTGTTAAATCTAAGGCATACTGAACACTTTTTTGATTCAGAAAATATTTTTATTGCTTGATAAGTCTGTGCATTCATATTTAATAATGAATCACAAATTCCCAGTCTTCATACTTCTTACATTAAAACACACTGCAGTGATTTGAGATTTTTAGCCTTTGCACATTTTTCTGAACTGATCTTGTCCATTATGCATAGACTTAAATCAAAATTCAGTCTTGTGGGAGTATGAATAATCTTTGGCAGTTGACATTTAAACTAGTTCAAATTAGAGGCTCTATTTAATATAAGATGTACCCTACTTAAATTGGTTCAGATGACAGTATCCTTGTTAACCCTTTCACTTCAAATTTTATTCAGTTGTACAGGCTGGAAAAAGTTACCTTACTTCCATTTATTGCTTACTTTTAGTATGTTGTACTGGGTTGTAAATTAACTGAATGAACTGACGTATTTAAAATTCATGCTAAATATAGCATTTTCTCTAAAGGAACATATTCTATGCTTTCAATTCTGCTGTGCAGTGACATTCAGCAAAAATCCCCACTGACAGCAATGGGAAGGTTTGCCTGAAGCCATGCATATAGTATACATATTTCTAAAAGACCCAAGATTTTGCAGAATTTGGAGTGTTTTCTTGTTGCCTCGTTATTATTTATTATTTAGTGTTTCTGTAGATACTGTCAATATTGTCCATAAGTCCATTTACTTTTTCCGCTTAACAGAAAATTTCTATTTTTTATTTGATTTGCAGAAAATAAAAGTGCCAGAAACTCTTTAGGACATATCATTCTCTTTGTAAAGTGGGTTACAAAAAAAAAAAAAAACATAATGCTGGAACTGCTATAATCATTTGTAACCAGATTGAAAAGGAGCATGGTATGCTTGAAACTGTTGCTGTTACTTATCTATTTAAAAAAAAAAAAGAATAATAGTTTGTACATCCAATATTTATGTAAAGTATCTATCTATCTATCTATCTATCTATCTATCTATCTATCTATCTATCTATCTATCTATCTATCTATCTATCTATCTATCTTTCTGTCAACTCTCAATATGAGATCTAAAGAGCTGTCACTATCAGTGACGCAAGCCATCATTAGGCTGAAAAAACAAAACAAACCCATCAGAGAGATAGCAAAAACATTAGGTGTGGCCAAATCAATTGTTTGGAACATCCTTTAAAAGAAAGAATGCACCGGTGAGCTCAGCAACATCAAAAGACCCGGAAGACCACAGAAAACAACTGTGGTGGATGACCGAAGAATTCTTTCCCTGGTGAAGAAAAGACCCTTCACAACAGTTGGCCAGATCAACAACACTCTCCAGGAGGTAGGTATATGTGTGTCAAAGTCAACAAGAGTCACCAGAGTGAATTCAGAGGGTTCATCACAAGAAGTAAACCATTGGCGAGCCTCAAAAATAGGAAGGCCAGATTAGAGTTTGCCAAACAACATCTAAAAAAGACTTCACAGTCCTGGAACAACATCCTATGGACAGATGAGACCAAGATCAACTTGTACCAGAATGATGGGAAGAGAAGAGTATGGAGAAGGAAAGGAACTGCTCATGATCCAAAGCATACCACCTCATCAATGAAGCATGGTGGTGGTAGTGTCATGGTGTGGGCATGCATGGCTGCCAATGGAACTGGCTCTCTTGTATTTATTGATGATGTGACTGCTGACAAAAGCAGCAGGATGAATTCTGAAGTGTTTTGGGCAATATTATCTGCTCATATTCAGCAAAATGCCTCAGAACTCATTATTTGGCACTTCACAGTGCAGATGGACAATGACCCGAAGCATACTGCGAAAGCAACCAAAGAGTTTTTTAAGGGAAAGAAGTGGAATGTTATGCAATGGCCAAGTCAATCACCTGACCTGAATCCGACTGAGCATGCATTTCACTTGCTGAAGACAAAACTGAAGGGAAAATGCCCCAAGAACAAGCAGGAACTGAAGACAGTTGCAGTAAAGGCCTGGCAGAGCATCACCAGGGATGAAACCCAGCATCTGGTGATGTCTATGCATTCCAGACTTCAGGCTGTAATTGACTGAAAAGGATTTGCAACCAAGTATTAAAAAGTGAAAGTTTGATGGATGAGTTAATCTGTCCCATTACTTTTGGTCCCTTAAAAAGTGGGAGGCACATATACAAACTGTTGTAATTCCTACACCATTCACCTGATTTGGATGTAAATACCCTAAAGCTGAAAGTCTGCAGTTAAAGCTCATCTTGTTCGTTTAATTTCAAATCCATTGTGGTGGTTTATAGAGCCAAAAAAGATTAGAATTGTGTTGATGTCACAAACTTTATGGACATGACTGTATATAGTATATTGTGACAGTGCAAGGCCCTGCCACTGGGACTCCTGATTGTCAGTTCTGGGCGGAGTGTTGTAGCTCCCGGATCAAGGTCTGGAGCCGGGGGCTCCAGACACAGCCCTTATAATGAAGACTTGAGGATAGCTCAGAGCTCCCGCATTGGAGACAAGAGGCCTCCCTCAGGGGTCAGAGCTGCTCTAGTCAGGAGACAGGAAGTCTCCGACAGGGGTCAGATGGTCCAATTGAGAGGTCAGAGTCTGGACCTGAGGAGTAAGGTGCAGCAATCTACAAGGCTAAGTGAGCCTGAAGAGTCATTGGTCGGAGGGACTAGTATTTATAGCAGTGGTGCTGTGGAGGCACAGCCAGGTGGGCTAGCATTTTCTTGAGTTTATGTGTTAATGTTGAAGAACCCCTGCATGGGCACCTGATGTCTGTGTAAACTTTTTTCATACTGTTTATTAAAAGTGGACTGCCATGCCCTAAATCTATCACCCCAATACTACAAAACATATATATCTATATCTCTTGATGGATAGATAGATAGATAGATAGATAGATAGATAGATAGATAGATAGATAGATAGATAGATAGATAGATAGATAGATAGATAGATAGATAGATAGATAGATAGATAGATAGATAGATAGATAGATAGATAGATAGATAGATAGATAGATAGATAGATAGAGATATCTATCTATCTAGATAGATATATCTATATAGCTATAGATATAGATATATATTTATAGATATATATCTATAGATATATCTATAGATATATATCTATATATGTATATGAGCCTAAAGTAAACCTAACTTTTATCTACTGCAGTTAGGTAATACAAATAAATATTGTTCCAGACCCCAGCCCGTGATTGGACAGTGAAAGGAGAGTCAGCAAACTTGTTTCTCTGTCTCTGCTCTCTTCTCCCTTCAGCATGTCCCTTGGTAGCACATATGCATGGCAGTGCAAATTATTGGCTTCTGCAATGTAAACTGCTAATCATTTTCTGTTAGAACAGAAAAGTTTATTCTTTGGAACGATTACCTAAAAATGGTAACAGTACTTTAAAGCAGTGTTTGTTAACTTTAGAGCTAAAGGGGGCCTCAAATGCGGCCCCTGACATAATCAAAGGGCCACGCATATTGTTCAATATTTGTAATATTTGAGAGCACTGTCAGAAATCGCACACATAATAAAGGAAATGAAGGTCAGAGAATGTGAACATGCTATATTTTTGGCTGGGATGGCTGCAGAAAAAAAATATGAAACTAAGAACATGTTACATGAGGCTAGTAGCAATAAATATTATTACCTTAATCAATGTTCTCACTACGGACTGCTGAGGTCCGAGGGTCAAACATCATATACCAAAGGGCTGCATGTGGCCCTTGAGCTGCAGATTGGGCATTAGGGCTCTAAAGAAATCCAGATATTATCAGGTATCTTGTGCTCAAAATAGACTAATCTCATATAGCGCTATTTTTGTAACTGAAGTATTGGTTTGGAATTTATATTTGTACAGAGATTGACTTCACGCATCTTTTCCAGACAACAATTGAATACAACACAGAAAAAAAAACATTTTGCCCACGGGACTTTTAAAGAGTCACATAAAAATGGATCAATGAATGATAATAATAAATGATTATTATTGATTATTGATCCATTTTTATTTCCAGATACCTACCTGCGCCTCTCCTGAGCAAGCGAGAATTACCTCCCAAAACACGTAGAGATCAGTCACACTACACAGCAACTCTAGATCGATTGGGGTATCTGTATGGTGCCTTCAGGCCCTGCATATTTCATTTTTATATGAACTCAATGCAGTACCATTCATGTTCATCATTTATGTCTTTTTTATTATTGTGGTACACATGTTTTTAAATGTATGATAATACATTTTACATATTTTTACATCTACTGTCTGAGGTGTGAATCTTTAAAAGTCCCATGGGCAACATTTATTTTTCTATGTTGTACATACGAATTTGGCACTGAGACACTACCTCAACATGAACATGAGTTCGACTCGAACATCGGCTGTTTGATCGTTCGCCGAAGATCAAACATTATGGGCCGTGAGCCGTGAGCGGCGCGTCACAGCCCATAATGCACTGCGTCATCGCAGGGGTTTGCTGGCTGATGATTGGCCAAGCATGCACTATGACCCGCATGCTTTGGCCAATCACAGTGCCATAAGCAAACAGGGTGCCTTTGGCCAATTAAGGCTCAGGGGGTTAAGTACACGCCCCACACTATATAAGGCCGCCTGCACATCGGCCCTGTGTAGAGTGTTGCTGGTGTTATAGAGAGATAGATAGAGAGCGAGAGAGTGTGTCATTTCATTTACTTTGAGCAGGCAGTTTATTCAGTTAGCTAGATCTCACTGCAGACCGTTCCTGCTGTACTATTTCTAATCTACTTCAGGCAGGCAGTTTATCCAGTTTAGCTAGATCTCACTGCAGATCGTTCCTGCTGTACTATTTCTAATCTACTTCAGGCAGGCAGTTGATCCAATTTAGCTAGATCTCACTGCAGACTATTCATGCTGTACTGTTTCTAATCTACTTCAGGCAGGCAGTTGATACAGTTTAGCTAGATCTCACTGCAGACCGTTCCTGCTGTACTATTTCTAATCTACTTCAGGCAGGCAGTTTATCCAGTTTAGCTAGATCTCACTGCAGATCGTTCCTGCTGTACTATTTCTAATCTACTTCAGGCAGGCAGTTGATCCAATTTAGCTAGATCTCACTGCAGACTATTCATGCTGTACTGTTTCTAATCTACTTCAGGCAGGCAGTTGATACAGTTTAGCTAGATCTCACTGCAGACCGTTCCTGCTGTACTATTTCTAATCTACTTCAGGCAGGCAGTTTATCCAGTTTAGCTAGATCTCACTGCAGATCGTTCCTGCTGTACTATTTCTAATCTACTTCAGGCAGACAGTTGATCCAAATTTAGCTAGATCTCACTGCAGACTGTTCATGCTGTACTATTTCTAATCTACTTCAGGCAGTTGATTCAGTTAGCTGCAGTGTATTTCATATATATATATATATATATATATATATATATATATATATATATATACAGACTTGTATATATAGTCTAGCCAAGCCTATACCTGACTGTAGGCCATTCCTAGATTGCGTGTTCAAATACACTTTCAGGCAGGTGACTCAGTGAGTTGCAGTTCATAAAATATATATCCACTGCATTGTAGTCCAGGTAAGCCTATACCTAACAGTAGGCCACTCCCGGAGTGCGTGTTCAAAGTCAGATGACTCAGTGAGCTGCAGTTCATATAATATATATATATATATATATATATATATATATATATATATATATATATATAGTCTAGCCAAGCCTATTCCTGACTGTAGGCCATTCCTGGTGTACTGTTTTTAGTAAACTTCAGGTGTTGTTTTGCTAATCTAATTGTACAGTATGTCTGGAAGGCCACCAAGGAGAGGCAGATGCTCACAGGCCTCTAAAAGAGGGCAAGCAGGCTCTATGTCTACAGCCAACAGTGCTGGTCATGGAGACGGTGCATCCTCAGCATGTGGCCATGGGTCACGCTTGTCCTTTTTTTCGGCAGCTGGCCGTGTTGAGCCACAACATGCAGAAGAGTTGGTAGAGTGGATGACCAATCATCCTCCTCATCCTCTGTCACCCAGGCTCAGGGTACTTTGTCTGCCAATGCAGCTGCCAAAGCGGCCTCTTCCATCGGCTCAATGTCATCAGTCACTCCTTCCCTAGCAGTCATGTTCCCCCAGCTGCAGCATACTGCCAGGTTTGCTCCAGTGGTGAGGAGGGAGGGGATGATGAGGTCACTGACTCTACGTGTGTGCCAGGTAGAAGGGAGGAGGAGGAAGAGGCACATCTCCAACGAGGGAGGATGCCCTCCAGGGACCAGCTTAAGGGCAGGCAACTGACTGCATCACACCGCAGAGCTCTGCATGCGCAGGGCGCTGATGACTCCGTGCGTTTTTTCCAAAAGTTCTTTGGTGTGGGCCTTTTTTGAGACGTGTGCAGCAAATCGCACCATTGCTGTTTGCAACATATGTCTGAAGCATATCAAGCGTGGCCAAAACAGCAGCCACTTGGGCACCACATTCTTGACCAAACATATGTCAAGCTCCCATGCAGTCCGTTGGCAACAGTACTTAAAAGACCCACACCAAAGAACAAGGCAGACCTCTCCTTTCTCCTCATCAGCTGAGATCTCCAACCCCACTATAACTTCAGTCCTCTCAGAGACCTTCATTGAGAGGAATGAAGGTGTACAATTAGGTGTCCCAAGCACTTGCGGGCAATCTGCTAGCCCTACACCAACATCCAGTTGTAGCAGGTAAATTTCCCTACCCCAGTTGCTAAACTGGTGAAAGAAATTTGGTCCCAGCCATGCACATTCTCAGAGGCTGAATGCTAGTTTGGCTAAATTGCTAGCACTCCAACTGCTGCTTTTTCAGCTGGTAGACTCTGCCCCCTTTCAAGAATTTGTGGAATGTGCGGTACCTCAGTGGCAGGTACCCACACGCCAATTTTTTTTCTCGGAAGGCCATTCCGGCTCTCTACCGACATGTGGAAGGCAATGTCTTGGCCTCATTGGACAGGGCGGTTAGCGGTAAGGTGCATATTACCGCTGACTCATGGTCCAGCAGGCATGGACGTTACCTTTCTTTCACGGCGCATTGGGTAACCCTGCTGGCAGCTGGGAAGGATGCAGGACAGGGTGCAGTATTGTTAGAGCTTGTTCCTCCATAATGCTGTTAGTGGTGATTCTGCCACACCTCTCTCCTCCATCCCTCCTCTTCTTCTTCCTCTAAGGCCTCTTCCTGTGCAGATTTTTCCTCGGAACCAGCAGTGCTCCGTAGGCATTCTAGGGGCTATGCAAGCACTCAGGCAAAAAGATGCCATGCGATGCTTGAGTTGGTCTGCTTAGGGGACAGGAGCCACACTGGGGCAGAGATTCTGGCAGCTCTGCAGGGGCAGGCTCAGAGGTGGTTAACACCATGCCAGCTTCAGCCAGGAATGGTGGTTTGCAACAATGGCACCAACCTCATCTCCGCCTTCCGACAGGGACATTTCACTCATGTTCCCTGTTTGGCTCACGTCCTTAATTTGGTGGTGCATCGGTTCTTGTGCAGGCTTACGGGATCTCCTGAGGCAGGCCAGGAAAGTCAGTGGGCCTTATCCGCCAGTCATATAATGCCAGTGCTCGACTGGCTGACCTCCAAAAGGAATGCAACCTGCCCAAGAACTGCCTCGTCTGTGACATGCCCACCAGGTGGAACTTAACATTGGCAATGCTGCAGCAGCTGCACACGCAGCAGAGGGCCATCAATGACTACCTGTGCGAGTATGGCACCAGGACAGGGTCAGGGGAGCTTGGCTTTTTTTTGTCACCCCAGTGGCTCATGATCAAAGATGCATGCACTGTCCTGTCACCATTTGAGGAGGCCACGAGGATGGTGAGTAGTGACAGTGCATGCATCAGTGATACTGTCCCTCTTGTCTACCTGTTGGAGCACACGCTGCGTGGAATAATGGACAGGGCACTTGAGGTAGAACAGAGGGAGGAAAAGGAGGACTTCCTTACCTCTCAAGGCCCCCTTTATTCCAGACAGTATTCCTGCAGGCCTGCCTATCACACAGGAAGAGGAGGAGGATTGTGTCAGCATGGAGGTGGAGACTGGCACTCAACATCAGCAGCAATCTTCAAGGGATCATTTTCAGGCCCCAGAAACCCATGGACTTGACTGGCAGGAGGTGGCTGATCGGTTCCAGCAACCATCACCAGCGTCTGTTGTACATGGTGCAGGAATACCTAGGGGTAAGAGACTTGGAGACCTTTCCAACAGAGAATCCGCTGGGTTACTGGGTCTTAAGGATGGATCACTGGCCAGAGCTTGCACAGTATGCAATTGAGCTACTGGCCTGTCCTGCATCCATGCTGAGTGACTATCCTATTCCTCAATGTTCATGTTGATAGCTTCTAAGAACATTTTTGGTTCTGGGCACTACCACCAGTGGCTAAGGCCCAATTTTTCTGCCCCTGTTTAACAGGGGTGTGTAATTACAATTTTTGCTGTAATATTTTGCAGCAGGGCCCGTTCGTGCACTCAAAAAGAGTATCTGCGAGGGGTGGCAGTGTTGTGGCAGTGTTTTGATTTAATATTTCACAGCAGGCCCCGTTCCTGCGCCCATGAAGTGTAACTGTGAGGGCTTACAGTGTTGTGGCAACACCACCACACCACCACCAAACGCCCAATTTTTCTGACCCTGTGCAACAGGGGAATTTAATTACAATTCTTGATATAATATTTCACAGCAAGGCCCGTTCCAGTGCCCACCAAGAGTAACTGCAAGGGCTTACAGTGTTCTGGTACTACCAACACCTAAGGCCCAAATTTCTGCAGAGTATATAGGGCAGGCCCCTACTTTCAAACATCCGACTTACAAACAACTCCTACTTACAAACGGAGGGAGACAACAGGAAGTCAGAGGAAATCTACCCCTAGGAAGGGAAATTCTCTCCTGTAAGTGTTAATATAGGAAAAAGGTGTCTCCTCCACTGATGCTTTATCACCAATCCTTGTTTCCCTAAAATCCCCAAATTTACAAAATCCAATTGTCATACAGAAAGTGAGGTGAAATCTTCTGAATGGGGGCACAGACAGCAAAACAAATGTTACAGGGGTGATGTTGGTGGAGCTACACTTACAAAATGTACCTGTTCCAAATTACAAACAGATTCTACATAAGAACAAACCTACAGTCCCTGTCTTGTTTTCACCGCCTGTATACTGCTGTTCAGAGTATATAGGGCCTGGGGGTCCAACGCCTTTTATTTTTTTAATTTGGGTGCGGGGTTCCCCTTAATATCCATACAAGACCCAAAGGGCCTGGTAAAGGGCTGGGGGGGTACCCATGCCGTTTCTCTCACTGATTTTCATCCATATTGCCGGGACCTGACATTACATTAAAGCCTCAAGCAGTTTTAAATTACTTTTATTACTTTAGAAATGTCATTTTGTGCAGGGACTGTTCTAAGCACGGGAAACACGCGCCACTTTACAGGCATACTATTGACACCCCCCAGGTACGATATTTAAAGGAATATTTTACTTTTATTTTTTCACTTTAAGCATCATTAAAACCACTGCCCCCTGAAAAAACATACGTTTTTAAAACTTTCTTTTCCATTGATACATATCCCCTGGGGCAGGGGACGCTTTTTAGGACAATAACTTGCATATTAGCCTTTAAAATTCACACTTTTGATTTTTTACGTTCGAGTCCCATAGACTTTAACGGTGTTCGAATGTTCGCGCAAACTTTCGGTATGTTCGCATGCTCTGGATGCGAACCTAACCGGGGGGTGTTCGGCCCATCCTAGTTGAAACGCTTCTCTTCCTTTACGGTTGTGGGGGGTGATTTCAATGCTATCCTTTCTCCTATGAGAGATAGGAGAACTTTATTCCAAACTAAGCTACCTCTCCCAATACAATCACTAGCATCCTCCTTCCGTCAATTGATATGGGCTCATCACCTCTTTGACACCTGGAGGATAAGACATCACACCAGCAAACAGTTTTAGTTCTACTCCTCCCCCACAAAATGTTCTCCAGGTTAGACTATTTCTTAACTGCCCCCCTTCTGCCTAACACCGTATCTGTTGATCTAGGCCCTATCATCTGGTCAGACCATGCCCCCCTAACCCTAGATCTTTCCCTCTCCACTGCTTATCCCAAGACATGCCATTGGAGACTCAATGAATCTTTACTGAACTACCCTGAAACAGGTTCTCTTTCCAGTCTGTCCACCCTTTGGGAGGCTCATAAGGCTTTTTTCAGAGGGCAATGTATTTCTGTGAGTTTACTAACTAAACTGCTAACTGCTGACTGTGCTCTGGTGCTTTCTCCCACGGTGGCCCCACTGAGGACAGTGACTCATTGAGAAATCAGATAAAATCTTTGGACATGTCCGGTATAGCTAAATCCCTTCTATGGGCAAAACATAGATTCTATGAGTTCTCCAATAAACCCCACAGCATGTCTGGAGCAATAATAATAAACTATATAATTGCTTAACCCCCGCCCTCCATCCCCCATTTGATCAAGGGTCGTTCGAGACCTTCTTGGATGGTATCCAGCTAAGCTGGGCAAGACGGACCTATTAATGATAAATGCCCCCATTACTGAAGATGAACTGACCAACACTATCAAACTCCTACCCTCCCGCAAATCCCCTGGACCTTCCTTATTCTTACTATAAGACGTTCTCTTCGACCTTAATTCCCCATTTACTGTCTCTATATAACTCCCCCTTACAAGGCAAACTCCTCCATCACACCTTTCTACATTCCCACATCTCGGTCATACCCAAGCCGGGCAAACACCCATCCCTTCCAGACAATTATAGACTGATAGCTCTTTTAAATACTGACTACAAAATCTTTGCGAAAAATCTGGCCAATCATTTATCCTGACAAAATTGATCGACAAGGACCAAGTGGGTTTCATCCCCACCAGAAACGCGGGAGACAATACTAGATGCACCATAGACCTCATAGACATGTTAAATAGAGTATGCAGACCTACCATAATAGTCATCTGAGACGCACAGAAAGCATTTGGCAGATTCGCCACCCTAACCAAATTTGGATTCCAAGGCCCTTTTATATCTGCTCTACACACCCTTTATTCCAACCCTTCATCCCAGGTCCGAAAGGCCTTATTTTTTTTCAAACAAATTTCCTTTATTTAAAGGTAAAAAGCATTTACAGAAATCTTGAACAAAAGTTATACAATGAAAGTATGTAAAGCCACAGTAAACCGTTATAGAGAAGATTCTATTACTCCGACTTAAATTTGTGCGTGGAGAGGGATTTGAGCTCACCCTATGTTTCCGTATATGCTAAACTTCGTCATCCAGCATTATCTTAGGGGGGTGTCCAAAATAAAATTGGCTGTTGCCAAGGTTTGCTGGTGTTAGATTAGAAAGAATAGATTCATCGGGTACAGTATGTGGTTATAATACAATTCCTTTTGGGTGGAAGTATGGACAATAATTGAAGGGGGTTTACTATGTGTTAGTTTCGTGTATGACTGCTGCAGTGGGTGATAGTTGTGTATGCGCAGTGGATAGGAAGAAAGATTATGTGGGTATTTGAACTAAGTATATAAGGGGGTGAGGGGTGGGGGAAGGTATGAAAAAGGAGAAAGGAGGGGTGGGATTGGGTGGGGTGGGAGGGGAAGGGAAGAGAGAAGGAGGAGGATTAACTGGGGGACGCGGGGGAAGGGCCATCTCTGACTTCCCTCCTCAGTTTCTAGATGAATTGGGGGGTTCCAGTTGGAGTTTGAGTGCGTTTTGGAGGGTGGAGGTCTTTAAAGGGGAAGGGATGTCAGAAAGAGGATTGGGTCATGGAGGATGTAGATTACAGTTAGTGGCTGGTAGAGCTCCATATAATCTTGGTTAGTTCTTTAGGTGGGTGGATTGTAGATGTTTAAGTATTCAGATGTTGTCTCAAAATGCGACCAACATGCCCACTTTTTGCTAAATTTTGTTGGGGTGCCGCGTGCGATGTGGATCAATTCTTCCATTTCAGCAACTTTACGGATTCTATTAAACCATTCTTTGAGTGTGGGTGTTTGTGTCGAGCTACAGTACAGAGGAATGCATTGTTTTGCTGCATTAATCATGTACATTGCTAGGGATTTGTGATAGGATTTGTGTGGTAAGGGTGAGCGGTGGAGTAGGAATTGGGCTGGGGCGAGTTCTAGATCATAGGAGGTGACCTGGGATGTGATGCAGCGTACTTCTTTCCAAAAGGTTTGTAAGGGGGCGCAGGACCACCAAATGTGTAGTAGAGTGCCTTTATCTTGATGGCATCTCCAACAGATTTTTGGTATAGCAGGAGTGAATTAATTTAGAAGGGCTGGTGTGCGGTACCATCTAGATTGGATTGTATATCCATTTTCCCGTGTAGTTACATTTGTTGACCCTTTATGGATGTTCAGGAATGTTTGTTCCCAGTTTTCTGCCGAGAGTGAGATGGAGAGGTCTTTTTCCCATTTTTGCAGGCTAAGCTTCTCATTGGCATGTATGTCTGCAAAAAGAAGGTTGTGTGTGGAGGATATCAGATGAGGTTGGGGTGTTTTCTGGGTGCATAATCTTCTGAAGGGGGTAAGTTGTCTCCAACATTGCGAGTCTTTGTCCAGGGACTTTGGGTAGCGAATGAGCAGTAAATGTGTCCGGGGGATAGATGGCTTTTCCAGTCGGGTGGAGTGTTGGGTGGCAGTTAGGAGTTTTCCCTGGTGAAAGAATTGGTGGGTTCTGATGTGGTCTTGTGGCCAATTGTCAGTAAGATAGTGGCTGTGTATTCCTGGAGAGAAGTCTGGGTTTAGTTTTACTGGGGTCAGTGGACCTGAGATGAAAGATATGTTGGTGTGGGTACACGTCTTGCAGAAGCAGTGTAAGGTAGGACCTATTAATGGGTGAAGACGGATCTCTAATGGGATGTGGTGTGAGGTCATCCATGGTAGAGAAGCTAGAGGTAAGGTTGTGAAGGAAGCTTCCAGTGGGACCCAATCTTTGTGGTGTGAGTGCACATTCCAGTCTACTATTCTGGTAAGGTGGGTAGCTGTATAATAGTTAAGAAGGTCTGGGAGACCAATGCTTCCAAGTCGCTTTTATCAGGTAAGTTGCTTAAGGCTAATTCTGGGTTTGCAATCCCCCCCAGAGAAATCTGGAGAAAATATTTTTGTAGGTTTTAAAAAAGGATAGTGGAACTAGTATAGGAATTGTCTGCAGAATGTATGAGTCTCGGCAGGGTTCATCTTTAGGATTGCCGCTCAAACAACCACAAACAATGGTTTGTTCCAGATTTTGAGATCAAAGGATAGTTTGTTTAGGAGAGGTATGTGGTTTTTCCTATATAAGTCTGGGAGTTTGGAGGGGAGTTGTATGCCTAAGTATGTAATTGATTCATGTTTCCACTGAAAAGGGAAATTCTCTTTACATTGGTCTACTAAGTGCTGTGGTAAGGATATGTTGAAGGCAAAAGATTTAGAGAGATTAATTTTGAGGTTGGAGAGTAGTACGGAAGTGTTTGAATTCTATTAGTAGTACTGGTAAAGTGGTCAGTGGTTGTACAAGAAATAGTAGTAATTCGTCAGTGAAGGCAGCGTATTTATATTCTTTGTTGGGTGAATTCCTTGGATGTCAGGGTTAAGTCTCAATTTTCGAAGGAATGGTTCCAGCGTGAGTACAAAAAGGATAGGGGACAGAGGGCAGCCTATTTGAATCTCCTTTCCCGTTGGAGCCGCTACATCTCCTCCTTGGCCTCCAGGTTTGGGGAAAAACTCGAACAAACTAGCCTCATACATTTTATTAGCAGCTAAGAGAGTTATCCCAATGTGCTGGTTGACTCCCACCCCACCCTCTCAGGAACAGCTTCTCAATGTCATCGCCAAAATTTACAGAATAGAGCACATGACGGTATTGATAGAGGATGCTGTTGACAGGTTTGATGGGGTCTGGGAGATATGGGACAAATCTGAGTATGGTTCCCCTCCCTGACCCTATCAGGTTCACAATTATCCTTCCATCCCCGTACCTCCCTGATATAGCTCCCCTTTATACTTCCACCTCCCTTGATGACTCCTAGATGCCATCCAGATTACTATCCCCCCACCCCATGGGTTACTGTTTTACGTTGTTCAATATACTCCCAGCTGTAATCCAGAGAAATATTGTTATAGCCCCTAACTGCTTTGTCTTATACAGCTCTTTTTATAGATACACATCTATTCTCGCCCTGGATACCTGTAACCTTTTTTTCATTTTGTTTTTTATTTCTTGCTCAATTCATTCTAGCTTTTATCAAGCTTACTGTGCTGTATTTGTAATGTGAAAATGTTTAATAAAAAATACAATTATAAAATAA
This sequence comes from Aquarana catesbeiana, assembly GCF_042186555.1. Taxonomy (NCBI): domain Eukaryota; kingdom Metazoa; phylum Chordata; class Amphibia; order Anura; family Ranidae; genus Aquarana; species Aquarana catesbeiana. The sequence goes on along the minus strand of NC_133324.1, from coordinate 677,859,097 downwards.
AAAACTGCACATGCCTGGCTCCACCCATGAGCAGCACAAGATATGTGGTTAATCTGTATTTCGTTACACATGTAGCCAAGGGAAAGACAGTCAAGGGCCAGATGAAAATTATTTAGAATTTACAGGGTACACTCTGTTCCTCCAGCTGATAGGTGAAGACAGGGAAGTTTTCTCTATGCTTCTGCATTCCTAAACTAGACTGGTAAGCTGTACCCAAAAAAGCAGAGGGCTATAAACAAGTCACCGGTATTGCCTGTTGTCTTTCTGCAACTGATTTTTCTCCCCATTACTGACTCATCATGCTTTATTTTGCACTGTACAAAGCCACATAAATACAAAAAAATGGTCAGCCCTCGTCAGTCCTAAAATACATCAGTGGTCTAATAAATGAAAACACCTGTCCCAATACTGTAGGGTAATGACAGACTAAATGCCTTATTTAAAACAATTACATAGATTGTATAATGTGTTGCAGGGATGGCTGTGCTGCTGAGGCTGTAGCCTGGCCAGGCAGAGTTTTGATCAGCTGGAAAACACAAGTGAACTGAGCAGTTTAGTGGTCCAGCAAATGGTGTTCTGTACTCCCTCCCTACTTTTTATATTTATGGGTGCATCTCACGCATTTTTATAACATTTTTATGGGGTTCTTATTACTACACTATGAGCTTTTGCACTGGATTTTTCTGTTTGTTTTAATTTGCACTGTGTCTGTGTGGAGGTGGCTATCTTAGTAGAGGCAAGGCTTTAGTTTCTTAATGTTAAAGACTCCAACAAGGAAAAGAGTGAGCAGCTCAGTAGTGGCTTCACCAAATCTCACTAAATATCTCATGAGATGAGCAGTCATACTGTAGGCAGCAGTACCTTAAATTTCACTGACCTATAGACTCGATCTATAGACTTTCAAACAAATTTTGATCCATGTATGGCCAACATTAGCACATATCTCAAGGGACCTCAGCCCTGATACAAGTAGTGGGCTTGATTTTGGGAGACGTAAAACAAATATCAAATATGCCTTGATTGGTGGATGTCAGTCTGGAGAAGTGAGCATTCCTAGACAGGCTGTATTTGCCTTCAAGCTGCCCTAGGTATCACCCACGTGTGACGCTGAGCCTCTGTGATTGAAAGAACTAAATTTCAATAAAACAAAGGGGTGGGCCACGGATGCTGGAAGAAAGGGTTAGGTGACTCTGGATGCCCTCCATTCAACAAATGAGATGTGCTCTATCTGACTTGGTGCAGCTTTTAATGCACATTGTGAACAGCTCATAGCATGCAGTGAAATCAGAGTAAGCCTTTTTAATAAAGAAGAAGAGCCTGTCCAACTGTGCAGGACTAAAGGTAAGGCTGAAGTTTAGCTTTTATTTTTCAGATTTTATAAACTAGTCCCTAGGTAATTTCTTTGCATATTATACAATATTGTATTAAAACTGCTCTAGCAACAGTTTTGTTTTACAGCTAAATTCTAATGTTTTGTCACAGAACCTTCTAAAAAGGTGTTTTACCTTTTGCTTTAGATTATTTTGACCTTTTTCCACCACTGACCTATTGGTTTATTTGTTTGTTCAAGCTTAGGTAAGGATAGCTTTCCATGCTGATGAAAAGAAAACATTGCCCTCTTGTGATTGAATAAAATAAAACCACTTTGATGTGCTCAAAGCTAAAGTGTTTGCACTTTGAATGCCTATTAAAGGCGCAAGACAACGCAAACCATGTCTATTTGCTTTCCTAATTTTTGTTACAAAACAAAAAAATAATAGCAGTAAGCCATTGTGATATGCTCAAACTTTTTCTCCCCATTACTGACTCATCATGCTTTATTTTGCACTGTACAAAGCCACATAAATACAAAAAAATGGTCAGCCCTCGTCAGTCCTAAAATACATCAGTGGTCTAATAAATGAAAACACCTGTCCCAATACTGTAGGGTAATGACAGACTAAATGCCTTATTTAAAACAATTACATAGATTGTATAATGTGTTGCAGGGATGGCTGTGCTGCTGAGGCTGTAGCCTGGCCAGGCAGAGTTTTGATCAGCTGGAAAACACAAGTGAACTGAGCAGTTTAGTGGTCCAGCAAATGGTGTTCTGTACTCCCTCCCTACTTTTTATATTTATGGGTGCATCTCATGCATTTTTATAACATTTTTATGGGGTTCTTATTACTACACTATGAGCTTTTGCACTGGATTTTTCTGTTTGTTTTCATTTGCACTGTGTCTGTGTGGAGGTGGCTATCTTAGTAGAGGCAAGGCTTTAGTTTCTTAATGTTAAAGACTCCAATAAGGAAAAGAGTGAGCAGCTCAGTAGTGGCATCACCAAATCTCACTAAATATCTCATGAGATGAGCAGTCATACTGTAGGCAGCAGTACCTTAAATTTCACTGACCTATAGACTCGATCTATAGACTTTCAAACAAATTTTGATCCATGTATGGCCAACATTAGCACATATCTCAAGGGACCTCAGCCCTGATACAAGTAGTGGGCTTGATTTTGGGAGACGTAAAACAAATATCAAATATGCCTTGATTGGTGGATGTCAGTCTGGAGAAGTGAGCATTCCTAGACAGGCTGTATTTGCCTTCAAGCTGCCCTAGGTATCACCCACGTGTGACGCTGAGCCTCTATGATTGAAAGAACTAAATTTCAATAAAACAAAGGGGTGGGCCACGGATGCTGGAAGAAAGGGTTAGGTGACTCTGGATGCCCTCCATTCAACAAATGAGATGTGCTCTATCTGACTTGGTGCAGCTTTTAATGCACATTGTGAACAGCTCATAGCATGCAGTGAAATCAGAGTAAGCCTTTTTAATAAAGAAGAAGAGCCTGTCCAACTGTGCAGGACTAAAGGTAAGGCTGAAGTTTAGCTTTTATTTTTCAGATTTTATAAACTAGTCCCTAGGTAATTTCTTTGCATATTATACAATATTGTATTAAAACTGCTCTAGCAACAGTTTTGTTTTACAGCTAAATTCTAATGTTTTGTCACAGAACCTTCTAAAAAGGTGTTTTACCTTTTGCTTTAGATTATTTTGACCTTTTTCCACCACTGACCTATTGGTTTATTTGTTTGTTCAAGCTTAGGTAAGGATAGCTTTCCATGCTGATGAAAAGAAAACATTGCCCTCTTGTGATTGAATAAAATAAAACCACTTTGATGTGCTCAAAGCTAAAGTGTTTGCACTTTGAATGCCTATTAAAGGCGCAAGACAACGCAAACCATGTCTATTTGCTTTCCTAATTTTTGTTACAAAACAAAAAAATAATAGCAGTAAGCCATTGTGATATGCTCAAACTTAACACAGAAACTTGAAACTGCAGGTATAAACACTGGTTATATAAAAATGTATCTAGCGCAAAAACGTTCCACAACTGCTATGAGAAAGAATGGAAATTTAATTTTGCACAATTCAAATTGCAGAATCAAAGAAACGCTAACAATAGGAAAATGTAGGCATCTGTATTTCAGTATTGTTACTATTTTTTTCTGACACTGCAAATGCGGTTTCTTTGTTCTTGTAAACAGTCATCAGCATAAGTGGCTTCTCATTGGGAGGAATTAAATGAAGAGCCTCATCATTATGAGAATTGCTTGTTTGTTCTATGATACTGTAATTAATCATTTGTGTTTGTTTACGGGGAACAAAAAGACAAATGATGGCTATTCACAAAATCTAAAAGTAAAATGTTGTATGCAAATGCAGGCATGTATTCCAGTAAAGCCCATGTAGAAATGTGTTTGTTTTGTAGGTCATCTGTGTTATCTCATGTTAATTCTGAATTTACTATTAACATGAACTATAATTTATTTAGGGCAAATATATTTCACGGATATACATTGCTACAGAATTCACCTACTAGTCTTTTTGCTACTTTTTTACAGATTGATAAGGTGCATACTTTTAAAATATTTATGGGTAAAGGGGATACCCACTTTTTAAATAAACCCTTCTATATTCTCACATATTTATGTATTTAGGAAATTAGTGGTGAATTCAGAATTTCCCAACAGAGCCATCTGCTGAGAAATTCTGAATTTGTAGCCAAGATACATGGTAATGACACTCTGAAGGCCATTATACCTGTTTCTCAACTGAAGAAAAGTTTCAAGCAACAGAAAAAGGTAGTAGTCAGGTAAAATATCAACATACATTTCTTTTTGACCTTTTAATGTGTTTCAGGGGTCTCAGAATGCCCCTAAATTCAATACTCAAGCTAGAAACTACAGCCTAGGAACTCCCGAATCTTAAGCTATCTTAAGCCCTACGAAGCTAGTATATAAAGTATGCCTCTATATTGATCAGCCAGTCAGGTCCTAAAGCTATCTTCTGTTTCCCTCCTCTGAAACTTATTTCAAATCTCATTATGCATCCTCTGCTTTTGTCCAATAATCTAAATTACTCTGATTTTCCTGCTGGTAGCATGGTTGTGCAGTATCCACTGTGTCATGAATCTGCTTTATTTTGCTTGTCCAGCTAATGCCACTATTATTCAGTATTCATTGTGGTTCAATGTTCCAAACAACAAAGATTGATCAGTCCTATAACTTCATACCTGAGCACTGCACTTACTATATGTACGTAAATCCTAATTCTGCCTTCCTCCCTGGGATTTTTCTATTTCTGATGCCCCAGATTGTTTACGTCTCTAGTGGTACTTAAACCTCCTTTTTTCATAGTGATGCTCACCACAATATTTCTCATAGTGTTGATTGTATACTGTTATGTTTAAATTACTTTTTATACGTGGATCCAGTTCAGGACAGTTTCATGAACATTACCAACGTTCTAGTGCCGAATCTGAACCCCACAGAAGTTGATAGAAGCAAAATCTGAGAAATCAGTAATAGCTATTTTCTTGGCTAATTGTCTAGGGAGTGTAGGGGGCTGGGCATGGCATTGTGCCAAAGCAAAATGTTTTGTTTTTTTTTTGTTATCAATTAGGCCGGGAGTGATGATTTTAATAATGCTTAAAGTAAAACATAAAAAATACAGTTATCCTTTAAATGACATGCCTTGACGAAGGCCCTTAACATGGATGTGAAGTGATGCATCTGTTTTATATATTCAACCTTTAACAGCAAAACCAACATTTTTTAAAGAAACAAAATGCCATTTAGTTTGTCAGTAAATGACAGCTCCTGGCTGCTTCTTTCTGTGTGTAAGAAAGAAGTGTACCATCATCTATACCAGACACTGGTAAAGATGTTAATGGAGGACCCCACACAAAAATAAAATGGTATGGGCTACCCCTAAAAATACTTACCAGACCCTTATCCTTAATATGGATCTATTATGCATTTTAAGAAGGAACCCTATTCAAAAAAACTGTAGGCTCACTACATATTCCATACTTGACAAAGGGGGGCTTCGTCCTGCCCTAGCGCTTCATCTTGACCCGACTTTATCTGACCAGGGGGAAGGGGATTCCTCCTGGCAAAACATCCTGTCCCCATGTTGATCAAGGGCCTCTTTCCCACAACTCTGGATAAGTGGTTGTAGTGGTCTGTGTGTAAAGAGAGCATATTAGAATCTGGAAGCTCTTTTTAAAATCTAATGATACCCCCTCCCCACGTGAATGAGTAGAGGGGAACATAGTACCCCTACCTGTCACCAAAAACATGTAAATAGCAATTTAAATAGCAATAGCATGTAAACAGCAATAGCAATGTATAAACACATTCTTATTGATTTTATTAAAGCTCTTTACTTAAAAAAGCCCCTCATTGTAGATCCACATCATTCATGTTGAACAATGCTCGCCGACCCGCAAAAACAAAAATCCCACAAACCCATCAGCATCTGCCAACTATTGCACACTGATGACAGCTCCCTGACAAACAAAGGGACAGGGACAGTGGCTGACATCATTAATTAAATATGCCCATGGCCATATTGGGTCAATGTCATTGTCATAAATATGGAAATGTGACCCTATTTGGGCAACAATGTCAGACTCTCTCCTTGACCCTTTTTTTTTAAATAATGTTGGGTAATAGCACTGGTTGCTGGTACCTACCGCTTCCTGAACAACGGTTGGCGGGGAAGAAGAAGCTGTCATATATAGTAGTAGTAGAAAAAGAGCTACTGCAGTATTTATGACATTCAGCTCTCGCTGAACAGGCTAGAGGTTTGACGTTTGGACTTACCCCCAAACAAAGCTTGGTCTAAACTGTTTAGAGACCAAACTAGGAGCTCATCCATACTGACAGTTAATAACCATCTCTTTCGCTCTCTCTCTCAGTTTAGCACCCCACTATTTCAAACACTATTTGTGCCCATTATTTGCAACAATTGTACATAAACTAAATTAAAGCTATAAAGGATATGTGCATGTGACGGGAGGGCCCGTGGAACTCAGAATCCCTTGGAAAGTAGGGGATGTCCTTGTTTCAGCTCCCCATATACCTCTTATGTCTAAGTCACCCTGTGCTATCCTGGCACAGGGTGAGTGAGAAAATATATCTTGGGCTACTTAAAATGGGACAGTAATATTTGTCCACAATATCTCCCAGGATGTTTGTAGAGACTACTATTGGTTTGTTTGATTCTGAACTCAACCTGTTAATTGAGTGAGCTGATCACATTAGCCTCCAGGACTGGCTAGGAGACAAACTGTTGATGACTAGGCCGAGGAGGGGGGGAGATTGTTGATTATATTGTTAATTGTAATTAGCTCCTGCTATTGTGTTTATACTACTGTGTGAAGCTTGGTGCCCACAAGTCTGTGTCCTACAGATCATGTTTCTGAGTCATCTGGTCTGGGTAAATTGTTTAGTAAATTAGCTCATGTTAATTAGGTTAGCTTTGAGTCATTCTGCTGTATAAATTTGTGTGAGATCTCAAATAAAGAGTTAGTCCTGATGTACTCCAAGACTGGTGCTGTCTAGTTCTTGGGGGTTCCTATAGCCAGATCCATTGGACTCGTGTTCCAGAACTTAGGAAGCGGTATACTGATGGAAGCACTCAAGCGGAGTGTTGGACATTCCGTGACAGTGCAGTCTTTGCTTTAATATAGATTACATCCCTGTGGATATATGTGGTTAATTGATAACTATGTTAAGTGGATACCCATATACATTCCTTTGTAGATTACAAGTTATTATTCCATTTTCAAGTGGATCTTATGCAGGTAGGACCCAGTAGTGCAGTTAATCATGGAATTATGCCCTTTATCCTTGCAAAACTGCATTTATATTGAGATATGTCCCATGTATCTCCATAGATTGTGAATTAAAGCTACAATCTGTGGGTTAAACCACAGACTGACATCTCGTGGGTGGTCTCTTTCGGTCGGTGCCATTGTGGTGGATCAGTGTAGATGAGTGTGGACCCACTACTTACCTTTTTGTCCTTTGGACACTGGGGTTGTTGGTTTCCGATATAAGTGCCGCCATTGCTTCAACAGTGAAACTTTTATGGTGAACCTCCTTGGGTATATTCCTTCTATGCAATTATTATGCTGTATGTTCCTTATTCGAAGCAACAGTTTTTTGACCTATTTATGTATTATGTTACTTAATAAGTTCAATTTTGATCTCATTGTACAGTGTGATCCTGTTCCATGACTTGACCCTGATGAAGGGATGTCTTTACAGTCCCGAAATGCATCGGGCCGTCTGGACAACTTATGAGAATCACCAACATCGATACCATTGTTTTTAGTGGTTTCTGAATATTGTATTTATGTATATTGTTTTTTGAATTAATTATATTCATTATATATTTTTGAATAAATCATTTTTACTTTTTATTGTGGTTGCCGTTAAAGTCACACTTCTTTTGGGGGTACCTCCTTTATCTTTGAAATAGTTAAAGTCTGCAGGGAAAATGTAATTTGTAATAGAGTAATTGTTATATTTTCTTTTTTAACATTGTCTGTTCTGCACAATGTTTACGTTGATCCTGGCTCCATATCCCAATGAAATTGGGGGACATTTACTGGGAGTGAAGGGAGCATGGCCTATGTTGGGTTGGCTTTCATTATGGTCTAGCCTGACAACACACTTTACCCCAATGTCTTCTCTCCCAAAGGACATCTGTTCTTTCTGACAGGAGACACATTCAAACACAATGTAAACAATGCGTGAGCCCTGTGAAGCCCAAGTGCTGTGAAACATGCAGCTAAGACACTGCATTACATTTACTGTTTTTTCTAGGCTTTAAAGGAGAAAATGTGGCTGTTGGACTAAGATGCGTCTGTTAGGTTAGGCCAGAGGAAGGGGAAAAAGGATAAGTGCACTTTGCACAGCTTCCAAATTTTATTATCAAAACCTAATTGAACAAGCTGAAGTTAGAAGCTGATTGGATATCATGCACAGCTGCACAAGATTCTGAGTGCTCCGGCTTTAGTAAATCCTCCCCATGTTCTTCTTTTGTCTGTAATCCTTTACACTTAAAATTGGCTCATGAATGACCAGTATTTGTATATATTGCTTAACCACTTAAGAACCAGGCCTATTTTTCAAACTTGTTGTTTACATGTTAAAATATTTTTTTTTTTGCTAGAAAATTACTTAGAACCCAGAAACATTATATTTCTTTTTCTTTTTTTAACACCCTAGAGAATAAAATGGCGGTTGTTGCAATACTGTTTGTCACACAGTATTTGTGCAGCGGTCTTACAAGCGCACTTTTTTTGAAAAGAATACACTTTTTTAAATTAAAAAATAGAACAACAGTAAAGTTAGCTCAATTTTTTTATACTGTGAAAGATGATGTTACGCTGAGTAAATTACCCAACATGTCACGCTTCAAAGTTACACTCACTCGTGGAATGGCGACAAACTTTAACCCTTAAAAATCGTCATATGCGACATTTAAAACATTCTACAGGTTGCAAGTTTTGAGTTACAGTGGCGGTCTAGAGCATGAATTATTGCTCTCGCTCTAACGATTGTGGTGATACCTCACATATATGGTTTGAACACCATTTTCATATGCGAGAGCTACTCATGTATGCGCTCGCTTCTGCACGCAAGCTCAGCGGGATGAGCGTGTTTACATTTTTTTTTTTTTATTTTACCTTTTATTTTTACACTGTTCTTTAAAAAAAAAATTGTGTCACTTTTATTCCTATTACAAGGAATGCAAACATTCCTTGTAATAGAAAAAAGCATGACAGGACCTCTTAAATATGAGATCTGGGGTCAAAAAGACCTCAGATCTCATATTTACTCTAAAATGCAATTTAAAAAAATGCTTTAATAGCTTTGGGTGGAAGTGACGTTTTTTTTTTCAGTTTTTATTGCTGTCTGTGCCCTCATTTGTTTTTTTGTTTTGTTTTTTTTTTTTTTTTTTTTGAATTAAAGCTTTATTTGAGAGCAGTACAGTACATTGAAGAACATAAAATACAGAGGTGTATTGATAAATCCCTTGCAAATACAGACTTATTGTTATGTATGTACAAAGATAGTAAGCATAGGTTCGACTCCATTGCCATAGGAACAGTAGGTATGTCTATTATTGATGCTCCTCCTGTGGGTTGACATTCCCAACACCCCTGATGGGATCACACTGTGTTAGGCATCCCCCCACAACCGGGAAAGTATTAAGGCTAACCCAGTACCCCCACTGTCCCCTCTCCCAGGGTCCTGCCACCGCCCCAGAGGCGGGGATAGAAACCCCTTAGGAGGCCATTAGACCCCTCCAATAGAATCCCTTCAACTGTCAGTAGACCGTTTTGATTCTGCAACTTGAAGTCATTATAGACAATCTGATGTTGACATGAGAAATACCAACATTATGTAGATTATAGATTAATACATAACTAGTACACTGCTCAAATGAACACAAATCGTTATAAAAAACAGAGAGATAGGATAAAGAAGAAGAAGAGAAGAAAAGAAGGAGGAAGAGATCGCTATCTTGGGTGTTATAATTTTATCCAGTCCAGGGTGTTTTATTCCCCCCCCCCTTTTTTTTTATTTGACTCATCTTGGCTGATTCATTTGAATACCTGGGATAAGGGAGATGCCTAAGTGTCCAGCCCAGGGCTTCCAAGTAGCCTCAAATGACTTTGTGGTGTCCATCAGAGAGCTGACCGTTTTTTCTAGGGACATAATCCAGGAGATCTTTCTTTTGGCTGCCTGAAAAGACACTGTGGGTTGCTTCCAGGCCTTGGCTAAAGTAGTCTTAGCTCCTAATAACATAAAGGCAATTAATCTTTGTGAGTGTTTCGGTGTATTAGGGGTAGGAGCATTAAGTAGGGCCACTTGGGCTGATTTAGTGATAGGAAGATCCGTTACTTTTCGGATCAATGCGAATATTTTGTTCCAAAAACCTCTTATTTTCGGGCACTCCCACCAGATATGAATCATAGAGCCCTGGGCTTGACACCCCCTAAAGCACAATGGGGAGACAGAAGTGAACATAGCTGCAAGTCTGGTGGGTACTAGGTACCATCGCATAAGCACTTTTATATTAGCTTCTATCAATGCAGTATTAAGAATACCTTTGAAAGCTGAGGATCCTCTCTGATGCCATTCCTCCAGGCTCCAGGTCTCCTGTAGATCCCTCTCCCAAGAGTCTATGTATGAAAATTTTGTGGTGGGTTCAACAAGAGACGCGTATATGAGCGATATACCCCCCTTTGTGTCTAGTGCTTGGCCGCACCAACGCTCGTAAGTTGTAAATTCCAATGGGAGTGTCAGTCCCTTCGTTAGGGAGGAAAGAAAATGGAATAACTGGGCAAATCTAAACCTCTCTGTACTCGGGAGTTTAAGTTTATTTATGCAATGCGTTAGCGTAATTGGACCAGAGGGTGAGAGAAAGTGGCCTATACGGTAAATCCCCTTGTCTAACCACCATTTAAAGGACTTGATGTCCATGCCCGGTACAAAACGGGGGTTATGAAAAATGTGGTCCAAAGGGCGGGAGGGAGAAGTCAAAGCTGGTGAACATTTCACGGAGTCCCATAGTTTAAAGGATTGTGACAGTGATGGGGCCAAAATGGTGGGCCTCGATTTCATGGGGCACCATAGGAGGTAGTCCAGGGTGTATGTCGGAACAGCTTGTCTTTCTAATTCTATCCAATCAGGTTTCTCGACTTTGAAGTAAACCATAGAAAGTTGGGCCAATCTTGCAGCTTGGTAGTAGCTGAACAGATCTGGTAGACCCAGTCCCCCTTTGGTTTTGGGGCTAAAAAGCACATTGCGGGCTAACCTATATCCTTTTTTACCCCACACAAATTGTATTATTTTTCATTGTAAGGGTTTAAGGTGGTGTTTTCTAATGTCTAATGGGAGTGACCTAAATAAGTAGAGAAGCTTGGGTAGTAGCGTCATTTTGATAGAATTAATTCTACCAAGCCATGATATATTGAATTTGGACCATGTTTGGATGTCAGATTCTAGAGCGCGATACATGGGAGGGAAATTAGCCTGGAAAAGACGCTCAAACTTGGGTGTAAGGTTTATCCCTAGATATCGGATCGAAGATTCGCTCCATTTAAATTTGAATGCTGGCTTGAGCCTATTTACATCTGCCTCTTGTAGAGAAATATTTAATGCTTGTGACTTGTCCATGTTGACCTTTAAGCCCGACAAGGTTCCAAATGTTCTCAAGAGATTACATATATTGGGTAGTGAGGTAGTTGGGGAAGTGACAAATAAGAGGATGTCGTCCGCAAACAGGGCGCATTTGTGGGTATGCGCTCCGCATTTAACCCCCTTTATATTTTGGTTGGACCTGATTGCAATTGCCAGGATCTCTATAGCTAAAGCAAAGATTACAGGAGATAGGGGACACCCCTGTCTGGTTCCCCTGGTTATATGAATGGGATCCGAGTAGAAGCCGTGTAATTTGACCTTGGCGCTTGGAGTGGAGTATAGTGCTTTCAGGATATTTAAAAAGTTTTCCCCAAAACCCCATCGCCCCAGGACTGAAAATAGGAAGGTCCATGATAAAGAATCGAAGGCCTTTTGGAGGTCCAATGACAGCAATAAACCTTCCTGCTTTGGGCCTCCATCCCAACCCGATTGTAATAAAGAGACTATGTCAATTGCCCTTCTGACTTGGTCCGGGCCTTGTCTTCCCGGCATAAAACCTACTTGATCTTTATTTATATATTGATTGATAAAGGAGTTGATTCTGTTAGCCAGGATTTTAGTAAGTATTTTCAAGTCGTTGTTAATCAACGAGATTGGTCTGTAATTCTCAACTAAGGATGGATCCTTGTCGGGCTTGGGGATGACAGAGATAAATGCCGAATTTAGTTGTGATTCAAGGGGAGTCCCTTCCCTTTTGGAGTTGAAGAATTTTGTAATATGGGGTGCCAAAGTTTTCTTGAATGTTTTATAGTAAAGATTAGAGAAACCATCGGGGCCAGGAGCAGAGTTCCCTTTTAAGTTTTTAATTACCTCTAATGTTTCTTCCAAGGTGAAGGGAGCTTCCATGAGATCCTTATGCTCTTTACTAAGAGTTGGTATGTTGATATTATCTAGGAATGATTTCAAGGAGGAGTCGGACATTGTGTCATTTTGCTGATATAATTTAGAATAGAAGGCCTGAAAGGCTTGCAGAATTTTTGGGGGATTAAGGGTTGAGGTGCCATCCTGAAGTCTAATATTTGGGATGGTGAGGTTAGAGATTTTGGGAGAGAGCTTTCTTGCTAAAAGGGTACTCATCTTGTCTCTCTGGACATAGAATTTTGCGCTATTCCATTTCAAATGTTTCTCTGCCCTTACTGTGTGGGCTAGATTTAAAGCTATTCTGGCTGCATCTAGTTGAGCTATTTTGACCAAAGAAGGGTCCCGTTTATGCTGCTTGCAAAGGTCCTTAAATTCCCTCTCTAGTTTCTCTATCTCCGCTTTCTGCTCTTTCTTTTTTCGGGAGGACATTTGAATGAGCTTTCCCCTTATGGTCGCTTTATGAGCTGCCCAAAGAGTCTCTGCTGCAATCCCCTCCACATTATTCCACAAAAAATACTCTTTTATGTCTTTCTCGATCTCTAAAACTGAAACCTGGTCATTAAGAATAGTGTCGTTGAGTCTCCACTGGGTATTGGGTGGTTTGTGTGATCCGCCCCTTATTGAGACAATCACCATGGCGTGATCTGAAAGGGCAGTGTCCTTGATAAAGGCCTTAAGAACAAAGGGTATATGAACTACTGACAGGAGTATATGGTCGATCCTGGAGTATGTTTTGTGAGGATTTGAGAAATGTGTATAGTCCCTCCTTGTGGGATTAAGTTCTCTCCAAATATCGGCTAGGCCCTGTTGATATATTAGTTTCGCGATCTTGGAGCTTGTTTTTGTGGGGCGGATAGATTGAGCTTTTAATGGTTTGGATTTGTCTATACCTGGGTCGAAGGCCACATTGGAGTCACCCCCGAAAATAACCGTTCCTTCTAATAGTGGGCTTAGAGTTTGTAGCATTACTTGGAAGAAATTTGTTTGACCCTTATTGGGGGAATAATAAGAGACAAAAGAATAGAGGCTTTCATCTATTTTACCTTTGACCAATAAGAATCTGCCATCTGGGTCTCTGTGCACTAAGTCTGGCTTAAATTTACACTGTTTCGCGAAAATTACCGCTACTGGTCTTGTCTTCTGCATTCGCTAGGAAGAATGTGGGGTATTGAGCATGAAGAAATGTCGGGTTATATCTGGAAGGGAAATGTGTTTCCTGGATCAAAACTACTGCCAATTTTTGTGCGTGGTAATATTGGAGTAATTTACGCCGTTTTACCGCTGAATTTAACCCTTGGGCGTTATGGGAAGCTATTTTGAAGGACGGAAGGGACAAGTTATCACTAGGCATATTGGCTATGTGGGGAGAGCTCACGTGGTGCGGTATCTCTTACCTCCTTTGGAGAGTGGTGGAGCTTGGTTATTCGGATCATGAGGGAGGATCTGGAGCCTGGAGGAGCGAGGACCGTCCGAGATTCCTGTGGACTGGCACAAAAGAAGATAGAATTAGAGAGAGAGACAGAAAGAAAAGAGAAAATGAGAGGAAGTGAATGCACGTGTTTTCGTATCATTAGTTCCAAAAGGAACCTGCGGCATCGAGCGGATGAAAAGATCCCCTCAATGTTGCCCAACAATAACCATAAGTAGCCCTCAAAAGGGGCTATCAGTCCATCTCCCGACCATGGAGATCCCATTGTCGTGAGATGGATGGAGGCGCATAACTGCTACCCCAGTCAGTACCCGCCCGATTGGTAATCCTATAGAAAGTAAATCACAAAGCCCTGTGAGAAAAACCATTTCAACAAAATAACATTACAAACTGTGTGTATCAAAGCCAACCGGCTTAATAAAAAAAAACAAAACAGAAAGAGAGTCTTGCCGTAGGCCTATTACGCCAAGGGAGGGAGTGAGAAGGGCAAGGGGGTAGGGGGGGTGGAGGGGAAAGGATAGGAGAGGGGATGGGGAATAAGGATGAATCAAAGAGGGGGGGGATTGTAGGTGTTGTATCAAGCTCTATTAGGGGCTATCCTTTCCCAATAGTCCGGAGTGTCAGTATGACCCTCTCCTGGTCCTCCCCGCCACCAGCCGGCGGCAATGGAGATCAGTGAGGTGGAAGTCCCGATAACTAGATCTTCTGTGTTCGATGTTGAGTTGAGTGGGGGAGATCCAGTCAACCTCTGAGGGAAGGAACTAGAGCTGAGAATTTGCGACTCTCTTAAATAGGGGCTGAAGATTCGTTGGGAGAAGTCGCATGTTAAAAAGATGCATTTTTCTGGTGTGGGGTGCCCTATCAGGTCCGAGGTGTCGTAGACCGGTGAAGTCCATATGATGGTGGAAGTCCGGTGGCCCTGATGGATTCAGGGAACGTACAACCTAAACCTAAGTGGTTCAAGATGGTCTATTAGGGTTATAGACGACTTGGAGTATTTCCTGAGGAATGATTCCGGTTACTGACCGGATGTGTACATGCGATTCAGGAGGGCAATGGTTCCTTAACTCGTCTGCTTTTTGTGGTTTTCCATAAAGGTGAGACTGGGCTGGTTGGTGTCTGTCTCTTATAAGATCCTGATTGCGCATTTGATGTTTCCATTTCTGATTCCTGAGATATGAGCTTCAGTGAGAGAAGGATCCGCTCTCCTTCAGGCAGATTAGTGAATGAGTGTGTCTTGCCTTTGTATGTAAATTTTAAAGCAAAGGGGAAAGCCCACCAATATCTTATTTCTTTTTGTGACAAGATTAGTAGTAGAGGTTTGAGGGCTCTGCGTTTTTGGATCGTCATAGGTGATATGTCCGCAAAAATTTGAACATCGTGGCCTTGGAAAGAAATGTGTGGTTGCTGGCGGGAGAGCTTCATGATGATCTCTTTCACTCCATAGTGGTGCGGCTTCACCACTATGTCCCTGTGAAACCCGTCTTTCCTGGGGGGTCCCAGTGATCTGTGAGCTCTGTCTAACTCTAGCTTTTGTGTGGAGATATCAGGAATTAGGGATTTGATCAATTCTTGCACTGCTAAAGGGACATCTGTGTAAGATTCTGGGATGCCTCTGACCCTGAAGTTCTCCCTTCTCGATCGGTTTTCCAGGTCGTCGATCCTACTTATGGCCGCATCCAACTGTTCCTGTACAATCTGAAGGTGGTCAGAGTTTTGATTGGTTCTTGAAACTGTGAAATCCAGTTTTTGTTCGATCGCTTCTATTCTGGTGCCCAGATTCTGGAAATCGGATCGAATGTCATTTGTGATTCTGTGGGCTGTGTTAGCTAAGCCCCTTTCCAGTAAGTCAGATAGTTTGAGGAAGAGGTCCCCTGCATTCTGGGGTATATCTGTGTCTGTGTCTCCCATATTGCCATTATTGTGCTGAGTGAGAGGAGAGTGTCCCATAGGAGATAGCAAGGGGGCTGCCAGTGGGCTCTCATTCAGGTAGACTGACATGTGGCCTGAGGGGGATGCGGTGGGCTGGGATGAGGAGCTTGCAGAGGTAGGGTAGGGAAGAGTAGCAGGAGCGATCACTTGCCTGGCTTCTTGTTTTCCTCCTGATGCTGCCTGTGTCTGAGGCGCGGCCGCCATCTTGGATTCGGCCTGTATTTTCTCTGCCTCAAATCGGGGTCCCAGGTCCTTTTTCGCTGCCCTGGATGACATGGGTGGGGAACCGCTGTGTTCCCCCAACAGATTCTGCTGTGCTAGGGCTTGTGGCGGCTGCAGATACGGCGCTAGGGCGGCTGGCTGGCTGGGGTAGTGAGGAGCTCCCGGCTTACGCGGCCATCTTGGAGTCCCTCGCGCATTCGCCTCGTGGAAGTGACGTTTTGACGTCGCTTCCACCATGCAATGGTATGGAGCCAGGAGTGGGCCATCTTCCCCTCAATCAGCTCCATACCACAGAGGGGAGACGACGCAATTGTCTCCGCTGCTGCCGGCGGCTCCTCTAAACGGCGGAGGGCACCGGAGTGTGGCAGGAGGGGGGCCCCTTTCCCGCCGCCGATAAAAGTGATCTTGCGGCAAAGCCGCCTCAGAGACCACTTTTATCTGAAAGTGTACTGCCCGCTAAAGAAGAGGATACCGGGATTAAAGCAGCTAGCTGCAGCCATAATGATATTCCTCTTCAAAGTGCTGACGTATAATGACGGTGGGATGGTCCATAGGTGATTCAACTAATAAACATTATTTGTTTTAATTGATAGTTTAAATCAAGGGTTTGTCAGGGATGTTTCAATGATTAACCACTTGACCTCTGGATAATTTACCCCTCCCCCCCTCATGACCAGAAATAAAATTGATGTCATTTTTTTCCCACAAATAGAGCTTTCTTTTGGTGGTATTTGATCACCACTGCATTTTCTTTTTTGCGCTACAAACAAAAAAAAAAGACAGACAATTCTGAAAGAAAGAACAATATTTTTTACTCTGCTATGAAACATATCCAATAAAAAATGTAAAAAATCTAATTTCTTAATACATTTAGGCCAATATGTATTCTACTACATATTTGAATTAAAGAAAATCCCAATAAGCGTATATTGATTGGTTTGCACAAAAGTTATAGTGTCTACAAACTATGGGATATATACTGCAATTTTTATTTATTTATTTTATACTAGAGGCCATGAGCGACGTATAGCAGGACTGTGATATTGCAGTGGACAATTGGACACTAACTGACACTTTTGACACTTTGTGGGAACCAGTGACACTAATACAGTGATCAGTGCTAAAAATATGCACTGTCACTGTACCAATGACACTGGCTGGGAAGGGGTTAAACAGCTAGGGCAATCAAAGGATTACATGTGTGCCTAGCCAGTGTTTTTTTGTACTGTATGTGGTGGTTTTACTAAGGCAAGTGATGGATTTTATGCCCTGCTTTGCTTTTTTATTAAAAATAATTAAGCTAATGAATTATTCCCGAGATTGTTTGTTCAGTGCAGATATTCTTTAAATACAATAAAATCGTGTGAAAATATGTACTGCAAAACTAGAAAATAAATTCAAATTTATTACAATAAGTGACTCTACAAACACCACTAACAGTCGGATAAAGAGGTTGACACAGATGCTGAAATTATCTTCACAATGAACTACTTAAGGTATCACGCTAAAGCCTGTCTCTCTCTCTCTCTCTCTCTCTCTCTCTATCTCTATCTATCTCTCTCTCTCTCTCTCTCTCTCTCTCTCTCTCTATATATATATATATATATATATATATATATATATATATATATATATATATATATATATATATATATATATATATACTATATTGGATTAAATTAAATAATTAATTTCCCCTTGTAGACAGCATAACCATTTATAACTAAACCTGGCAGACAATACTCTGCGTTTGACAGATTACCACTGTTATCCTCGTGCAGAAAGAATAAGGGCTTAAATCTGTCTGTAGGATGCGCCAATATGGCCCAAGAAAAAAGAAATTACAAAACACGATCAAGCTCTACTCTAGGGGTTATGTTATTGCAAAAGGAATATTAAATGACAGCAAAGGCTCTTGCAATTGGCCTATTAATTAGGCAATCAAAAATCACCAGGACTATAATACACTATAATTACACTCAGAAGTAATGGAGTGGAATGTTGTGGCTGGATTGCCTTAAGATGGCTGCTGACCTATGGGTGGAGATGGGCAAAGCCTAATGTGGATTCTGTCTTCCAAAAATGGCATCTAGCTAAGATGGAAGATGTGTGTCCTGGGATGTCTGATGATGGATAAGATGATGTCCTCTTCTGTAGATGATGGGCGTGAGTCATGGGTGTGATATTGAGCTTGCTATTTATTAATTAAAAACAAAAGCCCTTGAAAACTCACCCAAAGGGTGGTATTTTGTATTATTTATTGATTTCTCTTTGGTGCATTATATTATTGATCAACTATGTGTTTGTACAAGCATTACCTATATTTGGCCACCGGGTGGCATTCTGAGGCTGGAAATCTTTATATTCAGGTCTTCCAGGGAAACCCAGCATCAAATCTTTATAGAATTTGTTTTTTTTTCTATAAAGATTTACTGATGTTATTTTATTTAGAGGGCATATAACTATCCTTCATTGAGGGTCTGGAAATTTCTAATTTGTGCTTATTAACCTTTTGGGTATATTACCATCTACATGAAAATCTTTGGCATAGTGATCCACAATTAAAAATTCATAATACACATAAAAATACTGTATTTATTGGCGTATAACACTCACTTTTTTACCATGAAAATCGGGTGCAAATAGCGTGTGCATGTTATACGCCAATACTTCAATTTTAGCTGCCTCGGAGGGGACAAGGAGGGGGGCCGGACGAGCACTGTCAGATTATATAGAGCGAGAATCTCCTGTTTACTTGGCAGCCTCTGTAATAGGAAGTCCTGTCTCCTGAGCGGCCATTGGACCACTGTTCTGTCTATCATAGGAGATTCTCTTTATATGTAATCTGTCGCCGCTCGTTCCGCCCCCTCCCTATCCCCTCTAGGCTGCAGGTGGACATCAATCAGGCTGCACTGATGGCAATGGTGAGGGTGCTGCATTGAAGGCAATCGTGAGGCTGTATTGATGTGGATTGATGAGGCTGCAGATGGGCACTGACCCTTATTTTGCTCCAAAGTTCCTTATTTAAAATTTTAGTTTTTTTCCTGAAACTTCCCTCTTAAAATGAATGTGCGTGTTATACGCCTGTGCGTGTTATACGCCAATAAATACGGTAATTGTACACTTTAAGCTACTACTTGGGTATGTCTAAATGAAACACACACATTTCAAACAATAATGATTATGACTAAACAAACAGATGTTAAGCTTATGACTAAACACTTTTCAGATAATGTGATATTCTGTCATGATTATGACTTTTTGTATAATATATAATATGTTTTATTCATACATATATATATTGGAACATTAAGCCACCCTTTCATAATCCTTTTCAAATTTGTACTTAACAATATCATGATTTTGTCTGACACAATATTAAATGTTTAATTAACTTTCAATTCCTAGTGTTCTCTATTAACCTGTCTTGTAACCATTCTCAGAATGTTTATTCTTTACACCTTCTTTGTTTGCTCTTCTTAGCCTTGGAGCAATGGGGGACAGCTAAACACATAGATTTAAGTTTGTTCCTGTTAATTTGGACAATAGAAAGAAAAATATTCTGTGTTTTTCCCCATATACCGCTGGTCCATGTTGGCTGTGTACAAGGACTAGCAAACATAGAAAATAACTTGAATGCTGAGCGTGTTGTCCTTAAAGTGATTGTAAAGGCAGAAGGTTTTTTTTATCTTATTTCATTCTATGTATTAAGATAAAAAAACCTTCTGTATGCAGCAGCCCCCCTTGGCCCCCCTAATACTTATCTGAACCCCATCTAGACCCATTGATGTTGCAGCAGTGTCTCGGCTGTCCAGGACTCCACTCCTAATTGGCTGACACAGCACCGTGGCGCCATTGGCTTTCGCTGCTGTCTATCAAAGTCAGTCAGCCAATGAGTAGAGAAAGGGAGTGGGACTGTCTGAATGGACACAGGGAGCTGTAGCTCGGCTCAGGTGCCCCCCTGAGCAAGCTGCTTGCTGTTGGGGTACTCAGCAGGAGGGAGGGGCCAGGAGTGTCAGCGAGGGACCCGAGAAGAGGAGGATCTGGGCTGCTCTGTGCAAAACCATTACACAGAGCAGCCGAGACACTGCTGCAACATCACTGGATCTAACACGTTTGTTATGTTTGACTAAAAAAAAAAAAAAAAACAAGACTTTACAAACACTTTAAGCTGTTTCAATTTTAGAAGGTGGTTACAGATAAACTTGTCCTATTGTCATTGCTTGAGAAGTCACCTGTTTAACAATTTTCCTGTCATAGCTAGTTTTTCAGGGTCTTTTACTGAAACTCACTCCATTGTTTTGGCAAACTACTTCTCAAGGTGTTTTTATCACTTACTGGGAAACATTTCCTTTGATGCAAGGTATTTGGCCTATCTGACAATCTGTCATAGTTTAAAATGAGAAAAAATATCAAATATATTTTTCTATTCAGAGAAACTCTAACAGGTTGCAGACTATTTTTTTATTGTTTTTTTTAAATGTGATAATGCACAGATTCCTTAATTGTATTGGTATTTTTATTTTATAGGTAATGATCGCCATTAGAAATCAAGAAATCCTGGAAGCAAGACAAATTCATTGTCCAGGCTTCTATACATATGTGCTCTTGACTGAACTTTTTTAATAAACATTAATGTAAATGCAGTGCAATGGTCACATAAGCACTTACAGAGGAGTGCAAGTTCACTTCTATGTTCCACTCACCGAGTCATTTTAATAGGCAATAGGTGGAGAGACGCTGCCATTTTTGAGAAAAATCAAATAAAACATGAATCATATTGTAAAGTTGCGCCGGAGCTTCCGAACACTAGTACTTCTCTTAGCCACTTTCTGTCTTATAAGTATAGTCGTTTCTGCCTACTATTTATATTCTGGTCACAAGCAGGCAATAGTACTTATTGAGACAACAGCTCAAGCTGACTGTGAAGACATAAACCTGTTACCATACAGGACAGTCGAGATGAGGACAGTTAAGCCAATTAGTACTGGTACTGCTGCCATGACAGATCACACAGTGTTACTCTTTGTGGAGAGCCAATACTCTCAGCTTGGACAAGACATTGTAGCTATCTTGGAATCCAGCAGATTTCAGTACCACATAGTAATTGCACCCGGTAAAGGAGACATCCCTCCACTCACAAAAGATGGCAAAGGTAAATATGCAATCATTATCTATGAAAACATCTTAAAGTATGTAGCAATGGACTCTTGGAATCGAGAACTTCTTGAAAAATACTGCATTGATTACAGCGTCAGCATTATTGCGTTCCACAAAGCTAATGAAAATAGCTTGCCAAATACCAAACTGAAAGGTTTTCCTTTACTTCTCTACAACAATGTAGCTCTGAAAGACTGTTTTGTAAATCCATCCTCTCCACTGCTTCATATAACAAAAGCAACAGTTGCAAAAGGTCCTTTGCCTGGGGAAGACTGGACGGTTTTCCAGTACAACCACTCAACATACCAACCTGTGATTTTATCTGAACTGCAATCACCTGGGCAACATGAACCTTCTTTATCCATATCTTCCCTTCAAGCCACTGTAATCCAGGACCTGGGACTCCATGATGGGATTCAACGAGTTTTGTTTGGAAACAACTTGAACTTTTGGTTGCATAAATTAATTTTTATAGATGCCATATCTTTTTTGTCTGGGAAGAAACTTAGCTTATCTTTGGACAGATTCATTCTTGTAGACATAGATGATATATTTGTTGGAAAGGAAGGCACTAGGATGAATGTAAATGATGTGAAGGTAAGTGCTATTTCTTTTATATTTAATTAAACACTGTCACCAATGAGGAATAAATTATTACTTGCATTGTAATAATGAAACTTGCAGTGTTGTGGGAAAAAGAGACACATCACTCTCACTGCTACCAAACCCATACTCTTAAAAATCAAATTCTGTAACTTAGCAATGATGTGCCTATTTCACGATAATGTTAATATACACATACTATACAAAAAAATCTACAAACTGTGCTCTTTATTTTAGAAGTGATCTGGGCCACCTGATAACTTCTACACAGCCCAGAAGTCCCCCCCCCCAACCCTCAGTACATGTCTTTCACCATGATACACACACTGGGAGCTGTTGTCAATAAGTTGGGGTAGGTGGTACTGAAGTTCAACAAGTACACACTAGGCTGGCTGCACTGGGAGCATTGGGAGACAACTCCTAGGGTAATGGTAATGCTGCTCCGTTTAAGAAAACAATAATGGAGGCAGTAGAGGGTGACATCGGATATTTAATTTTTTAGCCTTACATGCACTCTAGCACAACTCTAGCCAAAACATTTTTTTGGTTGTTTAATTTTGACCGGGGCACTTCCTTAAACATCAAGTGAATTCCTTTTGTTAAAATTGAGCAGTCACCATAGCTGTTAAGCTAGGCTTTGGGATAGGGTCATCTGAAAAAAAAAAAGAGTAGGTTTTACTGCACAATACAGCAATGCATGGCAGTTTGCTATGGTTTGGTGCACTGTGTTGACATTTATTTTGAATGGCATTCCAAAGTAGTGTTATGGTAATAGAAAATGCACCCACTCTGCAATTCACCATAACACCCAATGGGGGTTATTTACTAAAGGCAAATCCACTTTGCACTACAAGTGCAAACTACAAGTGCAAAGTGCACCTGAAAGTGCACTTGGAAGTGCAGTCACTGTAGATCTGAGGGGGACATGCAAGGAGAATAAAAAACAGCATTTTAGCTTGCACATGATTGGATGATAAAATCAGCAGAGCTTCCCCTCATTTCAGATCTACCCCTCAGATTTACAGCGACTGCACTTCCAAGTGTACTGTGCAATTTCAAATGCACTTTGAACTTGTAGTTTGCACTTGTAGTGCAAAGTGGATTCGCCTTTCATAAATAACCCCCTATACAGCTAAAAACTTTTTTTTTTTTTTTTTGGATAAAGCAGGGAAGCATTAGAACCCCTTCAAGTTTTTATTGTGGTCTTTGTCCCTGTTGGGTAAATTCAACCTCTATACTTGTCATGTTGGCTATTGTCACAAAAACAGAAAATTATATTAGATCCAAAATTTTGCAGTTGTCACCAAAGCAGGAATGGCGGACAAATCTTTCAATGGGGACACTTGTTCTGAGAGCAACTGAGAGGGGAATTCATCTCACTTTTTAGAGATTTATTCGTACAGCCTGTTCTATCTCCATGACATGAAGTAAAAAGAAATCTCCTCAACTGGGCAAACTGACAGTAGTTTTAACCCTTACCTACCCTATCCAAAAGTAACAAAAACAGTTTTGGTTATCCATACACTTCTATATATTTCAGCTTACTAGTCCTTGGATGTGGCTGCACTCATTATCACTTTTCAGGCTAAGAACATTTTGCATGTTGATTTTGCCTGAAATGCAGTGTCATTGTCACTTTCCACAAGCTTAAAAATAAATCGCAAAGAATCTTGTCTTTATTGTGTAAGCTGAAATATATAAAATTTTTGTTTTTTAGGTTTAGATGCACTTTAATGCAGTGCAATTTCACTCATGTGCCCTAACACAACTCATAGTATAAAGGGGGCCTAATCGTTTTTTTTCAATGATATGATCATTCCACAGTTGTAAACTACAAGGTTTATTGACTTCAGACTACACACTAATCATAACTGTCAAATACTTACCCTTATTTTCCTAAGTAGCCCTCAACCTGCACAAAAATCTTTATTTTTTTATTTCTACATGTTGGACAAAGGTTAATCATAAATGGCAGAATATTATGTTAAAATGTTTTCACTTTACATAGTTACATAGTAGGTGAGGTTGAGAAAAGACACAAGTCCATCAAGTCCAGCCTATGTGTGTGATTATATGTCAGTATTACATTGTATATCCCTGTATGTTTCAGATGCTTATCTAATAGTTTTTTAAACTATCAATGCTCCCCGCTGAGACCACCACATGTGGAAGGGAATTCCACATGCCTGGCGCTCTTACAGTAAAGAACCCTCTACGTAGTTTAAGGTTAAACCTCTTTTCTTCTAATTTTAATGAGTGGCCACATGTCTTGTTAAACTCCCTTCTGCAAAAAAGTTTTATCCCCATTGTGGGGTCTCCAGTACAGTTATTATTTATTATTATTTTAAAAGGAAAGGTAATTTTTAATAACGTTTGATTATAATACGACTTGAGTTGCAATTGTATATACTATATTGTTTTTTATTCGCTATTTTTTTCCCACAAAAGTGGAGGTATCCTTTACTATATGGCAAAACATGAATTTACTTCCCCAAATAACAAGAATATTTTACCAGTACGGTATTTATCAATTTAAATCATATCCCCTCTCAAGCGTCTCTTCTCCAGAGAGAATAAGTTCAGTGCTCGCAACCTTTCCTCATAACTAATATCCTCCAGACCAGAATCTTGTAGAGCGGGAGAATTATTGTTTTATCTCTGGAGTTGATCCCCTTTTTAATGCATGCCAATATTCTGTTTGCTTTGTTAGCAGCAGCTTGGCATTGCATGTCACTGTGGAGCCTATCATCTACTAGGACCCCAGGTCCTTTTCCATCCTAGATTCCCCCAGAGGTTCTCCCCCCAGTGTATAGATTGCATTCATAGTTTTGCCACCCAAATGCATTATTTTACATTTTTCTACATTAAACCTCATTTGCCATGTAGTTGCCCACCCCATTAATTTGTTCAGATCTTTTTGCAAGGTTTCCACATCCTGCAGAGAAGTTATTGCCCTGCTTAGCTCAGTATCGTCCGCAAATACAGAGATTGAACTGTTTACCCCATCCTCCAGGTCGTTTATGAACAAAATAAACAGGATTGGTCCCAGCACAGAACCCTGTGGGACCCCACTATCCACCTCTGACTATTCTGAGTACTCCCCACTTATCACCATCCTCTGAATTTGCCCTTGGTGCCAGTTTTCAATCCATGTACTCACCCTATGATCCATGCCAAAGGACCTTATTTTGTACAGTAAACGTTTATGGGGAACTGTGCCAAATGCTTTTGCAAAATCCAGATACACCACATCTCCGGGCCTTCCTTTATCTAGATGGCAACTCACCTCCTCATAGAAGGTTAATAGATTGGTTTGACAAGAATGATTCTTCATGAATCCATGCTGATTACTGCTAATGATACCGCTCTCGTTACTAAAATCTTGTATATAGTCCCTTATCATCCCCTCCAAGAGCTTGCATATTATTGATGTTAGGCTAACTGGTCTGTAATTCCCAGGGATGTATTTTGGGCCCTTTTTAAATATTGGCGCTACATTGGGTTTTCTCCAATCACCTGGTACCATTCCAGTCAGTAGACTGTCAGTAAAAATTAGGAACAATGGTCTGGCAATTACTTGACTGAGTTCCCTAAGTAAGCAAGCCATCTGGTCCAGTTGATTTATTAATGTTAAGTTTCCCAAGTCTAATTTTAATTCTGTCCTCTGTTAACCATGGAGGTGCTTCCTATGATGTGTCATGAGGATAAACACTGCAGTTTTGGTTACTGAAGCCCCCCGATTCCCTCGTGAAGACTGAAGAGAAGAATGCATTCAATACCTTTGCCATCTCCCTATAATTTGTAACCATATGTCCTTCCTCATTCTTTATGGGGCCAGTATGGTCTGTCCTCCTTTTTTTACTGTTTACATACTTAAAGAATTTCTTGGGATTTTTTTTGCTCTCCTCCGCTATGTGTCTTTCGTGTTCTATCTTAGCCGCCCTAATTGCACCCTTACATTTCTTGTTGCATGCTTTATAAAGTCTGAATGCTGATGATGATCCCTCAACCCTGTATTTTTTGAAGGCCTTCTCCTTTGCTTTTATATGCATTTTTACATTGGAGTTAAGCCATCCAGGACTTTGTTCGCTCTTTAAAATTTATTACCCAATGGGATGCATTGGTTAATGCCCTTATTTAATATGCTCTTAAATCAAACCCATCTCTCCTCCATGTTCTTTGTTTTATCCCAATTCATGCCTTCTAACAAGGTTCATAGTTTAGGGAAGTTAGCTCTTTTGAAATTCAGTGTCTTTGTATTCCCCTTATGTTTGCTATTTGTGTGATTTATACTGAAGCCAATTGACTTGTGATCGCTGTTTCCTAAATTGCCCCATATTTCCACATCTGTGATCAGGTCTGTATTGTTGGTAATCAGTAGATCCAGTAAGGCTTTATTTCTAGTTTTTTGCATCTACCATCTGAACCCCATGAAATTGTCCTGCAAGACATTTAGGAACTGGTGAGCCTTAAACAAATGCATGGTCTATGGCTGGATAATTAAAATCCCCCATTATGATAACACTTCCCATCCTTGCTGCTAATTCAACTTGTGATAGATATGTCTCCTCCTTCTCCCTCAGGTTAAGGGGCCCATAGCATACTCCCTGGAATATTTTCTGCTTGGCTTTATCCCTTTAGAGCTCTATCTATAAGGATTCCACCTCCTCCCTAACTCCCTTTGTGATGTCACCTCTCACATTCATTTGTACATTATTCTTGATATATAGGCATACCCCTCCACCTTTTTTACCCTCTCTATCCCTGCGATAAAGGGTATACCCTTGAATGGTTGCCAGCAAATCATGAGAGCTGTTGAACCAGGTAATTCCCACAAAATCCAAATCCTCCTTGGACAACAGTATCTGTAGTTCACCCATCTTGTCCGCCAGGCTCCTGGCATTAGTGAACACTTGATTTATTAAAAGCAAGTAAATGTATACATCTTTGTTACATTGTATAGAACTGTGACATTTGGGAAGCCTAGATACTTTGTACACTTTCCTACCTATTAGGTTTATAATTATAATAATATTGAAGTAATACAACGTAGGCAAAAGTAATGTTTTTTAATCTGTTTATTATCTTTTTGGTTCATATCAGTGTGAGCTAGCATTTGTTTAAAAAGATAGCTGAATAAAACAACACATTCATAAAGGTCAATGAAATAATATATATGCATACACTTGAATATGAATATGAAATAATTGAATAATTGAACAAATATGAATAATTGGCACTAAAGAATTTGTTTACATTTGCATTTTCATGTAAAGCAAAATCCAGAGTGAAATAAAGTGAAATAATCCTACTTTAAGAAGATAATATATATTTTTAAACCATAATCTGGGTCATAAATAAACTGTTACTCTTGCCTTGTGTATGGGAATGTACATATTTTAGGTATTTAAATGTAATTAAATGTGTTCTGCTAAGGGAACAAAAATATTTTATTGGCTGAAGCGAGTGCGAAAGAGACCCTTGTTGATGGAGAGTGCAATGGCACTGAAGCATTATGGGTGGAGCTGCATATGGGTGTGCATACTATAAAGCTAATTATTGGAGTTTGTTGACCCTCCTGGCGGTATTCCCGAGTCTGGCTTGGGGTGGATTTTCAATACCAAAAGCGGTATCCCCGAGCCAAACTCGGGATCACATCGCAGGATCCTTGTAGAGGTTACTTACCTTGTCCCCTGGATCCTGCGATGTCTCCCTGCTGTGATCTGCGAGCCACCATGTCCCACTGGATTCAAAGTGCCGAGCTCCGTTCCCTGCGAGTGTTGCGACGCACGGGGATGGAGTTCGGCGCCAAATTCAAAAAGTAAAAAACACAGTACAGACACAGTATACTGTAATCTTACAGATTACAGTGCTGTATCAAATATTTACACATCCCCTTTGTCCCTAGTGGTCTGTCCAGTGTCCTGCATGCAGTTTTATATTATAAAAACTGTTCTCTCTGCCTGGAAACTGGAGATTGTTCATAGCAACCAAAACCGTCCCTTTACATCAAAAGTGGTTTTAGACCAGCTAGAAAACAGCAATAATAAATTAGAATCACTTGCAGAATTGAGTGATAGTGATTTGTGAGGAAATCCGTTATCAAACACTAAAAGTAACGAAAGCGACAATTCTGCAACTGAACAAATTTCAGTGTTTTTGATTTGATTACATTATTGAATCATTTTTATTATTATTATATTATTATTTGTTATAATTATTTATAGTTATTTATTATATTATCATTTTTTATTTCGTTTTTCAAACTTTACATACCCGGGATGTCTACTAGACTCTTGTTTGGACAGATTTAAGTGAATTATTCCAAAAAATTACAGGCCTACAATATAAAACACCAAATTTCTGTGCAAAATAATTGTACCGCTTTCAGCATCAAAAATCTGAAATAATCATACCGCCAGGGAGGTTAAAGGCCATCCAATGTTAATGAGAAGGTGGAGACTCAGCTCCTTGCACAGATAGTTAATGCTGCTGGGGCTGAGACAGTGATAATAATGGGGGATTTAAAGTACCCTGAAATTGACTGGAGTAATGGTATTGCTGGAACAGTAAAAGGGCAGAAATTAAAAAATCTATTAAAAGACAAATTTATGGTACAATTTATCGGGACCTGAACTAGAAATCATGCTCTGCTGGACCTGGTAATCTCAAACAGTGTGAAGCTTATTTCTTATGTCCAAATAAAAGAATATCTGGGTAGCAGTGACCACAGCATGACTTCATTTAATGTTGTCTTTAAACAAAAAGCACATACTGGAAACCTGTGTATGTTAAAGTGGTTCTAAAGGCTCAAGGTTTGTGATCTTAATGCATTCTATGCATTAAGTTAAAAACCTTCTAGGTACAGCTCTCCCCTCATTCCCCTTAATACTTACCTGAGCCCCATCTCTCTCCAGCGATGTCCATGAGTCCCTCGGGCCTTCTGAGACTCTTATCCTGATCGGCTGAGACCCATCTCAATCATGTTAATGAGAGCAGCGGCTCTGCTAAGTCTCTCTCTCCTTGTTGGCTCACACAGCAGGGGGAGCCATTGGCTCCTGCTGTTGTAAAACACAGCCAGTTAGCCAATGAGGAGAAAGCAGGGTGGGGTTGAGCCACGCTCTGTGTGTGAATGGCCCCAGCCCACTGGGTTGAACAAAAAAAACAGTGTGTACTAGTTTTAAGTTATTCTAGTCTTTTTTGAGCACTGGTTTCTGTCAGCCACATTCAGTATACTGTTACTAGCAATAATGTCTTATTTATTATACCCCTTAGTAGTGTTACCTTCATCCTGAAATATGTAACCAACTTCCCCTGATCATATTTTATAGGACCAATATGTTCTGACCTAGATTTTTTACTATTAAAATATTTGAAAAAATGTGTGGGATTTTTTTACTCTCCTCTGCAAGAGTGTGACTCTGTCTCTGAAGATTCACAGTGAACAAGGCCAGGTTAAAGCACTTTGGAGCTACTTCACCATTTTTGCTACTAGGCACCCTTTCCACATTTCTTGCCACCGCCATTTTGTAGCAGGGTAAAGGTTAATGCTAAAGAATCCAATACAGATGTTATCCACTAGGTGAAGTCTTATGCGTTCACATTCCACACCTTATGGTGCAACTTTTCCTCTTTGAGAGAAAATTTATTAATTATCGGTTTGTTTCTATAGTGTTCCATATTAACAAGCACGCCATAAAACAGTCCCTCTTGTCCCAAGTTGAATTGACAGGTATGGTGTGACTTTCCTTTCTATACTGGTAGTAACCTTAAAGCAGTAGTAAACTTCCAACAAAAAAAAGAAATTAGGTCCACCGCCTGTTTATCCCATAATGTGCTAATATGCACCGCATGCTAGCACATTATAACACACTTACCTGCAGATGAACCCTCCAGTGCAGTGTTGTTACAACTCCCCCGCCATCTTGACCCGGCCATCCTTCTTGGTTCATATGGCACGGCACTCTGTATTCAATGACATGCTGTGTGCACTGAATTCAAAGCGTCACTGCTCATGCATGGCTGGTGTCATCGGCTACTGCCGATGTGAAGACCTCCTAAATGGTGCACATTTGGGAGATGGGGGAAGAACCCAACAACCCCCCATGGTTCGGTTCGCAGCAGAATATGTGAACAGGCATAACATTTGTGCGAACACTGTTAAAGTCTATGGGACGTAAACATGAAAAATCAAAAGTGCTCATTTTAAAGGCTTTTATGCAAGTTTTTACCATAATAAGTGTCTGGGGATCCGGGTCCTGCCCCAGGGGACATGTATCAATGCAAATAAAAGTTTTTAAATCTGCCATTTTTTTGGGAACAATGATTTTAATAATGCTTAAAGAAAATTTAAAAATTTAAATACAAAATATTCCTATGAATATCGTGCCCGGGGGGTCTCCTTAGTCTGCCTGTAAGTAGTGCCTCTTTCCCATGCTTATAATAGTACCACAGCAAAATTACATTTCTAAAGGAAAAAAGTGTAATTTAAAACTGCTCGCAGCTGTAATGTATTGTTGGATCCCAGCAATATAGATAAAAATCATTGAAAAAAATGTGGGTCCCCCCCAGTCCATTACCAGGCCCTTTGGGTCTGGTATCAATATTAAGGGGAACCCTGCGCCAAAAATACAAAAAAAATGGCATGAATGTCCCCCCCAAATCCATATCAGGCCCTTCAGGTCTGGTATGGATAGTAGGGGAGTAGGGGGAACCCCGCACAAAAATGTAAAAAAAAAATGGTGTGGTGGTCCCCCAGGCCCCCAGGCACTATATGCTCTGAACAGCAGTATATATACTATACGGCCTGCCTTATATACTCTGCAGAAAAATTGGGCCTTAGGTGTTGGTGATGCCAGAACACTGTAACCACTCAGTTACTCTTGCTGGGCGCAGGAACAGGCCCTGCCATGAAATATTATATCAAAAATTGTAATTACGTGCCCCTGTTAACCGCTTGCCACCCGCCGGCTTTCATATGACAGCCAGGCGGCGCAGCTCTCATTCTGGGAGGGCGTCATATGATGCCCTTGCCTTCCCTGCCCACCTGATGCGCGTGCCCGGCGGGCACCCACTATTGCCTGGTAACACGGCAGGACTGTGGATCTGTGTGTGTAAACACACAGATCCACGTCCTGTCAGAGAGGAGAGGAGACCGATGTGTGTTCTCAGTATAGAGCAACACCGATCGGTCTCCTCCCCTTGTAAGTCCCCTCCCCCTTCAGTTAGAAACATTCCATAGGAACACAGTTAACCCCTCGATCACCCCCTAGTGTTAACCCCTTCCCTGTCAGTCACATTTATACAGTAATCAGTGTATTTTCATAGCACGAATCGCTGTATAAATGTGAATGGTCCCAAAAATGTGTCAAAAGTGTCCGATATGTCCGCCGCAATATCGCAGTCACGATAAAAATCGTAGATCTCCACCATTACTAATAAAAAAAAAAATAATAAAAATGCTATAAATCTATCCCCTATTTTGTAGACGCTATAACTTTTGCGCAAACCAATCAATATAGGCTTATTGCGATTTTTTTTACCAAAAATATATAGAAGAACACTTATCGGCCTAAACTGAGGAAAAAATTTGTTTAAAAAAAAAAGTTGGATATTTATTATAGCAAAAAGTAAAAACTATTGTGTTTTTTTCAAACTTGTCACTCTTCTTTTGTTTATAGCGCAAAAAATAAAAAACGCAGAGGTGATCAAATACCACTAAAAGAAAGCTCTATTTGTGGGGAAAAAATAATAAAAATGTAATTTGGGTACAGTGTTGCATGATTGCGTAATTGTCATTCAAAGTGTGACAGTGCTGAAAGCTGAAAAATGGCTTGGGCAGGAAGGGGGTGAAAGTGCACTGTACTGAGATGGTTAAACAGGGGCAGAAAAATCGAGCCTTTGATTTTGATGGCACCAGAACACTGTAACCCCTCACAGTTAATCTTGTTGGGCACAGGAACGGGTCATGCGTTGAAATATTATATAAAAAATTGTAATTACATGCCCCTGTTAAACACAGGCAGAAAAATTGGGCCTTGGGTGGTGGTGGTGGTGGTGTGATAAACCAAAATTATTGTTGGAAGCTAGAATCATTAAGATTTAGGAGGAATAGGTAGTCTTCAAGGGATCCCAGATCCATAGCAAATTAAATCAGTTACATAAGCATCAGGTGCTTGATAGCTGCTGATCCAAGACTGATTCATTTTTATGAATGTGAGCCTATCAACGGAGTCTGTGGACCGGCACACTCTTTGATCCATTACAAACCCTCCAGCAGCACTGAATGTGCGTTCAGAAACCACACTGAATGTTGGACATGCCAGTAGCTTAATTGCATATTGAGCAAGTCCTGGCCAGTATTCCATCCTCAAGATCCAGTAACCCAGTGGATGCTCTGTTGGAAAGGTCTCCAAGTCTGCTCTTGCCCCTAGATATTCCTGCACCATGTAATGCAGACGCTGGCGATGGTTGCTTGAACTGATCAGACCTTGGTGCTGAATAGGGATGAGCCGAACACCCCCCTGTTCGGTTCGCACCAGAACATGCGAACAGGAAAAAAATTCGTTCGAACACGCGAACACCGTTAAAGTCTATGGGACACGAACATGAATAATCAAAAGTGCTAATTTTAAAGGCTAATATGCAAGTTATTGTCAATAAAAGTGTTTGGGGACCTGGGTCCTGCCCCAGGGGACATGAATCAATGCAAAAAAAAGTTTTAAAAACGGCCGTTTTTTCAGGAGCAGTGATTTTAATAATGCTTAAAGTCAAACAATAAAAGTGTAATATCCCTTTAAATTTCATACCTGGGGGGTGTCTATAGTATGCCTGTAAAGGGGCGCATGTTTCCCGTGTTTAGAACAGTCTGACAGCAAAATGACATTTTGAAGGAAAAAACACATTTAAAACTACCGCGGCTATTGCATTGCCGACAATACACATAGAAGTTCATTGATAAAAACGGCATGGGAATTCCCCACAGGGCAACCCCGAACCAAAATTAAAAAAAAAAAATGATGTGGGAGTCCCCCTAAATTCCATACAAGGCCCTTCAGGTCTGGTATGGATATTAAGGGGAACCCCAGCCAAAATTTAAAAAAAAAATTGACGTGGGGTTCCCCCTAAATTCCATACCAGACCCTTCAGGTCTGGTATGGATTTTAAGGGGAACCCCGCGCCAAAAAAAAAAAAAAAAAAACGGCGTGGGGTCCCCCTAAAAATCCATACCAGACCCTTATCCGAGCACGCAACCTGGCAGGCCGCAGGAAAAGAGGGGGGGACGAGAGTGCGGCCCCCCCCCCTCCTGAACCGTACCAGGCCACATGCCCTCAACATTGGGAGGGTGCTTTGGGGTAGCCCCCCAAAACACCTTGTCCCCATGTTGATGAGGACAAGGGCCTCATCCTCACAACCGTGGCCGGTGGTTGTGGGGGTCTGCGGGCGGGGGGCTTATCGGAATCTGGAAGCCCCCTTTAACAAGGGGACCCCCAGATCCCGGCCCCCCCCCTGTGTGAAATGGTAAGGGGGTACTTACCCCTACCATTTCACTAAAAAACTGTCAAAAATGTTAAAAATGACAAGAGACAGTTTTTGACAATTCCTTTATTTAAATGCTTCTTCTTTCTTCCTTCATCTTCTTCTTCTTCTGGTTCTTCTGGCTCTTCTGGTTCTTCCTCCGGCGTTCTCGTCCAGCATCTTCTCCGCGGCATCTTCTATCTTCTTCTCCTCGGGCCGCTCCGCACCCATGGCATGAGGGGAGGCTCCCGCTCTTCTCTTCATCTTCTTCTCTTCTTCATCTTCTTCTTCATCTTCTTCTTCATCTTCTTCTTCTTCTTCTCTTCTTCATGTCTTCTCCGGGCCGCTCCGCAGCCATGCTGTGGCATGGAGGGAGGCTCCCACTGTGTGACGGCGTCTCTTCGTCTGACGGTTCTTAAATAACGGGGGGCGGGGCCATCCGGTGACCCCGCCCCCCTCTGACGCACGGTGACTTGACGGGACTTCCCTGTGACGTCACGGGGAATGCCACAGGGAAGTCCCGTCATGTCACCGTGCGTCAGAGGGGGCGGGGTCACCGGGTGGCCCCGCCCCCCGTTATTTAAGAACCGTCAGACGAAGAGACGCCGTCACACAGCGGGAGCCTCCCTCCATGCCACAGCATGGCTGCGGAGCGGCCCGGAGAAGACATGAAGAAGAAGAAGATGAAGAAGAAGATGAAGAAGAAGATGAAGAAGGAGATGAAGAAGAGAAGAAGATGAAGAGAAGAGCGGGAGCCTCCCCTCATGCCATGGGTGCGGAGCGGCCCGGGGAGAAGAAGATAGAAGACGCCGCGGAGAAGATGCTGGACGAGAACGCCGGAGGAAGAACCAGAAGAGCCAGAAGAACCAGAAGAAGAAGAAGATGAAGGAAGAAAGAAGAAGCATTTAAATAAAGGAATTGTCAAAAACTGTCTCTTGTCATTTTTAACATTTTTGACAGTTTTTTAGTGAAATGGTAGGGGTAAGTACCCCCTTACCATTTCACACAGGGGGGGGGCCGGGATCTGGGGGTCCCCTTGTTAAAGGGGGCTTCCAGATTCCGATAAGCCCCCCGCCCGCAGACCCCCACAACCACCGGCCACGGTTGTGAGGATGAGGCCCTTGTCCTCATCAATATGGGGACAAGGTGTTTTGGGGGGCTACCCCAAAGCACCCTCCCAATGTTGAGGGCATGTGGCCTGGTACGGTTCAGGAGGGGGGGGGCCGCACTCTCGTCCCCCCCTCTTTTCCTGCGGCCTGCCAGGTTGCGTGCTCGGATAAGGGTCTGGTATGGATTTTTAGGGGGACCCCACACCGTTTTTTTTTTTTTTTTTTTTGGCGCGGGGTTCCCCTTAAAATCCATACCAGACCTGAAGGGTCTGGTATGGAATTTAGGGGGAACCCCACGTCAATTTTTTTTTTTTATTTTGGCTGGGGTTCCCCTTAATATCCATACCAGACCTGAAGGGCCTTGTATGGAATTTAGGGGGACCCCCACATCATTTTTTTTTTTTTATTTTGGTTCGGGGTTCCCCTGTGGGGAATTCCCATGCCGTTTTTATCAATGAACTTCTATGTGTATTGTCGGCAATGCAATAGCCGCGGGTAGTTTTAAATGAGTTTTTTCCTTCCAAATGTCATTTTGCTGTCAGACTGTTCTAAACACAGGAAACATGCGCCCCTTTACAGGCATACTATAGACACCCCCCAGGTACGAAATTTAAAGGGATATTACACTTTTATTGTTTGACTTTAAGCATTAATAAAATCACTGCTCCTGAAAAAACGTCCGTTTTTAAAACTTTTTTTTGCATTGATACATGTCCCCTGGGGCAGGACCCGGGTCCCCAAACACTTTTTATGACAATAACTTGCATATAAGCCTTTAAAATTAGCACTTTTGATTTCTCCCATAGACTTTTAAAGGGTGTTCCGCGGCATTCGAATTTGCCGCGAACACCCCAAATTGTTCGCTGTTCGGCGAACTTGCGAACAGCCAATGTTCGAGTCGAACATGAGTTCGACTCGAACTCGAAGCTCATCCCTAGTGCTGAAGACTGAAAAATAGTTTAAAGGCATCAGTCAGCCGGCCACCTTCTCCACCGCTCTTCCTCTGACTGAACGAAGCCTCAGCAACATGTTGTCCTGCACCAGGAAATTGTAACCTCCCAGGGTCTGGAAATGCGTTGCACAAACCTTTCTTCAAGGCCTCCTGAAGATGTTTCATCCTCTGCTCCCTCTGCGAAGGCAGGATGCGTTCTGCAACTTTACCCTTGTAACGTGGATCAAGAAGGATTGCCAGGCAGTAATGATCCCTCTCCTTGATACCACGAATCCTAGGGTCCGCAAACTTTGCAGAACCAGGGAGGACATGCAGCGTAAGTTTGCAGAGCCATTCGATTCAGAGTCCTCTGGGTCACTAAGGATCACATGATCCGTAACTACCTCCTCCCAGCCACATACAACTCCTTGGGTTTCTGGGGATTGAAAACCATCCCTTGAAGACTGCTGCTGAATGTTATGCTCTACATCCATGCTGACACAATCTCCCTCCTCCTCCTCTTTTTCAAGTGTAAGGAGGAAAGACCACCACGCTGTATAAATAACACAATTAACACAATCAAGTAAAAAATAAATAAATGAATGACAACAAACTGAATAAAAAGCAGCTGCTAAAGGTGAGATACACACACTAAACAATAAATAAACAGAGGAAGCAGCGCTGTGAAGCAAATAAAAAGAAATAAGGTGATAAATAAATTCCACGAATGATAATTAATTCATAAAGTTCATGATCAAATAAGGTGAATAAATATAGTTCCAATCAGTGAAGATCTTCAAAGGGTGAGGTGGATAAGGAACCAAAAATGGGGGTCCCTTTCTATAACAAAACTGGATAAACCTTCACCGCACCACTGTGATATGGATAAAATACACGCTTACCAACTGGCAAGCTTAGGAAAGCTTGTGACCTTAACCCGGTCGGGGCCTTTCTTGGAATGGAGACACCTTTAAATCGCTCCTTAGACCGTGGGTAGCCCGCTATCCTCCACGAGTAAACAGCACCTGGAAGTTAGGGATGCTATACTCCTATCTAGGAGTTGTTCTCACACACAATGCCCCAAAAAAGAAAGGAAGAGCAATATAGCGTAATCCTGGTTGGGTATTTATTTAAAAGAAATTAAAAGTACACTTACAATGTGTTGGATAAATAAACGCATAGAGAGCCGGCCAGCTAACACGAACACCCGTCCTGCAGACGGTAGATACGGCATGTCAGCACGTCAGCATGCCCATGGCGGCGCTGACGTGCCGTATCTACCGTCTGCAGGACGGGTGTTCGTGTTAGCCGGCCGGCTCTCTATGCGTTTATTTATCCAACACATTGTAAGTGTACTTTTAATTTCTTTTAAATAAATACCCAACCAGGATTACGCTATGTTGCTCTTCCTTTCTTTTTTGGGGCATTGTGTGTGAGAACAACTCCTAGATAGGAGTATAGCATCCCTAACTTCCAGGTGCCGTTTACTCATGGAGGATAGCGGGCTACCCACGGTCTAAGGAGCGATTTAAAGGTGTCTCCATTCCAAGAAAGGCCCCGACCGGGTTAAGGTCACAAGCTTTCCTAAGCTTGCCAGTTGGTAAGCGTGTATTTTATCCATATCACAGTGGTGCGGTGAAGGTTTATCCAGTTTTGTTATAGAAAGGGACCCCCATTTTTGGTTCCTTATCCACCTCACCCTTTGAAGATCTTCACTGATTGGAACTATATTTATTCACCTTATTTGATCATGAACTTTATGAATTAATTATCATTCGTGGAATTTATTTATCACCTTATTTCTTTTTATTTGCTTCACAGCGCTGCTTCCTCTGTTTATTTATTTCTTCTTCAAGTGTGTTTGGCGGGCCCGCAGGAATGCTATCTGGATAAAGGGGGCCTTGAGAGGTAAGGAAGTCCTCCTCTTCCTCCTGCTGTTCTGCCTCAAGTGCCCTGTCCATGATTCCAGGAAGCGTGGGCTTCAGCAGGAAGACTAGAAGGACAGTGTCACTGATGCATGCATTGTCGCTGCTCACCATCCTTGTGGCCTCCTCAAATGGTGACAGGACAGTGCATGCATCCTTGATCAGTAGCCACTGGCGTGGTGAAAAGAAGCCAAGTTCCCCTGACCCTGTTCTGATGCCATACTCACACAGGTATTCAATGATGGCTCTCTGCTGTGTGTGCAGCTGCTGCAGAATTGCCATTGTTGAGTTCCACCTGGTGGACATGTCACTAATGAGGTGGTTGGTGGGCAAGTTGCATTCCCTTTGAATGTCAGCCAGCTGAGCACTGGCATTGTATGATCGGCATAAAAGACCACAGACTTTTCTGGCCTGCCTTGGGAGATCTTGTAAGCCTGGGTACCTGGTCAAGAACTGCTGCACCACCAAATTCAGGATGTGTGCCAAACATGGAACATGGGTCACGTGTCCCTGTCGGGGGTGGAGAGAAGATTAATGCCATTGTTGCGTACAATCATTCCAGGCTGAAGCTGGCATGGCGCCAACAACCCTGAGCCTGCCCCTGCAGAGCTAACAGAATCTCTGCTCCAGTGTGGCTCCTGTCCCCTAGGCAGACCAACTCAAGCATTGCATTTCATCTTTTAGCCTGACCTCTTGTGTAGCCCCTTGAACGCTTACAGAGCACTGCTGGTTCAGAGGACAAATCTGAAGAAGAGGCCATAGAGGAAGAAGAAGAGGAGGGGGTGGAGGAGAGAACTGTGGCAGAATAACCACTAGCATTTGGGAGGCGTGGTGATGGAACAAGCTCAAACAACACTGAACCCTTTCCTGCATCCTTCCCAGCTGCCAGCAGAGTTACCCAGTGAGCCATGAAGGAAAGGTAATGTCCCTGCCCATGCCTGCTGGACCATGAGTCAATGGTAATATGAACCTTACTGCTGACCGCCCTGTCCAATGAGGCCAAAACATTGCGTTCCACATGCAGGTAGAGAGCTTGGATGGTCTTCTGTGAAAAGAAATGGTGTTTTAGAACCTGCCACTGAGGTACAGCTCATTCCGCAAATTCACGAAAGGGGGTAAAGTCTACCAGCTGAAAAGGCAGCAGTTCCAGTGCTAGAAATTTGGCCAAGCTAGCATTTAGACAATGAGCGTGTGGATGACTAGGACTGAATTTCGTTTTGGGATTCAGCAACTGGGGTAGGGAAATTTGCCTGCTAAACTCAATTGGTGGTGTACTGCTAGCAGATTGGCTGCAAGTACTTGGGACACATATTGCTATACCTTCATTGCTCTCAGTGTAGGTTTTTGAGAAGACTGGAGCTATAGTAGGGTTGGAGATCCCAGATGAGGAGCAAGGATGTGGGTCTTTCAAGTGCTGTTGCAAA
Source organism: Aquarana catesbeiana (assembly GCF_042186555.1). Taxonomy (NCBI): domain Eukaryota; kingdom Metazoa; phylum Chordata; class Amphibia; order Anura; family Ranidae; genus Aquarana; species Aquarana catesbeiana. The sequence goes on along the minus strand of NC_133324.1, from coordinate 677,820,432 downwards.
CAGACTGCATGGTAGGTTGTCATATGTTTGGTCAAGCATGTGGTGCCCAAGCGGCTGCTGTTCTGGCCATGCTTGATCCGCTTCAAACATAGGTTGCAAACAGAAATGGTGCAATCTGCTGCACACGTGTCCAAAAAAGGCCCACACCAAGGAACTTTTAAAAGTCAGCATGGAGTCAGCCCTGCACCTGTGGAGCTCTGCGGTGTTATGCAATAGGATAGCTGCCCTTAAGCTACCCCCCTAGAGGACATCCAGCCTCATTGGAGTTGTGCCTCCTGCTCCTCACTTTCCTCCTCTCTTCTCTCAGGCACCCAAGTACAGTCAGTGACCTCATCATCCCCTCTCTCCCCTTCACTGGAAGAAACTTGGCAGTATGCTGCAGCTGGGGGAACATGACTGCCAGTTTCTTGTCCTTCTGTGGCACCCCCTTTCTTTAGGTTTACGTTACTCCCTTCCCCAAGCTCTGAACCAACATCGGAGCCTTCAAATCGCTGCGCATACTCCAGCAGCATTTAACCGACACTGTGGTCGAATAATTCTGGGGACTCTTCAGTGCATGATGGTGGGGCTACAGAAGGAATGACTGTGGACAAGGAGCTGGTGGAATAGGCTGCTTTGGCAGCTGCATTGGAAGGCAAACTACTCTGAGCCTGGGTGACAGAGGATGAGGAGAATGAGGACGGCTTTGTTATCCACTCCACCAACTCTTCTGCATGTTGGGGCTCAATAACAAGCATGCCCCACGGCCACCTGCAGAGGATGCACCATGTCCCCGACCACCACTGTTGACTATAGACACAGAGGCTGCTTGCCTTCTTTTTAGTGGCCAGTGAACGTCTGCCTCTCCTTGGTGGCCTTCCAGACATGATGTATTTTTTGTTTTGCAACACCACACTACACGGTATTATATACTGTTACAAAGGGGAAAAGTTTGGGACTTTAACCAATTGCCGATCGCTGCACTTCATTTATGTCTAAACCGCTGGCAACAAAAGTGAGTATACCCCTAAGTGATGGACTCAATTAGCCATTTTCCCTCCCCTGGTGTCATGGGACTCATTAGTGTTACAAGGTCTCAGGCGTGAATGGGGATCAGGTGTGTTAAATTTGGTATTATCGCTCTCACTCTCTCATACTGGTCACTGGAAGTTCAAGAACTCTGAGGATCTGATAGGATTGAGTCCGGCGGACAATCCGATCATGTGTGGGCGCTTTATTGGACCTTCAGCGGACTTTTCCAGTTGAAAATCTGACGGACGTTAGATTTGAAACATGCTTCAAATCTTTGCGACAGACTCGAGTCCGGTCGAAAAACCCACTCATCTGTATGCTAGTCCGACGGGCGAAAACCCACGCTAGGGCAGCTATTGGCCACTGGCTATCAACTTCTTTATTTTAGTCCGGTCGTACGTCATCACGTGCGAATCCATTGGACTTTGATATGATCGTGTGTAGGCAAGTCCGTTCGTTCAAAAGTCAGTCGGAAGTCCGTCAAAAGTCTGACGAAAGTCCGCCGGGAATGGCCGTCGGACTTTTGTTGCCGAAAAATCCGCTCGTGTGTACGCGGCCTTAGAGACACTTTTCTTTGCCAGACTCAAAGACATCTCCAGGATTAAAAGAGTTCCATCCTCTTGCTTTTCTGGTGTTTATGTGCACCAATCTAGGGCTTTGTAATATCTTCATCCCTGCCTAACCTTGTAAGGCATTCTTTTGTGGCATGCAAAAGGGACCCTCTTTCCCCTTTGGAATGATTTCAAGGTTAGTATCCATGTTTATTTCTATCAGTCTCAGGACAGGAGTCTTTTGACCACCGTTTTTGGACATTTCTTTGAGAGTTTCTTAATTTCCTTGCATATCCCATTGCAATATTGGTTCTCTGGCCAGGGAACCTCTCCCCCTTCATGGAATTCGACTTCTCTGCATCCCGAGGGTTGGGAGTGTCAGACATAAGCCAATTATTTAAAAGCCAGCTCATCTTGTCTTGTGGACCTATTGTTTGTTCAAGGTTACCTCTGGGGACCTGTTCTCCTGGGGACTTGCCCCAGTGTCCTTGTTGACCATATCATGTTGTTTATCTATTTCTTCCTTATCAGTAGTATGCTTTGGTTTCACATTCTCTTGCTGGTGTACAATCAGTGTTCTTTTGAGTGCAGTCATTCCCTTTGGTGGTGATCTGTTCTGTTCTGGTTTTGAGCATCAGATTGCTTCTCTGTGGCCCTCCCTTTACCATTAACATATTTCCCTCTTGCCCACCCTTTAGTTGGACTGCTTTGTAAGTCCCGGCTTTTTAAAAATTCCCATGTTCCTCAATTAATAATGGAGAGAATAAGAATGTCCTATGTACCAAAAAATGAATTTCTTCAAGTCCATTGAGAAGCATAAGTCTCACCCCTCTGTGTGTGTTTTTACTGGACCTGTGTGTTGCTTTCTTACCAAACTGAGGCATGCAGGATGGAGACAGGGTTATTTTAGGGGCTGGTGTATGATTTTTCTTTGCTATTGTCCCAACCTCCTGAAGGTGAAGTAAAACTCTTACTGGGAATACCTTAATCCCTTAAACTCGATTCACATATATGCATGTAGCTTTTGAGCGTTTTTGCAGAGATTTTTGCGGCGCTTGTCACATTTTTTGTCACTCGTTTTTACATCGATTTTACCGCGATTTTACCACAATTTGTGTTTTGCGGGGTTTTTTTACACTATGTATAGCTGGTTGCTAAGGAGGGGGCTGGGAAGCTGGCCACCACGTCCTTAACAACCAATGAGTCATCAGCTGTGAGCGGGCTTCCCCACTGACAGCTGAATGTAAAAAAAAGAATTGCTAAAAAAAAGTCAGAAAAATCAGAAAAAAAACAGAGTGGGGTCCCCCCCCAGGTCCATACCAGGCCCTTAAGTCTGGTATGGATTTGGAGGGGATACCCCCACGCCAATTTTTTTTTTTTTAAATGGCTTGGGGGTCCCCCCAAAATCCATACCGATCCCTTATCCAAGCATGCAGCCCCAGCAGGTCAGGAAAGGGAGGAGATGATCAAGCGCACCCTCCTGAACCATACCAGACCACATGCCCTCAACATGGGGGGGGTGCTGTGCCCCCCAACCCAAAGCACCCTGTTGATAGGGACAAGGGCCTCTTACCGACAACCCTTGCCTGATGGTTGTCGGTGTTTTTGACAAGTCCTTTATTAAAAATGTCGTCTTCTTCCCCACTTCTTCCTCCTCCAGGCTTCTTCTGTTTCTTCTTCTGGTCTTCTCCTTCTTCCTCTGGTGTTCTCCTTCTCCCGCTTCTTTTTCCGGTCTTCTTCTTTCTCCTGTCTTCTTTGTCCGGTGTTGTTCTTCCTCCTCTGCCGCCGGCCCCACAGATGACCCTCCTCCAATGTTGCATTCTGCTAAACTGTCCGCGCAGATGTCAAGCATTTCTTAAATAACTAGGGGCATGGTCATTGGATGATGTAATCCAGAGTGCCCACGCCCTCGTGACTTCACCACCCAGGGCATGATGGGTCCGTGATGGGGACAGGGCCTCTGGATGACACCATCCAATGGCCATGCTCCCTAGTTATCTAAGAAATGCTTGAAATGGGTGCGGACAGATCAGCAGGATGCAGCATTGGAGAAGGGTCATCGGTGGGAGTAGCGGCACAGGAAGAACACAGGACAAAGAAGACAGGAGAAAGAAGAAGACCAGAAGAAGCAGGAGAAGGAGAAGACCAAAGGAAGAAGAAGAAGTCCTGAGGAAGAAGAAGTCCTGAGGAAGAAGAAGACATTTTTACTAAAGGACTTGTCAAAAACTGTCTGTTGTCTTTTGTCACACTACGCTACTTTTTTTTGGTGAATGGGTAGGGGTACAGTGTACCCCTACCCATTCATATGGGGGGGCCAGGATCTGGGGGCCCCCTTGTTAAAGGGGGATTCCAGATTACGATAAGCCCCCCGCCCGCAGACCCCGACAATCACCGGTCAAGGGTTGTCGGGAAGATGCCCTTGTCCCCATTAACATTAACATGGGGGCAAGGTGCCCCAGAGCACCCACCCCCTCATGTTGAGGGCATGTGGTCTGGTATGGTTCTGACGTGCTCAGATAAGGGTCTGGTATGGATTTTGGTGGGACCCCAGGCCATTTAAAAAAAAAAAATGTGGGGGGGTCCCCTCCAAATCCATACTAGACCCAAGGGCCTGGTATGGACCTGGGGGGACCCTCACACTGTTTTTTTTCATGATCTTTTTTTAGCCGGCAATTCTTTTTTTTTTACATTCAGCTGTCAGCGGGGAAGCTGACAGCTGAGGACTTATCGGTTGTTAAGGACTTGGCGACCGAAATCCTGGCCCTCTCTGTTTCTTCTTCTGGTCTTCTCCTTCTTCCTCTGGTGTTCTCCTTCTCCCGCTTCTTTTTCCGGTCTTCTTCTTTCTCCTGTCTTCTTTGTCCGGTGTTGTTCTTCCTCCTCTGCCGCCGGTCCCACAGATGACCCTCCTCCAATGTTGCATTCTGCTAATCTGTCCGCGCAGATGTCAAGCATTTCTTAAATAACTAGGGGCATGGTCATTGGATGATGTAATCCAGAGTGCCCACGCCCTCGTGACTTCACCACCCGGGGCATGATGGGACCGTGATGGGGACAGGGCCTCTGGATGACACCATCCAATGGCCATGCTCCCTAGTTATCTAAGAAATGCTTGAAATGGGTGGGGACAGATCAGCAGGATGCAGCATTGGAGAAGGGTCATCGGTGGGAGTAGCGGCACAGGAAGAACACAGGACAAAGAAGACAGGAGAAAGAAGAAGACCAGAAGAAGCAGGAGAAGGAGAAGACCAAAGGAAGAAGAAGAAGTCCTGAGGAAGAAGAAGACATTTTTACTAAAGGACTTGTCAAAAACTGTCTGTTGTCTTTTGTCACACTACGCTACTTTTTTTTGGTGAATGGGTAGGGGTACGGTGTACCCCTACCCATTCATATGGGGGGGCCAGGATCTGGGGGTCCCCTTGTTAAAGGGGGATTCCAGATTACGATAAGCTCCCCGCCCGCAGACCCCGACAATCACCGGCCAAGGGTTGTCGGGAAGATGCCCTTGTCCCCATTAACATTAACATGGGGGCAAGGTGCCCCAGAGCACCCACCCCCTCATGTTGAGGGCATGTGGTCTGGTATGGTTCTTTTTTTTTTTTTTTTTTTTTTTCCACTCAGCAAGATTATTTATCTGGGAATCGTTTTTCAGTTATCAATACTTCCAACTTCTTCCCATTCCTGCTTCTCGTCATCGTGGTAATGCTGATTGTACTTTTTTTTTTTTTTTTTTTTTGTCTTACAAAGCTTGTTTACGTTGTGTTTATACATTTTACCTTTATACCTTTCTCTCCATCCCCCCCCTTCCCCCCTAACCCCCCCAAGACCGTGCCTCCCCTCCTGCCCCCCCCCCTCTCTCCCTATCTTCTTCAAATCTATCTCTGTTTCAGCCTCTGGGGTCATTTAGCTGTTGATCTCTGGGTCTCTTTATCTTCCTACCTAGGCTGTCCATATTTCGGCCGCTCGCAGGGACGTTTTAAACTCTACCCACCCTTTCCATTTTGTCTCAAAAACGCCCATTTTCGTACCCTCACTGTACCTTAAGTATTCTAGGGTGTGTATTTCATTGATTTTCTCTAGCCAATCCTTCATTGCGGGTCTTTCTATTCTTCTCCAATATTTGGGTATCAAGCTTTTGGCCGCATCCAAAAGGTGCGGCAGTAGCGTTCTCAGATAGGCTTTATTAGGCATTTCACTCATGTGAAATAGGCAAACCCAGGGGTCGTCTAGTATACTGATCCCTGTTATGTCTTTGATAAAACCCCTCACCTCTGTCCAGAATATTTTAATTGTCGGGCATTGCCACCAGATATGGGTCATTGATCCTAATTCCTTACACCCCCTCCAGCAATGTTGTGGGGGTCCGTTCTGGAATTTGTTCAGTCGGTCTGGGGTCAGATACATCCTGGTTAGGCATCTATAATTTAACTCCAGGATTTTACTGTTGACTGATGTAGCTGCTGCTCTGCTTAGGATCAATGACCCCTCTGGGGGAGTAAGCTCCCTCCCTAACTCCTTCTCCCACTTCTGTATAAAAGAGGGGGTTTCTATGTTCCCTAAGCCTATCAGTGATCTGTATGTCTGAGAGAACCCCCCCTTCCTGTCTTTATCCAAGCACATTTTTTCTAGTGGGCGTAGGTTTTCCTTTGATCTAATTGGTTGTGGGAGGGATCTAATGAACTGACTCAATTGGTTGTACCGCCATGTATTTATTACCAGCAAACTTTTTTTTTCCTTTAGCTCCTGATATGTGCATATTTTGTTCTGTTGCATGACATCTTTTAACTGTATGTTATCGTCTATTAGCCATCTCCCGAACCACTCCCCTCTCCCTGGTGCAAAGTATCCTAAATCCTTGAGTGACATTAAAGGGGAATTGTATCCCCAGTGCTCCCTCTTGTGAACCTTATCCCATATTTTTAGTGCATGTTTGGTGATCTCGTGCGTTTCAGAACTGAGTTCCCTTAAATGTGGAGGTATCCAAATTATTCTATTCAACCTAGCATTGCTAATTTCCCTCTCCATTTTCACCCAGTGTTTATCTACTTTATTTTTTGCCCAATCAATTACTCTAGCTAGAGCTATAGCTTCGTAATATTTACACACATCTGGTGCTCCCCATCCCCCTTTACCTTTCCTTTTTATCAATTGTGTAAATTTTAAACGTGGTGCTTTTCCTCCCCAAATGAACCTTAAAAAAATTGAGTGCAGTTTTCTTAAATATGCCTGTGGAAGTGGCACTGGCAACATTTGCATTATGTAGGTAATTTTTGGCAATACAACCATTTTATATATATTTATTCTCCCTCCCCAAGATAGTTGTCCTAGGTGAATTCTCCTGAGTTCTTGCTTAATCTCGTTAAGAAGTGGTATGAAGTTGGCTTGGAAAAGCGTCTCATATGAGGTTGTGATCTTAATCCCTAGGTAGTTTAATTCTTTTTGCCCCCATAAAAAGGGGAAGTGCTTCTGATATGAATGATCTCTGGTTTTGCTGGTGTTGAAGCTTAATGTTTCAGATTTGTTTGGGTTTATTTTAAAGTTAGAAAGCTTGCCGTACTCTAACAAGGTTAATATTATATTCGGGAGGGATATCCTTGGGCGCGTTATGTATAAGAGGATATCGTCCACGAATGCGGCTAGTTTATATTGATCTTTACCTATCGTTACCCCGCTAATATCCGGGCACCGCCTGATCTTTTCTAGTAGGGGTTCTAGGGCTAATACGAACAAGACGGGGGAGAGCGGACACCCCTGTCTTGTCCCGTTATACATATCGAACGGCTCCGAAAGGACTCCATTTATTCTTACTCTAGCAGTAGGTCCCGAGTACAATGCCCCTATTCTTCTACGTACCTTAGTCCCGAAACCCATCTCCTCTAGTGTGCCCATCATGAAGTCCCAGTCTACTCTATCAAACGCTTTTTCAGCGTCTATTGACAAGAGTAGACTTGGGACTCCACTTTTCTTCAGCTGCTGCACCGCCAGGAGGGTCATGATGCTATTATCCCTGCCTTGTCGGCCTGACACGAACCCGACCAGATCTGGGTGAACAATCCTTTCTATTATGGGTTTTAGTCTATCCGCAATTACTTTAGCATAAATTTTCGTGTCGACGTTTAGGAGAAAGATCAGCCTCTAGCTTGAGCATACTGTGTTATCTTTGCCTTCCTTTGGGATGACCGCTATTGTGGCTTCTAAAGCTTCCTTTCTCATTTCTCCTTTTTCCCCAGTATCATTCATATAGGAGCACATTTTTGGTATTAGGTAATCCTGGTATTTTTTGTAGTAAAGCACCGTCAGTCCATCCGGACCTGGGCTTTTTCCCATTTGCAGCCCTTTGAGCGCTTTCCTCACTTCAAGTTCGGTGTATGGGGCTTCCAAAGTGGCTTGTTCACTTTCTGAAATATTAGCCAGGCCACTATCCTCTAAGTATTTTTTAATTTTCCCTTGCTTTTCTTCCCTCTCTTCAATACTTATTTTTTTATTTATAGCATACAGTCCCCCGTAGAACTCCTGGAAGGTCCTGGCAATGTCTTTATCTTTATAGGCAATCTCGCCTGATTTAGTTCTTATTTTATCGATATAATTATTATTTTTCTTTTTACTTAGGACCCTTGCCAGGAGCCTCCCGGGTCTGTTGCCTCCTATATATCTTTCTTTCTTAACCCGGTTATATACATTACGGTTATCTATTTCTATGAGCTCCCGCATGGCCTCTCTTTTTTTGTGTAATTCCACCATTATCTCCTCTTCTCCCGTTTGCTTATGTCGTTGTTCCAGCTCCTGAATGCTTTTCTGTATGGCTAATCTTTCCTTGGCCTCCTTTTTCTTCCTTTCTGAGCCCGCTTTTATTAAGATGCCTCTAATATAAGCTTTATGAGCCTCCCATACTACAGCTTCAGAGGTTTCCTCAACCGAATTAGTTTTAAAGTAAAATTCTATTCCTTCCTTGATGCGCTGATCAATATCTCTATCGTGCAATAAATCCTCATTTAATCTCCAACTACTGGAAGGCAGGCTTCCTTTAACTGATTTCCACCGAAGGCTTACTGGAGCATGGTCGGAAAATGTAATTGACCCTATTCTTGTGGCTTCTACCTCGTCCACATACCTGTGTTCCACCAGAAAAAAGTCTAATCTAGAGTACGTCGAGTGTACGTGGGAGTAGTAGGAATAGTCTCTATTGTTCGGGTGTTGCAACCTCCAAATGTCTAACAGTTGGCATTGATGCAGTTTCCTTTTAAGTTTATTCATCCATATCCCTCCGGTCCCACGGACACACGACATACTATCTTTCCCTGGGTCCATGCATATATTGAAATCTCCTGCAATGATGGTCCTCCCCCTTTTAAAGCTTTCGAGTTTTGAAAGGATGCCCAATAGGTACCCCCCGGGGTTGGTGTTTGGGCAATAGATGTTTGCCAGCGTACATTCCACCCCGTTGAGATTACCCCTGAGGAATAGAAACCGTCCCTCAGGGTCAATCATTCTTTCATCTAACCCAAACCTAATATTTTTGGCGAAGCCTATCGCTATACCTTTTGAACTCTTAACTGGGGAGTCCCCGTATTCCCAGTTTGGGAAGTCCCTCGAGCGTATTCTTTGATTCCTACCCACGAGGAAATGCGTCTCCTGCAGGAAGACTACCTCTACCTTGAGGAGCCTCAACTCCCCCACTATGTTCGCACACTTCACGGGAGAATTGATACCCCTCACATTGTATGAGATTAAGTTTATCCCAGCCATCCTATTGGTGTACTTCCTCGTAAACTGAATCTCTCTTTTAAGTCTAGAGAGCGGGGAGCAGTGCCACACATGCCGGCCTTGCCCTCACCCACCTCCCCCTCCCACCCCTGTCCCTCCCTCATCCCCCCTTGTCATCCCCCCCACCTCCCCCCTCCCTCTCCCCCCCCTTTGGGGTAACCGACCTTCTCCTGGCCCTTTTAACCGTGGCTCTACTAACTCCTCCTGGCCCCCCGGTTTTCCCCCTAGAGGTTGAGCTCGGGGGTACCATCCTTGGATCTGCCCGCTTTCCCCTGAGTACCCGACTCCCCCCCTCCTCCCCTCTCCCCCCCACGACCCGCGCCCCCCAGCCCTCCCCCCGCCATTTTTGTCCCCCCTTTTTTTTTTTCCTTCTTTTTCTCCTTTTTTCTTTTTTCTTTTATTTGTGGTCATATTCCAATCTTATATCTCTTGTTTACGGTCGCCTCATATAGGTAACTGGCTTCCAGGCAGGGATCCCCTCCCTGTTTTCTTGGGTTTCGGATTTTTCCCACCACCCCGGTATTTCCACCAGTGGCACTTCTAAGCGTTGGCAGAATTTTTGTGTCTCTTCTGGAAACCTAAGTGTCGCAGAGCGACCCTTCTTGTGTCCAGTCAGACATGCCAGGAAGCCCCATGAGTATTGGACGTCATTTGCTTTGAGATGGGCTTGAGAATTCTTCTCCTGGCTAGGGTCTCTGCAGATAGGTCTGGGAAGATCTGTAGGCTTTCCTCTCCATATTTCACTTGTTGATTTGTTCTTATGCTTGATTTAATCTTTTCTTTATCTTGGAAATTGTGGAATCGGACAATTACATCTCGTGGGGCATCTCCCCTGATCTCCACTGACTTTCTTATCCTGTGGACCCGCTCCAACTTGATCTTAGGTCTATTATCAGTTGGATCTAGTCGATCTCCAAAAATTTGATCTATTATTTCTTGGAGGTTTTCTTTCCCCCCTTCCATCTCGGGCAGACCTCTTATCCGCAGGTTCTTCCTCCTATTACGGTTCTCCTGGTCTTCCAGTCTGCACCGGAGATTTCTTTGTTCTCTTTGAATTTCTTCTATTTGCTGTTTAAGGGCTTTTATCTCCATTCCCTGAGTGTCCATTGTTGTTTCCAACTCTTCCACTCTTTTTAATGTATGGCCCATGTCCTGTCGGATTGCTCCGATCTCGCTTTTAATTATTGTTTCTAGTCTTGCGAACATTTCTGCCATCTCCCTTTTTGTTGCTATTTGTTTGTCCTCCTGGGGGACCTCTGCGGCCTCTGCCCTTGTCTCCATACTTATAGTGTTGGTGTCCATCTCCGCTAGTTGTCTTCGTGTACTAACTTTGGGTAAGGGTTCAGGGGTTTTGCATTTAAAACCGCCAGCCTTCCCTGGGCTCCCTTTATTCCCATCTTGGACCATATACTTCTTTATAGCGCCCGGGCTCACGCTTGTTCTATTACTACTAGCCGTGTTAGCTGCGGCCGCTTTCCCTCCCCTTCCCTTCATTGTACTGTTCACCCTGGGGGTCCTGCGGGGTAAGTATGGGTGTCTTTCCGGTGTGATCCCTTGTGTGTTTGTGTAGTGCGTATTCTGCCCTTCTCCGGTGCTCTTTGCAGTCAGCCGAAAGGTTGCTTTCTTCTGGGGTCCCTGCCCCTTTGGGTCGGGTGTTTTCCGAAAGCCCCTGATCTTTCTGGGGTTGCTCTTACTCCCTGTATCAAGGCTGTACAGTTACTTTAATTTTGGGTCCTCGAAAGGAGAAAGCGGCACACCCAGGAAGAGAAAGATGAGGGAGACGGGAGTGATCAGGCGGGGGGGGGGACCCTCCAACTTGGTGACCCTCAAGTGGGAGATTCTACAAATCCTGCCAGTTAGCTACTTTCAGCTACTACAATACTAACAAGTCCCGTTCCCAGTTATCTTCAGGGGTGCGTTTTATATGTGAGCTGGTAGTACTAACATAACATAAGGATTGTACAACGTGTCCACCTTTGGCTGCCTAGGACAGATTAGCTTTGGTTACAGTTTATGAAAACACGTTCTATCTAACATATCTTTCATTTCTTATGTATAACTGTGAAGCTAAATGCACATGTTTATCGCTGATTTAAGTCTATGTAAGTCATAGCAAAACAATAGCCTTCAACGGTGAGGATAATTTGCATTAGCAGATTGACAGGATTATAAGTTTACTTTCCACGGTTTTAGCCTGTAGTTCCCAGTCCCCTGCAGAGAAGGGGGATCTCGCAAATTGTTTGAAGAAAAAAGAAAGGCACTTACCCCCTCAGTCGCATTTAAACGGTCTTACCCAACCCTTTTTTTTTTTTTTCCTGTGTCAGCTGCTCCTTCCAGCGATACAGCGCTTCAATGCGGTTCTCTCCTTGCTTGGCTGCCATCCTCTTTCTTTACCTCCCGGCGTGCCTGAGCATGCCCGAGGTGCTTTTAGCGTGGCTGGGGGGTTCGTGCCTGATATCCTGCGGAGGATTAACGAAGCTTTTGCGGCGCGGCGTGGGTCATCGGGCTCCGGAGCTCCCGGTTCCAGCGCGGGGGGGGGGGGGGGGCGGGCGAATCTACGAAGGGGACAGGGTTGCTCTCAGCCGCACGCCGGAGCTGGAGGAGGAGACGTCCGGCATCCCGGGATCAGCAGCCGATCCAATTAGCCACCCACATCCGGCTCCTCCCTCCACTTATTGGGGTCTGGTATGGTTCTGACGTGCTCAGATAAGGGTCTGGTATGGATTTTGGTGGGACCCCAGGCCATTTTAAAAAAAAAAATGTGGGGGAGTCCCCTCCAAATCCATACTAGACCCAAGGGCCTGGTATGGACCTGGGGGGACCCTCACACTGTTTTTTTTTTCATGATCTTTTTTTTTTAGCCGGCAATTCTTTTTTTTTTTACATTCAGCTGTCAGCGGGGAAGCTGACAGCTGAGGACTTATCGGTTGTTAAGGACTTGGCGACCGGATTCCGGAAACACATTGCGGCAAAATCGTGGTAAAAATGCAGCACTTGTGTTTTGGATGTGGGTCCATTGAAGTCTATTACATGCAAAACACTGCATTTTGCAGCAAAATAAAAGTCCCTGACCCTTTCCAAAAACACACAAAAATGCATTCATGTGAACTCATGTTAAAAAATTTCCCTGCATTTCCTGCAAAATGCATCAAAAAATGCTTTAGTGTGAATAGAGCCTTAATGTATTCAAAGAAAAAAAAAATTATGGTAAACATAAAAAAAAAGTTGTCCTTCTTAAAGTGGTTCTAAAAATTGAAGTTTTTTACCTTAATGCATTCTCTGCATTCTGAGGGCAACTCCCGCCCCTTATACTTACCTGAGCCCGATCTAGATCCAGCACAGTACATGGGAGCAGCCAGTGAGAAGGGAAGAGGGGCGGGGCTGGGCTGTGCGCTCTGCCTGTTAATGGACTTACAGAGCATGGCTCAGGAGTGAGCCAGCACGAGTGCCCCATAGCAATCGGCTTGCTATGGTGGGCACATGGCAGGGGGGAGGAGCCAGGAGCTCCTGAGGGGATCCCAAGTAGAGGAAGATCAGGGCTGTTCTGTGCAATACTATTGCACTGAGCAAGTAAATATGACATGTCTGTTATTTAAAAAAAATATGGGTTTTTTATCACTTTAAGTCATTGGTAATGACTAAGCCAGTGAACAAGTCTAAGCAATCATATGAAGAGACAAGACATTCTTAGTGTATTTATACAGTGCCTTGGAAATGAAATTTTCCACATTTTGTCATGTTACAACCAAAAATGTAAATATATTTTATTGGGATTTTATGTGATAGACCAACACAAAGTGGCACATAATTGTGAAGTGGAAGGAAATTGATAAATGATTTTCAAAAAGGTTTACAAATAAATATGTGAAAAGTGTGGCGTGCATTTGTATTCAGCCCCCTGGAGTCAATACTTAGTAGAACCACCTTTCGCTGCAATTACAGCTGCAAGACTTTTTGGGGAAGTCTCTACCAGCTTTGCACATCTAGAGAGTGACATTTTTGCCTATTCCTCTTTGTAAAATAGCTCAAGCTCTGTCAGATTGGATGGAGAGTGTCTATGAACAGCAATTTTCAAGTCTTGCTACAGATTCTCAATTTGATTTAGGTCTGGACTTTGACTGGGCCATTCAAACACATGAATATGCTTTGATCTAAACCATTCTATTGTAACTCTGGCTGTATGTTTAGGGTCATTGTCCTGCTGGAAGGTGAACCTCCTCCCCGGTCTTGTCTTTTGCAGACTCTAAGGCTACTTTCACACTGGGGCGGTGAGGGCGTCGGCGGTAAAGCATTGCTAGTTTTAGCGCCGATTTACCATTGTTATAGCGGCGCTTTTCGGCCGCTATCGGGGCACTTTTAACCCCCGCTAGCGGCCAAAGAAGGGGTTATTAGCGCCTGTGTATCGCCACTGCTGAAGCACTTTGCAGGTTCTTTGGCAGTGCTGCCCATGCATTCCAATTCCAATGCAATGCAAAGATGCTGCTTGCAGGACTGTTTTTAAAATCCCAAAAGCGCACCACTCCAGTGTGAAGACACTCACGTTTTCACACTGGAGTGACAGGAGGGCCGCTTTACAGGCTCTTTGCAGACGCTATTTTTTGTGATAAAACACCTGTAAAGTGCCTCAGTGTGAAAGTAGCCTAACAGGTTTTCTTCTAAGATTGCTTTGTATTTGGCTCCATTCATCTTCCCCTCAACTCTGACCAGCTTCCCTGTTCCTGCTGAAGAAAAGCATCCCCACAACATGATGCTGCCACCACCATATTACACCCTCAATAAATTCTAAAAAGACTAAATTGACTGGTGCTTATTTCCCTCCTCCCCACCATACACCAAGGACCAGTGAGTATAACAAGCATGCATTACTGCATATACAGACTGACTTTACTGTTCTGGGATTAGTAACATAATAGTTTAAATATGGAAATATTCAGCAGAAATTTGCTAAATGTTACAAAAGTTTTAACAGGCTCCCAGCAATTTCTAAACTACTGTTATGTGGGCATATGTCTTATGCGATTATTAAGTGTTACTATGTAATAGTGAAGCTTGCTAACTACTAAATATGAGATGTAAGGTCATGTGTAGCAAATCATCTGGCTCACAAGTGACTTATTCATTAAGATAACATTTCAAAATTGGCAATCAGAAAGGATTCTTTGAGCAGGGCCAAATGCCATGGGGCAGCATATTTGTGTATCTCCCTTTGTGCTGGGAGTGTAGCGCATGACAGGTCTCACAGAGAGCCCCGGGCCCTGTTTTACAATCAGGCCCCCAGAAAGTTTGTTTCTGGGTCACCTGATTGCTGTGATAGCCTCCGATCAGTCACTGTGAAGCCTGACACCATGTTTTCTGTCTTTGTGAATGGACGAAAAAGATGCAATGGGGTTGATTTACTAAAGGCAAATCCACTTTGCACTACAAGTGCACTTGGAAGTGCAGTTGTTGTAGATTGAGGAGAAGATCTGAAATGAGTGGAAGCTCTGCTGATTTCTATCATTCAATCATGTGCAAGAAAAAATGCTGTTATTTATTTTCCTTGCATGTCCCCCTCAGATCTACAGTGACTGCACTTCCAAGTGCACTTGTAGTGCAAAGTGGATTTGCCTTTAGTAAATCAACCCCAATGCATCTTTCTCTGTCCTTGCAGAGATATAAAAAATAAAAGTGTGTGTAGAAAAAAAAAAATACCAAGATCAAGGGTTGATCTAGGTCAATGCCAGGGTTAGTGTTTGGGTCAAGGTCAGGGTCAAAGTCAAGGGGTTTGGACATAATGTTTTTGTTTTTTTACATTAGTATCAGTGTCAGTTAATGTCATTGTGTTTTAGGTAGGATAATACAAAATAAGCAAAATGTGCATTTTAGTTTCTGGGCTGTATTACAGGTACATAAAACAACTAACATAGACATATGTGATATCGCTGTGATCGTCAGGAGCAGGAGAATTTGCTTTGGGCTGTTCTTTGGTGGTAGGTTATGGTAGTAGCAAGAAATATGCTAAATTGAAAGAAAATATGTTTTTTTTCCTATTTTGGTCCAGTTTTCCTTTGATAATATAATAAAAATCAGGAGATATCCATTTCCCTTTACCACCAAATGAAAGCCCAATTTATCCTGAAAAGGACAAGGTATAATACACCCGGTTGATCAAAGTAGCTTTGATGTTATATATGGTTTTACTAACACATGTCAAAGTTGCCAAATTGTTGTTAGGCATTAAGATTTGTTTTACCCTTAGGCGTGAAGGGGTTCCTGATTTGTGCCTGCTGTACCATGTACTTGTATGAAAAAGTATTCTGTTCTTGTTGCATTGCTTCCTTTGTGTGAAATCCCTGGTCTTCCTGCCAGTCCCTCTGCTTTCCTATTAGAAACTGACCATGCTAGGCAGGAGAACACACTGTGGTCAGTTATCTAGCTATGCTGGGAACTCAGTGTGTTCTTCTCCAATGATCAGCCTTGTCCTGACACCCCACTCCTTCACAGTCATTCAATGAAATGTTCAGTGTGCTGTTGCTTCTCCTCCCCTAGCTCTTATACAGCTGATAATAGAGAGAACAGAGGGAAGGTGATAACTTATAAAAAAGGGGAAAACATATCTTATAAATTATATATATATATTTTTTTTTATCTATACACAAATATTTTGCCTTGCATTTCAATTTTTAACTGAATGGGTTGTTTTACAAGGTGATCATTTACAGTAATGTGACGTATACTTGCCTTTCTGGTGGAAGGTGAGTAAATTTGTCACTGTCTTTAACAGCTCTGAGAGCTGCTGCTAAACGACACTTTCAGAAGTGTTGGATAGTATGCCCATCATGTCCAGCGGGCCAGAATTGTTTCCACTGAAAAGGTAAGTATGCATCTGATTTTTTTTATTGGGCTCTGCTGCTTAAAGATGGTGATGCTGCTGACAGAGTCACATTAAATATTCTTAAATTAGACCTTGGAATACAATGCTTAATAAAAGCTGACAAAAATAAAGCATTACAAATATAAAGCCAGTTCCCAGTAGCTTGAAATTGCAGCATTATGCAAGAGCAAACATTTTCAGGAAGCAAAACGCTCAGCTTTCCTGGAAGGCAGCAGTGTGGCATAATGAAGGCAAGCAAGGGTCTGGGTTTTTGTTTTTTTGTCCAGCTTCTGTTAGGCATGGTTCTGTGTCTGTGAACACGTTTCTAGTTATGTCAGTACAAACCTGATTGCATCTTTGCTGGAAAGTTTCTGGTTTTCCAGTGTCATTATGACACTATGGGGTTGTATTACTAACGGCAAATAGCATGTGCACTTTGCAAAGTACAGTTGCCCTCTGCAAGCTAGTTGCTCCAGAGCTTAGTAAATAAGGTAAAGCTTCACTCTGCAAAGAATACCCAATCACGTGCAAGAACATTTTTTAAAAAAGAGCACATTTCTTTGTGCATGAATGGATTATGAATGTCGGCAGAGCTTCTGCTCATTTACTAAGCTCTGGTGCAACTGTTCTTGCACTGTGCAACTGCACTTTGCAAAGTGCACAGTCTGTTTGCCTTTAGTCAATCAACCCCTAATTCTCTATCTGTAGATATATTTCTGGTGGTGTCACAACTGTATTGATTGCATTCTAGAAGACACATTTCTGGCTGTCAGTATGACATTGTGGGGTTCATTTACTAAAACCGGAGAGTGCAAAATCAGCTTCCACATTTTTTTAATTGAACAAGCTGACGTTAGAAGCTGATTGGCTACCATGCAGAGCTGCACCAGATTTTGCACTCTCTAGTTTTAGTAAATCAACCGCATTGTGAAATTTCTGTGGACTTGTTTCTCACCATGTCAGTATCGTGCCAATCATTTATCTGTGGACATATTTCCTGTGGTATCAGTATTTACTGCATTTTTTTTGGGTTGAATCAGTATGGTTCTGAATGTGTCTCTGTAAATATATTTCTACTCTCAGTCATTTAATGACAACATTTTAGGACCAGGTGGCATCAAAGACAGACTGGTGTCTAAAAGAGGACAGACTTGGGTTGATTTACTAAAATTGGAGTGGGGAGAGGATTGTAATGCGATTTATTACTGCAGAAAACTAGTGCTTTTTCGCTGTGGCTTTTGTGATGACACAGTGGAGTACAATATTGCAGGAATTTTGAGCACAGGACATCCTGTGAGTGATATAAAAAACAAACTGGAAAAGTCACCAAGAGAGGAAAACACAAATGGAATGTTCACTTTGAAAAGTGTATGTTCATTTTGCAAAGTTACAGTAAAGCTTTTTGGCCATACCTTTCCTATGGATTACAGGAGTGCAGTTCATTCAGACTAAAGCCCGCTGTCGGCTGATGTCACTCAGTGGGTCCAGGCTCGGGAAAGATCTGGACAATATGGTCACTATCCACCCGGAAGCCTGGACCGACACCTGGCTCAGCCTCTCGACGATCCACTTGCTGCCTGAGCCAACCCCTCCCACCCCCTCCAAGGCCCAATGCTCCAGTGACTGCTGGACAAGAACGAAGAGAGCCACTGACTGTCAGTCACAGCTCTATGCTCAGAGTGGTGGGGGAGAACTCAGGGATCAGTGGGGTTTATTCGCTCAGTTCTCACCGCAGAGCCAGCAGGGGATATATGCAGCATCAGATTTATGCTGCATCCACCTAGGTGAGCATAAATTATACATTTTTTTTTAATCCCAAACTTCTCTTTTAATGTTAATACCTGTGTTCACTTTGAATACCCAAATGTGTGCAAAGGAAGTTTTTAAAAAATGCTAGCGTTTAATTGGCTGAGTGAAGATAACACAGCTTAATCTTATTTACTTGGTTTAGTACACTTTCACTTTGCTAAGGGCCAGGCTCTATTCATTTTTTAAATTAATACCAAGACTTTTCATCTACCTGCATTACTGCAACATTTGAGGTCTGAAGGTTGGATGCCAGAGCCTGGGTGAACAATGCACACAAAATGTACAGATTTGCTGACCCCATCAACTTGTTGTCTAGTTGCTAGAACCATAAATAGTGCAAATAAATAAGGTATCTAGACAGAGATATGCTATTTAGGAGAAGAGGAGTGCTGCTGTAATCAGGGAGAGGGACCTGCACCTGTCAAAACAGAAACCAGGGTGCAGGTAAGACAGAGCAGACCTCTAGTGTAGTAAAGTAATCTAAAGCTTTATTAGGAACACAATTAGTATACTAACAAAAAGCTGAAGAAGAGACGGATTGGCTGATTGAAGTTAACACAGCTTAATCTTATTTACTGTACTTGGTTTAGTGAACTTTCACTTTGCTAAGGGCCAGTCTCTATTCATTTTTAAATTAGCCCCAATACCTTTCTTCAACTTGCATTACTGCAAAATTTGAGGTCTGAATATGGGATCTTAGAGCCTGGGTAATATACACAAAATGTACAGATTTGCTGACCCCACCCACTCATTGTGTAGTTACTAGGTTTGAATGAGGATTGTACTAGATGATTTTAAAACACACTGAACCATAAGTAGTGCAAATAAATAAGATCATTTGGAAGATCCACCAACCTGAGGGAGCTTGCTTACCATCACTCAATGTAACTGTGTTTCTGCACATACTTCTGTGTCATGATAAAAGGTGAGAACACCACCAATATGACCCATGCTATCTCCTTGATGAGTGAATTACTACTGAAGTAAATACTTACCTGTGATTTTTGTCTGAACATTGTCATTTAATTAACTACATGGATTACAAGGGAGGAGTAGAAGTAAACTGTTGGAAAAACTGCTAGATGCTGTTAAAAGCTGTTTGAAAAGTTTCATTAGCTCCAGTATCTCTCTCATACAAATGTAGCATATTATCTGGTTGTTTAGATTTTTTTAAGTTTACTCATAATGAAAACTTTTTGTTTTAGTGTTGGATGGAGTGGGGCATGGTAAGAAACCCTATCAGGTTTTATGGCTGTCTGAGGCACTGTTAAAGATATTTCCCAACACAAGCAGAGTAAAATATTTTGTTAAGTAGTGGGATGCTAGAACCGCTGTCAAATTTTTATTGTTGTCTGTTTCCCTGTTGTAGAGTTTATCTCACTTCCTTTCTGGTAAACCTAGCTTTGGCTATAGATATACATAATTTGATATTTTCTAGTAATGATGTTTCCACTTGTTAGATTCATTCTTTTTTCAGGGGCAAGGTGCATTATTAGCATATATAAACCAAATGCCAGAAGGGCTTCTAAATGCAGACTGTAGAACACATTTAATAAAAGTAAACATACCATTTGGCAACTCACTAGTAACAAGTAAATAAAAGTCTCTGCAGTATAGTAGGGATTGGGTAGGTTCACCCGCTAAGGGTCCACCAGGGTCCGCTGTGTGGACGTAGAAGAGGGGAGGAAGCTAGCCAGGTCCATCCAAGATGGAGCTGGAGCACACATGTGACACACGCGTCACTGGAGGGAGAGCTGCAACGCGTTTCAGAGCAAGCATAGTAGAGCTCTCGTCATGCTAGTGTAAAAAAGTAATCAAAAACTTTACTAAGAACACAATAAATATACTGAAAAATGGCTGAAGAAAAGGAGGAGTCCTAAAAATGCATCCTGCGACCCCAAAAATCACAGGGGTTCACTGTCTATTGAACACTGTCTATGAGAACTAAGAAGCCGAGCTGGAACCGAGGTCACTTGGTGAAGCTTTCAATCTGTCAGCCAGCTACACAGCCATCAGCATGCTGTTGTCACTCATCCACTCATCTTTCATTGGACTGCTGTGTGATAGAGTGGGCTTGCTCCCTTTGACTACTGTACATGTGTCTTTTATCTTTATTTTTGTGAGTATATTTATTGTGTTCTTAATAAAGCTTTTGATTACTTTACTACACTAGAGGTCTGTGCTGTATTCCCCGACCCTGTTTTCTGGATTAGCATATACAGTATAATCATGTGCATGGTGTGGTTTTTGTGTGGTCATATTGTTGTATTTTAGTAAATACTTTCTAAGTCATTTACTGCATAGGTGATACTGTGATTTTTCTGGAGATACTCTTGTAACTCTTGCAAGTTTAATCCCCAAAGTGCTCATTTAATGAAGAAGGAATCTGCAGATTTAAATTGCCTGTCATTCATGGCATAATTGTTTTAATTAAACTGATGGTGTGTGTTATAATTGTAGTGCCACAGGTGGCATGAACAGTAGCTTTAGCCTTCTGTGTGCACACTGAGCTGTCTGCAGAGAAGGCATGCTACCAGGCTGGAGCTACTTTCTACTTGACATTTCCAAAAGTATATACATCACAGAGAATCTGGGAGCTGCTAAGGAGGCTGGGTAAATATAGTAAAGACCCAACTTTCTTTCACTATACACAGTTTTGTAAATAAATGCACCAACTCCAGTTTTAAAAAAAACGATATACATACAAATATATATTTAATGCTGAACAAATTACATTTCACTCCTACTTTCTCATTAAATGGGCATTGCCTAAGGTAAATAGCATAAGTTGCCTCATGGCTGGTACGCCTCTTGATTTTATTATACCCTTCCTGCTCTTCTTATTATGGGGTTGGCTTAGTAAACCAGTAGGAAATGTTCACTCGTCAAAGTTTATAGTCACTGTGTTTAGTAAATAAGCTGAAGATATGTTTACTTTCAATACTTAATCATGTGAAAGGGAATAAAACATTTATTGTACTTGTTTTTGTGATTTAAGTGAACTCATTGTATGTACCAAGCTCAGTTAATATTCGCCTGTTATGTCAACAGTATCTTTTTTATTATAATTTATTTTTATTTTATTTTGATACACTTTTTTATACAAAAACAACAAAAAGAATTACACAGTTCAATCACCTTCATATAACAGATCCCTAAAAAAAGGGATCAGTGCAAATATATTACACTCACAGTATCTACTCCTGGGATAAATGTGTTTTTTGTAATTTATTAAATAATTTGAGTCTAAAAGCATATAAATTAAGCCTGTGTCTAATATTGAGGTAGCAATATAGTTGCTCCATTGTTTAGTACTAATATTACTTTTTTGTTTGCAGTCAGGCATTTATCTTCGCTTGTCAGAAACTTTACATCTGGAGGCACCAGGCAAAACTATCACCCATGTATTTTACTGCATAATGTGCACAGGACTGCATGCAATAAAATGTGATTCTAATTAGATAAATACAATTTCGATTTAGAACAGAAAACAACATGCCTCAAAGAAATGGTTACAATATAGCCCTGTATCATGTTTTCTTTGTAGAACACAATAGTTAAAATGATTTATCGCGCATTGCCACAGGGGTGTTTTAAGCAACGTAAATAAAGATTATGATTTATTTTGCCATCTGGTATCATCTCTAGGAAATGTAAATATCGTCTATTTATGCTTTTTGTTCCTGTATACTTTAACATGTACTAGATGAGGGTGGCAATGTGGTTACTGCCTGTTGTAGCAGCTGTATAAACTGGCAGAAGCAAGGTTTACAACCAATTCCAAAATTCCCAACTTTTTTAAGAAAAGTTGCCGCCATCAATTTCCTTATTTTTTTTCTTTTAAATAAAGTACATTTTCTCAACTTAACCACTTGCTTACTGGGCACTTAAGCTCCCCTCCTTCCCAGACAAATTTTCAGCTTTCAGCGCTGATGCACTTTGAATGACAATTGCGTGGCCATACAACACTGTATCCAAATGAAATTTCTACCATTTTTTTCCACACAAATAGAGCTTTCTTTTGGTGATATTTAATCACAGCTGGGGTTTTTATTTTTTGCTAAACAAACAAAAAAAAATGGAAAATTTTGAAAAAAAAAAAATCATGTTTCATAATTTGTTATAAAATTTTGCAAACAGGTAATTTTTCTCCTTCATTGATATGCAGATAGCCACAGATAAGGCGGAAGTAATGGGGACAAATAAGGCGGTACTGATGGGCACAGATAAGGCGGCACTGATGGCCACTGATAAAATGGCATTGATGGGCCCTGATAGGTGGCACTGATGGACACTGATAGGTGTTACTGATAGATACCACTGATAGATGGCACTGATGGGCATTGATAGGTGGCACTGATAGTTGGCACTGATGGGCACTGGTAGGGGACACTGATGGGCACTGGTAGGTGACACTGATGGGCAGCACTGTTGATGAGGCACTGATTGGTGACACTGATAGGTGGCACTGATAGGTGGCACCGCAGGCACTGATGGGTGGCACTGTGACTACTGGTAGGCAGCACTGGTGGGCACTGGTAGGTGGCACTGGCAGGTGGCAAAGGTGGGAACAGATGAGCTGGTGGCAGCTCTCTTTGATCAGGACCAATGTCCCTCTGAGAGTCACCGGTGATCGGCTTTTTTTTTCTCCTCGCTATCAGCGCGAGGAGAAAAATAGCTGATTACCGGCTCTGTTTACATCACATGATCAGCTGTTGTTAGTTGACAGCAGATCACGTGGTAAGGGGTCGGGATCGACCCCTTACTCCGTTCTGTGACCAGCCTAGTCTCATAGACTCACTGATCACAGAGCGCAACGCGTGTGCCCTGCAGGGGGCGCGCAGACCACTCGGGCGCGGGAGGACGTCTATTGGCGCACTCCCAGCAAAGTAGGTCTGCGCTGTAGCCGTAGTTCAGCTATAGCATGGATTTGAAGGAGTTAAACATTTGATACGTTTTCTATTTTCTATTGGAAATAAAATATGGGTTTATGAGATTTGCAAATCATTGTATTCTGTTTGTATGTAGATTTTACACAGTGTCCCTGTTTTTTGGAATAGGGGTTGTACATTGATGCTAATCAAACAAAATTAAAGACATGATGGTTTAGTTTATTTTAAAGGCAAGTGAAAAGATGTGGTAGAAAATATTCTATTATTTGTAATAAAAAATACACTTGCCTACTCAATAAATAAGTAATCTCTTGAACAATGTATCAGAACATTGTTTTTGTGTAAAGCTGGCCATAGTAAGTGAGTTTTGTTTATAATTTTTCTTTTTAAAAATAATCCTTAGTGAGGTCAAATTGACATTTAACTGCAGTGATAAGGATATTCCAAGCAGGTTATGGTTTTCAGTTGGTACCTTCAAGCGATCCCTGAAAACTCATCTCTTCAGGAAAGCCTATAACATCTCTAACTAATCTTTTACCACTTCCATCAGCTCATTCCCCACAGTTACAACCTTTTGTACCACCTGCCCCACCCTATTAGATTGTAAGCTCTTCTGAGCAGGGCCCTCTTAATCCTCCTGTATCTTATTGTATTATAACTGTATTGTCTCCCTTTTATATTGTAAAGCACTGCATAAACTGTTGGCGCTATATAAATCCTGTATAATAATAATAATAATAATAAAATATATTTTAGTGTAAATTTCACTAATATATATATATATATATATATATACAGTTCACTCATTACTACTCCATACTATTCTTAGTGAACAACTTGGGAGGTTTTTTTTTTTTTATTTAAATGTGGAGAAGGGATCCACCAGCCTTCTTCCAGCTGAAGGCTGGTGGATATGGAAGGATGCTATATATTTTTGACAGGATTTTTTTTAGGGCATGGAGTGTGTACACTGGCAAATATACCTTAGATTGTAAGCTCCTTGAGGGTAGGGACTGATGTGAACGTACAATATATATGTTAAGCACTGCGTAAATTGATGGTGCTATATAAGTACCTAAAATAAAAAAATAAATACATATAGGGGGTCATTTACTATAGCGCCGAAAAATAATCCTGCAGTTCTGGAAAATAGAGCCCAATTAAGGCCAATTAAGACTTCAACTTTCAGAAACTGGGCACTAATGCAAATGGAAAGCAGCGCTATTGCCAGCAAACATGCCTGTCAGATCACATATGCGGGAATAGTGGAGGTCAATGGGGCTCGAACCTGCAAAATATAAAGTTCTCACTGAAGGTTTATATGCAAGTTCTTTGCCATAAAAAGTGTATGGAAACCTGGGTCCTACCCCAGGGGACATGTATCAGTTGGAAAAAATGTTTTTAAAATGGGCGTTTTTTTGGGAGCAGTGATTATAATAATGCGTAAAAAAGGGAAACAATAAAACATAAAAGTTCCTTTAAATATCGTTTCTGGGGGGTGTCTATAGTGTGCCTGTAAAGTAGCACATCTTTCCCATGTTTATTACTGTAGTGCAGCAAAATGACATTTCTATTGAAATTGCTGTGGCTGTCATGAATTGCTGGCAATATAGAGAAAAAAACCAAAGAAAAAAACGGCGTGGGTTCCCCCCACCGGTGCATACCAGGTCCTTCGAGTCTGGTATGGATATTAAGGGGAACTCCACGCCAAAATTTAAAAAAAAATGGCATGGGGGCTCCCCAAAATCCATACCAAACCCTTATCCAAGCATGCAACCTGGCAGCACCCCCCTGAACCATACCAGGCCACATGCCCTCAACATGGGGAGGGTGATTTGGAGTCCCCCCATGCACTTTGTCTCCATGTTAATGGGGACAAGGGCCTCATCCCCACAACCCTTGCCCAGTGGTTTTGGGGGTCTGCGGACAGGAGCTTATCGGAATCTGGAAGCCCCTTTAACAAGGGGGGCCCCCAGATCCCAGCCCCCCCAGGTGAATGGGTATCGGGTACATTGTACACCTACACATTCACCAAAAAAAGCAGTGAAATGTGACAAAAGACAATAGCCAGTTTTTGACAATTCCATTATTAAAAATGTCTTCTTTCCCCCGCTTCTTCCTCCAGTCTTCCTTCGGTTTTCTCCTTCTTCCTCCAGCTTCTTCTTCCCCCGCTTCGTCCTCCGGTCTTTCTCCTCTGCCGATCCCACCACCGACCTGCTGAACATGAAAACAACGAACCTCCCCCGATGCTGCAGCCAGCCGATCTGTCCGCTTCCATAGCGCACATATCATATATAACTATGGGGCGTGGCCGCTGGGTGACGACAGCAGGAGACCACATAAAACCTCACAAACTGCAAACACACTAAAAAATGCATTGGTGTAAACCTAGGGTCAGGGCCAGTTCACACTGGAGCGATGCGGGAACCCTGCAAATCCAGTTCCTGCATTGCATACAACTTGCAGACAGTACACACTGCCATATGAGAACTGCTGGGAGTGTCAGTAGAAAGCTAATGACACCCCAAAATCAGTTTGCATATCGCAGAGCGAACTGCAAATTCAGACAACACCCATGCAATCCAATTCTGCTATGGACCAAAAAAGGGTCCTGTCCGAATGCGATGCAAATTCAACCATAAAATCTGTTTGGCTGAGTTTGCATTACACAGACATCGCATGTGATTTGCAGTGCAGGGCAAATCACATCCGATGTTGGACAGCACAGCAGTGTGAACCAGCCCTAAGGCCCCTTTCACACTTGTGCAACTTGCCCTGCAACTCCTGCGTCCATAGACCTCAAGATTACACTGGCATTGCTTCAAATCACATTAAATTTGCAGCAATAAGACTGCAAAATGACAGGACTTTCAGGTCGCACAAGTGTGAAAGGGGCCCTATGGACCTCAAGTTGTATGAAAAGTCGGCCAAGTGTGAAAGGAACCTAATGAGATTCATTGATAACACCTTTGAATTAGGCCCCATTTGTACTTGTGTGACCAATGCCTGTGTAATCTTGCAGTATATGGACCTCAAGTCACATCAAACCAAAGTAGTGCAGGGACGAATTTGACCCACTTGTAGGATGCACAAGAGAGAATAGTGCCTAATTCAAATGTATTATCCATGAATCTCATTGACACTGCTGCGACCTGAAAGTCACACTATTTTGCTGCCACTTGGCTGCTGCAACTTGGCCCCAACTTTTGGGAATGACTTTGTAATATTGCACCCTATGTACCTCAAGTCACATGAAAATCACACCAAAGTAGTACAGGGACTACTTTGAAGTTGTCATGGGGTACAACTTGTCATGCAACTCGGAGTCCAAATTTGCTGGAAAAGTCACCCAACGGTGAAACAAGTCATATATATTTTAATAGAAAGGAGCTCTCATTTATATTTGCAAAGTCCTGTTTTACATCAGCAGAACAAACGCAGGAAGTGATGTGTGCACATGGGTCAGAAGCAAATGTGTGGTGATGCCAAACAAATCAATGAACCCCACCCACACCAAATCTAACTACCACATCCACCCCCACATTGAGTAAGCACAAGTACATATCCTACACTTATCCGGCAAATGAGCAGCACCTCACCATGTCCACCTAGATGGAGATCCTGACAAGCACAGGAACTTCCGGGTGATTACAATGACTCATTTCTGGGTCAATAGGTGAAACCACACTCTTTTGATCGAAGCTGCGAATATTTGGTCGCAATCTCGATTAGAATTTTTTTATTTTTATTTATTTGCAGGTATGCAAATCTGTATTTCCACATATGATATTTGAAGGTAAACTTAAGGGAGTTTGATAAGAAATGGTGTCCCTGGGATAGCAGCAGGTGAATTACAAAGAAAAAGGCCCAGATTGAGCCCTGGTTCACATTGACAGCAGGAGGAAATTGTGCGATTTCAGCTGAACTCACAATTTCATTCCCGCATGTCAGTCCTGACTGTGGGGGAGAGTTTCAGAGACATTTGTGCAGGTTTCTGCACTGATGTCAATAAAAATCGCACCCAAAGTTGCCAAAAAATAGTACAAAAACTACTTTTGGAAATTGCGGCACCGCACCAATTAGAATGGTACAATTCCTGCCAATTAGACATGTTAAATCGCATGCCAAATTGCACCAATGTGAACCAGGGCTGACACATACAACACTGCCTATCCACCAGCTAAAAACATTACCTGAAATTCTCCACAGCTGTTATATATAAAGATTCCACCTTTATCATTTACTTGCAGGTGTGCTGAAGAGATTTGTTTTTTTGGTGCACAAATACATATAGAAATTATAAGATATAAAAGAAAGATATTGCACTTCCCCAAAACTACCACCCCCAAAACTAATTTAAAAGAAGAAAGAAAAGAGAAAAAAACACAACAAACAAGCTCAATAATGTACTTTTATTTTGCCAGCAGAAACAAAATTATTTACATTCATTTACTAGCTTCAAAAAAAAATTCTACAGGATATATGGTGCTACATTTAGCAAAGCAGTTAGCAAATGAGTTTTAAGGGCCCTGCTCATAGGAGCTTACAATCTAAAATGTGTCTAAACCTTAGAGTGGACACAGCTTTTCTTTCAGTGTATAACGGGTAGCATTTCATACAACTACTCACCCAGCAGCCCACATTTTTGTCTGCAAGATTATAGAAACATACTTAAGAGCCATTCTTACAAAGCATTCCAACATAATATTAAAAAAGGCACTTATTCAAAATATAACACCCACCAGCAGCCCACAATCCACAAACATTCATAGGTGACCATGTTCTGCTGGAAGCTGCATTTCTGTGTACATGATTAAGCAATGAGATCAAAGAGTAGAAGGTAAGCAGATTCTCCCAAACCATGTTTGTATGGTCAGACAGAAAAAATACACACACAACATTGACAGCATGGCCACATAAACCCACTTTTGATGGAAAAAAATGCACAAGAATTCAGCAAACAGCCCTAATTGGGCATTTGTCAATATGCACAATATCATTCCTTCTCCCCCACAAATCACAGCAAAAAATCTGACCTTCTCAGGCCAAACAAACCCCCTACTGCAGCCCTTTATATAAGATAGGTTGTATTGTTAGTACATTGATACACGCCCAATAGAAGTACACGCCCACCAGTATCTTTCAATCTATCTGTTCGTGTATGTCTAAAGTGATTGCACCTGATGAGCAGGAACACATAACACTATTTGCAACTGTGTTAGCCCTTGGCTATGTGCATCAAATCTCCTACAGGCCAAAGATTGAAGTCTGTTTGCTTGCACATAAACAAAGCAACAGTTTTCTAAGCATATGTACTTGTGCAGTGTAAACCCTACTATTTTAAATGTCCAAGTCCCTGGGCATGATTTAGTGCTAACAAACATTAACTTCAGTCCCTGGCTGCTATGAGCTTCCAATCTAAAGTCCAAAACAAAGACAAATAAAATACCAGCATGTCTTTGTATTGTGGTGAGAAACCCACACAGGGAGAACATATCCACTTCAACACAAACATTAACATGTTGGGGAATTGGACCAGCAACCCCAATGCTGCTAGACAGACTTGCTACCCATTTAGCCAGTGGGCAGCCTCACACCCTGTCTGCATCTCTGTGGTGTGAACCAGCCTTAAGTCCATAGCTATGCTCAGTGTCACAAGCAATATACAATATATTGTCCGAAGTATTGGGACTAGGGATGGGCCAATGGTTTGGCCTGAGCATAAGTTCGGGCCGAACTTTGGTTGTTCGGATGTTCTGCAGAACACAGAACAATATGCGGTGTTCAGGGCAAATTCGAAAGCCGCCATAACACTGTTAAAGTCTATGGGACATTAACATGAAAAATCAAAAGTGTTCATTTTAAAGGCTTATATGCAAGTTATTGTCATAAAAAGTGTTTGGGGACCCGGGTCCTGCCCCAGGAGACATGAATCAATGCAAAAGTTTTAAAAACTGACGTTTTTTCGGGAGCAGTGATTTTAATAATGCTTAAAGTGAAACAATAAAAGCCCCCCAAAGCAACTTGTCCCCATGTTGATGGGGACAAGGGCCTCATCCCCACAACCCTTGCCTGGTGGTTGTGGGGGTCTGCGGGCGGGGGGCTTATCGGAATCTGGAAGCCCCATTTAACAAGGGGAACCCCCAGATTACGGCCCCCTTGTTTGAAATGGTAATGGGTACATTGTACCCATACCATTTCACAACAAAAGTGTCAAAATTAAAAAAAAAACATAAGACACACTTTTGGACAAGTCCTTTATTAAAAATAAAAAAATAAAAATATCCCACGAAATCCATTCATCTTCTTCTCTCACTCCGCCAACGGATCGAAAAAGATTAAAAAAACAAACCCGCGACCGACCCGCCTCCATGGGAGGCACCCGCCGTATGACACGTCTTTGCTTTAACAGTTCTTATATAACTGAGGGCGGGGCCACACGGTGATGTCCTGGGTGACCCCACCCCCTCTAATGCCACAGGTACTTTCCCACGGTCTCCCCCGTGGCGTCAGAGGGGACAGGGCCACCTGTTTACGTAACCGGGTGGCCCCGCCCCCTCTGATGCCCCGGGAAAGCCATGGGGAAGTCCCCGTGCGTCAGAGGAGGGTGGGGCCACCCGGGTATGTCACGTGTGGCCCCGCCCACCTTCCAGATTCAGATAACCCCTCTGCCTGCAGACCCCCACAACCACCGGGCAAGGGTTTTGGGGGGACCCCCATGCCATTTTTTTATTTTGGCGCGGGGTTCCCCTTAAAATCCATACCAGACCTGAAAGGCCTGGTATGGAATTTGGGGGACCGCCACGCAATTTTTTTTTTTAATTTTGGTTCGGGGTTCCCCTTAATATTCATACCAGACCCAAAGGGCCTGGTAATGGACTGGGGGATCCCATGCCATTTTTTTCAATGACTTTTATCTGTATTGTCGGGACCGACAATTGATTATAGCCGCGAGTACTTTTAAATGACTTTTTTCTTTTAGAAATGTCATTTTGTGCAGGGACTGTTCTAAACACAGGAAAAATGCGCCACTTTACAGGCATACTATAGACACCCCCCAGGTACAAAATTTAAAGGAATATTTCATTTTTCTTGTTTCACTTTAAGCATTATTAAAATCACTGCTGCAAAAAAACGGCCATTTTAAAAACTTTTTTGCATTGATACATGTCCTCTGGGGAAGGACCCGGGTCCCCAAACACTTTTTATGACAATAACTTTCATATAAGCCTTTAAAATCGAACCTGGGGGGTTGTTTGGCCTATCCCTAATTGGTACACCTGCCTTTTTATGCACACGAACTCTAATGGCATCCCAGTCTTAGTCTGTAGGGCTCAAAATTTATTTGGCCCATCCTTTGCAGCTATAACAGCTTCAGTTCTTCTGGGAAGGCTGTCCACAAGGTTTAGGAGTGTGTCTATGGGAATGTTTGACCATTCTTCCAGAAGTGCATTTGTGAGGTCAGGCACTGATGTTGGACGAGAAAGCCTTTCTTACAGTCTCCGCTCTAATTCACCCCCAAGGTGTTCTGTTGTGTTGAAGTCAGGACTCTGTGCAGGCCAGTCAAGTTCCTCCACCCCAAACTCACTCATCCACGTACTCTAGAATAGATTACATCATGGTAGAGCAAAGACTGTTAGAAAATAGTAAAAAAAAAATCAATAGGAATAAGGACTATATCAGATCATGCTCCAGTCATGGTGACGTTGAGGCTTGCGGGGGGCTCATGAGGGGAGGAGCCCCTGGAGACTAAATGAAGATCTAATTCTGGATAAAGAAGTAGGAGGAAAAAACAAGAGAAGACATGAATCAATATTTTCAGTTAAATGGAACCCCAGATGTATCAGAGGATACGAAATAGGAGGCACACAAGGCATATGTTAGAGGAATCTTAATATCCACGGGAGCCAGGGGAAAGAAAAGGAGAAAAGAACAAATAACATTGAAAGGTTAGTGAAAGAGATATATGAGTTAGAACAGATGCATAAAAAGAAATTGGATAGGGAGATCCATCATGTCTTGGTATCAAAAAGAGGAAATCTGAAAGATCTTACGGAACAAGAGACAAGACAAGCATTTAATAGAGTGGCCAAAGATAGATATGAATGGGGGAATAAACCAGGAAAATACCTAGCGAGAGTATTAAAAAGTAAAAAAATCTAAATTATATAGAAAAAATGAGAAAGGAGAAACAGTATATAAAACATCAGAAATTGGCAGGACATTCCATAGTTATTATAGTGCTCTTTACTCCGTAAGGCAAAAGGGGACACAAAAAGAAAAGTTAAAGAGAAAATTAAAAAATGAAAGAATATCTGAGAGAAGCGAAATTACCAAAAGCACCAGTAGAAAAACTATCATCCTTACAGGAGCCAATAACACAAGGAGAAAATACAGCGAAAGGGAAAAGCCCAGGTCCCGATGGATATACAATTCTATATTATAAAAAACGTAAAGAGCAATTAGTACCAAAATTAGAAACATACATGAATGCATTGGGAAAGGGAGAAGAGATGAGACGGGAATCATTAGAAGCACACATTACAGTAATACTTAAAGACGAAAAAGACGCAACTTTGTGCTATAGCTACAGACCAATAGCATTACTAAACAGTGATACAAAATGGTATCCAAAGATCTTAGCTACAAGACTAAAGGAGCTAATGCCTGAGTGGATCTATGTGGACCAGACAAGCTTTATACCAGGGAGGAAAGGTAAAGCTAACGGAATAAGAACACTACTGGCGCTAAATAAAGCTGGAGGCAGAAAATCCCCTGCTCTATTCCTGTCAATAGATGCTGAAAAGGCATTTGACAGGGTAGACTGGGGATTCACGATGGAAACATTGAAAAAACTGGGAGTGGGACCCAGGATGACCCAATGGATACAAATCCTTTATGACCGCCCTTCAGCTATGGTGAAGGTCAATGGGAGTTTGTCACCTCCCTTTGAAATGTTCAATGGAACTAGACAGGGATGCCTGCTTTCGCCTCTTTTGTTTGTACCTTGTCAGGGTCGGGCTCAGCCCTTCCTTCTCTAAGCTGGCCGCTCAGCTGTTGGCTAATTGCCAGCTCCTATCTCTCCACAGTGACTCACCTGTTGATGATATCCTGTTTGTCAGTCCTGCCTACTTAAGCCCAGATGATCTCTACCTTCACCTTGGTCACATCTCTAGAGACGCTCTCCTGGGTTCCTTTTAAAGACTTGCTTGGCTGACATTCCTTCTGGCTCCAGATCCTGCTTTCTGTTCTATTACGCTCATCTCTGGCTCCCTGATGTTTTGGCTTGTCTGACTATCTGTTCAGATTCCTGAACTCTGGCTATGTTTTGACTACGTTTA
Source organism: Aquarana catesbeiana (assembly GCF_042186555.1). NCBI lineage: Eukaryota > Metazoa > Chordata > Amphibia > Anura > Ranidae > Aquarana > Aquarana catesbeiana. The sequence goes on along the minus strand of NC_133324.1, from coordinate 677,788,214 downwards.
CTCTGTTTACTTTTTTTATTATTATTAACCACTTCAGCCCCGGAAGGATTTACAGCCTTCCTGACCAGAGCACTTTTTACAATTTGGCACTGCGTCGCTTTAACTGCTAACTGCGTGGTCATGCAATGTTGTACCCAAACAAATTTTGCGTCCTTTTGTTCCCACAAATAGAGCTTTCTTTTGATGGTATTTGATCACTTCTGCCGTTTTTATTTTTTGTGCTATAAACAGAAAAAGACTGAAAATTTTGAAAAAATGATATTTTCTACTTTTTGTTATAAAAAAAATCCAATAAACTCAATTTTAGTCATACATTTAGGCCAAAATGTATTCGGCCATAAAAAAATGTCAATAAGTGTATATTTATTGGTTTGCGCAAAAGTAATAGCGCCTACAAACTAGGGTACATTTTCTGGAATTTACACAGCCTTTAATTTATGACTGCCTATGTCATTTCTTGAGGTGCTAAAATGGCAGGGCAGTACAAACCCCCCCCCCCCAAATGAGCCCATTTTGGAAAGTAGACACCCCAAGGAAATTGCGGAGAGGCATGTTGAGCCCATTGAATATTAATTTTTTTGTCCCAAGTGATTGAATAATGACAAAAAAAAATTTACAAAAAGTTGTCACTAAATGATATATTGCTCACACAGGCCATGGGCATATGTGGAATTGCACCCCAAAATACATTCAGCTGCTTTTCCTGAGTACAGGGATACCACATGTGTGGGACTTTTTGGGAGCCTAGCTGCGTACGGGGCCCCGAAAACCAATCACCGCCTTCAGGATTTCTAAGGGCGTAAATTTTTGATTTCACTCTTCACTGCCTATCACAGTTTCAGTGGCCATGGAATGCCCAGATGGCACAACCCCCCCCCCCCAAAATGACCCCATTTTGGAAAGTAGACACACCAAGCTATTTGCTGAGAAGCATAGTGAGTATGTTGCAGCTCTCATTTGTTTTTAAAAATGAAGAAAGACAAGAAACAAAAATGTTTTTTTTTCTTTTTTCAATTTTCAAAACTTTGTGACAAAAAGAGAGGTCTGCAAAATACTCACTATACCTCTCAGCAAATAGCTTGGGGTGTCTACTTTCCAAAATAGGGTCATTTGGGGGGGTTTGTGCCACCTAGGCATTCCATGGCCTCCGAAACTGTGATAGGCAGTGAAGAGTGAAATCAAAAATTTACGCCCTTAGAAAGCCTGAAGGCGGTGCTTGGTTTTCAGGGTCCTGTACGCAGCTAGGCTCCCAAAAAGTCTCACACATGTGGTATCCCCATACTCAGGAGAAGCAACAGAATGTATTTTGGGGTGTAATGTCACATATTCCCATGGCATGTTTGAGCAATATATCATAAGTGACAACTTTGTGCAAAAAAAAGAAAAATTTGTCTTTTTCCCACAACTTGTGTCACAATATATAAAATATTCCATGGACTCAACATGCCTCTCAGCAAATAGCTTGGGGTGTCTACTTTCCAAAATGGAGTCATTTGGGGGGGGTTTGAACTGTCCTGGCATTTTATGCACGACATTTAGAAGCTTATGTCACACATCGCCCACTCTTCTAACCATTTGAAGACAAAGCTCTTTCTGACACTTTTTGTTTACATGAAAAAAATATTTTTTTTTGCAAATTACTTTGAACCCCCAAACATTATATATTTTTTTAAAGCAAATGCCCTACAGATTAAAATGGTGGGTGTTTCATTTTTTTTCACACAGTATTTGCGCAGCGATTTTTCAAACGCATTTTTTGGGGAAAAAACACACTTTTTTAAATTTTAATGCACTAAAAAACACTATATTGCCCAAATGTTTGATCAAAAAAAAAGATGATCTTAGGCCGAGTACATGGATACCAAACATGACATGCTTTAAAATTGTGCACAAACGTGCAGTGGCGACAAACTAAATACATTTTTAAAAGCCTTTAAAAGCCTTTACGGGTTACCACTTTAGATTTACAGAGGAGGTCTACTGCTAAACTTACTGCCCTCGATCTGACCTTCGCGGTGATACCTCACATGCATGGTGCAATTGCTGTTTACATTTGACGCCAGACCGATGCTTGCGTTCGCCTTTGCGCGAGAGCAGGGGGGTACAGGGGTGCTTTTTTTTTAATTTATTATTTTTTTGCTTTTTTATCTTATTTTTAAACTGTTCCTTTCATTTTTTTTTAAATCATTTTTATTGTTATCTCAGGGAATGTAAATGTCCCCTATGATAGCAATAGGTAGTGACAGGTACTCTTTTTTGAAAAAATTGGGGTCTATTAGACCCTAGATCTCTCCTCTGCCCTCAAAGCATCTGACCACACCAAGATCGGTGTGATAAAATGCTTTCCCAATGGCGTTGTTTACATCCGGCAAAATCGAGGTCATGAAATGCTCGTAGCTTCCGGTTTCTTAGTCCATAGAGATGTTTGGAGCCACTCTGGTCTCTGATCAGCTCTATGGTCAGCTGGCTGAATCACCGGCTGCATTCTCAGGTTCCCTGTTGGGACAGGAGATCCAGAGAAAAACATGGAAGATGGTGGGGGGGCATTCCCTCCCACTGCTTGTAAAAGCAGTCTAGAGGCTAATTAGCCGCTAGGATTGCTTTTACATGAAAGCCGACCGCTGGCTGAAAAGAATGATACCAAGATGATACCTAAACCTGCAGGCATCATTCTGGTATAACCACTCAAAGTCCAGCAATATACCAGTACGTTGCTGATCCTTGTTGGGGATATATTGTAATTTTTTCTTTCATGCAGCTTGTGGGCTGAACGAAAAAAAGAGATTGATTGGTGGGTATGCCCACCATTAGAATACCTCCCTTCATCCACCCACTTCTAATGATGGGCATTCATGCACCGTTTATATATGCCGAAGCATGGGGGCATCCTCCCGCAAAAGGTAGGAGCAAATCGCTCCCCCGCCCCTGCTGCCCCCATGCTTCGGCATATATCACCTCCGCTGGAGTCACGGCTTTATATATCGTGGGAGCAAACGCTGTTGCTGTCAAGATAAATAAATCCGCGCTGCAGCTGAATGGCGTACCTGAAAACAAAAAAAATGGTTAACAATAAAACATGGTAAATAATAATAATAATGGTAAAGTATAAAAAATTGCATACCTGAAAATCAAACATGATAAAACATAATAACAATAAAACATTGCAGAATAGAATACAGTAAAAAAGAGCAGAACAATAAAGAGAGAATAGAAAGAGAGAGAACAATAAAATGACAACTATTTTTGTTTTTATTTTATATATTTTTTCGTGGTTTTTTTTTTTTTTTACACTTTTTCTTGTAACTGTAACTTTTGTAACTGTAACCGGTTCCAGGTTCGGGTCTCTCAAAATGCGATGGCATCTTGGGAGACCCTGTGAAAGTGTGCCTAGTCTGTGCAATGCTGTACCCTACGCTAATACTCAACTAGTGTATGGTAGAGTCAAAACATTCAATGCAAAGACCAGGATTGTCAGGACAGGAGGGACAATAATAGCGGGTGTCACGCCTATATCCGCCTATATCCGCGCTTGCTGCAGACACGACATCTTTTTTGGGGGGTTCGTTGGGTAGGGGTACTCGGGAGGACATAAAGAAAATGCCTCTCATGCAGCCGACTGCATTTGGTTGGGGATGTGAATGGGGGAAGTACGGGTCCTGCAGAAGTGGTGGGTTCCCAATTAGGATTGGCGAATGCAGCAGGAAGGGCATTATGGGCACGACGGGCCTGTGTTTGTCTTCTTCTTGGTGGCAGCGGGACACTACTTGCTACGTGCTTGCCACCTCACCAGCTTGAACTGCACTTATGGGACTCGCCACATCACCAAGTGTTACTGCAGTGCTGGTTTGACTACGACCGGGCCACTGGTGCTTGCCAGTTCACCAAAACGCTACCAAAAAAACTGTTAGCGATCACAGGGATCAGGCCTGACTCTGCGAATGCTGCAGTTATGCGTTTAGTGTTTTGTAATTGACAGTGATCGATCGATACTCTACTTGGGTGGGCTGGGCTGGGCCGGGCGGAGGGGCAAAACGCAGGTGCTAGCAGGTATCTGGGCTGATCCCGCTAACACTACGTTTTTGGGAACCCTAAACTGCTGGGGACGTTAGTATAGATCTGATCGGATCAGATATTGATCCGTTCAGATACTATACCACTAAGGGAGGTGTATGGTGCGTGCATGGGTGTTAGCGCTACTGGCACTAACCTGACGCTGCCTGGGGCTGGTGCTTGCCAGTTCACCAAAACGCTACCAAAAAAACTGTTAGCGATCGCAGGGATCAGGCCTGACTCTGCGAATGCTGCAGTTATGCGTTTAGTGTTTTGTAAGTGACAGTGATCAATTGATACTGCACTTGGGTGGGCTGGGCAGGGCTGGGCCGAGGGGCAAAACGCAGGTGCTAGCAGGTATCTGGGCTGATCCCAATAACACTTCATTTTTGGGAACCCTAAACTGCTGGGGACGCTAGTATAGATCTGATTGGATCAGATATTGATCCGTTCAGATACTATACCACCAAGGGAGGTGTATGCTGCGTGCGTGGGTGTTAGCGGTACTGCCACTAACCTGACCCTGCCTGGGGCGACACAGCCCCTATCTGACCCTAAAACCTAAGTTATATCACAGCCGGGCGATCAGGGGGCTAAACATTTATTCGGTAATAAAAAAAAAAACACTTATATGGTGATCACTGGTGAAAGGGTTAACTAGGGGGCAATCAAGGGGTTAAAACCTTTATTAGGTAGTATATAGGGGTCCCTGATGCTATAAAACGCTGATGGTGAACCTATATATTTACCTCCCTAACTAGCGTCACCAGTGACACTAATACAGCGATCAGAAAAATGATCGCTTAGTGACACTGGTGAAGGGGGGTGATCAAGGGGTTAAAACTTTATTAGGGTGGTTAGGGGGGTACCCTAGACCTAAAGGGGGCCTAACACTAACTGTCCTACCACACTAACTGTCACAAACTGACACCAATGCAGTAATCAGAAAAAAAAAACTGCTTGGTGTCAGTGTGACGGGGGGGTGATTGGAGGGTGATCAGGGGGGATCGGGGGGTGATGGGGGGTGTACAGTATACCTGGCGTGTTCTACTGTGTGTGTAGTGTTTGTGCACTCACATTGATGTCTTCTCTCCTCGGCGCCGGAACGGAAAATACCGAGGCGAGGAGTGGTGACATCACTTCCTCCGCTTCTGTTTACTATACAGAAGCCGAGGAAGCATTTCATTCGCCAGGAGCGATCGCGAGGGGAGAGCCACGAATGAGTGGCCTCCCCCTCACCTCTCATCGCTCCTAGCGAGAATCCGACTGCCGCAGGCACCAGGGGGGGTCCAATCGGACCCCCCGCCCACAGGCAGGCAAGGACGTACAGGTAAGTCCTTATGCCTGCCCATGCCATTCTGCCGATGTACATCGTCGCGCGGCGGTCGGCAACTGGTTAAACAAGTGAGATTTAACTGTACTTCTGTCTCAGTCTGATTCATGGTTTTTGACATACTGTCACTGGAACCACTATTGGCCACCATTCATGGAAGTATAGCTGTTGGGGGGAGTAAAGATCGGAGAAACAGGACATAAAGTAGCTACATATGCCGATGATGTGGTATTCTATATAACTAGACCTAGAACGACATTACCAAACTTAATACAAAGAACTGAAGCTGTCAAACTTAAAGATAAACCTGGTAAAATCGGAAATTCAAAATATAAGTCTGAGTAAAGAAGAACAACTAGCGTTACAGGGAGAATTTCCTTTCATATGGGGGAAAACGGATCTAAAATATCTGGGGATAAAAATAACACCCTCACTGGGAGATTTATATCAGACAAATTGCTCAATGAGATTAAAGCTGAAATAAAAACAATAGCATCACGCTGACTGGCATGGGTTGGACGGATAAATATGCTAAAGATGGCAATACTCCCGAAAATCCTGTACAAATTGCAAATGCTCACAATAGCCTTACCCCAGACTTTTTTTGGAGTAGTCAAAAAAAGTTCTTAAAGTAAATCTAGTGGCCTACCTTCGGCATGTTACAAATGCCTAATAAATCTCTTCCTCTGTACTCCAGGCGTGTCGTGTACATCCTTGAGACTGCATGCAGTTGCTTATGTCTCCTGCTCTCCTGCTCTTCACATGCACAGCTCCGTGAGACCTGGTGTGTGTGTAGAGAGAGGAGCTGCTGATGCTACGATCAGGAGCCAGTCAGAAGCATTTCTCATTGAATGATCATTGTGACCACCAATCCCAGTGACCATTCAGTGTACTTGTATATTTTAGCAAAAGTAACAGTAGCTGTCTTATCTCCTCAGTTCCCTGACAGACAGCCATTTGTGAGATTAAAGCGCTGCAGCTAACACAGATAAGGGTTTATTGTGTGCACAGGGAATTTTAACCCTATTTTAACCTATATTTGCCCTTATTTAACCTTCATTTTACCATTTAACTCATTCATTTCAGTAAATCACCCTGTATAAGCTCTATTTACCAGTTTCAAAAGAAACCTTGTTTTTATTTTAATAACTTTAACATGCTTTGTACCAAAAATAAAATTTTAGTGTTGCAATACATAGAACAAGCAACAGAATAAAATATATACGTTTTCCCCACAGCAATGTAACTTGTGTTAAAAACATTGCCGATCAAACTTGAAAAAATGAAATTCTTTTCACATTTTTATTTGTTTTTCCCCTTAAAATGCAAATAAATTCATAAATTTTCCAGAAGACCTGAAGATCAAAGAAAGCCCTGTTTGTCCCCCAAAAAATAATATATGTATCAATTCTGTATCATAAGTAATTACAAACTTATAGCCTCATGAATAGACACATCAGCTGAAATGTGAAAATATGGCCAGGTCTATAGGGGGTAAATAGTTGTGAGAGCTGAAGTGGCTAAATGGCAAAATAAGAAACTAAGAATACAGTTCTCGATACTTAGTAGAGAAAAAGCACATGGGGGGTTAGCTTCATCAGACATTAAAAGGTCTTATAATCCGATAGTATTGGCATGAATGATAGAGTGGACAAATATAAAAAGTGAAAAAAGCTGGGTTAAAATAGAAAATACACTTAGCAGGGGACAGTTACATAGAAGTACGTGGGTCCCACCCAAATATAGGATATTAGGAGTGAATATACAAAAATTTACGAGTAATGTTTTTAGGATATGGGATTTATTTCACAGACAGGCAAAATGGGAATATAATTCACCTTTGGTACCACTAGATGGGACTAATTTTTTTTCACTGGGGAATGGGACACAGTTTGGAAAATGGATAAACAATGCACAATTAAAAGATATTATAAAAAGAGGGAAAATACTAACATATCAGGAATTAAAATGTAAGAGTGATTTGATGGATTTGAATAAATGGATCTGTTTACAGCTAAAACATTTTGTGTCAACTTTACCGCAACTAGTTCGCTTGGGGGGGAGAATTTAAACCCAATAGAAAGAATATGTAATTTACAAATAAAATTAAATCACAGTAAATCACATTTGTATAAAATACTCACTGGCACTGGAGGGGCAGGTAATGCCCCCATTTATTGAAAAATGGAAAAAAGAGTTGGGATCACAATAAAAAGAGCAACATAAAAGTAAAATATTGAGAGCAGTATGTTTGCGGGGAACATAAACACAATAGAGATCAATTACAAATGCCTATCTAGATGGTACGCCCATACTGGCCCAAAAATATCAACGGGAGAAAACACCATTGTATTGAAGTGGATGTGGCCAGAGGGGAACTATAGCCGTGTACACACGATCGGATTTTCCAACAGGAAATGTGTGATGGCAGGCTGTTGGCAGAAAATCTGACTGTTTGTACGCTCCATCAAACAAATGCTTGATGGCAAGTTTTAAAATTTTCAGCGGACAAATGTCTGTTGTCAGATTTTCCGAGCATGTGTACGGAAGTCCGTGGGACAAAAGTCCAAAATACTTTGCATGCTCGGAAGCAGAGACGAGCCAGAAGCGGTCGGTCTTGTAAACTAGCGTTCGTAATGGAGAATTAACATTCGTGACGTGGAAAATTATGAAATCTCGAAATGCAGCGCACATTCTCCTTCTTTAAGCGCACATTCTCCTTCTTTAATGGGATAATAATGAAGCTGCTTTGCTGGTGATACTGATGGAGTTATTGCAAATTAATTTTCAAAGGCTTTTTTTTTCTAGTGATATCAAGAATAATAATATTATGCTTTTCGGCAAGTTACCACAACACCATTATCCCGCTGTTTTTAAGATGAAGATACAATTATGTTGGTGTCCCTTGTCAATTTTACATTGTATTTTTTTAAATGTAACTGCCTACTCCCAAACTGTCATTTGAAGTAAAACACATAGCCAAGTATTATTCTCCACAATATTTTTATTGTGCATTAAAAAAAGAAAATAAATAAAATTAGACATGCTATCTGCCAATAGAACTTAACCAAAAAAAGCATTTTATGCATCCAAAAATATAGAAAATATAACAAATCAAATCATTATTATTCAACCAAAAAATAAAATAAAAGCCTCAGGCATGTGTCCTGCTTCTTAATATAGGGGGTCAACAATGCCAAGAGTTGGTGAAAGCAGGGGTCCGTCATCCGGAGATAATTCTGAAAAACATCTGGATTATTCTCCTGGAGCTCCCGCAGCAAAGGCATATGACATAATTTGTCACGATTAATAAATCAACCAATTTTTGGTCCTAGAACCCCTCCTCCTCCTGTTGGACTTGGGTCAAAGCAACAACTTCAAGGCCAATAATAAATAACACGTTATCTCCTCCGATTCCGCAACATGTCTGGTTGACGAACGTCCATTCAGAAATGAACTGAAAAGCACTAAATGAAAAGAGTTAATCAACACTCACCAGACTTTTACTAACATTACATTTAATAAAATTAGCAGAAGGAGCCCAAAGGGTGGCACCAAAGAGCTGAAAAACCACGTAGTACGTCACTACGTTCGTGTTTGTTGGGCGACAATTACTTGCCATTTTGTATGCAAGACAAAATCTAGGCACACACCTTCGGACGAAAGTCCGAGGTTTTGTTTGTGGAAAATCCGATCATGTGTACAAGGCTTATGTCCCATCTATGATGGGAATGCCTGAAGATGAGGGGTTTCTAGCAGGAGGCAAGAGTATATATAAAAGAGATCACAGGATTTGAGATTCCAGATGACCCATGGTGTTACTTATTTCACAATATAAATATGGAAAAAAAAACAATATAAGAACACAATATTACCCTTTTTTAATAAATGCTGCCAAAGGCGTGATACCAAAAAAATGGCAGGATAAAGAAAGACCCACGACAAGGGAATGGTTTCATAGGATTGCATTTACATATAAAATGGAATACTTGAGCAGTAGAAGGAAGAGCAGGTAGGAAGATTCAAAAGTATATGGGAAAGCTGGACTAGTTTCAAGAACACAAGGAAATATTCAGAAGTGTGGGTAGAGAAATGAGGAAGAGGAGGGGAGAGCTGGAGAGGGAACAGGGGAGAGGTTGGAGGAAGTGAAAGCACAATGAAGATGAGGAAGAGGATGGGGGGATGATTGGATTTAATTATCTGTGATAAATGGTTAAATTTTATTGTACATGGAAAAATAAACTTTAACTAATAAAATAAAAATGCGGAGGAGGGATGAGAACTTTTGTCAGGTTAAAGGAACATAGATAGAAACAGGGACACAGATAGTAGTTAAAATCAAACAGGGGGTCTCACCTTCCCCTACTCTACTAAAGAAAAGTATTTTTATTTCTGTGTACCTGCTAGAAAGTTTTTTTCACAATCTCTCTGAAAATATGTTGTCACTAGGACAGAAAGCAAGGATAAATCTCTCTCATAGAGCTCAGGATAGAAGTAAAAAAACTGGTTTTAACCCTTCCTTACTCTATCAAACTATAAAATCTATCTACAAAATTTAGAAAAGTTTTAGCTAGACATACATTTTAAAATAACAATAAATAATATTTCATATTTTCATTGAATATATTAGTTTTATGCAGCAATAGCTTTACAATGGTATACATGAACACTGTGGAAAACTTTCCCAGAATCATCTGCATTATGAGCATCAACCACACTTTTTGCTTGATTTACTGGATATAGATTGAAGTTGTTTGCTGAGAAACATTGACGTAAATTCTATTTGTAGAATGACATAAAAGAATGTATGATTGAGAATTTTTTAGCTGCTTTACATAGGAAACAAACAATTGTCAGTGGGGGCTTTAAAAACTAGTAGGAGCCATGGTTTAAATGTATGATTTTGTTTGTAAATAATTTATTATTGGTTAATATTGGTTAATATGCAGTCTTGATTTTTTTGAAAATCTAATAAAGTAAAAAGCAAAATTATTTGCATAGCTGTCCATGTAACTGCCATGGGGCCCATTTATATCTTGGTATATATCTTGGTATGAAGGGGCCCTGGAGGTGAATAGATGGATACAGAGTAAGGATGAGGTTTAAAGTGATTGTAAAGTCTTGTTTTTTTTTATTAATAAAATAACAAACATAGTTACATAGTTACAAAGTAGGTGAGGTTGAAAAAAGACACAAGTCCATCAAGTCCAACCTATGTGTGTGATTATGTGTCAGTATTACATTGTATATCCCTGTATGTTGCGGTCATTCAGGTGATTATCTAATAGTTTCTTGAAGCTATCAATGCTCCCCGCTGAGACCACCGCCTGTGGAAGGGAATTCAACATCCTTTCCGCTCTTACAGTAAAGAACCCTCTACGTAGTTTAAGGTTAAACCTCTTTTCTTCTAATTGTAATGAGTGGCCACGAGTCTTATTAAACTCTCTTCTGTGAAAAAGTTTTATCCCTATCATGGGGTCACCAGTACAGTATTTGTAAATTGAAATCATATCCCCTCTCAAGCGTCTCTTCTCCAGAGAGAATAAGTTCAGTGCTTGCAACCTTTCCACATAACTAAGATCCCCCAGACCCTTTATTAGCTTTGTTGCCCTTCTTTGTACTCGCTCCATTTCTAGTACATCCTTCCTGAGGACTGGTGCCCAGAACTGGACAGCATACTCCAGGTGCGGCCGGACCAGAGCCTTTTAGAGTGGGAGAATTATCGTTTTATCTCTTGCGTTGATCCCCCTTTTAATGCATGCCAATATTCTGTTTGCTTTATTAGCAGCAGCTAACTTGCTAACTCTGAACTCGCCCTTGTAGCCAGTTTTCAATCCATGTACTCACCCTATGGTCCATGCCAACGGACCTTATTTTGTACAGTAAACGTTTATAGGGAACTGTGTCAAATGCTTTTGCAAAATCCAGATACACCACGTCTACGGGCCTTCCTTTATCTAGATGGCAACTCACCTCCTCATAGAAGGTTAATAGATTGGTTTGGCAAGAACGATTCTTCATGAATCCATGCTGATTACTGCTAATGATATCGTTCTTATTACTAAAATCTTGTATATAGTCCCTTATCATCCCCTCCAAGAATTTACATACTATTGATGTTAGGCTAACTGGTCTGTAATTCCCAGGGATGTATTTTGGGCCCTTTTTAAATATTAAGGAACAACGGTCTGGCAATCACTTGACTGAGTTCCCTAAGTACCCTCGGATGCAAGCCATCTGGTCCCGGTGATTTATTAATGTTAAGTTTCTCAAGTCTAATTTTAATTCTGTCCTCTGTTAACCATGGAGGTGCTTTCTGTGTTGTGTCATGAGGATAAACACTGCAGTTTTGGTTACTGAAGCCCCCCGATTCACTTGTGAAGACTGAGGAGAAGAATAAATTCAATACCTTCGCCATTTCCCCATCCTTTGTAACCAGATGTCCTTTCTCATTCTTTATGGGGCCAATATGGTCTGTCCTCCCTTTTTTACTGTTTACATACTTAAAGAATTTCTTGGAATTTTTTTTGCTCTCCTCCGCTATGTGTCTTTCATGTTCTATCTTAGCCGTCCTAATTGCACCCTTACATTTCTTGTTGCATTCTTTATAAAGTCTGAATGCTGAGGATGATCCCTCAACCTCATATTTTTTGAAGGCCTTCTCCTTTGCTTTTATATGCATTTTTACATTGGAGTTAAGCCATCCAGGATTTTTGTTCGCTCTTTTAAATTTATTACCCAATGGGATACATTGGCTAATGCCCTTATTTAATATGCTCTTAAAGCAAACCCATCTCTCCTCCGTATTCTTTGTTCCTAATATTTTATCCCAATTTATGCCTTTTAGCAAGGTTTGTAGTTTAGGGAAGTTGGCTCTTTTGAAATTCAGTGTCTTTGTGTTCCCTTTATGTTTCCTATTTGTGTGATTTATACTGAAACTAATTGACCTGTGATCGCTGTTACCTAAATTGCCCTGTATTTCCACATCCGTGATCAGGTCTGTATTGTTGGTAATCAGTAGATCCAGTAATGTTTTATTTCTAGTTGGTGCGTCTACCATCTGACCCATAAAATTGTCCTGCAAGACATTAAGGAACTGGCGAGCTTTAAATGAATGCGTGGTTCCCTCTGCCCAGTCTATGTCTGGATAATTAAATATTATACTTACCTGCTCTGTGCAGTTGGTTTTGCACAGAGCAGCCCCAATCCTCCTCTTCTCGGGTCCCTGGCTGGAGCTCCTGGCCCCTCCCTCATGTTGAGTGCCCCCACAGTACGCAGCTTGCTATGGGGGCACCCCAGCCAAGCTGAAGCTGCATGTATCCATTCAGACACAGAGTTGAAGCTCAGCCCCACCCCCTCTCTGCCCTGATTGGCTAACTGAGTTTGATTGACAGCAACAAGAGCCAATGGCACTGCTGCTGTGTCTCAGCCAATAAATAGGGAAAGTCCCGGAAGGCCGAGGGACTCATAGACATCGCTGGCAAGAGATAGGGTTCAGGTAAGTATTAGGGGGGCTGGAGGGGGGCCTGCTACACACAAAAGGTTTTTTTATCTTAATAAAATGCATAATGCATTAAGATGTAAAAAAACTTCTGCCTTTACAACCCCTTTAAGCTTTGCTACCATGGATTTACAGTGAATCCTGCATGTTCAAGGTTCTTGGACCTGGCAAAATAATGCAGGTTGCTATAAAAAAACATAATGTCCTGTCTGGCCTTTGAACTTAGGTCAACTGGTTTAAAATGGACAAAAGGGGGGACATTTAGACAGGCCAACCTACTAATGAACTCATTATAAATAGGATAGGTCACTGCAGTCATATTGACTGTGCTTTAGCTGTGATTGGGAACTCATAGGCAGTGCTGCTGACAAAGCATATAGGGGGGTATTGATATAGAGTTGTAGGCACAGGCAACTCTGTTAACCACTTAAGGACCGCCTCACACCGATGTACGTCGGCAAGGTGGCACGGGCAGGCAGAATCACGTACATATACGTGATCTGCCTCCCGCGGGCGGGGGATCCGGTCGGACACCCCCCCGGTGCCTGAGGCAGTCCGTTTCTGACCAGCGGCGATCGGAGATGAGGGGGAGACCATCTGTTCGTGGCGCCCCCCCCCTCGCGATCGCTGCCGGCCAATCAAATCATTCCTCTGCTGCTGTATGCTAAACAGCAGCAAAGGAAATTATGTCATCTCTCCTCGGCTCGGCAGCTTCCGTTCCGGCGCTGAAGAGAGATGACTGCACTGTGAGTGTAACACTACACACACACAGTAGAACATGCCAGGCACACAAAACACCCCCCTTTACTCCCCGACCCCCCCTAATCACCCCTCCCCCCCCCGTCACACTGACACCAAGCAGTTTTTTTTTTTTTTTTCTGATTACTGCATGGTGTCAGTTTGTGACAGTTAGTGTGTTAGGGCAGTTAGGGTTAGCCCCCTTTAGGTCTAGGATACCCCCCTAACCCCCCCTAATAAAGTTTTAACCCCTTGATCACCCCCCGTCACCAGTGTCGCTAAGCGATCATTTTTCTGATCGCTGTATTAGTGTCACTGGTGATGATAGTTAGGGTGGTAAATATTTAGGTTCGCCGTCAGCATTTTATAGCGACAGGGACCCCCATATACTACCTAATAAATGTTTTACCCCTTGATTGCCCCCTAGTTAACCCTTTCACCACTGATCACCGTATAACTGTTACGGCTGACGCTGGTTAGTTCGTTTATTTTTTATAGTGTCAGGGCACCCGCCGTTTATTACCGAATAAAGGTTTAGCCCCCTGATTGCCCGGCGGTGATATGCGTCGCCCCAGGCAGCGTCAGCTTAGCGCCAGTACCGCTAACACCCACGCACGCAGCATACGCCTCCCTTAGTGGTATAGTATCTGTACAGATCAATATCTGATTCGATCAGATCTATACTAGCGTCCCCAGCAGTTTAGGGTTCCCAAAAACGCAGTGTTAGTGGGATCAGCCCAGATACCTGCTAGCACCTGCATTTTGCCCCTCCGCCCAGCCCAGCCCATCCCACCCAAGTGCAGTATCGATCGATCACTGTCACTTACAAAACACTAAACGCATAACTGCAGCGTTCGCAGAGTCAGGCCTGATCCCTGCGATCGCTAACAGTTTTTTTTTTTAACATTTTGGTGAACTGGCAAGCACCAGCCCCAAGCAGCGTCAGGTTAGCGCCAGTACTGCTAACACCCACGCACGCACCGTACACCTCCCTTAGTGGTAAAGTATCTGATCGGATCAATATCTGATCCAATCAGATCTATACCAGCGTCCCCAACAGTTTAGGTTCCCAAAAACGCAGTGTTAGTGGGATCAGCCCAGATACCTGCTAGCACCTGCATTTTGCCCCTCCGCCCAGCCCACCCAAGTGCAGTATCGATCGATCACTGTCACTTACAAAACACTAAACACATAACTGCAGCGTTCGCAGAGTCAAGCCTGATCCCTGACAGTTTTTTTGGTAGCGTTTTGGTGAACTGGCAAGCACCAGCCCCAGGCAGCGTCAGGTTAGTGTCAGTACCGCTAACACCCACGCACGCAGCATACGCCTCCCTTAGTGGTATAGTATCTGAACGGATCAATATCTGATCCGATCAGATCTATACTAGCGTCCCCAGCAGTTTAGGGTTCCCAAAAATGCAGTGTTAGCGGGATCAGCCCAGATACCTGCTAGCACCTGCGTTTTGCCCCTCCGCCTGGCCCAGCCCAGCCCATCCAAGTGCAGTATCGATCGATCACTGTCACTTACAAAACACTAAACGCATAACTGCAGCGTTCGCAGAGTCAGGCCTGATCCCTGCGATCGCCAACAGTTTTTTTGGTAGCGTTTTGGTGAACTGGCAAGCACCAGCGGCCTAGTACACCCCGGTCGTAGTCAAACCAGCACTGCAGTAACACTTGGTGACGTGGCGAGTCCCATAAGTGCAGTTCAAGCTGGCGAGGTGGCAAGCTCAAGTAGTGTCCCGCTGCCACCAAGAAGATCACAGGCCCATCGTGCCCATAGTGCCCTTCCTGCTGCATTCGCCAATCCTAATTGGGAACCCACCACTTCTGCAGCGCCCGTACTTCCCCCATTCACATTCCCAACCAAATGCAGTCGGCTGCATGAGAGGCATTTTCTTTATGTCCTCCAGAGTACCCCTACCCAGCGAACCCCCCAAAAAAGATGTTGTGTCTGCAACAAGCGCGGATATAGGCGTGACACCCGCTATTATTGTCCCTCCTGTCCTGACAATCCTGGTCTTTGCATTGGTGAATGTTTTGAACGCTACCATTCACTAGTTGAGTATTAGCGTAGGGTACAGCATTGCACAGACTAGGCACACTTTCACAAGGTCTCCCAAGATGCCATCACATTTTGAGAGACCCGAACCTGGAACCGGTTACAGTTATAAAAGTTAGTTACAAAAAAAAGTGTGTAAAAAAAAAAATATATATATATAAAATAAAAAAAAATAGTTGTCGTTTTATTGTTCTCTCTCTCTCTATTCTCTCTCTGTTGTTCTGCTCTTTTTTACTGTATTCTATTCTGCAATGGTTTATTGTTATTATGTTTTATCATGTTTGCTTTTCAGGTATGCAATTTTTTATACTTTACCGTTTACTGTGTTTTATTGTTAACCATTTTTTTGTCTTCAGGTACGCCATTCACGACTTTGAGTGGTTATACCAGAATGATGCCTGCATGTTTAGGTATCATCTTGGTATCATTCTTTTAAGCCAGCGGTCGGCTTTCATGTAAAAGCAATCCTAGCAGCTAATTAGCCTCTAGACTGCTTTTACAAGCAGTGGGAGGGAATGCCCCCCCACCATCTTCCGTGTTTTTCTCTGGCTCTCCTGTCTCAATAGGGAACCTGAGAATGCAGCCGGTGGTTCAGCCAGCTGACCATAGAGCTGATCAGAGACCAGAGTGGCTCCAAACATCTCTATGGCCTAAGAAACCGGAAGCTACGAGCATTTCATGACTTAGATTTCGCCGGATGTAAACAGCGCCATTGGGAAATTGGGAAAGCATTTTATCACACCGATCTTGGTGTGGTCAGATGCTTTGAGGGCAGAGGAGAGATCTAGGGTCTAATAGACCCCAATTTTTTCAAAAAAGAGTACCTGTCACTACCTATTGCGATCATAGGGGATATTTACATTCCCTGAGATAACAATAAAAATGATTAAGAAAAAAAATGAAAGGAACACTTTAAAAATAAGATAAAAAAGAAAAAAAATAATAAAGAAAAAAAAAAAAAAAAGCACCCCTGTCCCCCCCTGCTCTCGCGCAAAGGCGAATGCAAGCATCGTTCTGGCGTCAAATGTAAACAGCAATTGCACCATGCATGTGAGGTGTCACCGCGAACGTCAGATCGAGGGCAGTAATTTTAGCAGTAGACCTTCTCTGTAAATCTAAAGTGGTAACCTGTAAAGGCTTTTAAAGGCTTTTAAAACGGTATTTAGTTTGTCACCACTGCACGTTTGTGCGCAATTTTAAAGCATGTCATGTTTGGTATCCATGTACTCGGCCTAAGATCATCTTTTTTATTTCAGCAAACATTTGGGCAATATAGTGTGTTTTAGTGCATTAAAATTTAAAAAAGTGTGTTTTTTCCCCAAAAAATGCGTTTGAAAAATTTCCAAAATGGGGTCATTTGGGGGGGGTTTGTGCCACCTGGGCATTCCATGGCCTCCGAAACTGTGATAGGCAGTGAAGAGTGAAATCAAAAATTTACACCCTTAGAAATCCTGAAGGCGGTGATCGGTTTTCGGGGCCACGTATGCGGCTAGGCTCCCAAAAAGTCCCACACATGTGGTATCCCCATACTCAGGAGAAGCAGCTAAATGTATTTTGGGGTGCAATTCCACATATGCCCATGGCCTGTGTGAGCAATATATCATTTAGTGACAACTTTGTGCAAAAAAAAAACAAAAAAAAAAAAAACAATTTGTCACTTTCCCGCAACTTGTGTCAAAATATAGAATATTCCATGGACTCAACATGCCTCTCAGCAAATAGCTTGGGGTGTCTACTTTCCAAAATGGGGTCATTTGGGGGGGTTTTGTGCCATCTGGGCATTTTATGGCCTTCAAAACTGTGATAGGTAGTGAGGAGTGAAATAAAAAATTTACGCCCTTAGAAATCCTGAAGGCGGTGAATGGTTTTCGGGGCCCCGTACGCGGCTAGGCTCCCAAAAAGTCCCACACATGTGGTATCCCCGTACTCAGGAGAAGCAGCTGAATGTATTTTGGGGTGCAATTCCACATAGGCCCATGGCCTGTGTGAGTAATATATCATTTAGTGACAACTTTTTGTAAATATTTTTTTTTTTTTCCGGTCATTATTCAATCACTTGGGACAAAAAAATAAATATTCAATGGGTTCAACATGCCTCTCAGCAATTTCCTTGGGGTGTCTACTTTCCAAAATGGGGTCATTTGGGGGGGGTTTGTACTGCCCTGCCATTTTAGCACCTCAAGAAATGACATAGGCAATCATAAACTAAAAGCTGTGTAAATTCCAGAAAATGTACCCTAGTTTGTAAACGCTATAACTTTTGCGCAAACCAATAAATATACGCTTATTGACTTTTTTTTTTACCAAAGACATGTGGCCGAATACATTTTGGCCTAAATGTATGACTAAAATTAAGTTTATTGGATTTTTTTTTATAACAAACAGTAGAAAATATCATTTTTTTTCAAAATTTTCGGTCTTTTTCCGTTTATAGCGCAAAAAATAAAAACGGCAGAGGTGATCAAATACCATCAAAAGAAAGCTCTATTTGTGGGAAGAAAAGGACGCAAATTTTGTTTGGGTACAGCATTGCATGACCGCGCAATTAGCAGTTAAAGCAACGCAGTGCCAAATTGGAAAAAGTCCTCTGGTCCTTAGGCAGCACAATGGTCCGGGGCTCAAGTGGTTAAAGTAGATGTAAATGCTTACTGTATGTCTTGTAGGTAGAAAAAGTTTGTGTATCTTAGACTATTGGGTGGGGGGGGGAGAGGGGGTTGTTACATTACCTTAAATGTCATCATGTGCTACACGCTAACAGACTAGGTTAGAAGTGAAGAGCAGCGCTACCTATAAGTGTTCAAATGTTAGAAAGTGTGATTGATCCAATTAAATACCTGATAAAGTACATGAAAGCTAACCTATTATTTTACAAATCAGATCCTACTAAAAGGGCGTGATTAGTAATAAAAAAAACTCATACAGTGCAATAAAACATATAAAAGATACAACATGAAACATATACACCAAATAAAATAACTTGCAATAAGGAAAGATGGATATAAAGAATAAGGCAAGAATAAGGAAAGGAAAAGGATGAAATTTAGGTCTAAAAACACTATGAGGTCATACCAGATTAACAAGTTCATATCATGTGACAACGCACATGTCCCCTATATCTTGAAGTATGCATTTGGACTCCAATATGTCAGAAGAATCACTAAAAGGCTGGCACTATGAACATAATAAACATTTTAACATTAAGAGAGGATTTAGGAAACAGTGTTTCCAACCATTTTAGGATACACCACAACAAGTAGCCTGACCTTCTATGGCAGGGATATGCAATTAGCGGACCTCCAGCTGTTGCAAAACTACAAGTCCCATTATTCCTCTGCCTCTGGGTGTCATGCTTGTGGCTGTGAGAGTCTTACTATGCCTCATGGGACTTGTAGTTCTGCAACAGCTGGGGGTCCCCTAATTGCATATCCATGCTCTATGATATAGACAGGGTCTATCATTAGAGCGAATAAAATCTCAAAAAGCACACCTCCTATATGAGTGTCAGTTAGGATTTTAAAGTTTGTCTGTTCTTTTATATTCTCTTTTATATTTTCCTCTTTAAGTTTATATATATATATATATATATATATATATATATATATATATATATATATATATGGGTCAAGCCTACTGATTCCATTGCGTTACTAGTCCAGTTATTTATTTTTATTTTTTCAGGTACTTATATAGCGCCGTCAATTTACGCAGCTCTTTACATATACATTATACATTCACATCAGTCCCTACCCTCAAGGAGCTTACAATCTAAGATCTAAGGTCCCTAACTCGCATTCATACATACAGTTATACAAGCGCTTGTTGTTCTACCCTAATGTGAGTGTTTTTTATTACTTTTTTAATATATTTTCTGTTAAGCGGATAAACACTATGTGGGAATTTTTATTTAATTTATGGCCAAACATCTGTGAACCCATGCTGCGGATTTTATTTCTGAAGTTCTGCTCTTGAGATTTGTGTCCCCTGGAGGAAATTGTGATCATGAACTTCCGGTGTTTTAACATCTCTAAACGCTGACGTTCCCAACTATTAGTGCATTCATAAAGCTCTGACGACTCATTTGGCATATGCCTCACTGAGTTCATATGTTCCGGTAAACCTCAGTTTTATCGGTAGTGGTTTCTTTCATTTTCACGCACTACTGCGTTTATATTTGGAGGTTGATACCTATTCATCGGGATCAACACTTCAACATTTTTTCTCACAAACCCCTTTTTTTCACTTATTGTTTTGGACTATATTTTTATGTTGTAACCACAACCACCCTCACAGTATGGACTTTCATTGTTAATAACTTTGCACTTTATATTTTTGTGTACATTTAAGTATATTTTGCACATGTTTGCACACCATTCTTATTTAGCGCTGCACTTTTATATATATATATATATATATATATATATATATATATATATATATATATACTGCTCAAAAAAATTTAAGGAACACTTATTAATCAGAGTATAGCAGTTAAACTCCTGGGGTATTGATTTGGTCAATATTGGTTAGGTTACATAGCAGAGGGGGTTCTTAATCAGTTTCGGCTGCTTTGGTGTTAATGAAATGAACACAAGGTGCACTAGATGGGCAACAATGAGATAACCTCCAAAACAGGAATGGTTTTTTTACATTTTTTTTCTCCCTACTCATCTTTTCTGACTGTTTTTCACTAGTCTTGCATTTGGCTAGGATCAGTATCGCTACTGGTAGCATGAGGCGATACCTGGACCCTATAGAGGTTGGCAGGAAGTCCAACTCCTCCAGAATGGCACATCAATACGTGCCATTGCCAGAAGAATTGCTCTCAAGTCTCAAGAGCATGGAGGAGACAGGCAGTTACTCTAGGAGAGCTGGACAGGGCCGTAGAAGGTCCTTAACCCATCAGCAGGACTGGTATCTGCTTTTCACTTTGATTTTCGGGGTGTCTTTGAATTCAGCCCTCTGTAGGTTGATATTTTTCATTTCCATTAAACGATGTGGCATCCTTTCGTTCCTAACACATTACCCAGCCCATATCAGTATAGATACCCAGCATGATATTTCTCCCCATTGAGATCTGATGTGTTTTCAAAGTGTTCCTTTCATTTTTTTGAGCAGTATATATATATAGATATATATATATATCTATATATATAGATATATATATATATATATATTTATATAGATATATATATAGATATATATATATATATCTATATATATAGATATATATATATATATATATATACACAGTGCTCAGTATAAATGAGTACACCCCAACAGATTTGTCAGAAAACCTTTCCTTTCCTTTAAGAATCAACATTTTCTATAGGACAGTATACTGCAAAATACTCCCACAAATGTGGCCATTGATTGCAACCAAGATTTGTTAATTTGCACACACAAAAAAGTATTTTTCCTAATTCATTCAAGACCATGTTCCAAAAATAAATACACCCCAATGAAAGTCTTAGGAGCAAAGCTAAATTTTACACAAAAAAATCCTAATTCACAAGAATTCAGATACAGGTTAGTTTAATTATTCATTAAACAGGTGTCGAGCAGACATTTGATAAAAAAAAGGGCATTACTTAACACAAAAACCCCTCCCCATTTAATGCTGTCAGCAATGGCACCACATGGAAGAGAAATGTCACAAGGCCTGAGAAAGAAAATAATTTCTTTACACAAGAAAGGTGATGGCTACAAAAAGTTTATCAAAGCTTTATTTATTAGTCAGAATACTGTAGAAAAACGTGATACAAAAATTTAACAGAGATGGAACTGCAACCATCTCACAGAGACGTCCAGGCCATCTACAGAAGTAAAAGGGATTGTAAACCCTTGTTTTTTTTTAATTAACAAACATGTCATAGCTACCTCCACTGTGAGTGGCCCCGATCCACCTGCTCTGGGGTCCCCCGGCAGCGCTATCAGCTCCTCCCAGCATCGGTAACCCCCCTAGGAGAAGCGCTTTACCTGGGGGTTACCATGTGGGCATGCTCCCGAGTCCGGATTTTGCGTCCATACACACAAAATGCCAGATTTGGCCCCACCCCCCCACGCCCACATCATTGGATTTCATTAACGGCAGCGGGAGCCAATGGTTGCGCTGCTATCAATCTATCCAATCAAGAGCCGAGACAAGAGCCGAGGGGAGGGGGGCTGGTCAGTGTCAGAAGTTTTTTCACCTTAATGCATAGGATGCATTAAGGTGAAAAAACACGAGGGTTTACAAACCCTTTAACTCCTCGACAGGAGCGTCTTCTGATGAGAAGCGTCGAAGAAAATCGCCATGTAACTTTACTGCAGTTAGCTAAAGAAGTAGAAAGCAAAACTGGGGTGATTGTTTCCCATGACACAATATGGTGTACACTGCAGAGGAATAGCATGTATGTGTGTTGTCCATGAAGGAAGCCTCTCCTAAAGCCCATGCACAAAAAAGCCCGGCTAGAATTTGCCAGGGCCCATGCTGAAAAAGAAGAAGACTACTGGGACTCTATACTCTGGAGTGATAAGACCAAGATGAATGTTTTTGGAATCGATGGCGTCAAAACTGTATGATGTCGCAAAGATGAGGAGTACAAAGAAAAATGCATGGTGCCTACAGTGAAACATGGTGGTGGCAGTGTCCTTTTTTGGGGCTGCCTGAGTGCCGCTGGTGTCAGGGAGCTGCATTTCATTTATCGAATTATAAATTCACAGATGTACTGTATATTGAAAGAGAATATGCTATCATCACTCCCTGCCCTTAGTCGTCGTGCACTTTTCCAACATGACAATGATCCAAAACACATATCTAAGGTCACTGTTGCATTTCTGAAGAAGAACAGGGATAAAGTGATTCAGTGGCCAAGTATATCTTGTGATCTGAAACATAGATGTTGCAATATGTTGCCAACTTGTTCATTCCATGCCTAGAAGACTTGGTGCTGTCCTTACAAATCATGGAGGTCATACAAAATACTATATATAATAGTTTTTGTTGTCGGGTGTATTCATTTTTAGATGAGAGGAGCCGAGAGGAGCCGAGTACACAGGACATCCGACTCTGTGTATCTCGGCAGCGCCAATTATAAACGAGCAAGGCTGCAATGAGACTGGGCAAGGCTGCAATGAGACTGGGCAAGGCTGCAATGAGACTTGGCAAAGCTGCAGTGAGACTGGGCAAGGCTGCAGATGGACACTAATCATTCTGCAATGATGGACAAGGCTGCAGATGGACACTGATAAGGCTGCATTGATGGGCATTTAAATGTAAGTTTTTTCCTTAAAAAGTTTTTTCCTTAAAATTCCCTCCTAAACTTGGGGTGCGTGTTATACGCTGGCGCGTGTTATATGCCGATAAATACGGTGTGTATATATATATATATATATATATATATATATATATATATACTGTATTTATCGGCGTATAACACGCACCTTTTTCCCCTTAAAATCAGGGGAAAATCGCGGGTGCGTTTTATACGCCGATCCCCTGCGATCCCCCGCGATCCCCCGCGATCCCCCGCGATCCCCCGCGATCCCCCGCTGTCAGATCTAAAAAATCGCCGACTGCGATTTGAAAATGGCGCTGCCGGCGCCGAAATACACAGTATCAGTCCTCGGCTCTTCTCGGCCACTTTCGGCTTCACTCGAGCGCCGCCCGAACCTCGCCGAGTGTACTCGGCGAGGTTCGGATAGCTCCGCTCACCGTCACGCCCATCCCGAGTGGAGCCGAAAGTGAACAAGAGCCGCCGAGAAGAGCCGAGGACCGGCTCTGTGTATTTCGGTGCCGGTCATTTTCAAATCACGGTCGGCGATTTTGAAGCTCAGCGAGCTGCAAGGCTGGACTGGGGCAAGGCTGGACTGGGGCAAGGCTGGACTGGGGCAAGGCTGGACTGGGGCAAGGCTGGACTGGGGCAAAGCTGCACTGAGGCAAGGCTGCACTGGGGCAAGGCTGCAATGGACACTGGGGAAGGCTGCACTGACAAGGCTGCACTGACAAGGCTGCACTGACATGGCTGCACTGACATGGCTGCACTGGCAAGGCTGCACTGGGGAAGGCTGCACTGACAAGGCTGCACTGACAAGGCTGCACTGACATGGCTGCACTGGCAAGGCTACACTGGGGCAAGGCTGCACTGAGAAGGCTGCAATGATGGGCATTTAAATGTAAGTTTTTTTCCCTTCAACTTCCCTCCTAAAAGTTTTTTTTTCCTTAAAATTCCCTCCTAAATTGGGGTGCGTGTTATACGCCGGTGCGTGTTATACGCCGATAAATACGGTATATATATATATATATATATATATATATATATATATATATATATATATACACAGTATTTTACAAAAGTGATTACACCCATCACATTTTTGTAAATATTTTATTATATCTTTTCATGTGACAACACTGAAGAAATGACACTTTGCTAAAATGTAAAGTAGTAAGTGTACAGCTTGTATAACAGTGTAAATTTGATGTCCTCTCAAAATACCTCAACACATAGCCATTAATGTATAAACCGCTGGCAACAAAAGTGAGTACATCCCTAAGTGAAAATGTCCACATTGGGCCCAAAGTGTCAATATTTTGTGTGGCCACCATTATTTTCCAGCACTCTTTTTCCTTAACCCTATTGGGCATATAGTTCACCAAAGTTAAGGTTGCCACTGGAGTCTTTTCCCACTCCTCCATGATGACATCACAGGGCTGGTGGATATTAGAGACCTTGCGCTCCTCCATCTTCAGTTTGAGGATGCCCCACAGATGCTCAATAGGGTTTAGGTCTGGAGACATGCTTGGCCAGTCCATAACCTTTACCTTCAGCTTCTGCAGCACGGCAGTGGTCATCTTGGAGGTTGGTTTGGGGTTGTTATCATGTAGAAATACTGACCTGCGGCCCAGTCTCCGAAGGGAGGGGATCTTGCTCTGCTTTAGTATGTCACAGTACATGTTGGTATTCATTGTTCCCTCAATGAACTGTAGCTCCCCAGTGCTGGCAACACTCCTGTAGCCCCAGACCATGACACTCCCACCACCATGCTTGACTGTAGGCGAGACACACTTGTTTTTGTACTCCTCAACTGGTTGCCGCCACACACGCTTGACATTATCTCAACCAAATAAGTTTATCTTGGTCTCATTAGACCACAGGACATGGTTCCAGTAATCCATGTCCTTAGCCTGCTTGTCTTCAGCAAACTGTTTGCGGACTTTTGTGTGCATCATCTTTAGAAGAGACTTTCTTCTGGGATAACAGCCATGCAGAGTGATTTAATGCAGTGTGCGGCGTATGGTCTGAGCACTGACAGGCTGACTCCCCACCCCTTCAACCTCTGCAGAAATGCTGGTAGCACTCATACGTTTCCCAAAGACAATCTCTGGATATGACGCTGAGCACGTGCACTCAACTTCTTTTGTCGACCATGGCAAAGCCTGTTCTGGGTGGAACCTGTTCTGTTAAACCGCTGTATGGTCTTGGCCACCATGCTGCAGCTCAGTTTAAGGGTCTTGGCAATCTTCTTAAAGCCTAGGCCATCTTTGTGTAGAACAATTCTTTTTTTTTAGATCCTCAGAGAGTTCTTTGCCATGAGGTGCCATGTTGAACTTCCAGTGACCAGTATGAGAGAGTGAGAGTGATAAGACCAAATTTAACAAACCTGCTCCCCATTCACACCTGAGACCTTGTAATACTAAAGAGTTATATGACACTGGGGAGGGAAAATTGCTAATTGGGCCCAATTTTGACATTTTCACTTAGGAGTGTACTCACTTTTGTTGCCATCAGTTAAAACAATGGCTGTGTGTTGAGTTATTTTGAGGGGACAGCAAATTTACATTGTTCTACAAGCTGTACACTCACTACTTTACATTGTAGCAAAGTGTAATTTCTTCAGTGTTGTCACATGAAATGATATAATAAAATATTTACAAAAATGTGAGGGGTGTACTCACTTTTGTATATATATATATATATATATATATATATACATATATATATATATATATATATACATATATATATATATATATATATATATATATATATATATATATATATATATATATATATATATATATATATATATATATATATATATATATATATATATACATACATATATATATACATATATATATACATATATATATATATATATACATACATATATATATATATATATATATATATATATATATATATATATATATATATATATATATATATATATATATATATATATATATATATATATATATATATATATATATATACACATATATA
This sequence comes from Aquarana catesbeiana, assembly GCF_042186555.1. Taxonomy (NCBI): domain Eukaryota; kingdom Metazoa; phylum Chordata; class Amphibia; order Anura; family Ranidae; genus Aquarana; species Aquarana catesbeiana. The sequence goes on along the minus strand of NC_133324.1, from coordinate 677,762,262 downwards.
TATATATACATATATATATATATATATATATACATATATATATATATATATACATATATATATATATATATATTATACACACATATGATGTCATATGTGATTATCCTATTTTTATACTTTTTTTTCCTAAGCAGGGGTGGCTATATAATGCTGCCTCTAGATGGCATCAGAGTATATATTTAATATAAAGGCATAAAGGCATGGACAATATATCTAATGCAAACTAGATCAGTCAGCAACAAATATATTTATTTTCCTTTTTAATTTTGAGGTACATATATTCACTAAGCAACCATTTTGCCCAACTAGGAAGTGGTACACAAATAGTTAACAATATATGGTACTTAGAGAACGGAGGTAGTCACGACCATAAAGATTTCCGGATGATGTTCACCTGTGACAAAACATATAGGATGGGCATGTTCCGTGTGCGTTTCCTGCACTGCAGGCAAGCGCACTGCCCTTGCAATCTGCATGCTCATTCCAATTTATTGTTAATGGCACCTCAAATGCAGATCGCAAATGCAGTGCATTTGTGGGCACCAAATCACATGGTACAGCTGCCACAGTACCATTGGCTGCAGTGCATTTTTAAAAAGCAGTGCTTGCACTACTTTTTCTGCAGTCAACTGCATTTTTTACCCCACTCGAATTAATGGGCTGTAAAAACTCAGTGCAGGGAAATGCACTGGAATCACACGGGAGCACATGCATTCTGGTGTGAACAGTCCCATAGGGGCATACAGTCAAGGAGTTGGCCCTGGGCTTCAACAAACCTCTACACACAACTATCTGGTGAGTGAGCACATTAGAGCATAAGTGGTTACATTTCTGTGTTGGAGAGAAGTTGGCATGGAGTGCATATTAATACACCTGGAGGACTTGTTGCACTTTTATGGGTGTTGCAAGTACTAATTTTTAATTGTGTATGTTTCATGTTGTACCTTTATATGATTTATTGCACTGTACACATTTTTTTATTATGGATCATGCAATTTTAGTATCATCTGATTTGTAAGATAATAGGTTAGTTTTCTGGCATGTTATCAGGTAATCAGCGCTTTCATTGGATCAATCACACTTTCTAACGTTTATACACTTATAGGTAGCGCTTTTCACTTCTTATAACATTGCCAAAATACCAATTAAATGCACACAAGGTACATTCTCAAGCAGCTGGGTCCATTTAGGTATATATCTGTTTAAGTAAGGTACCATTTGAGCACAGGTGTTTTTACATAAGTTATTTATTGATAACAGGCTGAATATGTTTTCCTGAGCATACAGTATTTTCTAAAGTTGCTGGCTGATTTTTTTTTTTTTACAAGCCTTTTTTAAATACTAACAACAGTGGAATATGCCTGGGCAATGAGCATCTCCAGAGATCTTTCGGGAGAGCATGTGACAGGGTGATTTACAGGTAGGAGGTTGTGGGAGACCGGAGCTGAGTGTTGTCATCCCATAATACAAAATGCCCAAACAAAGATTTATATCAGTATCACCATTTGTTATTTTCATGAAAGCTAGAGAATAAAATAAAAATAGGCTTAAAGCTTATACGAGATTTTAGTGGTTGGGTGCACATCTACTTTAACAAGCAAAGAATCTCTTCAATTGTCAGCACTTTAGCTACTTTTTTTTATATGAATTTAGTTATTTTTCCTTATTGTTTTTTAGATTATAACTTTTAGCTTAAGGAGATTATAGTGCATCAAGCAGTTTTTGCTCAGTCTATTCAAGAGCTGCCTTTTTTTACAGCATCTATTGGCCATTTACCAATGTATTGGTTATCTAATAGTGTGGCCACCCTGTATTGGTCTCTCTGTTTCATGACCCAAATCCTGGAGTCTTGTCAGGCATTTGAGCATTAAAGACTCTATATTCCAAAAACTTTCTGCAGCAGAGCCCCACCTCCTCTTACCGAGCCTTCTGAGCTGTTGAGGACAACACATAGAGCATACATATGCCACCCACTGCCAACTTGTGAAGGCAGTAGGCAAAGGATTCTGCTAGGTCTGAGGCAACATAAATTCCTCTTCACCCTCCTGCTGCTGTTCCTCCAGTTCCTGGTCAATCAAACCATAAAGTGTGTGCTCCAAGAAGAAAACCAGAGAGTTCATACTGCTGGTCCCCTCCTTTTTGTATGTCATCTTTCTGGTTGTGTCTTTCAATGGTGACAAGATGCTGCATCCTAAATCAGCAACCACTAATGTGGTGAAAAGACGATTAGCTCCCCTGAGGCTGACCTCATCCTGTACTCACACAGATACTTGTTGAAGGCCAATAGCTGCTTGTGCAACATGACCAGCTTCTGCAACATGACCAGTATTAAGTTCCAGAGTGTGTGTGTGTTGCATACCAGGCATTTGGCAGGCAGTTTGTGTTGAGAGGTGAACACATGCAGGTTATGACCACCTAAAGTGGCTGCACACTCCTATGGGAGCTACAGCACCTCTGCAAGCCAGGGTACTTAACCAGAAACCGCTGCACCAAAATATTCATAACAGGCATCACACATAACTTCACACATGTACCAAGCAAGGTACATGTGTGAAGTTTCCCTGCCGAAGGTAGGCCAACAGTTTGTTGCCATTGTCTTACACAACTTTTCATGGCACAAGTGGGGTCAGCCACCTTACTGCCTTGGCCTGGAGTTCTGATAGCATCTCTGGCCCAATGTGGCTTTTGTATCCCAGGCATAAAAGCTGCAAAACAGTTTGGTAACTTTTTGACCGAACTGTAGCATTTTGAGGGGGCTAGTGGTTCTGAGGAGTGACCAAATGAGGCCACTGAGGAGGAAAGGGAAGATATGACTGGGTTGTTACCAGCACCAAAGTTCAAGACATGAGGTGGCATCAGCAATCCAAGTGGTGTGCCCCAACCTGCATCTTTCCCACCCAGCAGCAATTTGACCCAATGAACAGTAAAGGACATGCAACATCCACGCACATGCTTGCTGTACCGCATGTTCAAGCTCATGTGGGCCCTGCCATTGACAGAGTGGTCTAGCAACATGGCCACATTACCTTTCACATGCTGGTGGAAGGCAGGGATGGCATTCTGGGCAAATTAATGGTGGCTGGATACCTTCCATTGTAGTGTAGCACAGACCAAAATCTAGAAGAAGGGAGCCAAGTTCACAAGCAGGGATGGGAGAAGCTGCAAAGCCAGAATTGTTACCAAGCTGTAGTTGAAATGTTGAGCATGGGGTTAATATCTGGGGACCCTTAATTAAAGGGGGCTTCCAGATTCCTTAAAGTTCACAATAAACTCAACTTTGGGACACGGTGCCTTGCAAGGTACCGTTGCACCGTTGACAGGCATGCTACCTGATGGATTAGGTCACCCAGGCTTTTTTTCATTAATTTATGGACATTATACATTAAAAAAAGGGAAAAACAGCGTGGGTTTCCCCAAAAAATTCCAGCTAGGCAAGTAGCCTGGATGGCCAGGAAAGGGAGGACAGAGAATGTGCACCCTCTTTGAGCCACATTAAGTCACATGCTTTTTGACACTGACCAAGTACCCCACCTTAAGAATTATTACATTTGTCTCAATAGTGTTCAGGACTATTTTCAGAGTTTGTGTACTTCCCACTGGGTTCCACATTAAGTCACATGCTTTTTGACACTGACCAAGTACCCCACCTTAAGAATTATTACATTTGTCTCAATAGTGTTCAGGACTATTTTCAGAGTTTGTGTACTTCCCACTGGGTTCCGATGATCCTCCTGTGCAAGGGTTTAGCACAGAGTGGCCACGATCCTCCTCTTCTGGGTTCCCTCAGCCGCACTCCTTGCTCCTCCCTGTACAGCACTTTATAGCACAGTAATATCACTGCATAATGCATTGTCTACAGTAACTATCTCTGTTCACACACTGCTAGCTCTTCCTACACACATTGACACATGGCTGCTGGGAAGCTCTGGCATTTAATAAATGCATTATAGGGGTGTGGCCTGGTGTTGACAGTGAATGAGGCTTAATCTCAACTAAGGAAAAAATTAAGGTCCCATGCATTGCCTGTGTTTGAGATTCAAAGAATTCCACAGGGATACATTGATCCAATTAGTAATCGACATAGGTACCTGTGGGTAATTACAATGTTTTGGACACACATTTTAGTTGCCTCTACTATAATAAACTGCAGCTGGGATTGACAGCTGTTTGGCTAGTTGCGGATACCAAGTCTGTACACTGCAATGACAGGCTGTCGGCGACTTCATTATTTGTGACTGTTTGCACAGCCTTTGATTACCTGTGAAGATTGTGGCTGGATGCACACAAAGTGAGTCCAGCTGAGATCCTCACAACAGCCACGAATAGCTGCATGCGTCTAGCTGCGATTGCTTCAGGTAATCACTGGCTGTACAAATAGTCACTAATAGCTGAAAATGCCAACAATCTCCTATTTGGGCACAGTTGTCAACACCAGCTGCAGGAATTTGGTAGATTCTTGTCACTGGTACAGTACATGATCTTCTGGTTCCGACACTGGTGTACATGATCATTTAATTCTTTACTCTTTAATAATTACAGCTGCAATTTTAGTGGTTACTTTAAGTATCAAGAAATGTTCTTGTTAGCCCACTTTTTCAGTCATAAGCTTTATTTCTTTAAGCTTAGACAAAATCTTATCAGAACTTTTATCATTGTCTATATTTTAAATCACCTTTTATTACATATTAACAGTGTGCAACACCATTAACTGTTTATAGAATCATCTTTGTTATCATTGTGGTTTCCCTGCACTAGTCTAGAATAAGACCTTTTGTTTTTCAGAGATCATTTTTCCATCTGTTAAGCACCATATGAAAAATCATCAACACCTAATCTATTCTGAACTGCTGCTACCCCTGTGGCCCTGTTGCATCTAAAATTAATACAACTCCCACTGGATCTGTTATTCACCATGTATCTAGAGTGAAAACACACATTGCAAGGATACATTTTAGCTGACCTTATGCTTGCTAATCAGACTCACTCTATTCCCTGCTAAAATGAGAACTGTAGTTAAGAACACGTGTTAATTAGATTTCAGTAAATATGGTCAGCTTTCTTTCTTCCAATCACAGTTATTTTTACTTCTTGACTGCAATATGTTACATAGTTAGGTTAAAAAAGATCAACCCAATGTTTAAATTACAAAAAACAATCAGTCACTGAACACTAAACCCAGAGTTAATATATATAAAGGCTTAAAGCACTCTACTAACTTGCTTTACCACTAAAAATAATTTAGATACAATTGGATAACACTTTAGAGCAACATGTTTTTATGTTATTTATACTAAATATTAGTGGCCATTAATCTTTTGTGCTTTTGTGGTGCATACATTTTCTGTGGAAATTGCACAGCCTCTTCCATAGTGTCATGCATGTAGCTATCTGACTGCCAGAGAGTCATATAATATTTTGGTGGGCCTGCTGCATAGATGCATTTACTTCCCATGCCCCCTCCCATGCGCACACAAACACAAACTTGATGTCCTTAAAGGGGTTGTAAAGGTTCTATTTTTTTTTTGTTTTTAAATAACAAACATGGTATACTTACCTCCTCTGTGCAAGGGTTTTGCACAGAATGGCTCCAACCCTACTCTTCTGGGGTCCCTCAGCGGCATGCCTTGCTCCTCCCTGCATTGAGTGCCCCCTTGGAGACTCGCATTCCAAGGGGGCACCCATGCGGGCTCGCTCCCGAGTCCTGCCGCTGTGTGTATTGACACAGACAGCAGGACTCGGCCCCGCCCCAGGCTCCCATGTCACTGGATTTAATTGACAACAGCGGTAGCCAATGGCTGTGCTGCTATCAATCTATCCAATGATGACCCGAGACAGCAGCGCTGGAAAGATTGGGTTCAGTTAAGTAAAAGGGGGCTCTGGGGGGCTGCTTCACTACAGAGGTTTTTCACCTTAATGGATAGAATCCAGGGAGGGTTGCTAAAAATGATTTGGGGACACTACAAAAAAAAGCCTCTGGCACTCTGCCTGAATTTAAAGCACAAATCACATTTCAAAACATTTTAGGGGGTGTTTGGGGTACAGCACTACTATGGAGCTGATAAAATACATTGTTAAGTGACTACATGAGGTGAATATAGGGCAGGAGAGCATGAAGGAGCAAAAAAATAATTACATAAAAATCCAGCATGCATGAGGACAAAGGGGACATTCACAGCATATTACAATCATGGTAATTTGGGAATGAGGAAAGAAATACAATATATTAGCAAACATTTAATACAATAAAATGTGATATTAAAGGATAAAAATCTTACCTTCATATACTCCTTCTGCAGGACCTGGATGATGGCAGAACAGGTCTCTGGGATAATGATCCCCAGAGCCTGGGGGGAGATGCCTGTTGAGAACTTCTCCCTGTCGCCAAGTACCGCAGGGTAGTGACGAACCTCTGCTCCGGAGTTGTGGCTTGCCTCATGCAGGTATCCTGCCTGCTGATATAGGGGGTAAGCCAACAAACGGTGAAATACGGGGTCCGCCATCCTGAGAATGTTCCTGAAATCATCAGGATTATTCTCACGGATCTCACGGAGCAAAGGCATATGAGAGAACTGGTCATGCTGAAGCAACCAATTCTTGGTCCATGAACTCCTCCCCACCCTGTTCATGGACTGGGCTTGTGTCAAGGTCAGGACCCCAACACCAAGCCCCCGCACAGCACGAACTCTACGAGGAGTACGTATACGCAACATGGCTAGAAAACGGTCAGCTGCTCAGAACGAAGTAACAGAATGCACTGAAGAACAGCAAGGCCTGTGAAGAGTGACCTGAAAAACAGTAACGAACGCACAAGAACACAATGACTAAGTCACGCGGAACTTGCTTGCACGCACTGAAGAGCAGATACAAACCCACAAGCACAAACTGAACCGCAGAAAACGATCTGAAAGCCGCGAGTCTGAAAAAGCGCAAATTGTCTCTCACCAAATTTTTACTAACACGAGATTAGCAAAAGGAGCCCAAAGGGTGCCGCGCTTGGTTCTGAACTGGCCTTTTCTAGTCTCGTCGTACGTGGTGTACGTGACCGCGTGGTTGGCGATCGGAAATTCCGACAACTTTGTGCGACCGTGTGTACGCAAAACAAGTTTGAGCCAACATCCGTCGGAAAAAATCCTAGGATTTTGTTGTCGGAATGTCCGATCAATGTCCGACCGTGTGTACGGGGCATTAGAAGTTTAGCCCTTTCTGTTAAATGCATCCCAATAATAAACTACCAGATTAAGGTCTCGGTAATTCCAGGCTATATACAGTATATAGAAATATTGTAAACCCTGTGCTCTCTAACCGTATACCCCGAGTGAAGCTGCTGCAGGGATATGTTTAATCCCTTAGCATCTATTGATAACAATAAAGTGAAATTGCAGCGCTAGCAATGTGAATCTTGAAAATTCAATCCGAAATGGCTCTGATTGGTGCTCACTACTATTGTCAATCAAGACAATATCAGACAATACAGAACAATAACAAATATATGTACATAAACATGTTATTGTGCAAAAACAATTATATATAATGCTGTAAATAAAATGGCCAGCAGTGCTCTGAATTGTGCTACACGAAAAAGTCCAAGCAAATACATAGTTTCTCTGAAAGAAGTACTCTTCCAACTTGTAAATATTGTGCCACTCCACACAGCCGTGTCCAAAAATGTGATTCCAAAGTGACCCCAATTCCACCTGCACTTACCAGATTTTATTGACCTCTTACATATGGTACATAAGAAGGTCAAAATGCGCTCTTGTTACTCCAGTAGGTATTCCTAGTAAACCTCATCAGTCCCTGCCTCATAGATGTCCTCATATGAAGAGAGGTGCCACAGATAAAAAAAAAGAGCCTTTATAGTACAATACCGTTTTTTAAAGAATTCAAATGAAATAGGATCCACTCACTTGTGTATATATCAAACAGTGCCAGTAGAAAAAAATGCATGTGTTATCCAGGAAACTGAAACTGATTTTGAAAACTGTTTCAACATTCTTATTTAACCACTTGCTGCCCAGCGTATGTATATAAATGCCCTGGGCAACAAGCAGTTCAACTAGTTTCATGGCTGTAGTTGTATTTTTTTTTTAGAGCTGGTGATTGCTTTCCAGTAAGAATGATCTAAGCAGTTTTTAACAGCCACCCGGTCACTTACACAGCGCTCGGAAGGCCCCCCCCCCCCCCCCCCGTAGCTGCCTGCCACTGTTTCTGGGCTGCCCCATTCCATCTGGAAGCCCAGGACCACTGCAATTTGTCTTTCCCTGACTGGTACAGCCAGGATTACAACTGACCAAACAGATCTGTGTTTGATCAAATAATTTAAAGGGCAGGGGAGATATCAGGGGTATTCCCTACCCTATTTTTTTGTTGCCATTTCACAGGAGTGCACAATTTTAAACCTGAACATGTTTGGCGTCTATTTATAAAACACAAAAACATATTTTATATTTTACAAACAAATTGTGTATTATGTTGTGTTTGATAAATGTTGTATTTTGTTTGAAAAATGTATGTTTATTAAATGACTGTGCAAATATGGCACAGCATAAAAAAATCGCAGCGGTCACCATTTTATTCTCCAGGGCACATTCAGAAAATATATAATGTTTGGGGGCTATAAGTAATTTTCTAGTAAAAAAAATGCTAATTTTAAGATGTATATGGAAATATGAAATATGTCAAAATTGCCTTGGTAGGCATGTGGTCAAAAAAAGTAATTTTTTTCATGTATTAACAAGTTCATGTAAAGCCACACAGACACCTCTTGTGATTCCGCAACTAAAACTAAGCTATCTTGACTTCCAACTTAGGAAATATACTGTATAAGTGTAAATCAAAAGCACTCTTACCTTGAGGTAGCCCTTTCCCCCTTAAAGATACGGCAACACCAAAGGCCCAGACTTGCTTAAGGCAGTTGAAGACCCTAGTGTGTGTTTATAACAAATTCAACAAGGGAAGAATGGCAGTCACTAAACTTGCAACTAGAAAAGAAAAAGGTACACATGTGCAGGTCGATACATAAAACAATACAAAAAATTGTCCATCACAGTTTCCAGCTTGTCAAAATAAAACAATTTTAACATCTCAGGTTAAAGCAAGAGTTTTATTGATAACTATTATTGCCGGGTTTCAATCTAAAATTTATTGTAATAAAAAGCTGGTTGACAGTAGTCAGAATCACTATGAAATGGTAATGTGTATGTCCATAAATAGAGTTTGAATGAGTCAATGAATTCAATTCAATCCATGAATTGAATGAATGGGGGTGAACTTCACTTTTTATAGGCATGTTCATATAGTGCTAATTATAAAAGCACCTTAAATGAACTACTAATAAAGCTGTTAAGAATAATGTTGTGTTAATACAATAATGTTAAAAAATAATTCACAGTTTTTTTCCATTGAAAACTTCTCCACAATGGGATTGAAACTCTCTATTTTTCTATAAATTTTTAGTTCTAGTTATTGTACAGACATTGTGCACTTCTCCAGGGTATTGTATCTAGAAGAACTATGAACTCCCAACCCTCCAGTAACTCTATACTACTGTATGCAAAGCTATCAATTTTTCATTCCTCTGCTGCTATTTTGTGAGCCAGGAAATATAAACAGACCATGAATGCTTTGGATGCCTGGAACAGACGTTATAAACTCAAGAAAACATATATAATGGGACAGATTTAAGCATAAATGACAGAATATTTTTTAATTTATGGCTATTGCAAAAATAGCACTGCCAATTTTAAGTTCATATATTTTAGTAAGGAGCATTAGCACAATTTTAAATTGTGAGAATCCACAGTATAACAAAAAGAAAAGTATCTTTTTAGTTTGACATTAATTTAGCACCTGTTACATTTAAATGTTGAATCAAAGGGAATTAAACATATACAATATCTTCTTCCCATTGCTTCTGTGGTATAAGGCTATGCTTGCCCTTATCTCTAACATATTTAGGGTCTGGTATACACAGGTTTTTTAGTTGTGTATACCCACTTTTTGTCATGCTGTCACTTGGACTTGCATGGAGGAATAGAAGAAAAGCAAAAGTTATTATTTAGCAGGGTTAAAAGAGATGTAATTTGTGTATATTGCCCCAGCGCCTACATCATCATTTGTACACAGGTTAATGCAGAAAAACTTGTTTTTCATCACCATCAACCTGGGATAGAAAGAGGTTCGGTACTCAGGGGCATAATGGCTTCTATTGGCATGGCATGGTATCTGCACACCAAATGTCATATAGCCATGGGGATACTAACCTGTTTGGGGGGAACCAAGAAAAATAAATCAAAGGAAAAAAATATTGTTGGGTCAGTTGGCAGATTTGAACTAAGCTACCATTCTGAAATACTGTAGTAACCTCATTAACAACTTCAGCCCCGGATGGATTTGCCTCCTTAATGTCCAGGCCAATTTTTGCGATACGGCACTTTGTCGCTTTAACTGACAATTTAGCGGTTGTGCGACACTGTACCCAAACAAAATTGATGTATTTTTTCCCCACAAATAGAGCTTTCTTTTGGTGGTATTTGATCACCTCTGTGTTTTGTATTTTTTGTGCTATAAACAAAAAAATAGCGACAATTTAAAAAAAAAAAAAAGTATTTTTGACTTTTTGCTATAATAAATATCCCCATTTAAAAAAAAAAAAAATATTCATCAGTTTAGGCCAATATGTATTCTTCTACATATTTTTTGGTAAAAAAAAAATCACAATAAGCATATATTGATTGGTGTGCGCAGAAGTTATAGCATCTACAAAATAGGGGATAGATTTATGGCATTTTTATTATTATTATTTTTACTAGTAATGATGGCGATCTGCGATTTTTAGCGGGACTGCAACATTGCGGCGGACATATAGGACACTTTTGACACTTTTTTGGGACCACTGACATTTATACAGCGATCAGAGCTAAAAATAACCACCGATTAGTGTATAAATGACACTGGCAGGGAAGGGGTTAACACTAGGGGCAATCAAGGGGTTAAGTGTGTCCTAGGGAGGTGTTTCTAACTGTGGGGGCAGTGTACTGGCTGGGAGTAGAGAGACATCGCTGTTTCTAGTCACTAGAAAGAGCAGATCTCTCTCCTCTCCCTGACAGAATGGGGATCTGTCTGTTTACATTGACAGATCCCCCGTTCTCTCTATCAGCTCCTACGTCATGTGCGCGAGCCTGCTATGGCTATTTGAAGGGCCGATGTACAGCTATGGCGATTTGCCCAGGAGAGCCAACCTGCCACAGTATAACGATGGCAGCTGGTCGGCTACTGGTTAAATGCCAATTTTGAACTTGGTAAAGTAATTCTCAGCAATGCTGTACAGTTGATAGACAGGCTTTCAGGCTTCTGAATAAATTATGTTTATGGAAAATTAAAAAGTAAGGAAAGAGACAAAGCTCTCTCAGAAAGTGATGGGATTTTTGTTTGGAGATAGTATGTCTGCTATTAAGGTGAGCACCAAGAACAACAACTAATTAAGAAAATATAAATTTATTAAAGGATATCAGATAAAAACAACACAGCCATAATACATATTTGAGACCGTGAGTAGATGCTTGATATATGAAATCAGAAGCGTAGGTATGCAGGGGTAGCCAACATGTTTCGCAAAATGCTTCATCGGGGCACTACATACATCTATGATTTCATCTAAGTTAAATAAGACATAAGACATGTCATTAGTATAATATTAGTATCAGTGTTATTAGTGTTATTAGTATAATATATATTACATTGCATTTTTTTATAATGACAACATAGACTACATATGCTCACCTGGTCTATAAAAATGAACGATTAGAACAAAACATTGCACAGTCATTCATCCATCATGGAAAACACTAACTGGGGCTAATTCCCAATGGAAGTCAGATCAAAACGGCATAGCCGGTGGGAAAATTGGATCATGTGTGATTGCCGAGATTGAAATAATATAACAATCTAAAAATTGGATTACAAAAGTAATGGTAGTATTGGATAATAAGGGTAATAACACCAAAGTTGATAGTTATAGCATATTGATAATATTGATCTAAGCAGGGAGATGCTACAGTGAAGGGGTAAGCACAATAAAAAGCGTATACAAGGGGGGCGTGGCCTGACCTGGCATGGAGAAGGACGCATAATCCCAGAGCTCCGTCTGCCATAGGAGAAGTTACCTAAACGCTGAGGTATTTATCCCACATACTGAGCTCACAGCATGGGGACAGCATCCAGGAACTCCTCGGCATCTCGTTCCCGATCCCCCAGAGATCTAACTGGGTCGCAAACCCATAATATCCTGGAGATGTTCAGGGCCGGGCGAGGCAATATGGCGCTGTCCCGCCACGGAGTTACTCACTCTCAACCGCTGCCCGTATCACCTCATAATACTACTTCCACAATAGCCAGCAACACGCAATCGTCAGAAGGAGACGGGGGGATTGTTCTCACCCCCCAACCTCCGATAAACTTACAGGATCTACGATCGATTGCGGAAGACATCAAAGATACTCTCTCTGCTGTCATATCAGAGCTTAGACTAGATCTGCGCGCCCTGAGTGATCGTGTACATGTTGAGGAGAAGGTGACTGACCGCCATGATGCAGCTATCACCTCCAACGCTGACCGCATAGACTACCACACAATGCAGATGCGGGACATGCAGATACATCTCGAAGACCTTGACAACAGGGGTCGGAGGCACAATCTGAGAATCAGAGGTGTGCCAGAATCCATTGAGGGAGACCGCGTCCAGCAAGCTGTAGTGAGCATCTTTAATGGCCTCCTTCACCAGCCTCCGCAGACCCCCATTGCCATGGAAAGAATTCACGCTCTCCGTCCCAAAGGCAGGGAGAATGACCCCCCTCGAGACGTAATCTGCTGCATTGTGGACTACAAGGTGAAGGAGGAAATCATGCAGCGAGCTAGAGAGAAACAACAAATCCTTCATGATGGGGCCCCCATCCATATCTACCAGGATCTCTCGGGTATCACTCTGCAACATAGGCGAGACCTGAAGCCCCTGCTGGATACCCTCAGAGGGAAATACATCCCATACAAATTGAAGTTTCCCTTCTTCCTCTCGGCCTCAGCACACGGCCGCACCGCTCTTCTCCGGGTGCCTGAAGACCTGCCTCACTTTTGTGACACGCTTGGCATTCCGGAGGTCCTTGTACCGAACTGGTATGCAGCCTTTAGCCCCACAGCCTCACACAGTGATATACTCCGGGAGGAACCCATGGACGCCCAACTATCCAGACACCGCAGGAGACGCTCAACCTCCACCCTCAGAAACCACTCCGGCTACCGCAATGGTCCCAGGGATGCCAGCCCCACGTCTTCACCGCGGTACAGACGAACACGCAGGGACCGCTAATTCCTATTGAAAGAGCCACTACCGCCCGTCAGTGCCTAACCGACGCTGGCGCCCTTGCAGGAGTTTTATGTTTTCTCTTTACTTTTTTGGATGTTATAGTGGCACGTTGTTCCCTTTGATTTTTCAGTGCCCGTTCTGACATTCTCAGCTTAGGGTCTTGACTTTTAATGTTGAGCCCCTCTCCCACGTCCTCTGAACACTGAAGACCCCTTGTTTAAATGTCTACTCATTTCAGTTGACTTTATGGTTCAAACTACGCTGCCTCACGTACACTCCTGCCTATCATCCTTTAAGATCAAGGATGTCTACCAAGAACTCACTGATCTGCTCAGCACTCGGCCAGACACTACATTAACCAAGATACATAGCGGTATTGGTCTCCGCCCCATATCTTCCACTACAGCACCATCGTTACGCCCATCCAAGTGGACACCATGGAACTCTGTTACCACGCATGCAACAGGTTCTTCACTACCCGAGCGACTCACCTCATCTCCTCGCATCTGTCGGATGGATCACCTCAATGTCGCCCCAGCCGGACTTACGCCTCTCCTCGGCTCACACGAGACTACAGCAAACCCGGTCTGTACACCTCGCTTGTACGATGCCCCTCCTGCCGGCTACGACTGGAACTCCCAAACAGAACACCCGTGCTCGCACGTCCCAGCTGGAACTTTCAGATGACATCCCAGTGTCTCTCAGGTTCACATATTACGTAACTTTTTACTGCTTCTTTTTTTTTTTTTCACACCAAATTCTGCTTAAAATGTCTTTTTCTTTCTTTTTATTTTAATGTTATTATCTACTTACGCATTACTTACAGAATTGAATGTGACACACTTTACGGTCTGACACACTAACTGGAGGGAGGGCTATAGGGGCGACTCACCCCTTGTGTTGAAACTGCACTTATTGCTGCGCTCTCACCTTTCTACATCCTTCCTCCCGGGCTCACACCACCTGCCACAACCCTCCCCTATGATTGGAGACCGTTACTCATTAGGCAGAAGGAACACACCTGGTAGTCAGCTCTCCCCAGGGTCGAGACAGGTGGTCGGTCCATGAGCTAGCGGACCACTCACCCACACCCTACTCATTAACTGATGACCCAATTACTATGCTTCCAGGACGCAGGATCGGGCTACAATGTCACAGCTCCTCCGCTGGTACTCTATATTCCCCATTACAACATACAAAGGACACAGCTTCTCAATACACACTTGCTTTACCTCTTCTTGTTGCTATATACCACTCCTATGGTGGCCGCTCATATTCCCACCCATTCCCCCTACTTTTTTCGGTCTCTCCTTGCCCCAGTTTAGGTCAACCCCCACACGGGGCTCAGTCGGTGTGCGGCCCCCCTGACAGGGAATCGTACACCGTTCACGCTCCGTACCACTCCGATCCCAGACCCTCGAGGCTGTTGGATACTCTGTTCCACACCTCCTCGGATCCCTCTTCTCCGTACACACCCTTGAATCTTGCTTCACTCCTGCTCTCCCGTTCCTTTCCTCCCACCCCCCCACCCGTCCTACCACACCCACACCCTACCTATGGCGAACCCACAAGTCATGAACCCGCCTCCGGTGGTTAGACAGTCTCAACGCCACGCTCTCAAACTATACTCCCTGAACATCAGGGGCCTTAACACACCCGAAAAACAGTTTAAACTTCTATACTCTCTCAAACACTCTAAAGCACATATTGCCCTCATATAGGAAACCCACTTCCGCACCGATTCCATCATCCAAACTTAAAGACCAACATTTCCCCACAGCCTTCCACTCCTCCAATTCGGAGGCAAAATCCAAAGGGGTATCCATCCTCATTTCAAAAAACTGCCCATTTCAAGTGACTGATGTCCTAAGAGACCCATTGGGACGCTTCCTCTTTCTCAAAGGCACTCTACATCACATGCCCCTCATGATCGCCAACATATACGCCCCCAATTCAGGCCAAGTCACCTTCTTTCGCAATTCCCTTCAACTACTCTCCAGCTTCCAAACAGGAACCCTTATTCTTGGTGGTGATTTCAATGTCTCCTTGACACCGTCGGACGACACATCGAACGGCAAATCTTCTTTACCCTACAGGGCCTTAAGGGCGATCAAACAACAGCTCAGTAACTTACTACTTCACGACACGTGGCACATGTTACATCCCAAAGACAAAGACTTTACTTTCTTTTCCGCTCCCCATAACAAGTATTCCAGACTGGACCATTTCTTCCTTTCACAAAATGACCTTTCACACCTCACCAAAGCTACCATTGACCCAGCCATTCTTTCGGACCACAGTCCCATCTCCATGACCCTACATCTGACCTCACCTCATCCGAAGACGCGTATATGGCGCCTCGACAACTCCTTGCTCACTGACGAGATCAATACTCAAAGGCTGACCACTTGCCTAGCAAACTTTTTTTAAAGAGAACTCCTCACCAGACGTAGCACCCACAGTTACCTGGGCCGCACATAAGTGTGTCATCCGAGGCAAACTATTGGCTATTGTAGCTCAACAAAACAAACTCCAGACCGCCCGCATTGCCGAACTAACCACACACATCCACTCGCTCGACTTTACCGTTAACCGTCGAACGGCCATTACTGACTTTTTAACAAAATTCGGCCCGACCCCGCTCTCATCTGAAGATGCACAAACTCTAGACCTTCCCCTCTCGACTGACGAACTCATTACTGCACTAAAACAGATGAAGACGGGCAAAAGCCCGTGTCCAGGTGACTTTTCGGCCAGCTATTACAAATCTTTCCCGACCACTCTCCTCCCACACCTAACCAAAGCCCTCAACAACCTCACACCGGATTCGATCGCACATTCTGACTTACTTTAAGCCCATATCACGCTTATACCTAAACAGGGAAAGGACCCCACTTTGGTCACCAACTACCGCCCCATCTCACTACTGAATGTGGACCTAAAGTTATACGCCAAAGCACTAGCTAATCGCATTCTCCCATTCATTCCATCTTTGGTCTCACTTGAACAGGTGGGCTTTGTCCCTGGCCGGGAGGCCAGAGACAACACCACGAAAGCCCTCAACATCCACCACTGGTTATCTAAATCATCTACACATGGCTTCTTCCTCTCGTTGGATGCAGAGAAGGCGTTCGACAGGATGACATGGGACTACATGGAAGCCGCGCTGCGTGCGGTTGGACTTCCGCCCCACATGCTCCAAATGATCATGGCCCTTTACGCCTCTCCGAAAGCCAGACTCCGGATCAACTGGGGACTGTCGGACGCCTTCTCTGTATCCAATGGGACACGTCAGGGCTGCCCTCTGTAACCCCTCCTATTTATACTAACCATGGAACCCATGCTCCGTAAACTGAGACTTAATCCCACTATCAGAGGCATAGACATCCATCGTACTCAATATAAAATGGCAGCCTATGCCGATGACATCTTGCTTTTCCTTACTGACCCTATCACGACCCTTCCCAACCTCCTCGCTGACTTTGCCCTTTTCACATCTTTATCCAACCTACAAATCAATTTCGACAAATCTAAAGCCCTCAATGTAACCTTGCCAATAGAAACTGTCAACCTATGTAAATGTAACTTCCCATTTGTCGGGGAACATTCTGAAATAACCTACCTTGGCATCAAAATCACTACCAACTTAAAGGATTTATACACCAAAAATTTCTTGCCATTACTCCAGTCCATCCAGGGTGATCTACAGAAGTGGCATCTGGGCTCCTTCTCTTGGATGGGTAGAATAGCAGTGATCAAAATGAACATTTTACCCAGAATCCTCTACCTCCTACAAGCCATACCGATCAAGATACCAGCCTCCTTCTTCTCTTCTTATAAAAATATTTGCAGGTCCTTTGTGTGGGCCGCCAAACGCCCACGCCTCAGCTGGGAGAGGCTGGTTCTCCCTAAACAATCGGGAGGCCTAGGTCTCCCAGACCTTCAAAAGTATCACTGGGCCTGCCAACTGACCAGACTGATAGACTGGCACATACATCGCTCTTCCAAAGACTGGATCCAACTTGAGGACTCCTTTACAAACCTCCCCATAGCTGACTTGCCGTGGATCAACCACACGCACATATCTAAAGATTTACTAGCACACCCGCTCATTGGCACCACATTATCAATACTCAAATTAGCGTCCAAAAAGCATGCTTTTATCCCCGCGCCAGGCCCTATGACCCCGTTGGTCGATAACCCAGACTTCCCCCCAGGACTGAAACTGAAAGATCCAACCCTTGAAACACTCTCTTCACGAGCCAGAGCTCATGAATTCTTCGTAAATGGGACCCTCCTACCCTACCCTACTCTAGCGGCGCAACTGCCCAACCACGACATACCCTTTTATAAATACTTACAACTGAGACACTTCCTCCAATCTCACCATCACCACCCCCCTTGGCATAGGGATCTCACACAGCTCGAAATTCTTTGTTCCAGCACAGAACCCCAAGGTCACCTAATCTCGACAATCTACTCCCTCCTGTTTTCCCGAACCAAGGTAAAGGATGACAAAATTGTGAGACAATGGGAGCATGACTTATCCATAGATCTCACCCCGTCTGAATGGGACCGCATATTCACCCTCATGCACAAGGGCTCCATCAACGTTACCACTCAGGAAAATAGATATAAACTGTTCTCCAAATGGTATAGGACACCGGATAAGGTTCATCACTTTCACCCCACTATCCCCCCGACCTGCTGGAGATGCAACACAGCCCGTGGTACCCTACTTCACATTTGGTGGGAATGTACCCTTATACAACCATTCTGGTCAGAAATTCACCGACTGATATCCCACATCACCACGTATTCACCAACCTTCTCCCCTGCTAGCTATCTACTACACCACACCCCCAAGCCCTGTAGCTCCTATAAAAAATCCCTGACTCTACACCTCATCAACGCAGCCAATCTATGTATTCCCTCCCTATGGAGGAATCCCGCCCCCCCCCCCCCACAGTGACCGACTGGATCCGTAGGGTGGACAGAATATCTGATATGGAAAAACTTATTTGCCAAGCTATTGATAACCCTACCAAACATAATACTACTTGGGCCTGCTGGTCACACTACAAGCAATCCCACACTCAGACCGCTTCACCGCCTGCGTCAATACCTGCACCTTAACTGCATATAACTGTCTTCCACCGTGGGCCCCCCCCACCTCATTCATCAGCCACCCCCAACCCTCCCCCCAACCACCCACTCCCTCCTCCCTCCCTCCTACCACACTTCCCTCATCATATCGAGCTGATAAGGCCTCGACTTCCGCTGCTCCACATACCTATCCTACCGCTATATTTCTACATATTACCTTACAAGTATGAGCTCCACCCTCCCACTAGTTGGGGCTGGTGCGCATGCGCACTTACAGGGACGCCCGGACCAGAAGTGATGTCAGGGTCAAGCAGTTTTTTTTTTTTCTGATTACTGCATTGGTGTCAGTTTGTGACAGTTATAAGTGGTAGGACAGTTAGTGTTAGGCCCCCTTTAGGTCTAGGATACCCCCCTAACCCCCCCAATAAAGTTTTAACCCCTTGATCACCCCCCGTCGCCAGTGTCGCTAAGCGATCATTTTTCTGATCGCTGTATTAGTGTCACTGGTGACGCTAGTTAGGGAGATAAGTATTTAGGTTCGCTGTCAGCATTTTATAGTGTCAGGGACCCCCTTATACTACCTAGTAAAGGTTTTAACCCGCTGATTGCCCCCTAGTTAACCCTTTCACCAGTGATCATCGTATAACTGTTACGGGTTTTTATAGTGTCAGGGCACTCGCTGTTAATTACCTAATAAAGGTTTAAATCCCCGGATCGCCCGGTGGTGATATAAGTTAGGTTTTAGGGTCAGATAGGGTCTGCGTCACTCCAGGTAGCGTCAGGTTAGTGCCAGTAGCGCTAACACCCACGCACGCAGCATACACCTCCTTTAGTGGTATAGTATCTGAACGGATCAATATCTGATCCGATCAGATCTATACTAGCGTCCCCAGCAGTTTAGGGTTCCTAAAGACGCAGTGTTAGCGAGATCAGCCCAGATACCTGCTGGCACCTGCGTTTTGCCTCTCCGCCCAGCCCAGCCCACCCAAGTGCATTATCGATCGTTCACTGTCACTTACAAAACACTAAACACATAACTGCAGCGTTTGCAGAGTCAGGCCTGATCCCTGCGATCTCTAATGCCCCGTACACACGGTCGGACTTTGTTTGGACATTCCGACAACAAAATCCTAGGATTTTTTCCGACGGATGTTGGCTCAAACTTGTTTTGTCTACACACGGTCGCACAAAGTTGTCGGAAAATCCGATCGTTCTGAACGCGGTGACATAAAACACGTACGTCGGGACTATAAACGGGGCAGTGGCCAATAGCTTTCATCTCTTTATTTATTCTGAGCATGCGTGGCACTTTGTCCGTCGGATTTGTGTACACACGATCGGAATTTCCGACAACGGATTTTGTTGTCGGAAAATTTTATCTCCTGCTCTCCAACTTTGTGTGTCGGAAAATCTGATGGAAAATGTCTGATGTAGCCCACACACGGTCGGAATTTCCGACAACACGCTCCGATCGGACATTTTCCATCGGAAAATTCGACTGTGTGTACGGGGCATAACAGTTTTTTTGGTAGTGTTTTGGTGAACTGGCAAGCACCAGCGGCCTAGTACACCCCGGTCGTAGTCAAACCAGCACTGCAGTAACACTTGGTGACGTGGCGAGTCCCATAAGTGCAGTTCAAGCTGGTGAGGTGGCAAGCACAAGTAGTGTCCCGCTGCCACCAAGAAGAAGACAAACACAGGCCCATCGTGCCCATAATGCCCTTGCTGCTGCATTTGCCAATCCTAATTGGGAACCCACCACTTCTGCAGCACCTGTACTTCCCCCATTCACATCCCCAACCAAATGCAGTCGGCTGCATGAGAGGCATTTTCTTTATGTCCTCCCAAGTACCCCTACCCAACAAACCCCCCCAAAAAAGATGTCGTGTCTGCAGCAAGCGGGAATATAGGCGTGACACCCGCTATTATTGTCCCTCCTGTCCTGACAATTCTGGTCTTTGCATTGGTGAATGTTTTGAACGCTATCATACACTAGTTAGGTATTAGCATAGGGTACAGCATTGCACAGACTAGGCACACTTTCACAGGGTCTCCCAAGATGCCATCGCATTTTGAGAGACCCAAACCTGGAACCGGTTACAGTTATAAAAGTTACAGTTACAAAAAAAAGTGTAAAAAAAAACACAAAAAAATATATAAAATAAAAAAAAAAAATAGTTGTCATTTTATTGTTCTCTCTTTCTCTATTCTCTCTCTATTGTTCTGCTCTTTTTTTACTGTATTCTATTCTGCAATGTTTTATTGTTATTATGTTTTATCATGTTTGCTTTTCAGGTATGCAATTTTTTATACTTTACTGTTTACTGTGTTTTATTGTTAACCATTTTTTTGTTTTCAGGTACGCCATTCAGCTGCAGCGCGGATTTATTTATCTTGACAGGAACAGCGTTTGCTCCCACGATACATAAAGCCATGACTCCAGTGCTGTCAGAGGTGATATATGCCGAAGCATGGGGGCAGCAGGGGCGGAGGAGCGATTTGCTCCTAACTTTTGGGGCGGATGCCCCCATGCTTCAGCATATATAAATGGTGCATGTATGCCCATCATTAGAAGTGGGTGGATGAAGGGAGGTATTCTGATGGTGGGCATACCCACCAATCAATCTCTTTTTTTCGTTCAGCCCACAGGCTGCATGAAAAAAAAGATTACAATATATGCCCAACAAAGACCAGCAACGTACTGGTATATTGCTGGACTTTGAATGGTTATACCAGAATGATGCCTGCAGGTTTAGGTATCATCTTGGTATCATTCTTTTCAGCCAGCAGTCGGCTTTCATGTAAAAGCAATCCTAGTGGCTAATTAGCCTCTAGACTGCTTTTACAAGCAGTGGGATGGAATGTCCCCCCCTCCCACCGTCTTCCATGTTTTTCTCTGGCTCTCCTGTCCCAACAGGGAACCTGAGAATGCAGCCGGCCAGCTGACCATAGAGCTGATCAGAGACCAGAATGGCTCCAATCATCTCTATGGCCTAAGAAACCGGAAGCTACGAGCATTTCATGACTTAGATTTCGCCGGATGTAAACAGCGCCATTGGGAAATTGGGAAAGCATTTTATCACACTGATCTTGGTGTGGTCAGATGCTTTGAGGGCAGAGGAGAGATCTAGGGTCTAATAGACCCCATTTTTTTCAAAAAAGAGTACCTGTCACTACCTATTGCTATCATAGGGGATATTTACATTCCCTGACATAACAATAAAAATGATTAAAAAAAATGAAAGGAATAGTTTAAAAATAAGATAAAAAAAACAAAAAAAATAATAAAGAACAAAAAAAAAAGCACCCCTGTCCCCCCTGCTCTCGCGCAAAGGCGAACGCAAGCGTTGGTCTGGCGTCAAATGTAAACAGCAATTGCACCATGCATGTGAGGTATCACCACAAAGGTCAGATTGAGGGCAGTAATTTTAGCAGTAGACTTCCTCTGTAAATCTAAAGTGGTAACCTGTAAAGGCTTTTAAAGGCTTTTAAAAATGTATGTAGTTTGTCGCCACTGCACGTTTGTGCGCAATTCTAAAGCATGTCATGTTTGGTATCCATGTAATCAGCCTAAGATCATATTTTTTATTTCATCAAACATTTGGGCAATATAGTGTGTTTTAGTGCATTAAAATTTAAAAAAAATTGTTTTTTTCCCAAAAAATGCGTTTGAAAAATCACTGCGCAAATACTGTGTGAAAAACAAAAATGAAACACCCACCATTTTAATCTGTAGGGCCTTTGCTTTAAAAAAATATATATAATGTTTAGGGGTTCAAAGTAGTTTTCTTGCAAAAAAAAAAAAATTTTTTCATGTAAACAAATAGTGTCAGAAAGGGCTTTGTCTTCAAGTGGTTAGAAGAGTGGGTGATGTGTGACATAAGCTTCTAAATGTTGTGCATAAAATGCCAGGACAGTTCAAACCCCCCCCAAATGACCCTATTTTGGAAAGTAGACACCCCTAGCTATTTGATGAGAGGCATGTCGAGTCCATGGAATATTTTATATTGTGACACAAGTTGCGGGAAAAAGACAATTTTTCTTTTTTTTGCACACAGTTGTCACTAAATGATATATTGCTAAAACATGCCATGGGAATATGTAAAATTATGCCCCAAAATACATTCTGTTGCTTCTCCTGAGTACGGGGATACCACATGTGTGACTTTTTGGGAGCCTAGCCGCATACGGGACCCCAAAAACCAAGCACCGCCTTCAGGGTTTCTAAGGGTGTAAATTTTTGATTTCACCTCTCACTGCCTATCACAGTTTCGGAGGCCATGGAATGCCCAGATGGCACAAACCCCCCCCCAAAACCCCATTTTGGAAAGTAGATATTCCAAGCTATTTGCTGAGAGGTACAGTGAGTACTTTGCAGACCTTGCTTTTTGTCACAAAGTTTTGAAAATTGAAAAAAGAAAAAAAAATACATTTTTCTTTTCTTTCTTCATTTTCAAAAACAAATGAGAGCTGCAAAATACTTACCATGCCTCAGCAAATAGCTTGTGGTGTCTACTGTCCAAAATGGGGTCATTTGGGGGAGTTTGTGCCATCTTGGCATTTTATGGCCTTCAAAACTGTGATCGGTAGTGAGGAGTGAAATCAAAAATTTACGCCCTTAGAAATCCTGAAGGCAGTGCTTGGTTTTCAGGGCCCCGTACGCGGCTAGGCTCCCAAAAAGTCCCACACATGTGGTATCCCCATACTCAGGAGAAGCAGCTAAATGTGCTTTGGGGTGCAATTTCACATATGCCCATGGCCTGTGTGAGCAATATATCATTTAGTGACAACATTTTGTAAATTTTTTATTTTTTTTTTGTCATTTATTCAATCACTTGGGACAAAAAAAATTAATATTCAATGGGCTCAACATGCCTCTCAGCAATTTCCTTGGTATGTCTACTTTCCAAAATGGGGTCATTTGGGGGGGTTTGTATTACCCTGCCATTTTAGCACCTCAAGAAATGAGATAGGCAGTCATAAACTAAAAGCTCTGTAAATTACAGAAAATGTACCCTAGTTTGTAGACGCTATAACTTTTGCGCAAACCAATAAATATATGCTTAGTGACATTTTTTTACCAAAGACATGTGGCTGAATTTTTGGACCAAATGTATGACTAAAATTGGGTTTATTGGATTTTTTTTATAACAAAATGTAGAAAATAGAGGTTTTTTTCAAAATTTTCGGTCTTTTTCCATTTATAGCGCAACAAATAAAAACTGAAGAGGTGATCAAATACCATCAAAAGAAAGCTCTATTTGTGGGAACAAAAGGATGCAAATTTCGTTTAGGTACAGCATTGCATGACCGCGCAATTAGCAGTTAAAGCGACGCAGTGCCAAATTGTAAAAAGTGCTCTGGTCAGGAAGGGGGCAAATCCTTCCGGGGCTGAAGTGGTTAAACAACTTGTTGGCAATTCTTGTCAATTAATTATGTATTTTTTTATTTTATGTATTTATGCAAGTTTTTAGCTGTATCACTGAATACTGTATATGTGTTATTTGTGTGTATATTTTCTGTTAACCTTTACAGCCATTGAAATCCTGCAGAAGGTTCAACATTTAAATGTATAAAGCAGCAACATGTCAATGAAATATGTATAACTTTTTGTTTTAGTTTTGGATAGAGTGGAGAAGGATTAGACCCCCTGTCAGTTTTTTTTAGCTGTCTGTATCCCCACTAGTGAGAATTATCCCTCTATTAGTTCTAGCATCCATTGTTATGGAGGCAGAAAGGGATGGAATGTCCAAAATGTCATAGTTATCACCAGAAGAGGTAAGGGTAAATCTTTCATGAGGCACGACTCAGCATGTAACGGGTTATTAGGCTCCTATTGTTTTCTCTAGTGAAAATTTCTGTGTAGTTCTTACTCCTTCCACTAAATGTCTAGGGAAATTCCTTCATTTAGTTCTAACATTAGGGAGGAGCATAACATAGGGCCAATCTTCCATCTGCTGTGGGTGTCAGGCACAATATTTTTATTTTACTACTGGATATTAAACTCCCACAAGATCTGAGTGTTCATTTGTGACACAGTAGTGTTATATTCCTCAACCTGCATCACAGAGTGTTTGTTGAGCAGGAGAGGACTGGTGAAGAGGAACCCTTTTTACTGTGAAGAGAAGATAAGAGCAGTGTTGCCTTGACTGAGACAGGGGGCTAAGTGTACAGAGTTTCCTCCAGTATGGAGTACATTTCTGAAAGCAAAGACTGTGTGATCACCAGATTCCTTCACGGAAGCATAGTTTAATGTTTACTGGAGCACTGTTTCCTGTTTAACTTTTCTGTTTGCATTGAAGATTTATACCTGAGTAAAGATTTGTTACTACTGCAACTACATTCCAGTTGGGTCATTTGTTATTTGAAATATGGACTTCTCTTCAAAGATTCTGCTTGTGAGATGGAAGAATCTGTAACTAGTGTAGAGTAGTCTGACTTTGTCACAGTGAAAGCTTGTCATGTTCCTGTAAGGTGAGAGCATGGGTCACCATGTTTGTGCCCACTATAAAAGCCTTGAGATTTTAAGATATTTGGTCCCTGATTCAGGATGTGGAAAGCACAAGATAGACTGGTTGGAAGTACACAGTGTGGTACTGAAGTTTGGGTTCCCCTCCCAGTGATCAGAAGTATAATGCCCTGTACACACTGTCGGATTTTCCGACGGAAAATGTGTGATAGGACCTTGATGTCGGAAATTCAGACCGTGTGTGGGCTCCATCACACATTTTCCATTGGAATTTCCGGCACACAAAGTTTGAGAGCTTGCTGTAAAATTTTCTGACAACAAAATCCGTTGTTGGAAATTCCGATCATGTGTACACAAATCCGACACACAAAGTGCCACGTATGCTCATAATAAATTAAGAGACGAAAGCTATTGCCTACTGCCCCGTTTATAGTCCTGACGTACGTGTTTTACCTCACCGCGTTTAGAACGATCGGATTTTCCGACAACTTTGTGTGACCGTGTGTATGCAAGACAAGTTTGAGCCAACATCCGTCGGAAAAAAATCCATGGATTTTGTTGTCCGAACATCCGATCAATGTCCGACTGTGTGTACAGGGCATAAGACTCCTGAATTCAGGGAAATGCTGTCAACCATCAAGTCTCTTGAGCTCCTTCTGCTTGTCAGCTCCCCCTGGTGGATTGAAGTGAGGCAGTGCTAACCCATTCAGCTGAAGTCCATTGGGAGCACAGAGAACATTGTAGGACAGTGTCCTAAATTGCTCTCTGTCTCTAGACAAGCACCTGACTACAAAAAGTAGATCACATAAATGGAACTACCTGTAAGGGGTAATTGGCCTGCTGGGTCATACACACTGCTGCAATATGGAGTAATTTGATTTCCATGCTCCTGAATTTAGACCACCTACCTTCGGCTCTATTGTCTCAAGGACCTGGTGTTGCAGTTGTGCTTCTGGATGGTGGCCTTTCTTTCTGACCGCCCCTTAATTTCCTTATATGGAAGCTAGTTCTGAAGCGGGATCTGGCTTAACAACCTGCTGGAAGGGGCAGTAACAAGGATGCTCTGAAGTTGGGGTAACTCCTGTGCACATGCATGGGAGTTACTTCATACTGAGCAGGCAAAATACTGCATTAACCACTTGCCGACCAGCCGCTATCATTATACTGCGGCAGGCTGACTCTATTACGTGAATTGCCGTAGCTGTACGCCAGTTCAAGTAATAGATATGCTGGAGCCAATGCGTGTGACCGACGGCCACGATGTCAGCCGGCCACCCGCGATCGCTCCACAGAGAGTCAGAACGGGCATCTGTCAATGTAAACAAACAGATCTCTGTTCTGTCAGAGGAGTAGAGAGAGATAATCTGTTCCTAGTGATTAGGGATTAGCGATCTCTCTCCTCCTCCAGTCAGTCCACTCACTCCACAGTCAGAAACACCTCCCAGGGAACATATTTAACCCCTTGATCACCACTACAGAACACTTTATTAATCCCAAAGGGAAATTGGGAAATTGTTATGACACAGACACACTTAACAAAGACGACACAAGATCACAACAATAGACTGAACAAGATGCAAAAACACAGCAAAATTACCAATAACAGCCATTAACACCAAATAACAAAATTAAAACTACACCACAAATAAAACATGCATAAAATTAAAATACAACATAGAATAAATAACACAGATTAAAATAACAGGCAAACTACCAAATACAAATAACATCACTAGTGTTAACCCCTTCCCTGCTAGTGCCATTTATACAGCAATCAGTGCACTGATCACTGTATAAATGTCACTGGTCCCAAAAAAGTGTCAAAAGTGTCTGATCTGTGTGCCGCAATGTCGCAATCCCCCTTAAAAATCGCTGATTACCGCCATTACTAGTTAAAAAAATAAATGCAATAAATCTATCCCCTATTTTGTGGACGCTATAACTTTTGCGCAAACCAATCAATATCCGCTTATTGAGATTTTTCTTTTACGAAAAATATGTAGAAGAATACATATTGACCTAAACTGAGGAAGAAATGTGTTTTAATATATTTTTGGGGGATATTTATTATAGCAAAAAGTAAAAAAATATTACTTTTTTTTCAAAATTTTCGAGTTTTTTTTGTTTATAGCGCAAAAAATTAAAACCACAGAGGTGATCAAATACCACCAAAATAAAGCTCTATTTGTGGAAAAAAAGGACATAAATTTTGTTTGGGTACAACGTCGCATGACCATGCAATTGTCAGTTAAACGCAGTGCCGTATCGCAAAAAATGCCCTGGTCATTAACCACTTGCCGACCGGGCCATAGCCGAAAGACGGCTGCAGCGCAGTCGGCTAATTCTGGGTGGACGTCCATGGACGTCCTCCCAGAATACTGCTCTCGCGCGCCCCCTGGGGCACGCACCCGAGAACTTCCGTGACCGCCGGGTCCAAGGGACCTGGCGCATCACGGATCACGGTAAACGGCCGCTGATCGCGGCTGTTTACCATGTGATCGCTCCGTCAAATGACGGAGCGATCACATGTCAACAGACCGGCGTCATGTCATGACGTCAGTTCCTCCCTCCCCTCTGTGTACCGATCGGTACAGTGCGGGGGGAGAGGGGGAGGGATCGGATGGCAGCACAGCTGTGGGCTGCATGTGTAGTGCCCACAGCGGTGCTCAGTGACAATTGCAGTCACATCCATCCATCCCTCCATGCTCAGCCATCCCTGCAATATACCCTGCAATACTCTGCATAATACCCTGCAATGCTCTGCATAATACGCTGCAATACTCTGCATAATACCCTGCAATACTCTGCATTATACCCTGCAATACTATGCATAATACCCTGCAATACTCTGCATTATACCCTGCAATACCCTGCATAATACCCTGCAATACTCTGCATTATACCCTGCAATACTCTGCATTATACCCCGCAATACTCTGCATTATACCCGGCACTACTCTGCATAATACCCTGCAATACTCTGCATTATACCCTGCAATACTCTGCATAATACCCTGCAATACTCTGCATTATACCCTGCAATACTCTGCATAATACTCTGCATAATACCCTGCAATACTCTGCATTATACCCTGCAATACTCTGCATAATACCCTGCAATACTCTGCATTATACCCTGCAATACTCTGCATTATACCCTGCAATACTCTGCATAATACCCTGCAATACTCTGCATAATACCCCGCAATACTCTGCATTATACCCGGCACTACTCTGCAATATACCCGGCACTACTCTGCAATATACCCGGCACTACTCTGCAATATACCCGGCACTACTCTGCAATATACCCCGCAATACTCTGCAATATACCCCGCAATACTCTGCAATATGCCCTGCAATACTCTGCAATATGCCCAGCAATACTCTGCAATATGCCCAGCAATACTCTGCAATATGCCCAGCAATACTCTGCAATATACCTTGCAATATACCCTGCACTACCCCACAATACTCCGCAATTTTTAACCAGTTCCCGCCCACAGTCATATGACGTCCTTGACTTTGAGCGGGGATATCTGAATGATGCCTGCAGCTACAGGTATCATTCAGATATCAGCTTTTTTAGCCGGCGATTCCCTACACCATAAGAATGATCATAGCGGCTGTTCCACTGCTTGATCATTCTTATGGGAGGCGAGAGGGGATGCCCCCCCTTCCCGCCACCCACAGGTGCTTCTACCGACTCACCGCTACGATCGAAGCCAAGATCTTTTTTTTTTTTTTTTTTTTTATTTCAGGCTTCCCAGCCTAGAGGTGAGATGTGGGGTCTTATTGACCCCATATCTCACTGTAAAGAGGACCTGTCATGCCATATTCCTATTACAAGGATGTTTACATTCCTTGTAATAGAAATAAAAGTGATCAAAAATTTTTTTGGGGGGGAAAAAGTGTCAAACTAAAATAAATAAAGTAAAATAAACAATAAAAAAAAAAAATTTTTAAAGCGCCCATGTCCGTGTGCTCGCATGAAGAAGCGAACACATACGTAAGTCCAGCCCACATATGAAAAATGGTGTTCAAACCACACATGTGAGGTATCACTGCGAACGTTGGAGTGAGAGCAATAATTTTGGCCCTAGACCTCCTCTGTAACTCAAAACATGTAACCAGTAAAAAATTTTAAAGCGTTACCTATGGAGATTTTTAAGTAGCGACGTTTGGCACCATTCCACGAGAGTGTGCAATTTTGAAGGGTGACATGTTAGGTATCTATTTACGTGGTGTAACTTCATCTTTCACATTATGCAAAAACATTGGGCTAACTTTACTGTTTTGTTTTTTTTAAAGCACAAAACTGTTTTTTTTCCCAAAAAAACGCGTTCGAAAAATTGCTGCGCAAATACCGTGCGAGATAAAAAGTTGCAACAACCGCCATTGTATTCTCTAGGGTCTTTGCTAAAAAAATATATATAATGTTTTGGGGTTCTATGTAATATTCTAGCAAATAAATTATTACATTTACATGTAGGAGAGAAATATAAGAATTGGCCTGGGTGCTCCAGAACGCCTGGAGGTGCTCCGTGCATGTTGGGCCTCTGTATGTGGCCACGCTGTGTAAAAGTCTCACACATGTGGTATCGCCGTACTCGGAGTAATAGCAGAATGTGTTTTGGGGTGTAATTTGTTGTATGCATATGCTGTGTGTGAGAAATAACCTTCTAATGTGACAATTTTGTAAAAAAAAAAAAGAAAAAAAAATCTTGATTTTGCAAAGAATTGTGGGAAAAGATGACAATTTCAAAAAAACTCACCATGCATCTTTCTAAATACCTTGGAATGTCTTCTTTCCAAACAGGGGTCATTTGGGGGGTATTTGTACTTTTCTGGCATGTTAGGGTCTCAAGAAATTAGATAGGCCGTCAGTACTTCAGGTGTGATCAATTTTCAGATATTGGCACCATAGCATTTGGACTCTCTAACATTCACAAAGACCAAATAATATACACCAAGTTGTACTTATTTTTACCAAAGATATGTAGCAATATAAATTTTGGCCAAAATTTACGAAGAAAAATTACTAATTTGCTAAATTTTATAACAGAAACAAAGAAAAATTCATTTTTTTACCAAATTTTCAGTCTTTTTTCTTTTATAGCGCAAAAAATAAAAAACCCAACGGTGATTAAATACCACCAAAAGAAAGCTCTATTTGTGTGAAAAAAAAGGACAAAAATGTCATATGGGTAAAGTGTTGTATGACTGAGTAATTGTCATTCAAAGTGTGAGAGCACCGAAAGCTGAAAATTGGTCTGGTTAGGAAGGGGGTTTAAGTGCCCAGTGGTCAAGTGGTTAAGGGAGTAAATCCTTCTGGCCTTAAGTGGTTATTTGAGAGAAGGTAGGGGCTGCAGACTTTATTTCCATTTATTTTCATATTAAAAAATACAGATACAACTGTCTAAACTCCTTTAAAAATTTTTGCTCTCCCAACCCTGAATGCTTTCTCCTTCTCCTGCAAGCCCTCCTTTCAGTATTTTTTGAAATTATTCCTATGATTTTCCAAAAGATTTGGGCTGGTCATATGACTCACAGGGCCATTTCATCTTCTGAACTTCTCCCAGCATAGGATAGTACCAGAGAGAAGGCAAGTATTTCAAGCTGAGCCTCTTTTTATTTTAAAATGTTGTCTGGGGGCGGGGATCATTTTTTATATAGAAAAAAATTGCCTGAGGTTGGGCTTAAGCAAACCACTGTAGCTGGCCCAGCTTCTGAGAGATTCAGGGAAGGCAGTGAAGGTGAGGAACAGAGGAAAGCTCAAACAGTTCAATATAAAGGAGGTCAGTGTTTTTAATGGGCTTGAAGCAGAGAATGCATAGTGCTGACATGTGTTAAGAGGAGTAGTTACCAGCACATCACAATCAACAGCATTAGTGGGGGAAGAATGTGGTACTAGGGAAAGTCACCCCTCTAACCGGTGTATCTATCACATGTTTACTGAGATCACTGATATTTTCGGCATTGAAAAAAGAGAAGATAACAGGGAGACCTCTATCCTTTCTGTAAAAGAACATTTTAGTAAAACTGACAGACTTTTGGCTGCCTATTTAGTGAGCATGAGAGTTAGGGTGTTTTGAAGAACATATGGCTTTCCATCCAGCTTGTACTTTCACCAAATCTGTTTCAATAACATTTATAGAGAATATTCTCTAGTAATATACTTTAACTCTTGACATTTTAATGTCCTTTCACAGTAAAAAAAATACATTCAAAGTTAAATATGAAACGCTAACAATTAATTAGCCTTTCTTTTCCAAATGTATATACAGTATCAATGTAATATGTAAATATATACTTTCCTATATCCTTTCCCATTAAACATTTAATATATAAATATATATATCTATATATATAATCTATATATCTATATCTATAGATATAGATATATATCTATATCTATAGATATAGATATATATCTATATCTATAGATATAGATATATAGATATATATCTATATATAGATATAGAGATATAGATCTCTATATCTCTATATCTATCTATCTATCTATCTATCTATCTATCTATCTATCTATCTATCTATCTATCTATCTATCTATCTATCTATATATATATATATATATGTGTGTGTGTATATATCTGTGTATATACAGTGGGGACGGAAAGTATTCAGACCCCCTTAAATTTTTCACTCTTTGTTATATTGCAGCCATTTGCTAAAATCATTTAAGTTCATTCTTTCCTCATTAATGTACACACAGCACCCCATATTGACAGAAGAACACAGAATTGTTGACATTTTTGCAGATTTATTAAAAAAGAAAAACTGAAATATCACATGGTCAGTATTCAGTCCCTTTGCTCAGTATTTAGTAGAAGCGCCCTTTTGATCTAATACAGCCATGAGTCTTTCTGGGATAGATGCAACAAGTTTTTCACACCTGGATTTGGGGATCCTCTGCCATTCCTCCTTGCAGATCCTCTCCAGTTCTGTCAGGTTGGATGGTAAACATTGGTGGACAGCCATTTAGATCTCTCCAGAGATGCTCAATTGGGTTTAAATCAGGGCTCTGGCTGGGCCATTTAAGAACAGTCACAGAGTTGTTGTGAAGCCACTCCTTTGTTATTTTAGCTGTGTGCTTAGGGTCATTGTCTTGTTGGAAGCAGGGCCGGTGCTACCACTAGGCGGATTAGGCAACCGCCTAGGGCGCCCTGCCACCTAGGGCGCCCGGCAGCTGGCTATTTTACTTCTGCACTGTCTTTGCAACTACCCTGCCGTGTCAAACAGCAAATGCCGCCACCCCCCCACCCCCCTGCCGATGTGTTTACAGTCCACATAGACAGTAATCCCCCCTTTGTGCTCTGCTATCATGCAGCGAGCCAGTAACATGTGTCCAGTCCAGCTCTCTGTGTGTCAGTGTCAGGCAGATGCCGCCCCCCCATGCCATCCCCTCCGCTCTCCGCTCCCAGACTGTCAGTCTGTGACATGTCATATCCCGCCGACTCGCCAAGGCCACTATCCGCTCTACAGTGTGTGTCCATGTCAGTCCAGCAGCACAGACCCCACGCCCCTCCTCCTTCCCCACGCTCTCCTGGAGTGGAGTATGGATGGAGGATGCATGCATCATGGGATACAGCATGCCGGCGGCTCTCCGGACTTGGGGACAGGTGAGCCTGGGCTGGCTAGAACGGGAAGAGGCATCGCACCGACACAGAAGCAGCAGGCAGCCTGGCAAGTACACAGGCAGTGCAGCAGAGTTGGTGCCAGTGAGGAACAGGTTTTACTGGTGTGGTAACTAAAAGAGTTAATGAGATGGTATATGTGATGACAATGAAATGTAATTTTAAAATGTGTGTGAGTGTATATGCATTATATTGACTGATCTGCCAAATGTACCCCCCCGAGTCTGGGCGCTGGTGAGTCTGTATTTGATTGGCACTGGTGAAGCGGTGTTGATGGGCGCTGGTGAGTCTGTATTTGATTGGCGCTGGTGAAGCGGCATTGATGGGCGCTGGTGAGTCTGTATTTGATGGGCGCTGGTGAAGCGGCATTGATGGGCGCTGGTGAGTCTGTATTTGATGGGCCCTGGTGAGTCTGTATTTGATTGGCACTGGTGAAGCGGCATTGATGGGCGCTGGTGAGTCTGTATTTGATTGGCGCTGGTGAAGCGGCATTGATGGGCGCTGGTGAGTCTGTATTTGATGGGCGCTGGTGAGTCTATATTTGATTGTCACAGGTGAAGCGGCATTGATGGGCGCTGGTGAGTCTGTATTTGATGGGCGCTAGTGAAGCGGCATTGATGGGCGCTGGTGAGTCTGTATTTGATGGGCGCTGGTGAAGTGGCATTGATGGGCGCTGGTGAGTCTGTATTTGATGGGCGCTGGTGAGTCTGTATTTGATGGGCGCAGGTAAATCTGTATTTGATGGGCACTGGTGAGATGGAATTTGATGGGCAGAGGTGAGACTGCATTTGATGGGCACAGGTGAGGCTGCATTGATTGGCACTGGTGAAGCGGCCTTGATGGGTGCTGGTGAGGCTGCATTTGATGGACACTGGTGAGATGGCATTTGATGGGCAACCCTTACAGTTACACACAGACAGCAAAACACGCAATACATCCCTTACACACACTTTAGCAATGAACATATATTTCACATTAGTAATTATGCTACCAAAATCAGTGTTTGCTGTAAATTGCATCCAGCATTGCACCTGTTTCTTCTTGCCGGAGGCTGACATTTTGTTGAAGCCCAGAACCCCTGAGCAGAAGTAAATCATAAAGTGGAACTAAACCCATTGATTTAATGGTTTAAAAAAAAGCTATATTCCTGAAATGTTGGGGTTGCTAACTGTCACATTTGCTTAATTCCTCAACCAAACTGTCAAAGCATCATATGGCTGGTGTCATAACTGATCACATGTGCAGCACCATGGCAGCTGCAGTTTGAACAGAAGCAGCTTCCTTGGCTGTAAAATATAGGAGGGTTTAATTCTGCTTCAAAGCTGTCAGCAGGCCTCTACAAACACAATTAGCTGGTCTAGCAAAGTGTTGCATGCAAAATAGTAGCGGTCATTAAAAAGGTGGGGTGTACATGGGCAGGGCAAAGGGGGTGGAGTAGGGGGTGGAGCCAAGGGGGGCGGCAAAATGATGTCTCGCCTAGGGTGTCAAAAATCCTTGCACCAGCCCTGGTTGGAAGGTAAACCTTTGGCCCAGTCTGAGGTCCTGAGCACTCTGGAGAAGGTTTTTGTCCAGGATATCCCTGTACTTAGCTGCATTCATCTTTCCCTCAATTGCAACTAGTCATCCTGTCCCTGCAGCTGAAAAACACCCTCACAGCATGATGCTGCCACCACCATGCTTCACTGTTGGGACTGTGTTGGAAAGGTGATGAAAAGTGGCTGGTTTTCTCCACACATACCACTTAGAATTATGGCCAAAAAGTTCTATCTTGGTCTCATCAGACCAAAGAATCTTATTTCTCACCATCTTGGCATCCTTCAGGTGTTTTTTAGCAAACTCCATGCGAGCTTTCATGTGTCTTGCACTGAGGAGAGGCTTCCGTCGGGCCACTCTGCCATAAAGTTCAACTGGTGGAGGGCTACAGTGATGGTTGACTTTCTACAACTTTCTCCCATCTCCCGACTGCATCTCTGGAGCTCAGCCACAGTGATCTTTAGGTTCTTCTTTACTTCTCTCTCCAAGGCTCTTCTCCCCCGATTGCTCAGTTTGGCCAGACAGCCAGCTCTAGGAAGGGTTCTGGTAGTCCCAAACATCTTCCATTTAAGGATTATGGAGGCCACTGTGCTCTTAGGAACCTTAAGTGCAGCAGAATTTTTTTGTAACCTTGGCCAGCTCTGTGCCTTGCCACAATGCTGTCTCTGAGCTCTTCAGGCAGTTCCTTTGACCTCATGATTCTCATTTGCTCTGACATGCACTGTGAGCTGTAAGGTCGTATATAGACAGGTGTGTGGCTTTCCTAATCAAGTCCAATCAGTATAATCAAACACAGCTGGACTCAAATGAAGGTGTAGAAACATCTCAAGGATGATCAGAAGAAATGGACATCACCTGAGTTAAATATATGAGTGTCACAGCAAAGGGTCTGAATACTTAGGACTATGTGATATTTCAGTTTTTCTTTTTTAATAAATCTGCAAAAATGTCAACAATTCTGTGTTTTTCTGTCAATATGGGGTGCTGTGTCTACATTAATGAGGAAAAAAAATAACTTAAATGATTTTAGCAAATGGCTGCAATATAACAAAGAGTGAAAAATTTAAGGGGGTCTGAATACTTTCTGTCCCCACTGTGTATATCTATCTATCTATCTATCTATCTATCTATCTATCTATCTATCTATCTATCTATCTATCTATCTATCTATCTATCTATCTATCTATCTATCTATCTATATATATATAGAGATAGATATAGATACAGTATATATATAAAGTCCAGAGGATCGCTGCACTTAAAATTTCTTTATTGAACCAAAGTTCAAACAAACATTACATGATGTGTAAGTTCATTACGTTTTGGGCTCACAAGCTTACACCCTTCTTCAGATCAATACACATCTAAAGTCAAAGTTACACATATGGCTTAAATACCATAATTTTACACACTTGGACTCAATTATGTGATTAGTAATCGATTGAATACAAATTAAATCCTTTTCTTATACATCCTTATATCACAGGTGGGGAAATGGTTAGCAAAGCGTAGAACCCTGCTGCTCTGACCCATTATTTTACACAATTTATATTAGGGCCGCTATCTCTATCTGTACACGTGTGAGAGGTATAGTTTTGGGATTCTGATCAATTTACGTATTTATTTAAGTGGTAGCTTTTTTCACTGTACACTGTGTATGTACACACATTTTGTATTCATTTACACATCTTCTATAAAGCTTTGCACTTTTCTTTGGCGCAGTGGAGTAAGAGAGATTCAGAGGCGGTTTATTTGTATATCTCTTGCTACAAACCATTGTCTATTTATTTACCACCTGCAGCCATGGATGCCATTAATTGTCTGTCCAACAGACGGATAATCCCAGAAGATATCTTCTCCGCTAATCAGATAATCACTGTTGGCGAGGAAGATGTCCTGGGATCTCTAAAGAATTTAAAAAAATTTTTTTGGAGAAAC
The DNA here is from genome assembly GCF_042186555.1 of Aquarana catesbeiana. Taxonomy (NCBI): domain Eukaryota; kingdom Metazoa; phylum Chordata; class Amphibia; order Anura; family Ranidae; genus Aquarana; species Aquarana catesbeiana. The sequence goes on along the minus strand of NC_133324.1, from coordinate 677,726,198 downwards.
AAGTTAAAACTTGGTGGGATATTTTCACGTTTGAGGTGGTTTTTATTCATTGACCACTGATGATATATTATTATTTCCCTTTTTGTAGACTTGCTTGCAGTCATCCATATTTTATTAATAGGATCAGATTGTGTTTCAGTCATTGTTTGTCCTATGCAGCTGTATGATAGTATCATGACTAATATATATATATATAGCTTATATTTTAAACTGGACAAATTCATTATCTCCTATTGAAATGTTCATTTTAATTTAATAATATTTTTTCATTTTTATTGGTTACTTTTCCACATTAGCACTGTAACTAGTGGTGGATTATAAGTTAGGATATGTCATATGTCATATATGGTAATGCTGGATGCAGCATTCTAACTACACACCGTAAAAATGTTTGTGATCCAATAATTTATTCAGTCTTTGTACCTGTGCTTCACGGTCAGGGGGACACGAAGTGTGAGCATGTGCAGAGCAGGAGGTCATATGACTGATGATGATCACATGACTGATCATAGATAGTATATAAGGATTGATGAACCATCCATTGTAGCCAATCCCATTTGAAGAAGTCTTTTCGACGAAACATGTCTTGGGCATGGTTACACGGCATTCCATCGCACTGACATTAGATGCCGCTGTCTGAGGAGGACTACACCGATCGGATGGCTGGGCCTTAGAAGGTTGGGTGAGAGATACATCAGTTTACACTTCAGGTTCGCTGTGACCGCGGTGCACCATTGGATCATTGATCCTGTTGCTTGTTGTGGATTATTTTAAAGGCTTTTATGTTTCAGTTTAAAAGTGAGTGTAACCATTGAAGTGTGTTTGAAGTGATTTTAATAAATCTGTCAAAATGGTATCACACTATGTGGAGCACTTTATTCATTTTTTCACATATGGAGTTGGCTTGATTGGATTCACGGTTCATCACATGCAATCCAGGTGTGATTCAATTGCTGTTTTGCCGAACACGAGAGTAGGAGGCTATACAATCTGGTGAGTGCGCTCTTCAGAGGGAGTGGTGTCACTATCACGGTGGTGTGGTGGAAGAGTAGAAGATTTTTCACACAAGAAGATTGAAAAACAACTGTTGAGCTTGATCATTCATTTCTTGTAATTTATTATTTATAGTGACACTTTTCACTGGGTGTTAAAGAAATTTTTCTCATGATAAAAATATTTTTTTTTTCATGACACTATTATTATTTTTATGTATAAGTAGAGGGTCATAGGCATTATACTGCTCTGACCCATTATTTTACACAATTTATATTAGCACCGCTATCTCTATCTGTACACGTGTGAGAGGTATAGTTTTGGGATTCTGATCAATTTACGTATTTATTTAAGTGGCAGCTTTTTTCACTGTACACTGTGTATGTACACACATTTTGTATTCATTTACACATCTTCTATACAGCTTTGCACTTTTCTTTGGCGCAGTGGAGTAAGAGAGATTCAGGGGCGGTTTATTTGTATATCTCTTGCTACAAACCAACGTGTAGAACCCTCCCATATTTCAACAGAAGCCTTCAACTCGTTTAATCTGTCAAAAAGAAACATGTACACAATGTATCATTATCTGGCCATCACTTTGAATGAATTATCACGTAAATAAACAAATATAAATCCAGATCTGTATTCAACCCCTTAGGGGCAATAGTATCAAGAAAATTAATCCAATGTACCTCTCACTTTTTTAAAATGGCTTCTCGGTTACCACCACTCCTATTCTTATTAATTCCCTCCAGTAACATGAATTTTAATTGGAAAATTGAATGTCCTTTCTCCAAAAAATGTCTCGCTAAAGGCAACTGTATCGATTTGTCTCTGAATGAATATTTGTGCCTTGCTATCCTATCTTTAACTTTCTGAATGGTCTCTCCTATGTAAAGTAACCCACATGGACATTTTATTATATATATTACAAATGACGATTGCCAAGTGTAATAACCTTTGATTTTAATTTCATACCCCTTGTTCTGTCTCAAAGAGCAGATAGCTAAACTTTCTTATCCCAATAACTGTAGATACCATATTTCTTTGATCTCAGTTTTATTAGAACAAGCCAGGTGAAACTACAAAATAACAGAAATAGACCTCAATAAGTATAACATTGCATACAATACAGCATACATTGCATAAACAACGATATACAGTACAAGATGAGATAATAAAAACATACTTTTTAAGATCTCTAAGGGGTGATGGCGATAGATAGATAAATACATGTGTTGTTTCCTGACTGTCTTCTCAAAGAATGGTGACTGGTTCCTGCTAAGATTCTACCCAGAATTCCCTACTTGCTGACAACTTCCTTAGTTACACATACAAATAAATAAAGAAACAGAACTGCAGCAATACCAAAAAGGAACGCTAGATGGAGCCTGCACACCACATATGATTGTCTTAAGTAAATTACACATTTTGCATGTAAATTTAACAACACAGGTACAAATAAGGTACAAATAATGAGCAAGACATCTGATGGACAGAACACCCCTTCTGTGGATGCGATATACTCTTGCCTTTTATCATGGAGTTACATTGTATACACGATAGACATGGGTATGACCCTGTATTACGTGATCCTAAAAAATTTATTAATGGGCTAGGAGGGGTTTATTGGTCAGATCTGACCAAACGATCCCCTAGTGATCTACCTTTTTCTATAAGGGGATAAGGGGGAAGCTTGGAATTCATTAATATTCTGATAATTCTCTCTTAATAAACCCCAATGTTTCTTAAGGATATTATGGCTACAGAGTGAATATGGATGTGAATATGGATGATACTGTGACACAAATGGCATTCTCCTATCACTTCTATAGTGATGTATTTTCTGCTAAATGCATACATTCCCTTTTAACCTCCCTGGTGGTATGATTATTTCAGATTTTAGGTGCTGAAAGCGGTAAAATTATTTTGCACAGAAATTTGGCGTTTTATATTATAGGCATGTAATTCTTAGGAATAATTCACTTAAATCTGTCCAAACAAGAGTCTAGTAGACATCCCGGGTATGATAAAGTTTGAAAAACTAAATAAAAAATTATAATATAATAAATAACTATAAATAATTGTACCAAATAATAATATAATAATAATAACAATTATTCAATAATGTAATCAAATCAAAAACACTGAAATTTGCTCAGTTGCAGAATTGTCGCTTTCTTTACTTTTATGCCGCGTACACACGGTCGGACTTTTCATCTACAAAAGTCCGACAGCCGGTCCGACAGACTTCCTGCGGACTTTCGGCGGACTTGCGTCAGACTTTCTAACGAACGGACTTGCCTACACACGACCACACAAAAGTTTGACAGCCTAGTACGCGGTGACGTACATCAAGTCCGGCGAGACTATAAAACGGCTATACGGAAGTTCAATAGCCCGTACGACACCCTTTGGGCTCCTTCTGCTAATCTCGTGTTTATCTCGTGTTAGTAGAAGTTTGGTGAGAGACGATTCGCGCTTGTGAGACTCGTATTTTTCAGTTCGTTTTAACTGTTGTTCAGTCTGTGCTTGTGAGGTTTGTATCTGCTTTTCAGTGCGTTTGGTCAGTTGGCATTGAGAAATCTTTGTTTTATTGTCCACTCGTTCCTGATTTTCAGGTCGTTCTTCACAGGCCTTGCTGTTCTTCAGTGCGTTCTGTTAAGTGCGTTCTGACCAGCCGACCGTTTTGAAGCCATGTTACCTGTACGTACTCGTCGTTGAGCTCGTGCATTGTATGTGCTTGGTGCTGTAGTTTATTCTTCAGACCAAGACCAGTCCATGAACAGGGCGAGGAGGAGTTCATGGACCAGTTCTGTCACATACCATTGCTCCGTGAGATCCGTGAGAATAATCCTGAGGATTTCAGGAACTTTCTCCGGATGACGGACCCCGTTTTTGATCGTTTGGTGGCTTTGCTGACCCCCTATATCAGCAGGCAGGATACCTGCATGAGGCAAGCCATCACTCCGGAGCAGAGGCTAGTTGCCACGTTGCGGTACTTGGCGACGGGGAGAAGCCTGCAGGACCTCAAGTTCTCGACAGGCATCTCCCCCCAGGCTCTGGGGATCATTATCCCAGAGACCTGTTCTGCCATCATCCAGGTCCTGCAGAAGGACTATATTAAGGTAAGAATTTTTTCTTTTATTAGCATCACATGTTCTTTTATTTATTCTTTGATAATGTAATGTATTTCTTAGCTCAGACACTACTTACCATCATTGTAATATAGTGTGAATGTCCCCTTTTTCTTCTCACGCATGCTTGATTTGTTTCATGTTCTTTTTTGTCATGCATGTATATTTGCCTTCAATAACCTCTCCAGCATACAATGCTGGTCACATATTCACCTTGTCTTCTCAGTTTGAATGTATTTAGTCAGCTGCATTGTATTTTGTTTCCCCTAAACTCTATCCAAATAGTGTGCTTATAATTAGCTTGATTTCAACCCCCCCCCCCTAATAATTTGCTAGAATCTTCTGTGGTGTTGATTTTTAAAAAGCAAATATATGTTGCACTTTGCAAAATGCATGTGCACTCTACAAGTGCATTTGCTCCAGTGCTTTAGTAAATGAGCAGAAGCTCTGCTGATTTCCATCATCAAATCATATACAAGCCACAAAGTGTTTTCATTAATTGCCCTTGCATGTGGTTGTGTACTCCTTGCAACATGAAAGCCTTTTTACCTTACCTCATTTACTTAAAGCTGGGGAGCAATTGCACTTGCAGAGTGGAACAACTGCAGTCTTGTAGCCTTTTTAGTCCATAAATCCCTGTGTGTCCTACAATTAATATTTTTTGGTAATTTCACCACCCCCTAAAATGTAATCAATGTTCCATCAGAGGGGGTGAGCAATCTGATAAGTGTGCCTTTCAATATTCTTTCTTCCAGAAGATATACATTATTTAATGTTATACTGATGCTGTGGAATAATGTTTTTAATTGTATAATTTTCTTGCCATGTTCGATTCAAAATTACTGATTTTTGTTTTCTTGTTTGATTCCCCAGTTTCCTTCAACGCCACAGGAATGGCAGACTGTGGCATCCCATTTTGCCACCCGTTGGGACTTTCCCAATTGTGGAGGGGCTATAGATGGGAAACATGTCCACATTGTGCCACCACCCCATTCGGGGTCATACTATTTTAATTATAAGGGGTTCCACAGTATAGTTTTAATGGCGGTGGTGTCGGCACACTATGAATTTCTATATGTGGACGTGGGGAAGAATGGCCGGATGTCGGATGGAGGAGTATTTGCCCAGACGGAGTTCTGCCAGCGTCTCCAGAGTGGTGGCCTGGGATTGCCACCTGATGCGGATAACGTGGAAGGACTCCCCTTTGTCTTCATTGCCGATGAAGCCTTCGCTCTGAGCAAGCACCTCATGAGGCCATTCCCCCAAAGAACCCTCACCCCGGAGAGCAGGGTTTTTAATTTCTGGCTGGCCAGAGCTAGAAGAGTGGTTGAGAATGCGTTTGGGATTCTGGCCAGCCGGTTCCGCCTGTTTCAAACCTCCATTAATTTGGCGGAATACAAACTTAATTTTATCATTTTATCGTGCTGCATCCTGCACAACTTTTTAAACAAACATTCTCAAAATTATATGGTGCCAGTTGGGCCTGAGGCCGGACTTATCGTTGATAATCTTACGGGCCTGGATACTGTCCATACTGGCTTGGCCCCCCAAAGTGCCCGTCAAGTTAGACAGCAATATGTTAATTATTTTATGGGTAGGGGGGCCATTGCAATGGGCCAGGATATCTAAAGATTTAAAATAAAAACAATCTTGATGAAATCTTGAATTATATTTATTGCTTGCCTTTCTTTTGGGCTTTCTCCTTGGTTATGGTCGAGCAGTTGTAGTGCCAACTGTATTTTCCTTGTAAATTTCTAAATAAGCTCCATTGCCACTGTAAACCACTTTTTTGAAATTTATAAACAAACTGATACTGAGCATTGAAATAACAAACCACACATTTATTTAATTCTAAGCAGATGTTTTTAATCTTTGGTATCCATTCAGTTATGCATTTAGTATAAAATGTTCCTAGCCAAAAATATAGAGATATATAAAATAAATTTAGAATAATATAATTAGAGTTAAATATTTTTAGATAATCAAAAATAAAATTTGTTGGGCATTTTGATTTTAGCAAACAGGCCTTTTTTTTTTTTTTTGGTGTTTTTTAAAATCCTTTATATTTTTTTTTTGTCTTTTTTCAAATCCTTTTTTTTTTTTTTGTCTTTTTTCAAATCCTTTTTTTTTGTTGTTGTTGTTTTTAAAATCCTTTTTTTTTTTTGTCTTTTTTCAAATCCTTTTTTTTTGTTGTTTTTTAAAATCCTTTTTTTTTTTTTGTCTTTTTTCAAATCCTTTTTTTTTTTTTGGTGTTTTTTAAATCCTTTTTTTTTTTGTCTTTTTTCAAATCCTTTTTTTTTTATTTTTTTGGTTTTTTTGAAAAATAGGCCTCCTTTTTTCAATGTTGTTAAACAGGCATATAATTTAACAGAAAATAATAAAGAGAAGGCCCAGAATGGGGTCAGCAAACCAGGAAATGAAGGACATGATCGATGTTTTGGGGTTTAAAAAAGGGCATTTAGATTCGACCCAAAACATCAATCATGTCCTTCATTTCCTGCTGCATACGATCCAGCCGATTCCGCATTTGATCGAACTCCCCATTCCAGGCCATTATTTGAGCAATTAGCCGTTGGGCACTGTCTGTGGTGAAATAGTCACTTGGACCTAAAGTGGAATGAAAAAAAAAATATGTTTAGAAATATGCACACATAGTTTACCTTACCATAAAGCTGGTGTCTCAGACACTGACCTGGTGGGGTGCCCATGTCGCATACTTCATGAACATCCTCGGGGGTGGCGCTGTTGCTTGACTCAAGCACAACCAGATCACCTAAAATAGAGTAGAAAAATTACATAAAATAAAAGGCAGCCATGCATAGATTACCGTAAGCTGGTGTGTCAGACACTCACCTGGTGGGGTGCCCATGTCGCCCACCTCTCCTTCCTCCACATCCTCAGTGGGGCTTGGGCTGATTTCCCAAGTATGTTCTTTTGCTGGGGGGGACTGGGTTCCTCTTGTTGGCTGAGTGATTTTTCCCCTATGTGAAGCAAAAAATTAATATACTTAGCACACAGATATTTTAGTACATACTAATCTTCATTTGTAGTGAAGTGGTGTACAAATTGTCTGTTTGTGTAGAGTTCCTAGTAGACTTCAAGATTTTAATTTCTAAAGACATATCAAGATGGATAGATATCTCGATATCTAGATATCAATATCAAAATATATCAAAAAATCTTTGGATCTCTCTCTCTCTATATATCTATAACTAAATATAAATCTTCAATCTCAAACAAAATCTAAATCTAAAAATAGATATTAATTTAATAAAAAAAAAAAAAAAATTCTATATCTATCTATATATCTACCTATATATCTATATACATACATATATCCATACATACATATGTATATATATATATATATATATATATATACACACACATATATATATATATATACATATATATATATATATATATATATATATATATATATATATATATATATATATATATATATATATATATATATATATATATATATGTGTGTGTATATATATATGTATATGTATATGTGTGTATATATATATGTATATGTGTGTGTGTATATATATATATATATATATATATATATATATATATATATATATATATATATATATATATATATATATATATATATATATATATATACATATATATATATATATATATATATATATACATATATATATATATATATATATATATATATATATATATATATATATATATATATATATATATATATATGTCTATGTCTATGTGTATATATATAGAGAGAGATATATATGTATATATTATATATAGATATGTAACGATGTTTATTAAAAGATCGTTTCAAACGATGCAAACAATCGTATAGGAATGAAAAGCACATGGAGCGGTATACGAGGTAATCAACACAAGATGAAAACACAGGTACTTACTTTTTTGCAACACTTTACGGATCCGTCTGAACTGATCCGGCTCCCTGAGTTTCAGGTCAGACCATCTTTTTCTAATTTGATCTTCGGCGCGCTGTACCCCAAAAGAAGCCTGTAAAGTGTCCACCACCTTCGCCATTATTTTGGCCTTGCGCAAATTTGGCCGGGCGTACGGCCCATACTTCCCATCATAGTCTTTTTTTTGAAGAATGGCCACCATCTCCACCATCTCTTCAAAGGACATATTGGAGGCCTTAAATCTAGGCCTCACAGATCTTGACGTTCCAGCCTCCGGGCTTTTTTCGCTACCTGAGGTAGTCAACATGTCATGTGTCTCCGCCATTATTCACCCCACTACGCGCCGTAACTAAAAATGGGCGGAGAACATGAGTTAAAATCGAACGTCAGGGGCGGGCGACGCAGGCGGAGTTTCACACATGCGTAGTGTATAAAGAGGGGCCTTGCGCACGTGTCGTACGTACGTTCTGTGCGTAGAATTAAGGGGCGGAGAACATGAGTTAAAATCGAACGTCAGGGGCGGGCGACGCAGGCGGAGTTTCACACATGTGTAGTGTATAAAGAGGGGCCTTGCGCACGTGTCGTACGTACGTTCTGTGCGTAGAATTAAGGGGCGGAGAACATGAGTTAAAATCGAACGTCAGGGGCGGGCGACGCAGGCGGAGTTTAACACATGCGTAGTGTATAAAGAGGGGCCTTGCGCACGTGTCGTACGTACGTTCTGTGCCTAGGTGATAGTGGACCGGGACGCTACTAAACGAAGGTAATTTAAAATTTATACTTTTGGTCAAGACTTTGTAGCAAGCGGCCTATATGGCTTGACAGATTGATGAGGCCTACATAGGGATAAGATGATGAGGGTTTAGCAGAAACCCAATAAAAGTGTTTTTTGTCTTGTGACTTTATCTTTTATACAGACATTATGAATCCCCTATTTAAGGATCCAGAGTTCCTTACTGCTTTTATTTCTAAATATAGAGAGATGAGGAATTTGTGGGAGGTGAAACACCCACAGTATTATGCAAAGCATGTGAGGAAGTCAACGCTGGAGAGACTTCTGGCCTTTGTCCAGGCGACCATCCCGGAAGCAACAATGGAGACATTGCTCAAGAAAATTGGGGTCTTGAGGAACATGTATAAGAGGGAACATAAGAAGATCCAGGAATCAATGAGATCAGGAGCATCAGCAGATGATGTTTATGTACCCAGGCTGTGGTACTACAATCAACTCCGTTTTCTTGATGACCAGACTGAAGCCAGGGCATCACTTTCAACCCTTCCCTCCACCCTTCCCTCCACCCTTCCCTCCACCCCAGCAGAGGCTGATGAGGAGCAAGCTGGGTCTTCCATCCTGGATGAACCGGATATGACCATCTGGAGTCAGGTAAATTATTTTAACAAATATTTACTGTACTAATATTAATGATGTTAACTGGATGTTATAATTGTCTAAAATAATTTTGCCCTCAAAATTGTGTATACATATAAATTGACAGTAGTGGCTAAATATGTTTGGCACCTGCTTGAAATAATTAGGGTGTCTGATTAGACTCTTTTATTAAAGAGATGTATTCACATTGAATTTGCTAGTCATGAGAAGCAAACTGTGTGTCATTGATGAACCCAAAAAAATATACTAAAACTATTGTCCTTTTTTTATACACAGGATGAGTCCATCCAGGAGGAATGTGGGGAAAGTGGCAGGCAGGAGGAGACCGGACCCATGGACAGCCTGGAGGAGGCCGGATTCACCATCATCCTGGAGGAGGCTGGGCCCAGTGTCAGGCAGGAGGTGGCTGCTCCCAGTGAGGTGGCTGGGCCAAGTGAGGTGGCTGGGCCAAGTGAGGTGGCTGGGCCCAGTAGGAGCCTGACCGAATCCCAAGTGCCTCCCCTCCACCTTCCCAAAAAAAGGGCCAGGAAGGGGACGGTCACACAGGAGGCATCCCTGCGCCTCATGCAAGAGGCCACCCGTTTTTTAAAGAGCCCCCCCGAAGCGGAAGAGTCCTATGGCTGCTACTTAGCCAGCAGGCTTCTTCAAATGGATTGGGAGCAGCGCCTCATTTGTGAGCGACTATTTGGGGAAACAATCCAGAAGGGGCTGCAGGGCACGCTAACACGAAACACCCAACTACATGAGGCAGCCCCCCCTCCTCCTCCTCCTCCTCCTGCCACAACTGAAACACCAGAGCCACAGCCTCGAAAGAAGGCTACAGGGAAGGCTGCAGGGAAGGCTGCAGGGCAGCGTGGAGGAAAGGCTGCAGGGAAGAGAAGAAAGTGATGACTTGGGTTCAGTCTGGTCTGACAGAAGACGCAGGCTGTTGTAGTACCACAGTCTGGGGACATCTATATCATCTGCTGGTGCTGTTGATCTCTGGGATTCTTGGACCAGATTGTGCTCCCTCTTATATGGACTCCTCAAGATCCCCATTTTCTTGTACACATACTTTTTCCAGCGTTGACTTCCTCTTTATTTTATTTAGACCATAAATAAATGGATCTTTTTTGAGTTTAGGTTTTTTATTTTAAATCATAGATTTTAGACACAATGTTTTAAATTAACAAGGGACAACAATCTCATTGATTTTGCAAAAACACACCAAAAATAGATTAAAATAATGTTAATAATGTTCGAGTGGTAAGTATTTAAAATAAAAAAGATACATAACCAAAAACGGTTCTTTGGGTTAACTTTATATAAAAAAAATAACAAATCACTATAAAAACAAAAATTATAAAGGGTTCTTTGTGGTAACTTTACAAACATTAAAAAAAAATTTTACAAATATATATAAAAATGGGTTCCCTGTGGTAACTTTACAAAAAAAATTATAGATAAACAGAAAAAAAGTTCCACAACAATCATAAAATAAATATCTGGATAAAAATTACAAGAAAAGATGACTCCACCAAAAAAAAAAAAAATTTTAAAAGTATTATTGGTATGGAAACATTGTTTTGAAAAAGCATACCATGTCATTCATGAGATCAAAGAGAAAAAGAATCCAGAAATCTGTTTGGGAGAACTCTGTTTGAATATGAACAGCAAAACATCTTCGTTCTTTATAGCATTCGTAAAGAAGACATTAAATGCGCTGCATTCAACGATCACAGATTTTGCAGCGTGAGGAATGTGCTACCTACAATACGAGCACTAGTTTTACTAGACCGAGTGCTTCCGTTTAGTTTTTGCTTATGAGCATGCGTCGTTTTTTTGTCCTTTGGACTAGCATACAGACGAGCGGATTTCGGGGTCCGTCGTAGTTACGACGTAAAGATTTGAAGCATGTTTCAAATCTAAAGTCCGTCGGATTTGAGGATGAAAAAGTCCGCTGAAAGTCCGAAGAAGCCCACACACGATCGGATTACCAGCCAGCTTTAGTCCGTCGGCGTACGTTGGACTTTTGTAGACGAAAAGTCCGACCGTGTGTACGCCCCATTAGTGTTTGATGATGGATTTCCCCACAAATCATTATCACTCAATTCTGCAATTTATTTATTATCTCTGTTTTCTAGCTGGTCTAAAGCCACTTTTGATGTAAAGGGACAG